>NW_026542601.1:106157239-107357239 GCF_028750875.1 Macrosteles quadrilineatus
GGTTCAACAATAAAAGAAAATGTTACCCATTTCCCCCACTACTATAAAGTAAAGTGGGGAGTGGTCTACCCCCCACCACTATATGGAGGTATAAAAGAGGTTTGACATCCTGCATTAAACATTCTTATTTTTGGAACTCGCAAACGCAAGCTTAGTCAAGATGGATAAACAAAAGATTAGACATAATGAAAGAGAAAGAAGGAGGGTGATGAAGCTAAATGAAACATTTGAGGTATTGAGAACCATACTCAAAGCTAAAAAAGGAACATCTAAACTTCAAATTATAAATTTATCAATTGAAAGAATAAGGTTTTTAGAAAAGGAAGTTGAAGAAGCAAGAATGAGGACTGTGGGAGAAATGAAAGAAGCTAGTGCTATAATTGATAACCACGTTGAAAAATTAAAAGAAGATGCTGATGAAAAAATGCTGTCGGACATGATACAATTAATGAATGGTGAAATGGAAGAGCGAATTCTGTCGGAAATGATGGATTTATTGGATAGTGAAATTGATGAAGAGTACTAACAAATAAAAAAAAATGGGACGTGGGTAGGTTGGGTTTGTCTTGGAAATCTTCAATTTCCAAGACTATAACACAGTAAATTGGGGCTTTTCCAAGTTTTGAACAGTAAATAACTTTTTCCAAATTTTGAATAAAAAAATGTCTGACCAATTTATTTAGTTCTGGTATAACATGTGTAAAAACGTGTTTCAGAACTAAACGAATTGTTCACACATTTTTTTATTATCCTGCAATGACCTTGACCTACTAAACCGGAATAGTTAGTAAAAAATAAAATACCTTGTTTTTCTATAAATATGTTTGAAAGTTGAAGAATAGCCTGTATTTACGTTAGATTATAAAGAAATTGGGAAATGGGGTGATGTCATTAATTTAATAGTAGTAGTAGAGGGGAGAGAGGGGAGGGAATGGTATAAATAGGGGTGGATGTTCACATCTTTCATCAGTATGCTGCTGCTTCTTGAATAGAGAACATCTACAACATGCTACGCTGCGCCATTTGTCAAGCCACATTCGAGGATGAAATAGATCTTCTACTTCATGAAATAGTCGATCATCCTACAAATGAAGAGGAATTGGAAGGATATCAAGACTTGATTGAAGAATTGAATAAAATAGGACAAGGAGAAGAAGAAGAACCGACACCATCTACTTCAAGAGATCGAGGAGAAGAAGAACCAAAACCATATACTTCCATGCTACGCTGTGCCATTTGTCAAGCCACGTTTGAGGATGAAATAGATCTTCTACTTCATGAAATAGTCGATCATCCTACAAATTATGAGGAATTGGAAGGATATCAAGACTTAATTGAAGAATTGTATAAAATAGGACAAGAAGAAGAAGAAGAACCCAAACCATCTACCTCAAGAAATACAGAAGAAAAAGAACCAAGACCATCGACTTCAAGAGGCCAAGAAGAAAAAGACCCGAAATCATCCACTTCAAGACCAAGTGTTATCCATTACGCACCTAAACTTTCAACTTCAACTTCACCTTCAACTGCTACATCTTCAACAAATGTGGAACTACACGCTCATGCTCTACCAGGTAAAGTGGTAACACATTTCAAAATTGACAATGCCGCATTAAAACTGGAAGAATTTATGTTTAGTGCAAAAAGACTAGTTATTAAAACGTTGCAAAGTGAATTACAAAGATTAAATTTATAAAGTTTGGACTATTGCTGGATGTTATGTTTACCAACATACAAAATGAAACATCACCTAGAGGATTTTTAACAAAAAACAGAACCATTATGTTTGCCTCAGATATTGAATCAATAGTAGATGAATGTTTTGAAGAACTTTTGACGAATTGCAAGAACATGAAGGCAGAGGATCAGGATGGACTGTATTGAACATATCGGGCTTGGATGTAAGAGTGCATAAACACGGATATGGAATGAGAGGTAGTAGCTATATTCTCTACCCAAGAAAATTGCTAATACTAAATCTTGTGTAAATGTACAAAATAATGATACTGAATGTTTTAAATATTCAATGTTGGTAAAATATGTCAAAAATAATGATCCGCAAAGGGTAGGAAGAGAATATGAAGAAGTACAGCACAATTATAATTTTCAAGGAATGAGCTACCCTGTAAAAATCAAAGATATCACCAAGTTGAAAAAAAGAACCCAAATGCTTCTGTAAATATATTCGGTTTAGATTCATCAAACAATGTATATCCACTACGTATAAGTGCACAAGAACTAATTAATCACACAGACTTGTTATTAATCACCAAAGGTGAAATATCGCACTATGTATATATTAAGAACTTTAACAAACTTGTTAATTCACAAATTTCAAAGAAAAGAAAATGTAAGACAATTTGTAAAAGATGTTTCTGTCATGTGAATAAACCTTTGAGAAAAGGAGGTTCTGAATGGTTGTTAGAACATAAAAGGTTATGCAATGGAAATGAAGAAGTTAAGATTAACCTACCACCAGCTGATAGAGCATTTGTACAGTTTAATAATGTAGTTCATCAATATAGAATTCCTATTGTCGTGTATGCTGATTTTGAATCTACTCTACTACCGTTAGAACATCAAGAGGAGGACACATCAAGAAGAAACAAGTACCAACTACATTCACCCAACAGTTTTTGTCTACTCATCAAGTCAACGCTTTCCGAGAATATTTACAAGATTATGGACTGACAGCTGAACCAAAAGTGTATCGTGGTGAAGATGCAGCTAAACACTTTGTTGACGAGCTGTATAATATAGCTGAAAAAGTAGAGGCAATTATACACAGGTAAAAACCTATGACACCTATGTCACCCGATGAAGTTCAAGAATACGATTTATCAACATCATGTTATTTGTGCAAGAAAACATTTACAGAATATAATCATAAAGTGCATGACCACGACCATCTGACTGGAAGCTACAGAGGTGCTGCGTGTAACGCTTGCAACTTAAACTATAAAATTCCTAACTATATTCCAATTGTAATGCACAACTTAAGCGGCTATGATGGACATTTTATAATACCTGAATTAGGGAGGGACAATGGTAAAATTGATGTATTAGCCGTAACGATGGAAAGGTTTATTAGTTTTTCAAAAAGGTTGATAAAATGAAACTCAGATTTCTTGACTCCTACAGATTTATGCCTTCTAGCCTTATGAAACTATCAGAAAATTTGACAAGAGAAAATTTAATAGAAACAAGTAAAATAGTAGACAACAACAAATTGGATTTAGTTCTTCGAAAAGGAGTCTTCCCTATGATTACATCGATGGATTGCACAGATTTGACGAGACATCACTTCCTCCACCAGAAGCCTTTACCAACAAGCTGAACAATTCAGAAATATCACCAGAAGATTACCAACATGCATGCAGAGTTTGGAACGAACTTGATATGGAAACATTAGGGGATTATTCAGATTTTTATGTTAAACTCGATGTAACTCTGCTTTGTGATGTAATGGAGGAATTCAGAAACACCTGTTTGGGAGCATACGGATTAGACCCTCTTCATTCTTACACCTCTCCAGGATTAGCTTGGCAGGCGATGTTAAAAGAAACCAATTGCAAACTTCAACTTTTAACAGATATTGATATGGTGCTGATGGTTGAGTCCGGTGTCAGAGGAGGATTGACTCAAAGCGTTGTAAGACATGTAAAAGCCAACAATAAAGATCTGCCAAACTACAACCAGCAAGAGCCATCAGTTTATCTTGGGTATTTTGATGCAAACAATTTGTATGGATGGGCAATGTCCAACCCCCTTCCATATGATAACTTTAAATGGATCGACCCAGAGTCAATTGGAGATATTGTTCAAATTCCAAAACATGGTGACACAGGATATATATTAGACTGCGATTTCGAATACCCAGAACATCTACACGACCTTCACTACGATCTTCCTCTTTTACCAAAAACAGAAATTTCACCAACTGGAAAACATCCTAAATTAATGATGAATTTAAATAACAAGCAAAGATATGTAGCGCACTTTTGGACTGTACAACAAGCACTTGAATTAGGACTTCGTCTAACCAAAGTACACAGAGTTTTGGAATTTTCTCAATCTTGCTGGCTGAAACCCTACATAGATTCCAACACTACAAGAAGAGCAGCAGCAACGTCAGCCTTCCAAAAGGACTTTTTTAAATTAATGAACAATGCGATATTTGGTAAAACTCTGGAAAATAAAAGGAAACACAAAAATGTAAAACTTATAACAGATGCTAGGAAATTGGAGAAACTTGTACAGAAGCCCAACTTTGGATCATCAGTAATCATTAATGAAAACCTTGTTGCCGTATCTATGAAGAAAACTAGTATAAAAATGGATCGACCTTTGTATATAGGAATGTCAATATTAGATATATCAAAAACGCACATGTATGATTTTCACTACAACAAGATGGTTGCACATTATGGAAGAGAGAACATAGTTATAACTTACATGGATACAGATGCTTTTATTTACAAGATAATTACTCAAGATATGTATAGAGATCTTCGCACATTTGTATATAAAGATGAATTTGATTTTTCTGACTATCCTAAAGATCATCCGAACTACGATCAGGACAGAAACAAGAAAGTATTAGGGAAATTTAAAGACGAGGCTAACGGAGTGTTACTTGAAGAAATCGTAGCACTTATATCAAAATTGTATGCTGTGAAACTACATGATGACAACATTATAAAAAAGGCAAAAGGCGTAAAGAATTTGTATTTGAAGAAAAATGTACTTTTTGAAGACTACAAGCAAGTGTTGTATGAAGATAAAGTTATAACTGCACACTTCAACACAATCAGGAGTTATAATCATCAACTGTACAGCGTGACAGAAGTTAAGAAGGCGCTCTCCTGCAACGATGACAAACGACACATCCTACCAGACCGGATCCACACACTTCCATTTGGTCACTATTCCCTTAACCCTATCGACTAATTACCTTTTCATCGTCCTACACCACTTATCCTTTCTCCTTTCCGTAAAATTGGGGGAACACAGCATTGTCCGCTGTGTTCCCCCTTTTTTACACAAGGTTAGAATGACCTTGACCTATATAAGGAGATGCAAGAAAAAATGAAAATCATTACTTTGCCAACATTGACAGTGAAAACAACATAATGGCTTTTAAAGAAAACATTGTAAATGAGCTACACAAACCTGCAAGAGTAAACTTTCCAAGAAGAAATACAACTGTTAAAGGAATAAATGATTTGTATCAAGCAGATTTGATTGAAATGCGACCATATAGTAAAATAAATAAAGGACATCATTATATACTTACAGTGATTAACTGTTTTACCAAAGTTGCAGATGCATTACCATTAAAGGATAAAACTGGTAAAAGCGTAACACAAGCCATGGAAATCGCTATAAAGAGAGATAAAAACAAAATGAAACATTTACAAACTGATGATGGCAAAGAATACTTTAATAAAAGTTTTTCAAAGTTAATGGAAAAATACAACATAAACCACTACTCAACCAAATCTGAAAAAAAAGCGGCTATAATTGAAAGATTTAATAGAACGTTAAAAGGAGCGATGTATAAAATGTTTTCAAACAGAGGAACCTACTTATGGATTGATATTTTACCAAAGTTAATAAGTGATTACAACAACAGGTTTCACAGAACTATTGGGATGACACCAAATGAAGTAAACAGTAAAAATGCTAAACTTGTATTAAAAAGAATAAAGCACAATACAAAACCTAAGGTTGAAATAAAGAAGCCTAGAAAATTCAATGTAAATGATAAAGTTCGAATAAGTAAGTATAAAACGATATTTACTAAAAAATATCTACCTAATTGGACAAATGAAGTATTTACCATATACAAAGTGCAACCAACTATACCAGAAACATACATATTAAAGGATAATAAAGGCAATTTGTTACAAGGTGCGTTCTACGGACATGAACTATTAAAATCTACAGTAGGTGATGTATATCTTGTTGAAAAAGTGTTACAAAGGAAAAAAGACCAAGTTAAAGTACGATGGTTAGGTTTTAACAAAACAGAAGATTCTTGGATACCTATAAAAGACCTAATTTAACGGGAACAGCTCATTGTACTATTGGATTTCGAATAAGATGGAGATTGTTTGTCATAAAGATCAATTCAACATTAGTAATATTGATGATTACACTGTTGATAACGACACAATCAACACTGGCAAACATGGAAGTTTACTTCCAAACACAGTCAGATGTATTATAAGTGGTCCTTCAAACTGTGGAAAAACTAATGTCGTATTTAATTTGATTACAAATCCTAAAGGATTGAGGTTTAATAACTTATATATTTTTTCAAAGTCACTACATCAGCCAAAGTATCAATTGTTGGAGAAAATCATATCGAAGGTGTCAGGTGTTAACCTTTATAAATTTAACGCCAGTGATAAAGTTTTGCAACCAAACCAAGCTAAACCATATTCAGTATTTCTATTTGATGACGTTTCGTGTGAAAATCATGATACTATTAGGAACTATTTCGCCATGGGAAGACATAATAATATCGACAGCATATATATAGGACAAACATACAGTAAAATTCCAAAGCAGCTTATCAGAGATAATGCAAATGTTATAATTTTGTTCAAACAAGATGAAACCAACCTGAAACACGTATATAACGATCATGTAAATGCTGATATGTCATTTGATAAGTTTAAACAAATTTGTGGAAAAGCATGGGCAGAAAAGTATGGATTTTTGGTCATTATGAAAGAACAAGCCATAAAAGACGGACGATATAGAATAGGGTTTGATAAATACGTTCTGCTTCACTAAATATCACTATTTCAAATCAACACTTCGTACTGTAAACATGGCAAGTCAAGAAAAGCTCTTAAAAGAAATAAAATCACTTAGTGATTCTATTAGACATAAAAACAGAGCTCTGAAGTTAGGTATAAGTGAAAGAGAAAAGTTTATAGAATCAACGTTTAAACCCGTTACTGATCCTTTAAACAGATTAGTTAAAAATATTGAAAAACCTTTCGAAGGAGATGCTATTCTACCGATTTCTAAGTATGAAAAAGAATCAAGAGATTATGAACAATACAAACAATTTCAATCAACTGAAGAAAGTGGTGAAAGTGAAGAAAGTGAAGAAACAGAAGAAACTGAAGAAACTGAAGATTCAAGAGAAAAAGAAGGATTTTCCGCAGGTCAAGAAGAAGGATCTACTAATCCTACAAATCTAAGTACATTAAGCACAAACATAGCATTCAAAGGGAATTTGGGCAGAAAATATTTATTAAAGATGTTACATTCAACACAGGCTAATCGAAGATATCATATTTATGGAGCTAGACTAGAAGACAATGGTATTATGATTGGAGACAGTAATTTGGATATTGATGAAAACGATAACATCCTTATTGGTAACCAAAAATATAAAGGTACAACAGGACTGTTTGAACTTATTTTTAAAAACAAACCTGGTAAATATACCAAAAAAGACCTATCAGTGTTTAAAAATATACTAAATGATACAAATGCACATAAAAAGCAGTATTCCAAAGATTTGCCCATTTATCGAAATCGATCAATAAAATACACAAGTGTCATAGCTGATCTTTTTCCAACACAAGTGAAAAAATCTCAACTTAAAAGAAGAGCTATATCTACAGCTGAATTAAATGTGTTACACAAAAGACCAAGAACCAACGAACCTACATCTTCAGGGAAAGGATTATTAAAAAGTCTATACAATACCAACATAATATATTATAATGATGTCAATAAGCTGGTTGATCGAATGAGATTATTATATGAAGCCATGGAAGCCGGTCATACCGGATTGGACAATGAATGGGTAGCTTTAATCGATGAACTACGAAATCGAAGGATTATTGCTTAATCATCGCATATAAAAGGAGGACAAGAATCGAGGGAACTCAGTTGAATCATGAGCGTGGACAAGTTTGGAAGGTATTCCAATTTTGGAGAAAAACCAAAACCCAATGGTAAAAGATATAGTTTACCATTAACAGCTGAAGGAGATTATAACATAAGCAGCAAACGATTGAAGTTTGTAAAAGATCCAGAAGATGATAATGATGCAATAAATTTGAAAACTTTAAAAAGTGAAAAATTGTTGAGCTTACAACTTCAAAACGACTCTTATAATGCCAAGTCTCATAGAATAACAAATGTTGGTGAACCAATAGAAAACTCCGATTCCGTCACCAAAGATTATTTACTTTCAAAACTGTCAAATACTTTACAAGTTAATAATGAAGTTTACGATGTTAAAAACAGAAGAGTTACAAACTTAGCTGATCCTGTCGATAGTCAAGATTCAGTCAATAAAGGATATTTACATTCTATAATCCCTGAAAGAAAAGAAGATAGATTCTCTTTTTATAACTTTGTTATAAATGATATAGGATACCCTAAAGAAGATTCGGACGCAGTTAACCTCAAATATGTTAAAGATAATTGTATTATTCACGATAGTGAACAAATTGATTGCAAAGGTAAAATATTACATAAGGTTAAAGAAGGATTAAAACCAACAGATGCTGCCACTGTAAGTCAAATCATGTTACAAAAGAATGGAAATTGGCATGCTGAGAACAAAAAGATAACTAATGTAAAAGGTGGAGTAAATCCTGAAGATGTGGTAGTTTTTAAACAAGTTCCTGTAATAACCGATGAATATAAACATAATAATATAAAGACCACCACTTTTGATTGTAAAAACTTACCATTAGCAAATGTTCATAATGCAGTTTTACCTCACGAAGCGGTAACTTTGGATCAGATGAAAGATCATATAAAAAGCCAGTGTATAATAAAAGATGAACAAAATGAAGAAATATACACATGTAATAATAAAAGAATTACAAATCTTGAAGATCCACAACAAATGGATAATGCTGTCAATGTAAACTATCTTGCTAGACTTTTGGGTACTGTAATGTTTGATTTTCACAATATGATACCAGCATATCCAGGACATAACAAAGTGCATCCAGATCAAAGAGATCAATGGATTGATAGGGTTATTATGAAGCAATATTTTATGTCTAGCAGAACAAAGATGCTTAGAACTAAACCTGTAGAAAGATTTCACCATTAGAAAAATGTTTACAATGCAGTTTTACCTCACGAAGCGGTGACTTTGGATTAGATGAAAGATAATATAAAAAAGCAAGTGTTAATAAAAGATGAACAAAATGAAGAAGTACACACATGACGTAATGATACAACATATTCAAAATATAACAAAGAAGATGAAAATACAAAAAAGTATAATATGGATTGATAAAGGTACATAATAAGAAATCAATTCGTAAATGAAACATTCATTGTCAAACACTTGAGGAGTGAAGCCGATGTGGGTACATTCCCCTATAAATAGAGATGTTAAAGGTTAAGCACATCAGTCGTGATATAGAGAGCTTGAAGAGAGGAAGAGGATTGACATCATCAGCAGTTTCTCTATTATCTAAACCAATTGGAGCAATTGTTAACAAAACAATAGATTTACTACCAGTAGAACTGCATTTGCCTGGAGGATATCAATACTGTGGACCTGGAACAAAATTGAAAAAACGTCTGGAAAGAGGAGATTCTGGAATAAATAAACTAGATCAAGCTTGCAAACAGCACGATATAGCATATTCAAAGTTTGCAGATACAAAAAATAGATCCATAGCGGATAGAGCGCTTGCTGAAAAGGCTTGGCAAAGAGTAAAATCTAGTGACGCAAGTTTTGGTGAAAAAGCAGCAGCTTTGGCAGTAACAGCAGCAATGAAGACAAAAACTACGTTTGGAGGAGGAAAGAGGAGGAAAGGCCGAAAACGAACGGTTAAAAAGCAAGGAGGTAGTATTAAAAGGAAAAGAAGGAATAATCAAAATAAAAAAAACAAGAAACCAACAATATGGTCAATGATAAAAAAAGGAGGAGGATTATACTTAAGACCATACCGTGTGTATTAAACAAGAAAAAACAAATACTAATTCCAAACAAAGAGTTGACAAATAAAGAATTAATTATATACGCTTCTTGTATGAAAATACCATTTTTTAGAGGAGTGTTTATGAAAGATGCATTGCCCGGTAAAATATGGAAAAATGAGACTGGAATAGTTAATTTAGAAAACAGTGAAGGTCCTGGCACTCATTGGATATGTTATAAAAAACTTGATCGAATTATTTATTATTTCGATAGTTACGGTAATATGCCACCACCTAAAGAGCTTCAACGTTACTTTCGCACAGCAAAACAAGTATTTTACAACTATAACAGAGAACAACCTGACAATACAACAATTTGCGGACACTTATGTTTAGATTTTTTAGCTAGAAGCGTTAGTCAACTTTAAGATGTCTTCCTATACGGTCTCATTGACCGGCACTTCATCAACTCTGCGCAGTATTCTATTTCCAGCTCTACGATTGCAAAAAGGAAGATTATGGGAAGCTGCATTATTGGATTTAACAACATACAATTCTATTCCAAATATTTCTGAAGGAGTCAATAACAAATTACACTATTACAAAAGCAAAAATAATTTGGGAGAATTAACACCAATGAAAGAAATTAGTTTACCGACAGGATCTTACGAAATAGACCATATTAACGAATTTATACAAAAACAAATGAAAAACGAAGAACTTAACGAACTTGTTCAAAAGGAATCAGAAAAAGAATATATAACAATAAGAGGAAATAACAATACCATGAAAGCTGAAATAACTTCTTCCTATTATATTGATTTTACTCAAAAACATTCAATTGGAGGATTATTGGGATTTTCTGAAACAACTCCAATACTAGAACCTAAAAAGACCTATTCTGGTGATAAAACTGTAACAATACTGAAAGTTAATACGATAGACATTACATGTAACATTATACAAGGATCATACAGAGATGGAGAGAATAGTCATATATTGCACACATTCTATCCGACAGTCGCCCCAGGTTTTAAGATTGTGGAAAAGCCACAAAACTTGGTGTACCTTCCCTTAAACACCAGTGTGGTTTCAGACATCGTGTTGAACATACTAGATCAAGACGGAAACCTCATAGACTTCAGAGAAGAACGTATTACGATCAGGATTCACATAAAAGCATCAACCTAAACCATGGGATTGTCATTCAAGAAGAGAGAGTTGTCGGGTAAACACCTAACTAGCTCATCATCTGCAAAAGGATTAACTACTGAAAACATTCGGTTTTTACAGGATATTGGATTAAAACTCATTGAAAATGGAAATACTGGATATAGCACAAGGACCGACATTCGACGAGACTTTATGGGAAAAGGAGTATCACACGCACAACCCCTACGCTTCGTCAAAATTAAATAATAATAATGAAATTAGAATTCCTATACAACAACAGGATATTTACACTCTTCCGTGCGAAAGTTATCTATATATTGAAGGAAGAGTAACAAAAAAAGATGGAACAGCTGGAACCACCGTTCCTTTTATCAATAATCCAATGGCATTTTTATTTGATGAAATTAGATATGAAATATCTGGAGTAACTGTGGATTCTACAAAGAAAGTAGGTTTAACAAGCACATTAAAAGGATTAGCATCTTTGACACAAAACGAGAAGAATTTGTTAAGAATTGGAGGATGGGTTGCACCCGATAACGACACAATCACCCCTGATTCTGCAGGGAACTTTGATTTCTACATACCATTGAAATTATTTCTAGGCTTTGCTGAAGATTACAGAAGAGTAATAATAAATGTGAAACAGGAATTAGTGTTATTAAGATCATCAAATGATAAGGATACTATTTGCGCAGCAACTGGAACCACTGATGCAAATTTAGACTGGAATTTAACTTTGGACAAAATCGTTTGGAGAGTACCACATGTGCGATTAAATGACGAACATAGAATAACACTGTTGAGACAACTGAAATCAGATAGAGATATTGTAATACCATTCAGAAGTTGGGAATTTCATGAATATCCAGTTTTACCTAAAACACAAAGACATACATGGACTGTAAAAACATCTACTCATTTGGAAAAAGCAAGATATGTAATATTTGCACTACAAACAAAAAAAAGGAATAATATACTAGCTAATGCCGGTCATTTCGATCATTGCAAACTAACAAATTGTAAAGTGTTTCTTAATTCACAATTTTTCCCTTACGACAACTTTAATATTTCTTTCACTAAGAAGAGGTACACTGTTTTGTATGATATGTACGCTAGATTCCAAAGTTCATACTACGGGAAAACAAACACCCCGATACTGTCTCCCGAGCAGTACGAATCAAAAGCTCCAATAATTGTAATAGATTGTTCAAAACAAAACGAATCTGTAAAGTCATCAAGTGTGGATATAAAAATAGAAATGGAGTTTGAAGAGAACGTTCCTGATGCAACATCTGCATATTGTTTAATTTTGCATGATAAAATTGTAACGTACACACCATTGACGGGATTAGTCAAAACAGTGTTGTAAATGAGTTTCACCACAACCACCAGTCGGCTATAAAAGGAGGAGCTTCGCACACCACCAATCAGTCTTTGCTCGTTCGTTGAATGGGTAACATCCTACACTACATCATGAGTAAAATGAGTTCTCCATCAGTCGTACAAAAGGATGCAGAGGAAGCAGCATTATTGGATCAAGAAAACCATCAAGAAATCGTCAATGAAATAGAAGAGTTTTTAAAGTTTCGAAAACAAGAAGACAAGGAGGACAAGGAAGAAAAAGAAGAAAAAACTAAAAAAAATGGCACTAAAAGGAAGCGGAAAGATGAAGATACAATCCCAATTAATATTTTGAAAGAAGTTTTCCTACGCATTTACTATCCTATCTCACTATGTTTGGGTAAAAGTGTAACAGCTGGACTAATGAAATCTTCGGAATATACACCTACAGTAATCTTGCAGCATGGTACAAAAATGGTTATATTTTCTGAAACGGCATGGGAATCTTTTCTAAAACATTTAAATCTAATTGAATGTTACTTAAATACTAATGTTTGCGGAAGGAAAACTAATATTCGACTTTTGGATTCTGACAATGAAATTGACATAGTAAAGAATCGTGGAACACTACAAGTACGATTTAGAGATTTAACTCAACATGAAAGTAAAATTTTACTCTCACGTGAAGAATTCTACATTTTAATGCATGCAACGTCTCCTATCTCTAGATATATGAAACAACTTGTATTCTCAAGTTCAATCATCAAAGAGTATTTAATTGATACACTGGAAAAACAACCGGAAAGCACCATATTATACGGACACGTGGATACATCTATTTTTAATAGATTGCCTCATGAAGTTGGTATGTGGAGACAGTTAAGGAACTTCGAATCAATTGATGAAGAAGCGATAGAAGCTGTTGAAGAATATGAAACTATAAACCAAGAAGAACCAGCAACCCAAGAAGTGTAATTAAAGAAAAACAGTATAAAAGAGTGACCAAGGCGCGGTGTGAATTCAGTTGAACACTATACGTGGTGGTGTGTAGATAGGGTTAAACATTATGGATATAAAACCCTGTGTAATAGAATTTCAAGCATTTCGTGATAACAAAGATGAATTTGTGATAAAAGAATTAGTGATTTTAGATTTGATTACACATGTCGTATACCCGTTTATATTTGAAGCTCCATTTTCAGTAAACCAATTGAATGACAAAGCAAGAAGAACAAACAAATGGATAACCAAACATTTTCACCATATTCAGTGGAACGAAGGATTGATAAGCTATAAGCACTTGAACAATATCATGTATCATTTTTCTAACAAGTTTTCCCATATTTATACAAGAGGATCGGAAAAAAGACAATGGATACAACAATATACATATCACGATGTTTTCGACATAAGAATGGACAAGGATCATCAAATTAATTATGGACCTATTTGTACTTTAACAGATCACTCTTATCGCACAGTAACACAATGTGCACTACAAAACGCATACCGATTAGCTAATTTTCTAGTTCTTCACTATTGGGACAAAAATAAATTCAAACAGCAACAGTGGAAGTATTACGAAGGAAATAGCAGTGGAGGGGGGAACGTGTGCTATAAATACAGTGGACAGTCTCAGGATCCTCATCAGTATTACTCCAGACATCGCAGAGGCAACATCTCACAGGGTAGTCCTAATCAAGAAAATGGCTTCACAACAGTTTCTCCAGTCTTTGGTGGATCAGTTCAACACCCAGTCCAAATCCAGCATTCTAAGTACTAAGAAATGTCACGAATTGAAGGAACACAAACACTACATCGTTCACGAGCTGAAGAAGACAGAAACTTCACATGGAGACGCAATTTTAGCATCACTGAGCGAGGCACCGTTTTCACCAGGTGATGAACCGAAATTTCAAGTTTATCTTCCAAGACGATTTGTACAGCAACTACAAAACGAAGACCTGCGAGGTATTCAACCAGGATCCCTCTATTTGGTATCACACGGAGTTTGCGGAAACAATTCCACTGAACTATCTCTACACATCACCCATCAATGTTAGTTTTAAGTTTTTTTCTGTAAATAACCATCTATGTACATATGTTTGTTAAATGTTTTTGTCATTAAAAAAAATAAATAAAAAAATTAAAAGAGGAAACAACATATCAGCATATAATTAATTCTATATGCTGATATGTTGTTTCTTTTTTTAAAATTCAAACAAATGACCTTGAACTTTTTTACTATAAATAACAGGTCTTACACGCAGTTGCTCTCAGTCTTGTTTTAACAATTCACCGAGCATCATGTCACAGCGTAAATACAATTTACCTTTTGTTTACAAATCCAAATACGATTTGGATAACTATTGTTGTAATTTAAAATGTTTTAGAAAGCCTGAAAGTAAAGTTGATGGAAAAGCTTGTAAAAAATGTGAGTCTGTTGGCTATTGCAAATGTAGGTGTAAAACATATCAAGACAAGCATCAAAATTACATACACGATCTAACACAAATGGTTAACCTACTATGGAAAAATGTAGACTAACTTGTGACAGATGCATGAGAGCTGCTGACTCTTGCACTATAAATAGCAGCTCACAACACATTGCTTTTCATTCTTGTTTTAGAATTCAGTCGAGCAACATGTCACAGTGTAATTCCAATTCATCTTTTGATCCCAAATCGGAATACGATTTAAAATACTATTGTTGTAATCTAAAGTGTTTCAAAACACCTGAATGTCAAGTAGATGGAATGGCTTGTAAAAAATGTGAATCGTTCTCCTATTGTCAATGTAATTGTAAAACGTATCAAGAAAAACGGAAACATCACTCACAAGACAAGGGACGTAGAATCAAAATACTTTTAAAACGGATGGAATGATGCCCTCATGATGCTCTCCCCCACCTCTACTACTTTCCCCCACCTCTACTGCTTTAGCTCCGCCCACTTCGTCAGGGACCTGCACTTCTTTACACGCAACAGTCACTTCGCATCCAGCTCTTCACCAGTCAACTCAACCTTTCTCGTTTACTTTGCACAAGATGGCCAACCTACAACAACAACAACAACAACAACAACAACAGTGGACAAGTGATATTGAAGACTCTGACCTACACCAAGCATGCATCGAAGCAGAAGAGCAGGAGCGAAAACGAAAGGAAAAAAAACTACTTCAACTGCTAGAGGAGGAGAAAGAGATTCGACGCAAATTTGATCGTGTTTGGTGCGCTCAGCCTCGAGACAACATCGAATGGGCCGAGCACAATGCAGACATGGCAAGATGGAAAGAGCTCCATAATACAATAGAGGAGTTGAAGAAGTAAACATCCAAGTACACAAGCGTCGCCGAACTACACAAAACGGCCTTTATAAAGGCCACCAATAAACTCATTCGTTTTACACTTTAGCAGACGCTCACTCTAGATACGTACGTTCGCACATGTTTTCCTTATTAATTGTAATAGTATGTAAGTTATTGTCATCCCTCATGTTTTATACAAATAAACAATAAACAAAACAAGGAAGCTATCCTACACTACAAGTGTAGAATAGCTTCCTTTTTTTAAAACACAAACCTATGACCTTGAAAACCATATGATCACCCTCATACACCCCCCCCCCCCCCCCCCCAATTACACATCACCTATGACGTCACAAAGTGACGTAGCACCGGAAGCAACCATTTCCGCCTGATGGGCTTTAAACTCAATTAATTCACCCCACCTGCCCTGACAGGTGGTGCGATAGGAGTGACCTTAGGCTACTACTGCTACTAGTTCGATCCTGGTTCCAAGCGGGTCGATTCTGGGTCAAGTAACTGTTCATTGGGATATCAATTATTGACCTTTCCTTACAAAAGGTCGTCGTTAAATAAAAAAGACCAGGGTTTGGAGCGTTCCTTCCATCAAAATGAATATGCTGCTTACACACAAGACAAAAAAAAGTTAAATCGAAACATTGTCTTTCATGTCTCCAATCGGGATACAATAAAGTATATGAATTCTTGAAACTAAGCAAGGTTATTTAGTCAAGACGTGACTTTATAAAAGTAATTTAGCAACAGATGTTATGATAATATATATATATAACTGGTAAAATATTTTCACTCGTAAAATTCCAACTAAGGTAAACTGTGTTGAACCTAACGGCTATTTCTAGATGTTCTACGTTGTGCTGCATTTTTTATGTAATGTTTCTCTGAATCAAATCTAAATAGTATCAATATAACGCTTAAATGTTTGTTTTTAGATTAGCATTTGTCAAAAATTCAGCACAAAAAACGTTCTATCGATAACAGTGAATATTATATTCGAAAGATGTGTGTATTATGCGCATCCCACTTAAAATTTTAGTGTCTTTCCTAAAAGACTGTGATTCCTGTCACGAATGATTACTTGTTTATAATCATCAAGAACACGGCAAGATTTTAAAATGGGACAAATAATAAGAAGAATTGACTGGGAGGATGTGAAAGACAGGATTACGGGAGAGTTGCAGGACGTTATGATCTACTTAGACTGGACATTGAGGACCATATTCATGGGTATTCCAAAAGATGTAATCGATTGGATTGACTATCACATATGGAATTTCAGAGCGAGAATGTCGCAAGATAGTTCCAACGAACATGAGGATGGTAAGAAAGAATATTGTAATTACTTTTTATCCTGTGGTCACGTAAACCCAATATGGTTTACAGCCCCTACAACAATCTACCTCCATTCTGCTCTATCTTCTGTCATTTCCTCTCTTGCTCCCAATCCTCTTACATCCTTCAGCACTTGATTCCTCCACAGCAGTCTTGGTCTTCCTATCTAGGAATGTACTTCTACCATTGGGTCTACCATTATATGTCCGTTTTATCGGGCTGGAGTTATCCCTTCTTAATACATGATCCAGCCACCTCAGACGTTTACTTTCTATGATTGCAATTATGTCTGGCTCCAACTTTAATTAGTGGTATTAATAAATTATTATTTAGGGTATCTGATTGGTTAAAGTGCTAATCTCATAATGGGTTTGTTCCAAAGATATTTCAGTAG
This sequence comes from Macrosteles quadrilineatus, assembly GCF_028750875.1. Lineage (NCBI taxonomy): Eukaryota > Metazoa > Arthropoda > Insecta > Hemiptera > Cicadellidae > Macrosteles > Macrosteles quadrilineatus. The sequence goes on from NW_026542601.1 coordinate 106,174,728, forward strand.
CCTAATATTGTTCAAATTGGGTCTAGCGTTACTTAGTCATTAGGGTTTAAATGGCCATGAATAAAGAAACAGCTGGTCAACCATAATATCAATTTCAATCATTGAGATGGGGACTTATAGGTGCGTATTTTAACCCAAATATGAGTGAAGGATGAGTGTAGAATGGTGTGTGATGACCTGTGTATTAAAAAATCCAACCTGGTCAAATAACACCATTGTACAATGTATATACATACCGAGTTCCTCTAGGCGAATAATATGTAAACAGAATACTGGGTTTTGTAAGAATTAGTCGCCTAACGTCAAGATTTTAACATATCTGGATCCACACCAATTTCTTTCATGGGCCTTACCATCAGCAGGTCACCATCATGAATGAATAAATCACTGTACAAGTGTACATTCCACCTTTTTCCTTGATTTACCAGTTGTAAATTCCCTTTGAGTTGTATTTCAAAGACCTATATTGATTGATGATTCACAGTTCTTTTCTAGAGTACTGTAGGGATAAGGAAGGAATTCACAGGTTGGGCGAAATTTGGTCATCAAGAAACCGATGTAACAAGAAGATATGCGTCGCTCATGACACCATCAAGGAGCTCAGGTAAACGAAAGTTACAATAGAACCTACATTTTTAATCCTGTCAGGTTATTTGAGGGTCAATTTGCATTAGTAATAGGACAAAATGCATGTTCTGCCTCATTACAAGTTAACATCTGCTGAACATAAAGTTAAAAGGTAATCCCTAAATAGAGTTTTCTTATAAGTTTGTGTAAGTATCTTCAATTATTGAGTATTCTAGTTGCATAGAATTAAATACTCCCCACCGCAGCAAACCTACAGACTAGGTGAATTGTTAGTTTGTCTTATTGGTTTCAAGCTTAAGATTTCCATAGACAAGTCATATTCATTCCCTATTTCAATAACATTAGACTTTACGAGTACTTAGGTTCGCTGCTACGGGGAAAGGAAAATGTGTTTCGATCAAACAGGATAAGATAAATAAATTTGCAAAATTTGATGAAACCCCCCGTTCATAAGCTAGCAAACTGAAACAGTTTTCTTTTTCTCTATAAGAATTACATGGGGGGGTTTTTAATGTGTTTTTTTTTTATTTTTCCCGTATAACATTTGATTGTACAACGATGTTTCAACATACAAAATTGATTGTTAAAAGCTTTACAAGATGGATCCAATAAAAATTTGGCATTTCCATGTTTTAAGGTGAAAATTTCAAAACCCCAATATTTGACAAACTTCAAACCCCCATAACACCACTTTGCCATGATCTTACTGGCTCGTGCACTCAATAAAGTTTATAAGCTCTATACATTCATGACGAGTTTCATCAAAATTGGTCATAAAATTACTCGATTTATCTTGTTTACGGACACATACATAAATTTTAACTAATAGTGTTATTGGCCTCCAGGCACATAAAAATAAAAAAGTAAATCGGTTCCTGGTCTAGGTCTTTCCACACCTACGGTAATAGCTACTTCCCTATATAGAAATTCGCTAAAATGTAATCTAGACTTTCAGTTTCTAAAAATCTAAAAGATACTTCCATGGACACTAAAATCACAATTACCTCATTTTACAGGTGTCCCATAATCCCCAAGGACCACGAGGGTTGCCATATTGTCAAGGGTAACGTGAAAGACCCGTACCCACAGTGTTGTGACGAACTGAAGTGCCACAATACAGTCAAGCCTCGGCCTATAGTTAGACCCCATAAACCTATATGGTGGATCTACGAAAACTATATCCACTCGTGCAGCTCGGACAGTGAGGAGGAACTTTATCCCCACCCTTCCACCATCAGCGCCAAAGTCAGTGGCTTGGACAGAATTGACCAAGATTAAGATAAATGAGTATAACGTACACAGGCCTTCTCAAAGAGGAAGAAAGAATACAGTGGGGGGTGTATCTAGAAAGAAAGAAGTATTAGTGGAAAACTCTATGAAAACAGTATGTTTGGGATGGAGTAGGTGGACGACGAAAATAACAAAGAAGATTAAGGATAGAGATGTGCAGCCTTAAAGTATTTTGAAAACGGTACATAGAAATATCAATATTTAAGTATGTTTAGGTACTGATCATGGATGATTTGTTCAGCTATATTATTATAATGGAGAAATGAATAATGAACATACCAATAACCGGAATAAAGAAACAATAAGTAATAATTTTAATGTACAAATGAATAACTACCTAAAAGAATTATTTGTGTATTACATTACAATATTAGGAAATAAATTTTAATTTAAACATTATATATAAATTGTTTTATTGACACCTTTACAGTTGTATTTTAATATTACTTTGGTAAAAAATATTGAGGTAAAGAATTTAGGATTTATTGGTGTTGACTTTTAAAATAATCTGGGAAGTGTTCGTCCTTGACTTTTAAAAAGAGCTTTAATACTTTAAGATTCTTTGGAGCCTTAACAAAAAAATTAAAGAACTACAAAGAAAACGTGTAATCTCACAGTATACTAGATATTAAAATAACAATCACTAAGGTGTTTGAATAATATTTTGAGATGGAAAATAACTCTTCAGCAGATGTTTGATATTAACGAAATATACATTGCCCTTATGGCGGACAAATCCAAGATGGCCGTTAGCTTCCATAGACTCTTTAAGTTGAACTGGTGTAGATACATTAAAAAATATTAATAAAAAAAATAAGCTATCAACATTTAAATAAAGAAAAAACTTATTGACAGGAGATGTATCAACGCATGTGCACCAGGACATATGTTTGCATATGTAGTGGCACATACCTTTCCATATGGAAAAATATCCACAAAAATGAGAAGGTTAAACAAAAATAATCTACTAAAATCTTGGTTTCAAAGACAGTTTAAGCTAATTAACTATTAAAATAAGTTATAGTACAAATACTGTATAAGTACTTTCGCTTCATACATCCATAACGACCGTGGCGATACTCAGTGCGTTTTTATCAAACTGTTATCAAACATCTTAGCCACTATCTTTGCTAACTAACGCTTCAGTCACTGTAAATAGCGCAAATTCACTCAATATAGCTTGTAGCGCTGCACTGGAGAAATCCAATGTCATCATGAGACAGCTAAATCAGATTTACATGGATTGCACAGGCAAAAAATATATCATCTATGATCAATCATAAGGAATCGCCAATATGGAAGAGGAGGAAGACATCAAACCAGAAATAAGGAAGCATTTTAGGCCTTATAGGACAAGTCGAGGTCAGCCAATCGGTGAGTTATTAAAAAATTTTGTTTTGCTTATCCCGTAAATTTACTTTAAAATTAAGTGAGTTTGCTAATTAAAGTGTATCAGTTTTGGGGATAGGCGCTTAATAATTTAAGCAGTTTCCATGCTTCTAGGTCACTAATAGATTTGGTCAAAAACAAGAAATCCGTATTAATTACGGTTTGGATATAAACAGCACGATTATCATAGGGCAAATAGTGCATTGATAGCGCTACGATACTAGCTAGCCTGGTGGTAGTAGCATATCCACGGATTTAAGAACAGAAACTGTGTAGATCATCTAAATAAACAAGTGACATCACTGGCCCGAATTTTATACTAATAACTGTAACATCTGGTATAAAAGTTTCTGATGATTTCGTTTGAATACAAATGCGAAAAATTCGTCTTTCGAGCCAGTGATGTCATGTGTATGTTTATAGTCCATAAAGTATTCTATTATGAAATTCGTAACACTCTTTTTATGTTCGTGTCTATTACATTTGTGTTTCATGAAATTTATTAATTTAGCGACTTGACGTGTTGCAAGCTTTGGCAATCTTACACTTCCAACATAACTAGTCAGCATTTCGTTGAATTATACTAGAGACGGAAGTACACAGCCTATTTGGTCATATAAGGAGCCCAGGGCTACACAAAAGGTTTTTACATTACTAATTCACTAAGCCTCATTAAGTAAACCTACCTTCTTTAATTTTCACATTCAACATTGTGCTCTAGAGGGATGCTGGGACCACGACGGGTTGTTTACTGACATCGTCTATGAGTTTGGAGATATTTGGCGCAATCTTGATGAATGCAACAGGAAAACCTGCACCCGAGATGGCACCATTATCGAGGAAGTGTAAGTGTCAACTACACACACTTTTAAAAATAAATAGTTTGACAGTTTTTCTATAAATGGACATCTTGTTTACTTCAAAATACGACACATGATGATTGATTGAAATATAATCTTTCTACTTGTTGTCTATTGTATCCCTTTCCTACTTTGAAAGTACTGTATTCTACCAGAAGCACAACTGATAATTCAACACTGGTCTAGGTGGTCAACGTAGACAATGGTTTCTATTTATTCTCAGATTCTGATATTCTTCTCAGGCATCAGTGACCTTTAAAGTTAAAGGCGAACAGCTACCACACGACTACCAAGTCAATCTTGAAAGAGAAACCTAGGATCTTAAACATTTCATCCATCACACAAGCACAAACTCATTGATTGTACAGTAACACAGCATCGCACTGATACTCTGAACTGATTTTCTGTCCACAGATGTCCGAAACTAGAAGTTCCCGAGGGGTGTATAAGACTCCGAGGTCAAACCCTTGAGCACCAGGACTTCCCCTACTGCTGCGACCGCGTAGTATGCCCGGGAGATGAGGAGTACACTGAATACCAGAACGACTGGTTACGCCAAATTACAGGTAAGCAGGCTTTAGATTCCTTCCATCTTGGTGTGGAGGTCTTCATTCATATGACTTATTCATAAAATTTAAGGGGACGATGAACCTTGAGCTAGTTTAGGACTTTGTTCTCCTCGGCCTCTGACGTAGTCCTCTCTAATATATACCAGTGCATCTACTTAACATTAACAACTTAACTTACTATTAACAAATATATACTTAAAGTATTTATGTTGCATGTTGTGTGTATCTCTGTTAACTCTACAGTACAACATTTATCAGCAACGGAAAAAATTGTTATAAAATCTAAATACTTATTTTAAGGGGTTTTCTCCGTTACATCAATTTTCCAGCTGGCATACTTATCCGATTTTAACGATTGAGGTGTCATTTTAAAGTTCACGATCTAGAAGAATGACGAGCGCTAACTAAACAAATTATTCCTTTCGAGGCTTTATTACCATAGCGTTTGATTTTTTTTTCCAATAGTTCAATTTCAAAGATTCAATTTTCCATTACTAACTTTCCACTAAGCAACTAACCAACTGACCAACTTTTTTCATAACGGTTTATTGCAAAGTTAAATTTAACAGCTGATCACTCGGTCGATTGTTTAACAGTCAGATTTTAAACAAAAGAAATACCAGTTTATGCATATGGACTTTAAATATGCTACTTTTTGATAATCCTAACCTAATTGAGGTAGATATGTCACTCTTTCTGGTGTATATAAAAAATTTAACAAATGTATTTTACAGTTAATTAGTATTTCTTTTCACTGAATAGTTGTCTTAAGCAAACATAATCTTTGAAAAGTAAAAGATTGCATTATTCTTTTTGCCTCTGAATCAGATTGGGACCCTAACGCATAATTAGCGCACTAAGCCCCTTTTACTCAATAGAACTAATAATTATTGTGATTATTTTTTTCCTGCAGATCGTTGTGATGACAAGTACTGTGTGAGGGACATAGGAGAGGAATGGTCCGAGCACAAGTACGGAATATGTAACAGGAAAAGATGCGGAAGGAATGAGTACAGCGAACCTCACATATTCGAAGAAAAGTAAGAGATTAAAGAAATATTGATGGCCAAAATAAGTTAGCAAAATATTATAGACTAAGCCATTTAGTAACATTAAGTATGTGACCTTTCAGTTGATACCCCTAACATTGAACAGTCAGTGTTTTAAACGTTTGCACGTTCTCAACTAGTTATTGTACGTTCAGATGGATGTATTCCATTATCTTACATTAGCAATAAGAATTATTATACATTTTATTTCCCTTGTATTTAGACGAGCCCAGAATGTGTGGCTGAGTCGGTGGCTCAGTCGGTAGCACCGTAGACTTCTAGCCCAAGGCAACGATGGCATGGGTTCGTATCCTGGTACCTTCCACTACCTTTTCTCACTACATTTCACCCTTGTACTGCACAGGCGTATCCTTTGCTTTGCTAGATAGGTTCTAAGCACATGCCTCTGTGACCATGTGGACAGGCGAATGCAAGATAAAAGATGCCGTCAACATATCGTTGTTTCAATTTCGTAAACTATATTGATCCTATGAAGTATCATGTGGCCATAATTTTTTTAGTAAGTGAGAACACTGGGTCTGTTCTAGAATGTTGCTCTTCAGCCTTTGCTGTAGTAGAAGGTTAGGTAAGAACTTGGTATTACGGGTGTTATTACAGAGCAGAAGGATAGGAATCTATAAAAATAGACAACTACTGGAGAAGAATTTCGTTCTCCGAGTCATGTGGGTTTATGCTCCAAGCTTGGCTCTAGACCGGGCAATCTTCACATAACTTCAGGTTAGATCTAGGGGTTGTGACATTGTCACCCGAGAGAAATGCATTAGTGATTTGAACCCGAGGCCTCATCGACCGAAGTCCCGCGCTCTACCCTGCAACTAGACCAGCACTACTGCATAGACTAGGTAGTTATACTAGACTAGGTATAGACTATTAGTGAATGAGTCACTGTGTATTCACTGTGATTGTTAGTGTTGTTGTTATTGTTGTTGATGTGGATTAGGTTGGACTGATGGCGGGTTGGTGTGTGATGGTGATGATCAGTCCGTCCCTGAGTAAGGCAACGGCCAGGAAACAACAAAATCATATAACTAAGTTAGAATGGATGATTAGAAATAACAACAATATGACCCTACCAATTTAGGAACAAATAAAAGCGAATCGAGACCTAATGCATAGTGCTAGGAGTAAATACTATTGTAAGTTGCTTTTGCTGTGCATGTATACCATCTCTGTTTTTCCCACCTTGTATAAGTCTTTCCACGCTACTAAAAGAGCTTCGTTTTTCAGATGTCCAAAAGTGGATGTCCCCAAAGGATGTCGTCTCGAGGGTTTTCCTGATCTTACAAAAGAGTTTCCTGACTGTTGCCCAAAAGTGGTTTGTCCTCCAGGAGGAATTGCAAACGAGAAGAAGTATACCGCAAGCAATATGGAGGAACTGCTAATGAGTGATACATACTTAGAGGAAGAAGAACGGATGTATAATGAAATTATTTCCGGTGGTGGCACACAACAAATCAAAAAAGAAACTACAATTGAGCAAATCCAAAAGAATTCGTTAAAAGTTGCTAATCAGGAAGGAAAGGAAGATAGTACTCGTAACTCAACCAAAATAGGAAATAAATTAATTAATTTTAAAACTCGAGATGAACTTGTCACAAGATTCATGAATGCAGCGTTTATTTTATTTAGAAAGAATGAAAATGACGAACATGTAAAAGACAACCAAACAACTTATATTTTAAACAATGGGACGGTAAAAAGGTCAAGTAAAAGTAGGAACGAAAAAGACAAGGAAAGAAAGATACATGATAAAGAAAGGAGAAGAAAACATAAGACAAAAGACAATTCGAAAAACCAGTTGGATGAAGAAACTGTTATAATAAACGCAAACGGTGGAGAAAAAAGTAAAAATGAGAAGTACAAAACAAAAGATGAAAAATCAACCAAAGCAAAAACTGAAGAAAAACTAACAGGAAAATTGAAATCGAAAAGAATTGCTGGTACTGAAAAAGAAAACAAAGAAAGACGTTATAGTAAAAATGAACAAAAAAAGAATAAAAACAAAACAAAAAGAGCAGTGATAGCGGAAAAGAGCTTTTGAAAGGACTAATAAAATTTCCAGAAACGTAGCCTATACTTAAATTATTAACTAATTGTTAACCCTTACTGAAAACAACTTTACAAATAAAATAATCCGGTAATACGTGTTGCAGTTTAATATCAAATACACCTACTAAAAAGTATTTTTCTGCAAAGATAGTTATTAACATGTTTTAATCGTCACGCATAATCAAGCTATGGATGTTAGAAAATTGTGGGGGGTTTCATTTAATTTTTATTTGAATACACATTTTAACTAGATCCCAAATATTCATTTGCGTTGCAAGCACCACTTTTTAGGGATTTTTAGGGATGTTTTGGATTTAAAAGCCTCATAATCGTGGAACTTTAAAAATATCACCTTATGGATTTGTACGATTTATTAACCGAAACATTTGTGTATTCCTATAGCTTTAATAGAAAGAGGCTTATTATTTTGTGGGTACAGTTCGTTATTTAAAACTAGATTGGCCGATAATGTAAGTGGCAACAGTATTAACAAAATTCAAACAACCATAATCGCATTGGAACGTTCATATTTTAGTCTGTACGCAGCAGCTGAATAGGAAAATATTATTTATATGCACACTTTATAAAATTAAATACGCAAATAATTTAACTTGCATATTAAACGGAATGCGCAAAAAGTATTTCCATAACTTATAAAAGAACCGTATAGGACCTAACTGTTGTAATTAAAGATTTGCAGAGAAGATTGATTGGTTAAATTTATAACAAAATAATTTCTATCGACACAAATGAAGGGTGGTGGAGATAAGGAAAAAACCTTGTGACAAAAACTTTAAGCTGTTATTGAGATTATCCTATTTCATTGATGAATTTTCGAAACCAATGACGTCACCCAACAACAAACACATGATACGCTTACTCAACTAGTAATTATGATTATCTTATCAGCCAATAACCCATCCGATGAGGAGACTTTCGAAATGAATCAAGTCAAAATCGAACAACGCAGTTTCAAAACGGATGATGAACACGATAACGGATAATGAATAAGAAAACTCCTACAATGAATCCGAACATTCCGTACAATAGTTATAGCTTCAGATGAACCAATTTGTTGTGTAGTGTATAGAATGTCGCTTAGGGAACATCGAAGCTCTGTGTGCAAAGTATTGCCTGTAGCAGCTGTAGGGGTCACTAGACCTAGCAGGAACAGGAAACCGAAACAGAAACAACCAGAAGGTAAGAGAAACTAAAATTGTCGGGATAAGTTTGTACGACTAGTTAAAGCTGAGGTTTCGTCTGTGACTTTTAAAGCTAGGTCAACCGTAGTTTACCTTTAAAACACCCTTTTTGATCAGTTACGTTAATAAATTGTGTTTTTTAACCGTGCTTCACAACTAATTATGGACGCAGAAGAAAATGTGTTGATATTTGATCAAAAGTAGAAAGCAGCTACACATTTCTTAACTATAGGAAAAATTTAACTTTACCAATTGTCAGTTGCCGTGCCCTTGCGTGGTTAGCGTCGGGAAATATTCCTACTATCAGCCATTTCATACAGTACCAGCATTTCAATTTATATAGTGAATTGCATTTAATTAACCACATAAACCACATAAACAAATCTAACTAAAATTCTTTCAAAATCCCTGACATGGTTATCTTTAAGACGGTCCCAGGGCTAAGCTCTGTAAGTTGTCACAAAATGTTGTATAAACCTAATCTATGAAATTCTACATGTATGTACAAAGTTTCGTGGCCATCGGTCCAGCGGTGTCTGAGTTTATCACAACCAAACATACAAATATACAAACCAACATCCTGTTTTATTCTTATAGATAAGCAAAGTAAATAAAAATAGAGCAAATACACTCTGGACTCATTTTTACTGGTCAATAATTTATCTAAAGGTTCTCCTCAAAACATTGGACGTTTAAGACGTAGCCCAAGGGGACTTTTAAAGCATGAATAATTTAACATTCACATTAAGAAAATTGGTTCTTATGTTTGTGTACTCATAAGCAAACTTGCACACAGAAACCATTTTTCTTTTTAAATGTCGATGAAGACTACATTTAGTGACGGTTTCGTCATTTGTATTGTTTTTCTTACTTACAACAATGAAAAGACTAAATAAGACACATGTTTCAATGTTTTATGGTTGAGATTTCTAAATCTCTACCCTCTGACTTGACACCTTTAGTTTCGTAGAATCTTATAAGTACTTCGGTTGAAGGGCTCCTAAATTCCTAGGTTTTTTAATTAAACTTGATCTCTAATTTGAAAATCCTTGTTTCGTCTCTTTGTACGAAGAATATTATCTAAATAATCTAATTAGGAGTCTCGAATGAGGTAAGACTACCAATATTGTTTATTAGAACTTATAGTAAAGAATAATAATTATTTTAAGTTCCAGATTTCTGCCGCGACAACGGGGTCATTTACGAGGTAGGATCAGAATGGTCAGACCCCGGGATTTGTAACCTCAAGACGTGTAGAAGCGGTGGCATCGTCGAGGTTCGAAGGTATAGTAGCTTTCAGAGTTTAACATTTGTTGTCGTGTCCCATACCTCAAGTTAATAGTTTTATGTTGCATTAAATTATTTGTAACACAGTTAATCTTTGCAAACAATTTCCAAACTGTGAAGGACTTGATTCAAAATACCTTGGCCCAGTAAAATAATTCAAGTGCTTTAACCAACGACTACCGTGAACATTTTTAACCCTATCTCCCGTGATTTACACGGTAATCACAACATTCATCATATTCTTTATAATCGTTGCTTTTAAAATATTACAACAAAATTTGGAATCTAAATGAAGGAACCTCCTATTCAAAGTAGAACCCTACGTATAATATTTTCAACCAACTATTAATTTATCTCCTAAGCCATTCTGTTTTGCAGATGCCCATACCCAGAAATACCCGATGGGTGTACCCTGGGCCAACCTACCATTGGACAGACCTTTCCCTACTGTTGTCCCAAGGCTGAGTGTTCTGCTAGGAGACGAGATTCATCATCTTCGTCATCATCTTCATCATCGTCATCGGAGGACCCTGACTACGAAGACCTTGACGATGACGACGGCGGGGACGACGGTGGTGACATGACTATGGACTTCACCATGATGGGGGTGTACATTGACGAGCCTGTAGAAAAAACTCGAAAGGAAGAGGGTACCAGGGTGTCTGAGAAAAGACACAATCATCTGAATGAAAAAAATAAACTTGAGACAAAGAAAGTGGAGACAGGCAAGGATGGAAGATGCTCGGAACATTGGAAAAACAAAAATGTCAAATCTGAAGAGAGAACAATGGATCGCACTTTGACTAGTTTTAGCTCTGTAAAACTAACACAAGATGCGAAAAGTGTTACAGTGGAAAAAGATCTCAGGCACTCCGGGACTGCGAGTATGGGTAAGAATAACAGCAACATTAAAAGTAATAATTGTCAGACTAGTGGGATAGATCTTCGCCACAACACTGTGGCGGGATTCAAAACCAACCAGCTTCAAACAGATGCAATAAGAAAGCCGGATGAACCTGACAAATGCATTGATCGGGAAACCAAAAATATCGATAAACTGGTTGAAAACGTAAAGGAAACAAAAATGGAAACTAATCAAACCGAAGATGCAAGTTTACCTATAACGTCGGTAAAAATTGATATTGTCCAAATCAGAGAAACGAAAGAGGACAATACTCTGAACAAAAATCAAGACAGTAAAAATATAGCTGTAGAAATAGTAAGAGTCGAAAAAAGCACAGTGAGTAAAACAGATGGTGATGAGAATGTTGTTTCTGATAAATCCGCTGGACCAATGTTAAATAACGCAGAGAACAAAACTGAAACAATTATCATTGGTAATAATTCACATGCTACTGAAGATAAAAATGCCACACTAGGAGTGAAAACAATCACCCATGAACTGAAAACCTCTGACATGAAGGTTGATGGTAATAGTAACATGGTTGATGGTAGTAGTTCACATGCTACTGAAGATAAAAATGCCACACTAGGAGTGAAAACAATCGCCCATGAACTGAAAACCTCTGACATGAAGGTTGATGGTAATAGTAACATGGTTGATGGTAGTAGTTCACATGCTACTGGAGATAAAAATGCCACACTAGGAGTGAAAACAATCGCCCATGAACTGAAAACCTCTGACATGAAGGTTGATGGTAATAGTAACATGGTTGGTGGTAGTAGTTCACATGCTACTGAAGATAAAAATTCCACACTAGGAGTGAAAACAATCGCCCATGAACTGAAAACCTCTGACATGAAGGTTGATGGTAATACAGGTGGAATTCAGGGTCAGGACAATATGACACAAGACTGTAAAAATGAGGAACCTGCAAAAATAAGAAATGCAACAGCCGGCATTGAAGATCTCAGTATTAAAGGCCAGGATATTTTCCAATCTGTTACAAATAGCCCAAACATAGACGCAACTACCAATCACAATCTAACTGAAGGAGAGATCAGCAAGAATGTGACTCATAATAAAGCCGACAAGACTGTTGAGGAAAATATAATAAAGAAATCTGGAGCAGAAAACACAAATAAACAGGAATCACAGAGTTTGGAAAGCAAGGAATACAAATTTTCAAATCCAACTCAAAATTCTAAGGACACCATTAAAGACACTATTACAATAACTAATAATGAATTAGACAACACGTCAAACAATTTAGATCATTACAAGGAAAACGATACGAGTTCAGAGGTTGCGAGGACTATGAAAATTCAGGGTAGCAGAGAGGACATGAAGGACAACGAAAATGAAAAACGTATGGACAAAACTGAAAGAGAAGTGTTGTTCAGCGATAAGAATAATGAATGCTATGGAGAAAAGTCAACGACCAACGAAAATAAAACCCCAATGACTCCTCAAACACATGAAGCACATGATTTTGAAAGTACTGATAACGTTTTGAATGATAATCACACTTACTCAATGGAAAGTAATGACCAAACCGATAAGGCCACAAACTGTTCACCAGCAACCATTGACGTCAGTAACTATAAGGATATAGGGGATTCAACAACAGAGGCAAAAATGGATCATTTAGAAGACCAAGAAGCAACACTTAGACAGGCTCTCGAGAACTTCGAGGCAGCTCGTAGAGCCGGTCAGGAACTAAAAGAAAACGAAGAAAAATTGGATTGCTGGGAAGGAGCTGAAAACTTTCCCCGTATAAACAAACAAGAGGAAGATGAAAAATTTTACAAAGTACTCGGGCCTGACAAGGAGTTTGAAAAGGCCTTAGAAAACATAAACAATGTCCCTCGGTTTGCTAAGGAACTTGAAGAGGGTAGTGAAGAAAACTGCACTGAAGGAATGGAGGATTACTACAAGTATGTAGATTTACACAAACAAACCAACCAATTCCATTTAGAACCAGACAAAGACATTAATCCAGTCCTTGATAATATAATGAGCACCCTTAAAGTCACTCAACCGTTTGCAGAAGATCAAGGGAAGGCCGAACTTCATGACCAAGAATTTATCAAGTACACTGAAATCGTCAAGCAAGATGTAGAAACAAACACTCTGGCACACTTCGAAATAAAGCCTGAAAATGAAGAGTCTCAAAACCTGATGGATGAAAAATCAGACGAACCTACGAAAGGAATCGAAGAAAATGTCGACCACACAGTAAATGACGAGTATCAACATGAAACAGTGAACACGGATACATTACAGACTCATCTTCCGGAAGAAATATACGAAGAGGTAGACGACGAAGTCGCAGAATCTCACAACGAACCAGAAGTTATTCCAGCACTAGATCTTAACGAGGATAATTTCCACACGCTGGAAGATAACAATGAAGATGCGATAGGGTATCAAGGTGACAACTTCTACAACGTTCAGGATATTCTGACTCACAGTGTGGACGAATCCCAAGACTCGAACCCTCTTGCAATGATCTCAGATGGACAGATGTCAGGGTCTGGAGACACTGACAGATTTGTGGCGAACATTGAGGAAGAAGAAGAAAACGATGACGACGCGCAAGACGGGCCAACGGAGACTTAGTTGATGAAGTATTCGTGTAATTTAACTTTTTGTGAAAATATCAACTGCACGAATCTAAAATGTGTTCATAGACTTAGGTGTACAGTGATAATCAATTATGTTATCTATGTTTCTTTAGGAAGATGTCCACTGTAATATTAAGATCCGTAATGATAGATTCGATAGTTGTACGAATGTAAATACATTTAGTTTTGTATGAGTTTTTATTTTATTTCCTTGTAAATTATAAGAAGCTTGGTTGAAAATTGATTGGTAAAAGAAAATGTACAGCTCCATGTAAGTAATCTAAATAAATGTTTCTACTGATATAATAATGATTTTTTCTACAATACAGATTGAAGTCTAACAAGTAAAATAATAAATTTTACTCCCTGGTTAACATTAAGGTTCAAACGACACATTACAAATCAACAACGATAATAGAAAAAAAAACAATTTTAAAGTGTTTTGTTTAAGGGTGAATAAAGACACATAGCTTTTAGACTAAGTGATTGTGAATTGTCAACAGAGTGTCTGCATAGCCGAGCACCATTGGTTCAGGGTTAAGTTATTTTCTTACACCTAATGAAAAAAAAACTTAATCATAAATGCAACATCATTTTTGCGTTTTCCTCAAGAGCTGCTACCCAAAGGGAACATTACTTGCATGGTTCAACTTAAGCTACCAATAACCTATAAACCTACCTACCTAGGTATAATAACCTTATTGTGTAGAAGAAGATTATACTAAAATACTGCAATTAAATCCTTTATAGTGTTGCTTAACTTCCAGCATTAATTACACCATATTTCTGATATGAAGACCTTATATTCCTTTTTTATTTCTGATATATATCTTTTTAAGAAAACCAACCGGCAAAATTACTGGTAAAAATCATTAAAGTTTGAAATATTGATAAACTAACGATAACAACTTTCCTATTACTTTTCTACTTTAGTTAGTTTGGCCAACGACTAAGTTCATTATATAAGTTAACTGTCTTACTTAAAAATGCCACGCTCAAAAAGTGCTTTTACACGTTTTAGAAGTCATCAATATATGTAAAAAAAGCTACGCTATGGGGCAAACCGTGCCAACAAGTAAGTAAAAATATCGTTTAATATACATTAAAACCGTGAATGTATAGTTACAATACCCCTTGATGTATGGATTTATAAAAAGAAAACGCACTGCCAACATAAAAACATGTGGTTATCTTAATCATATTGTATGTATATTTTATGTCAATGATTCCTTATGTCCAATTTCACCTTAAATTGATAGTGAGAGGCTAAAATATTATTTGGCCTCTATTAAATTAATAAATTATTATTTGACATCTAAAATACAGTTGGTCTACTTATACCAACTGCACTAGGGAACTCATTGTAAAATGTATTAATCCATTTTGTCTATAGCGACTTTATTGGTGATGACTTGTATGGATCTTGGAGTGCAGTTGTATTCTTTCTAAAGATTGATAAAGAGACCCTTATTTTTTAACCCCTATCCGTCAAGTTTTAAGTTCGGAAGTAGGTTGATACAGGTAATATAATTTAGTCTGTAAATTTATAATGTAGATCATTTAGTTGGTGTTGTTATACAAGTAATCCTAAACATGGTAAACATAGTTTCGATGTATATTAAGTAATTAAAATATTAAATACAAGTTAACCGGAATTTTTGTTGGCAATACTTGTAAAATATCTTGCTTAAGACTACTTCATTTACTCGTTAGACAAAATCTATTGTAAGTAAATTTAAAAGACTCCAATACAAAAAAAACGGAAGGATAAAGTTTTAAAGGTTTCAGTTTGGTACATGTTTAATATACATTTTTCTAACATTTTACCTTCCGTGTGGACCCTTGTGAGACCAAGGAAATTATCCAAACAGATCAAAACATAGCTTTGAGGTACGAACTAAATATAGACATCACAATAGAATGATCACAATCAAAATACTATGAGCAAAAAAAAAATATTACCTATGTAAGTTTTCACTCAGTGTCAACTGACCTACAGTCAGGTTTCAGGTAGTCGGATGTTCCTGGATTGCGCCATCTATACACCAGGGAGCCACCCGATACGTTCATTAACTGCGCCAAGTGGCGGCCCTCTTTGACTGCATAATTGAGTAGGTTAAGTTGGTTAGTTAGGTTAGGTTAGTTTAGGTTAGGTAAGGTTAGAATAGTTTAGGATAGGTTGGGATAGGTTAGTTTAGGTTAGGATAGGTTAGGATAGATTAGGATAGGTTAGTAGGATACCACGGAAACAAAGACATTTCCTCTGCCCCTGCTCACCCCTATCTGGCTTCGGCTTGGCGCAATTAAGGAAGTCTTTGGCGCAATTAATGCACGACCTTTTGCACACCATGCAACGATTATTTCAGATTACTGCACGGGCTTAGATCCAGACGAGATACACGAGATAGGAGAGCAATGGACGGACAAAGGAAGCTGTCATTTGAAGACCTGCATGGAGGATGGCGAGACTTGGATAGATGAGTGAGTCCTACTTGTGTTTTGTTACTTGTTTCGAGGATCGAACAGGTCTAGTGGTTAGAGCGCGGGACTTCAGTCTCACTTTTATGCAAATTTAACTTTTATATTTTATTTTAAGGTTAGTTAGGCCTACTATTTATATGAGATGCTTTGCATTTTTATTGATATTTTCTTTCGCTGACCAGCTGATCTAGTCTCTAACAATGATTTTACGTTATTTAAGATATTACCTGAACTTGTTATATCATTATAGAGTTTAATTATTGTTGTCTCAGCTGCTAAATATTATTTATTATTTTGTTATGCTTAGATTTTTTATTGTTGTTAAACTCTTCTGTCAACAACTTGTTACAGTTTATGTATTGGTATTTACCGTTGGATGAAAAAATAAATAAATATGCTGGTGCTATAGTTTTTGTTGCTATTGACTTCCGTGGTCATTAATACAATTCATTTATAAACATAGTTTCTTAGTGAGATGTTAAAAGCGTTATAAAGTGCAGGCTTAAAAGTGTTTGCTTACATTAACTTTTTGGTTAGTGACAATTCTGAAGTTTACATGTGGGCCTACGCTGTATTTTGATAGGATATTAATATCAGTTTTTTTTTTTTTTTTTTTTTTTTTTTTTTATAAAATACTTAAACATTATAGTTAAGTGTTTTAGAACACCAATTTAGTGCCCGTGGATTGATTTGTGACCCAAAACATACGAAATTCTTTATTTCCATTTACTGTTTCATTTAAACATATTTCACAGGCCAATGTGCTCTACTCCAGGTGCGACGTAATGCCCAAGGAGGTGCCTGAGAGATGTCGCATCATCCCAGAGGACCTGACCAGGAAATTCCCTGACTGTTGTCCACGTCTCGAGTGCCCATCAAAGTACCAGCTGTCTGATGAAGTGGTACAGAAATCAAACTCAAATAAGAGTCCTTGGAGTCCAGACGTTCTATCTCATAAAAAAATTAACAAACTACAAAGAAAACTTTAATTATTTATCACACTAGATATTAAAAATACAATCACTTTGGGATTTGAAGAAAATTTTAGTGGGTAAAAAACTCTTCAGCAGCTGATTGAAAGTAACGAAATTACCGTAGCTCTCATGGCGGAAAATCCAAGATGGCCGTTAGCTTAAATGGACTACCTTAAAAATCATTCAAACCTACCTAAGATTTTTTTATCTCACAGTTTCCTAGATATTAAATTATAATCACTTTGGTGTAAAAAATATTTTTGGATGATTAATAAATCTTCAGCAGTTGTATGAAATTGTCCAAGATGGCCGCTAGCCTCCAAGGACTCTTAAAGCTCAATTATTCTTAAATAGATCGTTGTGAGTTAAAAACACAGAAGTGTCATCAAAAATTAGAAATTAAAATGTAGAAAACACCCTTTAAAATGAGTTTTGAACGAACCCCTTAAAATGTAACACGGAGACGTTAAATTGACTTCCGTGAAAGCTCCAGATCTGAGATTCACCATGCGGGTCTGCCAACTGCTTGCTTACCAATCACTAAAAATAGGTATACCGATAACAATTACTTTAACCTTGAAATTAAAGAAAAATGAAGCGATAATTGCAACAGTTGACCCCGACTATAGGTCTACTTATTACGGATAAATGTTTCCTACATACTTGTGTATGTCTAGCTCGGTTAATTTAGTTTTTTTGCGTATTTAAAAGGTATTGGTTATAAACATCATGTAAAAAGAGTAAAGAGAAATTAATTCATTCCATTGCTTCACTATTAGAATTAAATCAACACGAATTAAGGGTAACAGAAAATTGTTGTAAATGTGTATTACAATTAATCCTACTTAAACATTCTATGAATACAGAATATGAAATTATGAGGAGTTTGTGAATGCAGAGTATTAGTTTCATTAGTTTTCAAATATTTGTTACGTATACGAATTGACTTTAATGCTTGACTAACCTTTCTTCTGTTCAAAGAGAGACGACTACCAAGATTTGGTCACTAACTTGGAATTTGCAATGAAGCGGATGGTGGAAAACGAGAAGATTGTAAAAGAGGAGGAAGAGGCTGAAGAAAAGGAAATACTAAAAAAGATTATCATACAAGTTATTGTAGCTTCTTGGCTAGCATCGGAACCTCATAACAGGAAATCGATGCGAGCTTAGCATTTTCCTAGAAACAACACTAATATCGTTGCCAGATAATTTTAGGACATGTATTAATAGTTGATACTGATTAAGTAGTTCAGGGCGAATCAAGTATTATTCTTTTAGTGAGTATACTTATTTCTACGTGTATAAGAACAGAAAGGTTACGATCATAAGTATAAAAAAAATTGCCTCACTGCCCCGGATGTATATCTATAGCCGTAACAGCTGTTTTAGATTTTATATAAAAGTTCGTTGTTCAATTTAAATATTTATAAAACACTAGCGGAGTACCCGTCCTCCGTACGGGGTTGGCAGATAAGTATAAAATGCTTGTTGCAGTTATGGGAGAGGACACAGTTTAAGAAAATTTGGTCTTTTGATTAATACGGTATCCTATAGTGTAGCACACATCTACCATAGCCCTAATGTTCTACAATTGCACCTAAACCATGGAAAAAAGTAAAGTTCTCATTGTGTACCACAACTTTTTGTAGCTAGTTGATACAAATTAGCTGTTGTCATAAATGCAAAAAACATAATAGTGCTGGTCTATAGGTTTGCTGTGGCAGGGGGATTATATTACTGTTTACACACAAAAAGAAAAAAATAAACCTCATAAAACTCAGGATATGGGCCTAGGTTGATACGGCAATGATTATAGAATCTTAATTATTTCCTATATCGATTAATGATTTATTTTACAATGAATTATTCCCTGTAAAATATTATTAGGTACAGCATTTCACAAATATTAGAACAGACTCAGTATAATAGATCATAAACATAAACAAATGAAGTAACTGAAAGAATCCTATGCTAATGAAATTACATTAACATATGGTTTGACATCTCCATAATGTTAAATAATGTTTACATTTGGGCTAGTGACATCATTAATTTAAATTTATAATCCTTACCCTCTCTGTTCTAATATTCGTGCAGTATTTAATATGTTTGAACCAGCTGTGTGGAATTGTGAAATCAAAATTCATTTGACAGTTAGTTCAGCTTGTTTACATTTTTAAACTTTGTAGGTTTGTTCTTTGTTACCAAGGATACCATAAATCAATATTTACTTTTAAATCTCTCACCTCAGATTTTTGAAAGCCCACGGGGCAGAGCCCGAGGTCAATATCGAAGCAGGAATAGTTCTATATGTATCCTCGGAGCTGTAGCTTCATTTGTGTACAATTTGAGCCCAGTCGGTTCAGTAGTTTTTGAGATTAGCTCTTACAAACACACACACACACACAGACACCACCTCTTCTTTATAATAGTATAGATAGATTATGCTTTCGGTCCAGTGGCATAATTTGCTTAGGTTTATAATACATACCGTTTCCGTTCTTATATTCGTGGTCAATTCTATTTAAGTATTATATTTAATTGGACTCCAAATACCTGTCTTATTTTGTTTGTGCTCATCTTCGGCCTACACACTTGATCTTCCCTACTACACTACCAAACTTATATGCTTATAATAACTCACAGTTTTTTATTTGTAAATAAAATTTCGTTTAGCTTATGTTTATTTTTTTAGATTATATGATTTGCTTACCGGCTTTTTATATTATGCTAGGCGACTCCACGGATGTGGTTGGCATTGAAACGCCAACAGTAAAATCAGCTGATTTAGCATGCGGGAATAGTAATTCCCGCTCTAGAGCGGAAATGGGATATTTTGCGTATTTTTACAGGTGTGTCAATGTGGTAATTTCCATGCAGTGGTGGGAAAGCATTTTACGACTAAATCGTTAAAGTAATACAAATAATTGTCATACACCAATCAAAGTGTGTTGTCAAGCTAACAACACACACAACAAAAATTTAACAAAAATAGTAGGATATTTTGTGGCGCATCAAAAGCAATGCCAATACTCCTGAATAGTTAACCAACTGTTTGTATACGATATTTGTTGGCGCATGTAAGACTTTGTAACACATACACTCTTAAATAGCTCAACTAGAATGTTATACAGCGTTAATTTTTACTTTGCGATTTTCTTTTTTGCCTCATTGTACTTTTATCATGTTAGTTAGTCCCAGGATCAGAGTTTTAAGCAAGTGGAAATGGAGAATTATTCTTTTTATGACACAGTCTGTTTATATATCATTTGTCAAAGAACATCCTATTTATTCTATTGAACGTATAAACTTCTTTAGCTTTAGCTAGAGGAGTTGTGGGGAAAACACCCAAACATGTTACATCGAGTACATCCGTAGATACAGACTCCCGTGTTTACTCTAAAAGACCTACAACATAAATAGTTTTTTTGTATCATTAACCTATGGTAGGATAAGATATGATAATAAATAGAAAACTTCAAAGTAGTTCACTGCAAACAAAACCGACGAGCAAATAGTGTAAGACTGTTCAAAGATGCAATTATGACAAAGTTGACAGTATATGAACACTTAAAAAAATTCTATAACCGTTTGTTACACATTTATTTTAGTGGAGATGCAACCAAATATTTATTATTTTAAATGAAGTTATGGGAAACATTTTGAAATGGCCATCAAAGATATGGGAAAGAGGTATGTTGGATTTAATCCATTATTGTAAAATATTACTAATACCGTAATTGTAGAAGTTAAGAATTGTACTCCCTCTTTCCAACTTTATTCATTTACATACGTCAAGATTCGAAAGTACTGACACAAATAAAAAAAAAAACTCTATAAATTGGTAGGATATGGAAAAATATGTCCACATTATAATGAATAAAATAACTGCTTTACTGGTATTATATGGGCCGTACAACAATTATTTTTAATTGCATTGCAATATATTGATCTCATGACATCCTACCAATATCCACTAACGGCACTAACGTACTATAAGTACAAAATAAATAATTAAGAGGTAAGAATCTGCAAAGAGGAAGACAGCGTCTCAGACTTTGACGCGAGATGCACAGGTTCAATCAGGGCCGGGGATAGTAGCTAGTACTAGCTACTATCCCCGGCCCTGGGTTCAATCCCCGGTACATCCACAGAGATTCTGGGTGTTTTACCACGTTCCCAAGCATTTGTAACGATTTCATACAAAATTCCACTATTGTAGACATTAACACTAACGCTGTCACTTGTAGATCCAACGTGTTACAGAAATGTGTCAGGAGGGCACACAGCACCACAGAGTCGGGGCTATATGGTACGACCACCTTTCCTGTACCAGAAAGACATGTCTGAAAGGAGGGAAGATACTCATTGACAGGTCAGATTTTAATAACTGAAACTTAAGAGAAGTATTAATCTCGTTGCAAGTTAATAAGTTAGTGTAATCGTGGTGAGGCGTAAGTAACGTTTCTCATTGTAATTGTGTGTATTTATACTGGATATTTTGGGAGTAAGCTGGCCTACTGGTAGAGCGCGGGGCTTCGGTGCCCAAGGTCCCGGGTTCAAATCCCGCCAATCGCAAATGTATTTTGTGTATGTGGTAGTGCTACCACCCTCTAGGAATAGCCTGAATGTGTTGAAACATTTCCGGACTAGAACTTAGCGTCCTAGGATGTGAAAGTGAAAAATAAAAAAATATTGTTTGATAACATTGTGAAGTTGTGTCCACACATGTTGTTGATTTGTTTTGAGAAGAGCCTACCTTTAAGCTATAATGTCTCTAAAAGATTGACAATGAAACATGATTTGTTTGCAAGTCATACGAAATCTTTTAATATTGAGCTCACCTATTTTCTTTATTCACAAGAGAATATTCAGAGTTTCGTAAGACTATTGACATCGATTACAAATTAGAATGGCCAATTTCGAATTCAGATAACTTGTAAATAGACTTAAATACTAATTAGTGTAGGTAGTATCAAGGTATGCAAATACAAGGCTTTAGAAAACTACAGCAATTGTAAATTCATATTGAATATTATAATCAAATTAATGTTAAGGACAAGGTACAGTGAGTAAAGTGTATTACTGACATTATCATTCAATAGAGGTAATCATATCAATAGTATTTTTACTGTATTTCTTTAGAAAATCTGGGATATACGCGTTATTCTCGCTAAATGCATGTGTGATGCTCTTGACCGAATAAGGCCAGTTGTTTCTCACGCAAACTACTAATTAATTATTAAAAAGCCTAATTATAGCTGGGAACAATTTCAAACCAAAGCTACTTATTTCTTTCGCTAGGACAACCCGGCAATCATAATGAATGGCAACCACGAATACACACCTCAGATAGACACCTAAGTATTCCTATTAGATGCCTATTTATTTCGTTATATGTAATTTATTTCTCATTGCAGATGCCCAATTATTCGGAAGCAGAAGGGCTGCACAATCTACTTTAAAAGTCCCAACTTGAGGTTTCCAGACTGCTGCGACTATTTAATTTGTCAGGAGATTAAGGACTCGACAACAAACGAGGGCTACACATCTCCTTCTGACCACGAAGAACCTCTAGGATGATAGCCTCTCTCTTCCATACGAAACGCTTCAATTGAAGGCACAGCGGGTAACGAAAAGTATATTTTTTTAATTTGGCACAAAAACAAAAAAAAACAGTGATCTAGTGGTCCTGGCTTCTTTTGCAAAAGAAGGTAGGCCATCCAGTTATCTGGCTTAAGTTAATCACGACGACTGAAATCTACATATGGCTTTATAAGGTTTAAGAGTCCTTGGAGGCTAACGGCCTCCAAAGTCATTATAATAAATAGCTAGTCTGGTATACAATTGTGTGAGATTAGGAATGTTCTTTGTAGTTTTGAATTGTTCTCCAAGGAAGTCCATGGAAGCTAACGGCCATCTTGGAATTACCCACCATAAGAGCAATGTTAATTTCGTGAATTTCAAAAAGCCGCTGAAGAGTTATTTACCGTCTAAAATTATTTTTTCAACACCAAAGTGATTATGATTTAAATATCTAGTATATTGTGAGATTAGAAATTTTCTTTGCAGCTCTTTAATTGTTTTATGAGTTAGAACGTCTAGGCTCCAAGGACTCTTAAAGGTAATATAAAATTTGGCGGTAAAATATAGTGTTGTGTCTAAAATAAACTAGGGATGAGTAACTACATACCCACATACAGCAGATTTGGAGAACCTCACTTTCACTTCCACATTCTCTTTTCGATGCGAAGCACATGTACTAACGTCTACTAGTAATATATAATATTTTAAAGTACTGCATTAAATTAGGAATCATGTAGTGGATGGGTGTGTACTGTGTGTAACGTCTGTAAAGTGTGAGCTCTTATTTTGCACGTTGAGAATCAAATCATTCAATACAGAAACACCAGATCTACTGACACATTTGAAATGGTCAAGAAAATAAAAAAAAAATATCATTTTTATAAATCTTCCTCAGGAATGTACAGAAAACCTGAAATAGCCACACATGTATTTAATCTCCAACCGAAGTATTTATAAAGAACAAATTCCAGCTGCGAGGCTAATTTTTAAGGACTACATTGAACAATTCTAGTGATTTTAGATAATTTTTTAATCATCGAGGGAAAATTTGACACTCTCGATGTTAATTCTCAAAAAGTGAAAAAGATTTGTAAAATAAGCTGAAATGTTTGAACATTATGCTATTATAATGAATATATATATATATATATATATTTGCACAAGCTCTATTTTTAATCCGGTCATGGTTAAGGTGGTATATTAAACAAGCGTTTTTCTATGAAGTGGTTTAATGTTACAGCTCACAAAGATTTTCAACCGTTCATTCGCATGGTGTCTTATTTTTTGCTTCTTGTAACCATTGATTAAACTTGTCCTTATATGCTTTTGAGAAAGCAATATTGTTGAGATCAGTTATCAATTTGTCATCCGTGATCAGTGGAGTATCGCCTCTTCTGAAATAAAAGCGAAAGTCCCACGCCCCCCCAAGAACGTTAAACTCTATGGTACAACTACGGTCATTGACTCTTACAATTCTCAACTCAATTTCCACATTAAACAATGCTTCCAAATCGCTTTTACTCCTGCCGATAATAAAATATGACTTAACATGTACAAGAACTTTTTTGAATTCAATCGAATATCTATCAATATTGGTTTGTACCTGTTCTTCGATTCGTTCAGGATTTTCAGCGCCCTCAAATGTCAATGTCCAATGTTTAGTACGTCCACAATCCTTTGATCGATTACACGATATCGAATATTTATTTTTTAGGTTGTTGGCAAAGTTTTGCGCGACAGAAGAGGATAGAGGTTGTGAAGTCACCACTTGAAGAGACGTAAAGAATGTCAACAACGGCAAAACTAACATCTTAACGTCTAGCGTTACCTCTGTTGCAAGATGGTTGGGTTGGACGCTCAGTATAACTATGTATGACTGCTACAGGTTTTAAAACACGACTGAAATGGTGACCTTGCTGTATATGAAAATAACTCCACCATATGTTGTAGTATTGACGTACATGTTTGTGTAATTATAATAATTGAATTAAGCGCAAAATTCGTACCAGGCACCATATTATACTGCATGAAAAAGAAACACTCTAAAATATTCGTTTTGAAACTGCAAATATTTCCACAAACTACTCGTTTTTAAACGTCATGCACTATTGTCTAAATTTTAGTTTTGGAAAGCAATAAAAATTTGTACATCTTAATTTGATTCAAGAAACATGTTTCTTGCAAATCTAATCATAGAATAAATTTTGAATTCAAGAACTTTACTAATCAACCAATTGGATGAAAATATTCACAAAACCAATTTACATCAATTACAACATCATGTGTAATGATTGAACAGTTTATTTCAACGAATCAATTTCAAACTGAAACTGTGATATTAAACGTTGATCGTGAAGTTGTGTATGTATCCAACCGATGTTTTCAAATGTTCATCAGTCATTCTTTTGGAAGTCCCGGATTGGAAAATTACTCATCTACAGATCAATCGTGACTTAAACATATTGTAGATTTCATTCAAACCAATTATTCAATAATACACGGGCCACCATTGAAAATTCAGTTAATATTTTCTCAAGTATGTATACTACATTTAAAAACCACAAGTTTAACTAAGTTAAAATTAAAGAATTCTATGTTTGATGTGTAAGCCGACAGTTGTGTTTACATTAAAACATGGCGTCCTGTCCCGTCCGATTGAAATGAAACGTGAATTATATTACAGTAACATGTGGTTTACTAGTGTGGATATATTCTAACTCCACATTAAACTAAGTGCTTCCTTTAGAATCGAAGTAGTAATTTGATATGTACAAATTTTCGTTGGTTATGTTAATTCTAATTTACAAAAATATACCCATACTAACTCAATACCACATGCGGTGTTATAATACTTGTTCCGTTAATTTTATACTTTCTCCCCGTATACATAGTATATGGAGAAAGTATTTGTTCGTCAAGATTTTCGAGTTTGACGTTTTTGAGTGGATATATCCGTTTTGCCGCACAAAAACACAATAAAGTGGTTTTCGAATAGATATGTGTCCGTATCTGTGTAGCCTGAGCTACAGACGACTCCTGTATTCCGATTTTGATGATATTTTGTATGTAGGTACTAATCCATGATATATCCAGTTGTTTCATTTTGTTCATGTTGTTCATTTTCTTGAATTCGGTTTTTAATTAAGAATTTTCCATAAAAATCCAAGAAGTAATGGATAAATCAAGATTGGTCGAAAATAGTCCGAACAGTCCTTTATATTCTAAACAAAATTCTTCAAATGGTTATAGTGACTTATTTACCCGTAAACAAATCATAAATAAAATAAAATCGTATTTAAAAAAACCTGTTCTGATTAAAGTTTGTCTGTTATGATCCTTATAAATTCTAAACAAAATAAAGGAAACCCATTCCTGTAAAAATTACGGTTCAAAAGTAATGCAACTTTTGTAATTTTACATATTAAATATCATAGTTACCCATGATAAAGTTTGTTGACAAGCTAATGGAAGAAAGTATGTGTCAGATTATTTATACCGTTTATTTTGGAAAGTGTAGTAGTGAACTACATTGTAATAGCATAGACTAACCAACAAAAGTTAATAGCAATTTATTAAATGCCACTTTTTAAATGCAACGCAGTCAAGTAAAATTAATATGCCCCACGTCACTTTTGCATTATTAGAATTATCAAACAAAACGGCGCTGGATGCACGGCTTTGGCCACAGCGCGGGTTGCACTCGGCGCTAGTTGCACTCGGCGCTGGTTGCACTCGGCACGCGGCATTGCGTCCCCAACATGAACTAGACATGAAAAACAAGCATCAGATTTATCAATGAATTCATCAGAAATCTTCTAGTTGGTAAGTCTATTCCTTAGTTTACAAAGGGTCGTACTATTAGATTGACATGGTTAAAAGTTTGGCTTTTTCGTCGGAAATCAGTAATTTATATTAGTGCACTCCACAGTAAGTACATTTCGATTCCAAAACTGACAAGAGCTTTAACATAGTAAGTCTAGTCTTATCAAAAGTCCTTCTGTTATATACTTTCACCTCTATAGTATAAGTAGGCCTACTACTCAAAACCTGTGAATGACGAAAAGAACCCCTTGCAGGTAAACTTTCCGAGCATATTTTCCGAGAATTCGCATTGCCTCTAGTATCCAACCGATGAATTTAGAATTCCAGGGTTAATCCAGGCCTGAAGCCGGGGGATATCAAACTTAAAACTATTCCACTAGTATACACGACTGGACTAGTAAACGCTGGGAACTGGTCGTCTATAATACAAAATATTCTATTGTGCCAAAGATTTGTTTATTTTACCTTAAGCTATTAACAATTTACTTTAAAAACACAAATTATTGCCTCCTTTGAACAAGGAAATAAATATGACATGTTTAAGGAAACACTTAAGTAAAAATCCAATCAGGAATGAAATTCGCCCAGTCTGCAGGTTTGTTGCGGCGGGATAGCATAATAAAAAACCTCTACTGTAATAAGATTCGTTTTAAAATTGTTCTGATCAAAAATCCAACCGTCTTATCAGACATTCTATTAAATTGATAACGTATTTCATAACATTTCATGTTTTGCTTCCGTTTGAGATATACTACCTAGCATCTTCTCTGTTGTATTCATTTCATTAAGTGTTTATTTTTTCAGTATGTTTTAAATGGGTAATATTATATTGACCCCATTTAAAGCTCTATGGAGGTATTTCTTTGGCTCAGGTACATAACACAATTGATCTTGTAATAAATGACTTTAATATAATTTTCGAAACTGCATTTTGGTATCTAACTCTGGAAACTTGATAAAAATTGTGTTGCAAGACAACCTATAGTACAAAAAGTTAAAAATGTAATTTAAACATGATAGATGAACTGAATAGAGGCGCACATATATAACGTAAAATACCCGGGTTTTTATACGCAGTGCAAATTACAAAATTGAGAGACGCTGTTTACGTACAAAACTTGCTTATAATTTGGTATCCTTGTTTTCTTCACTTAATCACTGGTTTCTTTGGTATCGATTCATCACAGCTGATATATTATTTCATTGTTGGCTATAAGCTTTAGTCTTATTGGAAATGTTACGTGTATATACTCAACAAGGCGTTAAGAGTAAATTATTGCTTTTATGCTAAGAAAGATTAAAAATTACGTTTCCAGGCGTGATTCCAGTTATTCCAGGTATTTATAGACTTGTTAACAATTTAAGGTTATAGTATCCGTATAAAACAGAAACGTATGCATACTCTTTAAAATACAAAACGCCATGATGAGTAATTTTAAATTTTTTTAAAATTTTTAAATTGGTTTTCTATCAAATCTTGGCCCTGCAAACATAAATATGCCCCACTTCCATTAACACCATCGAGTGAGCTTGACAAAACAAATTACTTTTTATATTGAACCATAAATTTTAATATTAGCTTTTTAATTAAACTTATTTACACTTAACTTAATTAACTTAACGTTAGTAAAAATTTTTATATCAATGGTTAAAATATTAATCTAAAAATTATACATTTATACAGTATATCGCATGATACTGTTTTTCTTTTAAGTAAACTGCTGTAGTTTTCATGTTTATGAATATACTACTTAAACTTAATACTGTACTTTTAGCCACCATACCCGTACTTCGCAACGGGAAGAGAACGCTTAAGAGAATGATTATTATTCCATAGATCTGATGTGTGTAGATACACTTTTAGGAATCTACTAAAAGTATTACCCTAAACATTTAACTGGCTAGGTACTTTCGTTTCCCAGACATTATTTTTTGGGAAATAAACCATAGG
Organism: Macrosteles quadrilineatus; assembly: GCF_028750875.1. Lineage (NCBI taxonomy): Eukaryota > Metazoa > Arthropoda > Insecta > Hemiptera > Cicadellidae > Macrosteles > Macrosteles quadrilineatus. The sequence continues at coordinate 106,203,374 of NW_026542601.1, forward strand.
TTTTTATAAACATTTTGGAAAAAAGAAAGTCAATAAGTTTATGAATTACGCACTTAAAAAATAAAACCCTTTACTCATACACTATAAAAAATTATTTATTAAATTAAAAACATAATCTACATAACTGTAAACAATCCTACTTTGACAGTTCTAATTTTGTATCACAGCTGCTTGGTTGAAATTAGCCACTGTTGTCATAAATTTAGACAATTAATAGTGCTGCACCCTGTTGGTACATCTTGTAACCTTTTAATGCTATTGATCATCACAGAATCAAATTTTTTGTTGAAAAAGCTGTTAAGATTCTTTAATTCTATTTAAATATAAGTAGCCTACTCATAAGGTTAACATGGGACACTCCAGAGCTACTGGGGCAAACGCTTTTGACGGATCTGCACCAAACTTCACACAAACCATCTATCTAAATATATAAAAGGCAAAGCCCTCACTGACTGACTCACTCACTCACTCACTCACTCATCACTAATTCTCCCACTTCCCATTTACCTAGGAGGCTGAAATTTGGTACACCGATTCTTTAGGCATGAAATAGGAAAACTAAGTAGTTTTTATTCTGATCGGACTCTCGGGCTCCGCCCCAGTGGCTCTGGAGTTTCCCATGTTCACCTTATGATTTTTCATATTGAAATGGCCAATGAAGCCACACGACCATATAATTATATTAAATAACGAGGAGGCCCCTAACCGTCGATTTCGACGGGTTTCGCCTAGTCCTTAAATAATTCTTAATTATGGCTGAAAATGTCATTGCAATCTGTTGAGTGGTTTCAGAGTCCATAGGGTACATACATACATACTTCCTCTTTTATATATATAGATTTGTATATTGGGCCTACTATACTGTTACATTTTTCAAAAACACTTCGTTCCTCGTAACAGAAAACCTTGGTAAGTTACGCATTAAATATGATGTTATTTAAATATGAAGTAAATCTAAAAAGCTTAAGAACACACTTCAGTAAAAATCTAATCAGCCGAAATTAATGGAAATTTGATTCGTTTGCAGGTTTGCTGCAGCGACGATATTTACATAAAATAGATATCTATCAATTTTTAGCAGTAGTGAAGATTGTGTACTATTCAACTAAACCCTCACTAAAGTGCCTGCCACAAACCGCCTTAGAACGAAATTTTGATAAATTTATCTAAATTTGTTTCTTAAAAAAGGTGAACAAATTTTAATTTGTTACTTTTGCGCATCAATACTAGGCGAGGCCAAGCTGTTGTAATATATTTAAAAAATATATTTGAACAAAATCCACCCAACTTATACTTCATACATATATAACTCCCAAAGTACCCATGAACGTTTGAGAAAACTACAAGTCGCACCCCCATAAAACATATACTTAAAATTTTCGTCATGACGAAAAACCTTGCGCAAAACTATCCATTCTTACATAAATTGCCCTTTAAGGTCGTAATTCCTTTCTAAAGAGAACTTTCCATACACCTTAAATACCTCAGCTGTACTTATTCATTTGTTATTCTTTTAATTTATCACCTTATTAAACTCAGGTGTAATTATCTGTTTGTATTACTGTATTACGTTTTATTTATTTCAGCTTACCAATCAATAGTTTCTATAATACTTATGAAGTCAAACGGGATGAAACCAGTGGTTTACAGCTAGTTAACTTAATAAACATTCTTTCATACGATAGTTATTAATGTTACGGTCGTACTTACAGGTGGGTGTTACGTTGATGGTGAATACTTTAACCAAGGAGATAAATGGTACGACGAAAAAACCCAACAATACATGATGTGCGGCTTCGATGGTGAGCCAATACCTAGAGGCTCATCGGACAGTGACAGTGACTCCAAATTAAATATCGGTTGAATAACTTATAAAATGGACTATTAAATCTGTTATGAATTTCTTTATTACTTTTTACGAGCTATGGAATATATTGTATTGATGTTAAACGTTAATATGTTGTAGCTTGTGAAATGCCTAAAAATACCTTCATTGCATATAAATATGAATAATACAAATTGCATACATGTATATATACTATAAGTGAACTAATTCAACAATAAAATAAACTATATTTAAAATTTAGTTTTTTATTTCTAATTGGGATATATTAATCTACCCGGTAAATGTGACGATGAGTGACTGAAAAATCAAACGATATCAAACTCCAAACCAGACATTGGATATTTTTGTATGAATCTTCTGTATTTTTAACATACTTAGAACCGGTATAGTAATTACAAAAATAATTTATTGTTTAAATTTTGTTACAAGTAAAATATTTTAAATAAATGCTAATATAAGAAAGAACCGATTTATTATTTATAGTTTTTCTCGCATTATATTTAAAATGTGTTCCTATATGAAGATATGATAAATACACAAAAATGCCTTCATTTTAAAGGGTTTCTCTGATATATCGGATTTTCAGAATATCTTATACATTTCCAGTTAATTTACAGTAATGTATTTCTACTTATAAAATCATAAGGAAGAGGTTACTGACTTCTTGATGTGTTCAAACATGATATTTTCACTTTTAAATTGTCTGAAAGCAAGTTTAGGCATGCAAAAAAAAATCAACGTAGATTAAACGTTTGAAAAATGCCAAAATCTTGGTAATATTTTTTAGAATATCACTTTGTCAATAGGTGTAAACAGTATTAAGGAAATCGATTGGTAAAATATTTCAGATGTATATATTAGATTTCTTCAACACATTCTATTAAAACGTGTTATCACAATAAGTAACAGATAAGTTAGTGGCCGTGTATAATAATTTATTAGTTTCCGTTATCAAAAACATGTTTCATTCAAGACGAGAATGTTGTCATGAGTAAGCAACGATGTAAAGAAGCTTGTGTTTCCTATAAATTATCTTTGTAGTATTACCATGGGCGCTACTTTGGCAGGTTTCGTTAAGCAATTGGGAAGTTTTACATGCAAAAAAGGTAAGTTTCAACTCACTATAACAGTTACTTTTTAATTATTGTTTTATTCTTCTATAAAATTGCGATACAAAATTTTAAATGCGTACCTATATTCTAATATTTTGAGTGTATAAATATAAGTATATTTTAAGAGAATACTTTTGACGATAACACCCAACCAATGTTTGATTACTGACTGTACTCAAACATTAATATGTTTAATGAGTATAATTAATTAGGTACACTCCGGCTACAGTATTAAGTGTTATCTTTTGAAATCCATATGTTAGATCCATCAGTGGCATTAAGCGCTTGTAAAATTTGAAGAGAATACTCATCAAAGGTGGAATTCGTGTGACAAAGTATTTAAAATTGAAAGTTGATTGCACGAAAGTTAATTAAAGTCAGCTAGAGTCTTGTACGGGCCGGGTCGGTTACAATGTTGCAATTAAAGCAAAGTGGTATCCAGATGCAATCAAATTAGGACTTTGAACAGAATCTCCTTTGGTCAACTAATTACATTTTGTGAAACTTAACTTGAAAATATGTAATATTCGGTTGAAGTACATAAACAGTACCAGATACAAATAGTTAAGCGTGTTTTTAAGTAGTTAGAGTTAGGGGATTGAATCTTGCCAATCACCAATAAATTTAACGAAGAGATAATGCTACGACGCAGTAGTCTGTGACCAATCAAATTACGCAGCTGATATGCTACTGAATTTATATTTTCCAACCACAGGTACAAAGATGGAAGATTAGTAGGCTATAGTTCTCAGTAATCAAAACCTCCCACGAATTGGTGAGCTGCATTTACGGTACGCTATGTCAAGGTTACTATTCAGAACAGCGAGCTCCAGCTAGACCATAGCTGGCCTAGTAGAAGAGCGCGGGGCTTCTAAGCCTGAGGTCCCGGGTCCAAATCCCGCAAATCACCAATGGGACTTATCCATGTGATAATGCCGTGGCCCCCTAGGACTAGCTGAAGCAAAGTGTAAGCCAGTTCCGAGGTAGAACTAGCGTGCTAAGATGGTTATAGATTAAAAAAAACTATTCAGAACACCACAAAAGAAAAGGGTTTTAGTGAAATTGACAATATTATACAAACTTACATCCATTCAAAGACATGTAAGTATAACATGCACGTACCTTATTCAAACACTTTCTTAAGAGTTCTATGAAAATTAAGCTGTAACGATAAGGAGTGTTTATTTTTAAGAAATGACAAGAAAGCCTGGGGCTTGTAAAACAAAAGAGAGCTTTATTTCCTCTAATATTCCCAAGACGCAGCTATTCCACTTTTCGTTCAACTCTTTTTTTAAGCGTAGTTCCCTAGAACACCATTTTACAAAGAAAATATATACAAAACGGGGTTTATTTCTTCAAAAGCAATTAGACTGCTGCAATCTGAGTTAGATATCAAGTAAATTAAGTACAATTAAAATACCCTACATGCATAAGTGTTTTTTTCTTCATTTCTAAAGAAGAAATACATTTTTGAAGTCCTTAGAGAATCAAATGTGATAATAGCATCTTCCTACAAGGGAAATCTTTACCTTAAGACGCGAAAACCATTATTAGCGAAAACATCGCAGATTATTGTGTGATCTGAATGTATTTCATAAGACTTAGGTGTTAGCGTGTTACGATAAAATCACTAGTTTTTTTTTTGTTTTATTTCTGTGAATATGTAAAAATATTGCTTAGCTTTAATAGCCTAGTTTGTGGTATTATTAGGGACATTTTTCATCACGAACAAAAAAAAACAAACATAATTAATTTACGTTGTTACTATTTACTTTGTCTTTTGATGGTTATGGAAAATGCCCACAATTCCTCAAACACTATAAAATCACCAATACCAAAAACGAAACTTCAAAATAATAAAATGTAATTATTGTTCCCTTTTTTAGTTACTTTTTTGTGGGCAAATCACTGTACTTCCCCAACATTATAACCAAAATAAGGATTGTGCTAAAAAAAAAATAAAAAAAAACTGATTTAAATGCCTATTTTTGTATTAGTGCACAAAGTACGTAATTGCCGCTCGAGAACAACTGTCGAGCCAAAACGGCCATACTTTTTGAGAGCGGCAATGACTGTTTGTGCTCGTTACACACCCACGAATTTTCCTATCACTATAATCAACTTATCATAACACACAGATTAACTTTTAAGTTGTATATAGAAATGCCATTTAGGTTATGTATTTTCTTTTCTTTTTTTATGTTATTGGCTTATCGGTTGTTAACGTACCTGAGCCGTGGCTGCCGTTGGTGTAGAAAGTAGAAACGCTAACTGTTAAATCAGCTGATTTAGCGAGCGGGAATTATCCATTCCCGCACTAGAGCTTCAATGACATATTTTGCGTACTGTTTACAGCTATGGCAATGTAATCATTTCCATGCAGTGGTTGAAAAAAGGCATAATTAATAACCATTTTTACAGAGTTCTGCGTTGAAGGGTCACAACGCTATACACTAGGACGAGTGTGGTACGACAAGGTGAGATGTGAGAGAAAAACATGCATGAAGGGAGGAAGAATACAAGTGGAATCGTAAGTTGAACAGTAATTAAAACTGCTGTTAATTAATGCTGTGATGTTAGGAATTAGTTGATTAAGTATTCTCTCATCAATATTCAATAATACAGTAGTTATATTCTAAATCAATATCAGTTTTACTAGAACAAATTGGTTGTAATGCTTAATTAATTAACGTTATCACTACCCTGGGCATGAAGGGATAAGATTTTGCATAAGTATTCGTTTAACGTTTTTTATCAATGAATATTAAAAAAGGTGTGAATAAAATGAAGTCTTTACTCTTTTAAATGGGCATTCTATTGTATTTAATATTAATTCAAAAGTAAATTTTCGCATGGTTGGCGTATTGTCAAATCGACAGATTTTTCCGACACGTTTCGTATTTTCACTTGCATGTGAACAAATAAATGTACTTTTTAGTTTGTTAAATTTAAATTTACTGACTTCCGTAGATAGGCTAATATTATGCCCACGTACAGCATAAACACTAATTTAGTACCGAAATTAATGCCAACCATAAAAATCAGGTTACCTCATTTTCAATATGGGTTGAATACAAAAGGTAAACATTCAAAAACTTCTCAATTTCTTTCTTCTTTTCTGTTCTCCCTTATGTGTCCTACCTCAAACTCTGTATTTCCCCAGGTGTCCGATCATCAGAGAACAGTCTGGCTGTGAAGTGGTCCAAGGGACGCCCCAGACGGCCTTCCCAGAATGTTGCGACACCCTCAGTTGCTGGAAGATAATCCATTCTGATCCCGTCGATGAGCCTGTACTATAATCGATACTCGTCATACAGTGCAAGCAACGCCACCTCTAATACAAGACCGCGGCGAGACAAGTGGCAACACTGCAGTCCCGGCGAACCGCAACAGCAGCTGATAATGGAGCGTCTGCGTTTGTTATTACTGTCATTACCATGGCAACAGGCCGGTGCGACGTTGCCACATCAACTCCGCGGCCTTGTATTTAGTTGAGGCTAAGCCATACACACTAAAAAACCTGCGCTAGCCACAAGATGATGAGGAATCAACTGTAGACTAAACTGCCTTGTGCAAATACTGTGATACTATCGATACTTTAGCTCGTAGTTTGTTTAATCACATCATGATTTGTTGAATGACTTTTATATTGTGAATAATGGTTATAATTGCTGCATTCTACGTGAAACTTGGGAATTGCAGAGCTTCTATTTACCGAGTCTCTTCATTCGCCACTTTTTATGCCAAAATCTTAAAGAGTGAACCGCTAAGAACAAGAATGATCGCTTCTGTTCATCACGTGTACACTCAACAGCAACATCACACAATGTTAAACTCTATAAACACAACATGAATGAACTCGGATGTAAACTATAAATAAATAACTGTACACAACACTGCTGACTATATCGACACCCACAATTACTTCAAATATCCTTACAAATAAGCGTGATTGAAATTCATAGACAGTATTGTTTAGTTTAAAAATGGTGTAAAACCTAATGGTAACGATTTTAAGCACAAGAAGACATACGTGAACTTAAGTACAGTACATACAGATGATGCGTCACTAAAGGTAACCTAATTAGTACTAAATGCGATCATTGGATTACTACAGGCATATACCACATTGTTAATATTGATTAGTAATCCGGATACTATAATACCATAAAGACATGTTTTTGCAAAAAGACAAAGCTAAATAAATATAATTTTAAATAAAGACTTGGGAAAGGCAAACGTGTCGTCACAGCCACCTCTAATACAGAGGTGGCTGTGGGGTCGTTTAAGTTACTAAGAGTCTTTAGTCTTAGGGCCGGTTGCTGAGCTCGGGATTTAGCTAAGTTCTAGACTTAAACCGGCTTTAGACTCTGGAGTCTAAGAAATGGCTTGCTGAGATAGGGCGTTAGCGAAGTCCAGAACTTATTAGACTCCGGAGTTTATTTGGCTGGTTAGACTCTGGAGTTTAAAAATTGACTTGCTGAGTCAAAGACCTATAAGTCCAGAACTTAATTTAGATTCTCGTCTCTTGCTGGGACCAGGATCTAGCAAAATCCGTTAGGTCCAGAACTTAAAACACTACGATTTTAGATCCTCGCCAGGGGCAGGATTTAAAACTAGATCCTAGACTTAACCGAGTATAAACGCCTCAGTTTTGGTTTTGAAGTCAGTTTGTGCGCATCGTTATCATAAAATAATTTGGATTTTTGCCATTTTTAAAGCACTACAACGTAGACCAAGACAAGACATCTCGGTCGTGCACTTAACCCATTGCTCGTGTTATCTGAAGAAGAGTTTCAGGATGATTTCATCTTTCAAAATATATTACGTTTACTATCTCCAGGAATAAGGGTTTATAATAAAAGAGCTCCACACAGCATTCCGTATTTTTTTTTCCTGACATGACTTTTTACAGGGAAACTGGAGATCTTCTCCATTGTGTCAGAGTCTACTGCTTGTAGAGTTATCCATAAGGCACCAAAGGTAATATGCAAGATATGAAGGGCATAATTTAAATTTCCTGAAGGGGAATGGACGAAAGCAGGAATTTTTCCTGGGGTGTTAAACAATGTCGATGGCGCTTCGTAACTATTATGTAAAATGTATATACCGGGTTCCTATAATACTCCCCTAATAATAATGGTTAATTTTTGAACGGCTGCATATATTCAAACGAGCTTCGATACACTACTAGGGCAATGAAAATTATCTTTTGGTGGTATTTTGAAATTCACCCCCCACCCCCAAATAGGGGTAGCTAGGGGTAACTTAAGTTTCCTTAAAGGCAACCCGTATCAAGTAGCACACCATTTTAACTTTATGAAAAGAAAAGAACTTTAAAAAAGGAAATTAATGCTGCAAATTCGACTTTGATACGACAAATTTTTTTAAAGTTGTGGCAAGAAATGTGTTAGATGTTAATTAATTCCATCACTTTTATTTCATGACTTCTTTTTTCATGACTTTAAATTTTCAAATACTCTTCAGTACACGTGACCAGGGTAATGTAATGTACCTTTTAACTTGACTTTAAATATATATTTGAATTTGAAATACCAAATAGGGGCTGGTATTAAAAATCAAAATACCACCGGCAACCCGTATTTGGGGTAGGGTGATGAACGTGACACCACCCTCACGTGAACTGAAGGTTATTTAAAAATATAGTCATGAAAAAATAAACGTGAAGGAATGTAAAGTTCAAGTTAAATTAACGTCTAACATTTCTTACCATAACTTTTTTTTATTCGTCGTGTTAAATTCAAATTTGTGGCATTAATTAATTTCCTTTATTAAAACTCCTTAAAATTATGTGTTACTTGATAAGGATTGTCGTTTAAAATTTTTAATTTATCCCCAGCAACCCCTACTTGGGCGGTGGGGGTGAAATTCAAAATACAACCAAAAAGTACTTTATATTACCCTAGTAACGTGTATCGATGCTCGTTTGGATATGCAGCGTTCAAACCTTATTGATGGGAAGTTATTATATGGGACACCCGGTATGTAAGATTGTTCGAATAAATCAAACATCATCTTGATATTTTACGTCATTGACCTTTGGTACGCATTTTTCAGAAGAGAGGACTGTCGTTAATTATAAATTGGTATTACTTTAATTGAAAACAATCATCTTATAAAAACCTATAAAATATAAAAAAACTTATGAAGTATAAAATCATGCATAAAGATGACACAGCGCTCCTAAAATGGATATGAAGATAACAACATAAAATGTCATTTTTCGTTCTCTTTGTTTAAGTAATTATTAACGCAGTTTGTACAACACTATTTTTTTTATTTTATTTTTTTTTTAATGTATTTCAACTTACTTTATTCACAACCAAAATTACAAATGAATGATTTTGAAATAAATTTTAGCCTATACTGCATGTAAAAATAAAGAACCATTTAAAAATGTTAGATATAAAAGCAATTCAAAAACAACAAACAAGTTGTTTTTACTTTTAACTCAGAAGTTTTCAACATGACCTTATCATACATGTATTTTTAAATACACCTAAACCAAACAAGAATGATAATGTAGGATAGTAATGATTATAATAACAGTTAACATAAAAATTTTACTAATCTCTAGTTTACGAGGTGGGGAGCAGACGGCACGGCACGGCCGGCTATCACCCACTGCCAACATCACAACGCCAAATACTCTACGATTCCCTCAATTTTTATTGCTTTAAGTTCTGGACTCAAATAGGTCCAGGACTTATAGATCCTGGAGTTTCAGAGATAGATCCAACACTCAGCAAGACGATTTAGATCCGAGAGCTTATTTGAGTCCTGGACTCAATAAGTTCAGAACTTATAGATCCGGAGCTCAGCAACCGGCCCTTAATCACACATTCTAGACATTGCGATAAAAAATAACACAAGGAAATACCCTCGTCGCAGCAAACCTGCAAAGTAAGTGAACTTCGTTTGCCTGGTTGGATTTTCACTAAAATATCACATTAAAATTGTCATGCTTATTCCCTATTTAAAAAACAAGGTAAGTTAGTTTTTTGCCAAATTTTTACATCATATTATCAAGCAAGCAATCTACAACAGTTTACTTGTTCTCAAAAAAATAAAATGAGAATTTTTAATTGAATTTTTTTTTATTTACAGAATTGTTTATAAATAAATTAGAAAATAATTTTTCCCCATAAATCCCCGTTCCTATGGTCCGATCATGCTGGTTTGCGAATTCGTTCGAAAAAATCTAGGTTTACACGTGTATAGCAAATTTAATCAAAAACGAATAGTCTTTGCTCGAGTTAGCGTGTTTACGGATATATGGTACCTATATGGATTTGAAAGGATGGTGTTTTTGGCCTCTAGGGACCAGAAAACGAATGTAAATCGGTGTCGAGTCATCAGACCTACGGTAATTTCTTATTCATGGGAAATTCGCTCAAACATAGCATATCTAGTTGTCACTGTAAATCAAAATAACTGTCTAGTGGCTAGACGTGCCACAACAGGTTATATTAAATAATAAAGTTTCCGACAACAGAGCATATCCTCGAACATCAGGATTTGGTAGCCCATTGACGGGTCAAGGTCACTCACTACCATCGAGACCGGTCTATCTCGTTAGCTCAAGGTCATTTGTACATCTTCGGCGAGGAATTTCAGCAATGGTGGCCTTGGATACCTTACTTTCGCATGTCGAATCCAAACAACACCAACTAAACATTCTAAACAGCTGATGATAAGATTCCATCTTGAAATCAATTGGTGATATCATCTACACATGTTTGATTATTGTAATATTTTTTTACGAATACTAGAACGGAACTGTTTTGGATTATAAACATAAACAAATTATGTCACTGGCCTGAAAGTCAATATTATTTAACATTACTTAAATGGAACTGTCCCGACCATATGTTAAAATTATTAGTATAGGATTTAGGCCGGTTATGTGATCTGTTATCTTTATGACCCATTCCAGTTCCGTTCTGATATTAGTCATTTTTCCAAAAATAACATTTTTACAATACTAGGAATAATTTAAAACTTCGATTGTAAAAAAAAGAGATATCCCTCTATGCAATGGTGCTGGTCGCAGTTACTTGAACACTAAAAATCATTTCATGGTGTGTGTAAAGTATACATTTTATTACAATTTAAAACCCGCAGTGCCTTAACACGTAGAAAACCGAGACAGATTTTTATCTAAGGGTTTGGAACACATCAAACGTCGCCAAAAAGTATATTTAACCCTAAAATTGCATTGGAATGTGTCACCCTCGTCCAACATAGGAGAGGACACGTAGATAGCTGGACATAAAATGAAACTTTGGCTGACGTTCCCCAACCATCCAATGTGAAGCGCCGTTTGATCACACTACAAGAATCGTGATCAAGGTACGGTACTATCATTTTTAAGTAGTACTATAAAAATTACTATGTATACAGGGTGATTGATGTAAGTGTGCCAGCTGTTTTATTCAAAAGTTACAAGAGATATTTAAAAAACGTTAAGATATATTAAAGCAGAGATATTAAACAATTTTGGCCGAAATGAAAAAAACTTTCCCAATATGGCCGCTAACTTTGATTATTATCATGGAACACCCTGTATCTTATGATTTTTAGGAAGTAAATGCAATTTAAAAACGTTTTTATTCTTGGCATCTTTTTCTCTAAAGCTACTCGTTTAGGAGTTCAGCCTGTTATAAATAAGAAAAAATACTTCCTGTGTACATTCTGCATAATGTAGCTCCTAAACAAGTAAGTTTACAGAGAAAACGTTCGCGGGGAGTCTACAGAAAATGTGACTTTCCATGACTATCCTTGAGCATTTACCATTGATTTTCATGACTCACGAACTTAACTCGAAAATTATAATATAACATACACACACGAATATTACTGACTAGACAAGTTATTACACAGATTCAAGCTGGATGGAACATCATTAATGAAGATGAGGAAGAGAATCGCACCCAATTCCTGGGGCACACCTCTGCTGACTGAGACCTTGATAACAAAAATGTCTATTAAACCGGTTACTGTGTCCTAAAGGGCAAACAGTATCTATATACTAACTAAAGCTATTTGTTTAAAATATGTGTTTAAACTGCTAATTTTTACCACCAAAAAAGCATTCCTGCAATTAAATGAGACCGCAACAATATCCTGCTAATTTATTAATAAGTAAAGTCATTATCTTGTAAAAATGATTTTAGCACACTCGTAAGCTATTTTTGCAGTAAAATACAGTTAAATCGAAATTTCATAAAATTATCACTAACCACTTTTGGAACCGATTGATAAATTTTATATCAGGAAATATTTAGCGACAATACAATGTAAATCCGCTGATTTAGCACAATGCAGTTCCTTGCTTTCAGATTTACCTAAATCAACATTTCATTTGGCGCTGAATTTGCGATATCGAAATATAAATTTTTAAACATGATGCTCCATTCGCGAAATTAATGGATATTTCTCGCTGATGTTGCATTTTCCAATGTTTATTAGGATGTTATTGCACCTTAAGTCCCTAGGGTTGAATTTAATTTATGACACCGACGGAGTCGACACTACATCTATTTACCAGAAATGTATAGGTTATTTTGTGATAAAATCGTGTTCTCTAAACTATATTAATTTCAACGCTTTTTAAATAGGATTACTTAATTTTTTTAAATGGTTTGCAGTATTTCTATGTGAGTTTTCTGTAGTGGTTATCAATTAATTCCTACGATCATAGTCGATTATGTGTATAGATTATTGTTAATTTTTTATGTTAAAAGTTTCACTGTAGCAGCTTATGTTTTAGATATTGATCAGTACTTCTTGGTATCATTTGTACACGTAAAAATAGTGTCAGTAAATTATCGTTTTTCCAAAAGAAATTTAGTAATATTTTAAAATGTAGGAGGTAAAATTGTCACAATTATTAACTAATTTTTGTTTTTTCCACAACCACTATTAAGGCTTTAATTTTTCAAGCATGGTGGTCTTTCAGAACGCATTAAACCTCTGGCAGTCTAGCAACAAGTAGCCTTATGACAAGTCTATGAAAGTTGATTGAGTACTAAACTTAACTAATTTTCTATTTAGTAAAGCCAACACTCTAGTAATTTCATATAATTCCTCATCATTTCATTTTTTATTTCGACTTGAGTAATCCTAAAAAGCTAACTAACAACTTAATCCCTTAAAATGCCAGTTTTATGCAGGTTAAAGTTGGTCAAATGTGATAGTCAACGCTCTCATGTGAAAAAGCCAAAATAAAAAATATATTAATTTGACTGATTTTTCTTGGTACAACAAACAATTATTAAAGAATAAAATTTGGATACCCCAAAAATGCGTATTTTCTATCAATAAAACCCCGAATGAACTCGCAAAATTCTAGACTAACTATAGCTAAAACAGACTAAAACATGGGACGAAATTGAAGATTCCGAACAGCTCTGGGGAAATTAAACACGATACAAGTCCGTCCCTGAGTGCATGAGGTTCATTCCCTCCTTGGAGACTGTAAGCTTTATTGTACAAAAAGCGTGTTCATTCGATAGACAATACGATATGTCGAACTATTGGCAAGAATAAATCAATAAGTTAAGACCTTACCTAATAAATCAATCGATAAATAATTTCGATCCATGCGATTGCTACAATCGCAATTTACAACTGTTTACAACAGCTGATTTTACTCCCTAATTAGTAAAAATTATACTTTAGAGCCGCAAAGAATGTATAAAAAAACAGCTGTTTTTGCAGCAGTATGACGAAATAGTACATTTCATCACTAGGGCCTAAAAAAATTCTTTTCGACCCAAGCTCAAGTTTTACAATTAACTTAGAGGTGTCATTGAAAATATATTTTAATATGCTTATAATAAAAACTATTGATAATAAAATCACTAATTTGTTTTAATGTCTCAAAAACTATGTTAAAGATTTCACATCAATAAGTACCTATTTTAAAACGTTTATATTAGCTCGCTTTCTTGTCCGGTACAAATTTTGCAATCAATTTTATACTAACTTCCCGATGAGCTAGAGACTTGAAACTTGAAATATAGCTTACAAATGGAAGACAATGCAATATTATATCATTTCATGTTCATATTTCTCTTGGGCTACGCCCCATGGGCTTGTTTTTATTAAATCGCTTTCTTGCAAATTTAGATGTTTCCCGATGAGCTAGAGACTTGAAACTTGAAACATAGCTCACAAATGGATGACAATGCAATATTATATCATTTAATTATCATATTTCCCTTGGGCTACGCCCCATGGGCTTCCAAATTTTCCATGTTTACATTTTGAAAGAATGTAAATATGTCAATTAATTTAAGACAGCTGTAAATACTTAAATTTGGCAGTTGGAAGAGCAGAGGTTAAGAGGTACAGGTTATGCTCTCAAGAGATTCTTATACAAAAAACATTTCAAAATAAAGATGAACAATCTGATTGCAGATATAAAGGGGTTTGTTAATAATGTCAATTGTTATTTATTTCGTATTCTATAAAGTAAACAATAAATTAAATAGATTGATATATTTATAGTTAGTAGGTAGGTCATACATTCAATTTAATACATAATTATATGAAAAGAAACTCAAATAAACCTAAGATTTCCCACATGCCTCTGTCTTAATCTGATATAGATTTTTGAAATATATTTAACATCTACACACATTAAAAACTAAAAAGTAAAAAATAATTTATAAATAAAAAACTTTTTTAAAACAACACGTTTTTAAACACACTAAAAAGTGGAAAATAATTTATAAATATGTGGAGAGAGTAGGGTACGCTGTACTTGGGCCCGCCAATCAGAGAGCAGCATTTCATCCCCACCCCTCCCCTAGGCCACGCCCATCAGCCAATCAGAGAGTAGCATTCCCCTAGGCCACGCCCCCTAGCCAATCAGAGCGCAGCCCTTTCTCTAGGCCACGCCCCCTAGCCAATCAGAGCGCAGCCCTATCTCTAGGCCATGCCCCCTAGCCAATCAGAGAGCAGCATTCCCTCTAGGCCAATCAGAGAGAATCATTTCCTCTAGGCCAATCAGAGAGCAGTATTTTCCTTAAGCCGTGCCCTAGAATTTCGACGTGGTCTAACCTCACATGTGTTCTAACCTCACTTTTTATTTTCCCGCCAAATAACATAACCTCACTTCCCCCAGCAAATATTGTAAATGTGATTGGTAAGGATTGAACCAGTGAACCTCTTAGATCAACGACTAATGCTACTCCTACTATGATACAACACCATACTAAAAATCAACACATCACCCCGTTGGAAATGAAACATTTGGCAATTGGTAAGAATCGAACCTGTGAACCTCTGGCTCATACACAGTCTTATACACAACCAACTGCTAGGAAGAAACATTATTCAGATTAACCATCATTCCAACAATACATAATATCTATGAAATGTTTATTATATGTTCAACAATTGGTGGCCTTTAGAAAGGCCATTTTTGTTCTCTATGATAAAGTTCTGCTTAAGCCTTTTTCCAGTCGGTTAAACAATGGATATGGGAATTATAATTTGCTTTGTCATTGTTATGGACTGTAGTATATAGGTATATGTAAATAAAACTCAGCAAATACTGTAAATGTGACTGGTAAGGATCGAACCCGTGAACCTCTGGCTCATACACAGCCTCATACACAAGTAGGGTTGGCAGTACTTGAGGTGAAATCACGTGACACCCTCAGGTAAACCATCTGATCAGCTGATCCTACCATAACCTTATTTGTATGTATGCTTTCCCGCCAGTCGTTCCCGCCAGCTGACGTAACCTTATTTGTTTATATAGGTACTTAACAAACCAAATTAATTATAGGATAAAAAGTGTGACCGGGTATCGACCCCGGACCTCCTAGGTGATGGATAATGTCTAAGCCATCCAGCTATGGAAGTAGTTGTAACATATATTGTAGTCGTCAACTGTTCAACAACCTTAATTGTGACCACATACGCAGCTGTGAAACATAATTTCAAGGTGAAATCCTTCCTGCCATAACCTCACACTACGTATTGTATACGTATCTCGCCAATTAACCTCTCCCCAACTGTATTTCCAAATCACATAACCTCACTCTTGTGCCATCTGCTTTCCCGCCATGACCTCACTTTACGTAAATGTAGTTATTTCTATTCAATTATTAAACACAGTTACAGATACAGTGTTTATAGTGGTAAATGACAACCTTACTTTACATATACAGGGTGTGTAAAAAAACATTATATTTTTATTTTATTTCATACATATCTAAATGTAGTAGTCCATAACAAATGTGAAACAAATGATAATTCATGTATCCAATGTTAAAAATAGCTGAAAGAGGGCTTAAGCGGAACTTTACCGTTGAGTATAAAAAACGGCCTTTGTAAAGGCCACCAAATGTTGGATGTTAAATTTACACTTCATAGATGTAATGTACTCTTGGTATGTCCAATGGGGTAACGGATTGTGTAAATGGTTCTTCCTAGCAGTGGGCTATGTATGAGGTTGTGTATGAGCCAGAGGTTTGCGGGTTCAATCCTAACTATTCGCAAAATACCAAGTAACTATCACCAAACGTTTCGTTTTCGGTTGGGGTGTTTTTTGTATAGTGTTGTAACGTAGTGGGAGTAGTATGAGTAGTAGTATGAGTCCTTGATCTCAGAGGTTTGCGGGTTCGATCCCTACCAACCACCAACTGCTTCCCTTCTGGTTAGGGTGATATTTTGAGTTTTAGTATCGTAGTAGGAGTAGTTACAGTAACTTGTTTAGAATGTGGACCTATGATCCTGGAGGTTCATGAGTCCGATCCTTACCAATCACAAATCGTGTCATTCCCGGTTGGGGTGTTTTCTTTTGTTGGTATGGTGATGTATTATAGTTAACCTTTTGTATATAAACCAGAGGTTGAAGGGTTTGATCCTTACCAATCGCCAACTGCTTCCCTTTTTGTCAGGTTGATATTTTTATTTTTAGTATGTTGTTGTAGTGTAACGGGAGTAGCGTGAGTCATTTATCTCAGAGGTTCACGGGTTTGATCCTTACCAACCATAGTTTGTATCATATCCGGTTGGCGTGATCTTTTGTAATGTATTGTAGTTAACTGTTTGTATATGAGCCTAAGGTTGTGGGTTCAATCCTAACTATTCACTTAACGTTTCATTTCTGGTTGTGGTGTTTTTTTTCTTGTATGGTGTTGTGTTGTAGTAGGAGTAGTGTGAGTCCTTGATGCTAGAGGTTCACAGGTTCGACTCTAACCAACCACAAAACATGTTATTTCCGGTTGGGTTAGCGCTAGAGGTTTACGGGTTCAATTCTAACCCGATTGGAATGGTTAATGGGTTCGATTTTAACCCGATTGGGTTAGTTTTAGAGGTTTACGGGTTCGATTTTAATCCGAATGGGTTAGTTTTAGAGGTTAACGGGTTCGATTTTAATCTGATTGGGTTAGCGCTGTAGGTTCACGGGTTCAATTCTATCCCGGTTGGGTTAGTTAACGGGTTCGATTATAACTCGAATGGGTTAGTTTTAGAGGTTCACGGGTTCAATTCTAACCTGATTGGGTTAGTTTTAGAGGTTCACGAGTTGGATCTTAACTCGGTTGGGTTGGTTAATGGGTTCGATCCTAACCTGATTGGGTTAGTTTTAGAGGTTCACGGGTTCAATTCTAACCTGATTGGGTTAGTTTTAGAGATTCACGAGTTGGATCTTAACTCGGTTGGGTTGGTTAATGGGTTCGATCCTAACCTGATTGGGTTAGTTTTAGGGGTTCACGGGTTCAATTCTAACCTGATTGGGTTAGTTTTTGAGGTTCACGAGTTCGATTTTAACCCGGGTGGGTTAGTTTTAGAGGTTAACGGGTTCAATTCTAATTCGACTGGGTTGGTTAAGTGGTTTGATCCTAACCTGATTGGGTTAATTTTAGAGGTCCACGAGTTGTATTTTAACTCGGTTGGGTTGGTTAATGGGTTCGATCCTAACCTAATTGGGTTAGTTTTAGAGGTTCACGAGTTTGATTCTAACTTAGTTGGGTTGGTTAACGGGTTCGATCCTAACCTGATTGGGTTAGTTTTAGAGGTTCACGAGTTCGATTTTAATCTGATTGGGTTAGTTTTAGAGGTTCACGGGTTCAATTTTTACCCGGTTGGGTTAGTTTTAGAGGTTCACGGGTTCAATTTTAACCCGGTTGGGTTAGTTTTAGAGGTTAACGGGTTCGATTTTAATCCTGTTGGGTTAGCGCTGTATGTTCACGGGTTCGATTCTAACCTGATTGGGGTGAGCTCAGAGGTTAATGGGTTCGATACTTAGCTGATTACATGATCTTGTATATGTGATATAACCTCTGTTTTCCCACCAAGTAACATAACCTCACTTTATGTTTTACTCTGAGTTGTATCAGTTGTTATAGTTTCAAATTCTCCACCAGGTTGCAGCTCCAGCGTCTTTCCAACTACTGTTAAAGCTTAGCTGATCACGTGACCTCGTACTGTATATGCATACGTAACATAACCTCACTTTTTACCTAAACAAGTTTATTAATTCATTACTGGAGTGCTAGTGTCGATGGTATTTAATTAAAAATAACAAGTCCCTAGTAATGAATGTATAAAACATACTTGATATAAGTTTCACTATAATGGTTACTATACTGTTAATTCTATATATGAGTGTATTAAATGTTTGATGTCTAACTATGCTCTGTATAGTTCTTAATATGCAAGTTAAATTGCCTTCCTGCTAACTGTTCTCTCCAAATAACATAACCTCACTGTATGTATCTGTAACATAACCTCACTTGTGCACGTAGGAACTGTCATAGGCTTTCCCACCAACTGTTACCGCTAAGTGACCTAACCTCACTTTTTCGCAAAGATCGTAATGCATACGTATCATTACCTCACTTTTTACAAAAACAAGTCTATTAATTTACACTGGAGCGCTAGTGTCGACGAAACATGCCTTGGGCTATGTATATTGATGTATTGAATAACAGAATAGCTAGTAAAAATGATTCTATAGTAATGATAACCTTACTTAAACGATTTAATCAACGGTAACTTTTAATAACCTACCCGTATCCCTGTAACTTGTAATTTATCTATTAAACGGATTACATTAATGTATTAAAACTTAAGCACCGTACTTTCACTATTACATGTACTGTATTTTAAAACATCCAACTAATATACCATCACATTTGTAGAGTGTTGTTTATCCGATATACGAGTGACGTCATCTTTTCGGCATAACACCTGTTGATAGCTACCTTTGCATGTAAACATAGTTATGTACTACCTTAACTCAGAGGTACTGGGTTTAAAACCCTATCAGTTACCGATTGTTTTATATCCGGTTGGGGTAATACTTCAAAAATGGTAGTGCAATATATCCCCACCAAATTAATCAGCTTTAATGTAATGCCATATATCAGAACAAGTTTATTGTAAAATCTGAAGTTTGTTTAGTTAGAACACCGGAGCACTAGTGTGTATGACATTTTATTTCTATGGTTTGTAGCCTTCTTTTTGTGATTGGATGAATTATTGTTCTGAATAACTAAAACGACAAGAAACAAAACATGACCTCTATAAAACATTTGAAGGATGAGTAATTTACCAAGTTAATTTCATACCTTACTTAACTAGTTTAATCAATGGCAATTTTCAAAGACTCACCTTCTGACTGTGGAATACTATCCACTTGAAACTAACTAACTGACACTGGGATTCACTTAATGTTTCACTACAACAGACTACATTAATGTATTAAAACACTGATCATACTTATTAACTGTGTCTTCACTACTACCTGTTACCAAAACAGATTACACTAATGTAGTAAAATATGAGAACTGTATACATCTTTCACTATTACACCATCACATTTGTTGAGTATACCCTACAATAAGTTCATCTTACAACTGAGATCTGTGAGGCTCTTATCAGAGTGCGTTTTCCTTTCTGACGTAACAGGAAGTATTATTTTGTTGAATTATTTAACTTACAGTTACTTTTCAACGGATCAATAAACACATTTTACGTAACTTATGCACTACCTCACAACCAGGTCCTTGTTTACTCATCACTGAGTACCTTGCATACCTATTTCTATCCCATTTATTATTCTGTATATCTAGATTGTTTATTCATTCCATCACCCTGTTGAGACACCTATTGCCTACATTAAAACCTTTTATAATCAACGCTCTTAAGCGGGTAAATAATTTACTAACCATATTTAACTAGGTATAATCCTGTCTCTTTCACTTTGTCCTCGATGATGGGTAACCTGTAAACTAGCCTTTACTGTAGATATTTAACGAGGATTTACTTGTTTCTTTGAAACCTAAAGGCTTTATGCCTCTGAAATTACAACCATTTCATCATTCAAAGTAAATAGTACGCTTACAGTAAATGTTTCTGTAGTTAAAGGTGTATTTTAATGACCAAGAAATGGGAAAAGTAACCACTGACAACCTCTAGTTGGTAATGCCTAACAAACCTATGGCATATATGCGATAGACAATATAACTAATGCATGTGTTGAAAAAGGTTCCAGACAGACTCAAAGAAATAACCATAAAATAAGACAATAGTTAAATTGCCTTTGTCCACTGGTTGAGTATCCCTTTACATGAAATTGATTAATTATATCAACAGTACTTGAACTTATGAGCAGGTAGACATGTACACAAAAAGTAACATTAATGAAAATAGCTGTGTGGAGGTAGGCCTAATTTAGGGATATTTAGATGTGTGTTGGTTGTGTGTTGTGAATAATATGGGTTGGGATGTGAAACCGGTACTGTATTGAGTGAGAAATCAAATTCTAGCCCACATTTAATAAAAGGTACAATGGTGACGTTATCACTGATACCCAGAGTGTTATCCTGTGATAGTAATATTAAACAGTACAGCTGTCTATGAGAACACCCTACCAAGGATTTATGAGTGTAATGTGTAGGTACAAAGCCCCCTGATTGACCCTCAAGTGATTGACTTCCGTTGAAAAACAGATATTCTTGACAACGGTACATCTTGATGTAACAGACGTTGAAACCTTAGTTATATTAAATAACAACTAAATCGGGCCGGGTAAGGTAAATTAACCCATTATCATGGGCAAACCACAACAGCTAGTAAAATATTAACATATGTTGAAAGGTAGATATGTTTTAATTCTGATAAAAAATATCAAATACACTCTGCCGTTATACTGCAAGATCTATGTTATTCATACAGTAGAACCTCCGTAACTCCATAATCCGAACACCCACTAATTTGAATGCCCCGTTGTTGTTTACAATACAGCAGTTCTTTCCATACTGTATGTCACCATAACAAACAGGCAATTATTTTAAAATACAAAATATTAGAGTGTGATTTCTACCATGTACTACAATTTAAATCAACCCGAAAACATACTACACAGAGCTATAACACATGTTTGAAGGCTAAAATCAGTGTAGACAAAGATAGTTCGAGAATCACATGCGTTTGGAGGTAATTTTGATAGTGGTTAAGCTTATTTCCTGTATATAATTGCTATTGTCGTACAGTCCTTAAACTACATTACTCTCTTATTGTGTAACCGAACACGTTTTCTATACGTAAAGTCAAATATTTATACATGCTTTGATAGTTAGTTCATAAACCTACATTTAAACCACCGATCACCAATAACATATAACTGTAGTACAACAACGAGCTCGCTATGATAGCTAAATCTTGAAGATTTCTCTGGAAACTTGTATATGCATAATAATAATAATATGTAAGTTAGTATAGTCATCACAAAAACGTCGACTCCTACGGCCACGAAAACGTAGTCTTCTGCGCTCGCGAAAATGTTATTATCGTCTTGTGCAATAGCAGAGTCCAGTCTTTGGAGACATGTGTTTTATTAACTAAAATCTAGTTATTCGGCATTTTCACTAAGCCCTTTATTTGCCCCGAGTCCGATTAAATATGTTTGTTTTAGTCAAGAACCTTTACGAATGTAATGTAGTCCACGTTTATTGATAAATGGGTGGGTTTCTATTACTTTTAACCCATTTACCATAAGGGTTGTGAAGCCTATCGTAAACACATTCTCCTATAGCATTTTGTACCGAATGTTCAAAGTATTGAAAACGGCTATTTGCTATGAATGTATTATAGCTATAGTCTACGACTCTTTTAAGTTGACACTGTGTTGAAAAATACTTAATATTAAGCAATAGTTTTAACGGAGATGTCTTTTAGATTAATATGTATTCTATGAAATAGGTACACTTGAAGTCCTATGTAAAGCTCCTTTTACTGTTATCGAGGTTCTAATATACTTTGAATAAATAAAAAAGCCTCTTTTACAACACAAAAACTACTGATATTCAACGTATACTCTAAAGATGTAAAAAGAACTGCTTATCAAATGATAACTTTCAATTATATTACCCGATGTGAATGAAAAGCAGTGCATTTACCTCAATTGTTAGCCATATGGTATCTAGTCATGCTAAATCTTTCATAATGGTACCTACTACTATTGAGGACTATCTAGCTACACTCCTCCAAATCGAAATGTAATGACCAAACTACGTCCATGATACGTTTGGCTACGTAATAATTGTACGATAAGACACCAATTACTATATGTCAGATGTACCTTCCAGTTTAGTGTTTCTGGTTCGTACTTATGTTTGTTATGACTAATAGTATAATTACTGTGTAGGCTTACTTTGTTATACATTCACAGACATATGATCTCTACCATACTCTTAATCCCAAAAACAAAACTGTAAATGTTTACCAATACTTTGGCGTAGTTATGACAGTATAATGACTATTATAGTTATGATTTATACTGCTAATAAGACTCATCTTACACTCATCTCCAAAGGTTTAAAATACCTACGTTTGTATGGTCCCTATCTCAACATAATGTCACTAGAAAAGTAACCGTGAAATACACTTTACATCAATTCTAGTTTAACATCTAGAAGTGGAGGAGAGTACCATAATTGAGGGCGTGAAAGGTATCACGTGTATGTTGGTTTTATAGGTTTATTTACGAATGAACTGGGATATGTTGGTCAATACGCTACATTATACCTATAACCTCTGGCTAGTATGTTTGCTGAGGTGTCAAGGGTGTTGTGCTAACTTACGAGTCTTTGAAATTGTTTTGTGTTGGTTTTATTCCTGTATGTTTATATATCAAGCTTATTAATGTAGAGCTTACCCGATGGTGTTCATCTTATTTGGCTTGGGTTGGAGCTGATGGTAACAGCGAATTAAACAAAAACTATGTATATTATGGCGATGTGCCGCTTTATCCTCTTTGGATTATGTCTCAATGTAAAAAAAAACCTGATGCCTGCAGTTTCCGAACGTGATAAGCTCAAAAGGCCTTTAGTATACAAGAGCTAACATATGGGGATGATATGTAAAATTATCAGTACTAGATGGATTTTTACTGTATTCAGTTTATATTCGAACAAGTTACTACAACAACGGTAAGAAAACTGTCGGGTTTACTTAATGCCAATACATATACCGTTTTGACATACTGCAGCAAAAACAGCCAATTTGAACGGTTATTTGTGTTTTCTAAGCTGTTGATACATGTTGTCTAAACATGCATGTTAGCATTTGTTTGTACGGAATTGACCCAATGAAAAAATACATTTAGAAATTAACTCACACTAGAAAATTAACCAAGGATTATGACATCCACCTACCTACGTTGGTCAAAGCTATCACTACGTTACATCGCATTACAACCATAACTAATTTGCTACACGAGTATGAAGTTACATATGGCTTTATAATCAAGAGAACCCATTCTTATTTCCTACATACTATTTTTTATGTTTGGAAGTTGATAGATTTATTTTCTTTCATTTGTGTTGTCGTAAGGTACTATTTTAGCTAATGAGTAAAATAACGAATGGTTTTATGTTAAGTAGCATTTTAAATGCATGGACAAGTAGTCTTGCTTTAGACATCTCTCCTTTTTTATTCCTCAGGCCAAGTACTATTAAGGTTTCCGAACCCAGGGTTATGTCAAAACTATTATGTAGCAGATTAAAAATAGTAATTGGCGGGAGGAATAAAAAAGGAGAGATGTCTAAAGCAAGACTACTTGTCCATGCATTTAAAATGCTACTTAACATAAAACCATTCGTTATTTTACTCATTAGCTAAAATAGTACCTTACGACAACACAAATGAAAGAAAATAAATCTATCAACTTCCAAACATAAAAAATAGTATGTAGGAAATAAGAATGGGTTCTCTTGATTATAAAGCCATATGTAACTTCATACTCGTGTAGCAAATTAGTTATGGTTGTAATGCGATGTAACGTAGTGATAGCTTTGACCAACGTAGGTAGGTGGATGTCATAATCCTTGGTTAATTTTCTAGTGTGAGTTAATTTCTAAATGTATTTTTTCATTGGGTCAATTCCGTACAAACAAATGCTAACATGCATGTTTAGACAACATGTATCAACAGCTTAGAAAACACAAATAACCGTTCAAATTGGCTGTTTTTGCTGCAGTATGTCAAAACGGTATATGTATTGGCATTAAGTAAAACCGACAGTTTTCTTACCGTTGTTGTAGTAACTTGTTCGAATATAAACTGAATACAGTAAAAATCCATCTAGTACTGATAATTTTACATATCATCCCCATATGTTAGCTCTTGTATACAAAAGGCCTTTTGAGCTTATCACGTTCGGAAACTGCAGGCATCAGGTTTTTTTTTACATTGAGACATAATCCAAAGAGGATAAAGCGGCACATCGCCATAATATACATAGTTTTTGTTTAATTCGCTGTTACCATCAGCTCCAACCCAAGCCAAATAAGATGAACACCATCGGGTAAGCTCTACATTAATAAGCTTGATATATAAACATACAGGAATAAAACCAACACAAAACAATTTCAAAGACTCGTAAGTTAGCACAACACCCTTGACACCTCAGCAAACATACTAGCCAGAGGTTATAGGTATAATGTAGCGTATTGACCAACATATCCCAGTTCATTCGTAAATAAACCTATAAAACCAACATACACGTGATACCTTTCACGCCCTCAATTATGGTACTCTCCTCCACTTCTAGATGTTAAACTAGAATTGATGTAAAGTGTATTTCACGGTTACTTTTCTAGTGACATTATGTTGAGATAGGGACCATACAAACGTAGGTATTTTAAACCTTTGGAGATGAGTGTAAGATGAGTCTTATTAGCAGTATAAATCATAACTATAATAGTCATTATACTGTCATAACTACGCCAAAGTATTGGTAAACATTTACAGTTTTGTTTTTGGGATTAAGAGTATGGTAGAGATCATATGTCTGTGAATGTATAACAAAGTAAGCCTACACAGTAATTATACTATTAGTCATAACAAACATAAGTACGAACCAGAAACACTAAACTGGAAGGTACATCTGACATATAGTAATTGGTGTCTTATCGTACAATTATTACGTAGCCAAACGTATCATGGACGTAGTTTGGTCATTACATTTCGATTTGGAGGAGTGTAGCTAGATAGTCCTCAATAGTAGTAGGTACCATTATGAAAGATTTAGCATGACTAGATACCATATGGCTAACAATTGAGGTAAATGCACTGCTTTTCATTCACATCGGGTAATATAATTGAAAGTTATCATTTGATAAGCAGTTCTTTTTACATCTTTAGAGTATACGTTGAATATCAGTAGTTTTTGTGTTGTAAAAGAGGCTTTTTTATTTATTCAAAGTATATTAGAACCTCGATAACAGTAAAAGGAGCTTTACATAGGACTTCAAGTGTACCTATTTCATAGAATACATATCAATCTAAAAGACATCTCCGTTAAAACTATTGCTTAACATTAAGTATTTTTCAACACAGTGTCAACTTAAAAGAGTCGTAGACTATAGCTATAATACATTCATAGCAAATAGCCGTTTTCAATACTTTGAACATTCGGTACAAAATGCTATAGGAGAATGTGTTTACGATAGGCTTCACAACCCTTATGGTAAATGGGTTAAAAGTAATAGAAACCCACCCATTTATCAATAAACGTGGCCATATTACATTCGTAAAGGTTCTTGACTAAAACAAACATATTTAATCGGACTCGGGGCAAATAAAGGGCTTAGTGAAAATGCCGAATAACTAGATTTTAGTTAATAAAACACATGTCTCCAAAGACTGGACTCTGCTATTGCACAAGACGATAATGACATTTTCGCGAGCGGAGAAGACTACGTTTTCATGGCCGTAGGAGTCGACGTTTTTGTGATGACTATACTAACTTACATATTATTATTATTATGCATATACAAGTTTCCAGAGAAATCTTCAAGATTTAGCTATCATAGCGAGCTCGTTGTTGTACTACAGTTTATATGTTATTGGTGATCGGTGGTTTAAATGTAGGTTTATGAACTAACTATCAAAGCATGTATAAATATTTGACTTTACGTATAGAAAACGTGTTCGGTTACACAATAAGAGAGTAATGTAGTTTAAGGACTGTACGACAATAGCAATTATATACAGGAAATAAGCTTAACCACTATCAAAATTACCTCCAAACGCATGTGATTCTCGAACTATCTTTGTCTACACTGATTTTAGCCTTCAAACATGTGTTATAGCTCTGTGTAGTATGTTTTCGGGTTGATTTAAATTGTAGTACATGGTAGAAATCACACTCTAATATTTTGTATTTTAAAATAATTGCCTGTTTGTTATGGTGACATACAGTATGGAAAGAACTGCTGTATTGTAAACAACAACGGGGCATTCAAATTAGTGGGTGTTCGGATTATGGAGTTACGGAGGTTCTACTGTATGAATAACATAGATCTTGCAGTATAACGGCAGAGTGTATTTGATATTTTTTATCAGAATTAAAACATATCTACCTTTCAACATATGTTAATATTTTACTAGCTGTTGTGGTTTGCCCATGATAATGGGTTAATTTACCTTACCCGGCCCGATTTAGTTGTTATTTAATATAACTAAGGTTTCAACGTCTGTTACATCAAGATGTACCGTTGTCAAGAATATCTGTTTTTCAACGGAAGTCAATCACTTGAGGGTCAATCAGGGGGCTTTGTACCTACACATTACACTCATAAATCCTTGGTAGGGTGTTCTCATAGACAGCTGTACTGTTTAATATTACTATCACAGGATAACACTCTGGGTATCAGTGATAACGTCACCATTGTACCTTTTATTAAATGTGGGCTAGAATTTGATTTCTCACTCAATACAGTACCGGTTTCACATCCCAACCCAAATTATTCACAACACACAACCAACACACATCTAAATATCCCTAAATTAGGCCTACCTCCACACAGCTATTTTCATTAATGTTACTTTTTGTGTACATGTCTACCTGCTCATAAGTTCAAGTACTGTTGATATAATTAATCAATTTCATGTAAAGGGATACTCAACCAGTGGACAAAGGCAATTTAACTATTGTCTTATTTTATGGTTATTTCTTTGAGTCTGTCTGGAACCTTTTTCAACACATGCATTAGTTATATTGTCTATCGCATATATGCCATAGGTTTGTTAGGCATTACCAACTAGAGGTTGTCAGTGGTTACTTTTCCCATTTCTTGGTCATTAAAATACACCTTTAACTACAGAAACATTTACTGTAAGCGTACTATTTACTTTGAATGATGAAATGGTTGTAATTTCAGAGGCATAAAGCCTTTAGGTTTCAAAGAAACAAGTAAATCCTCGTTAAATATCTACAGTAAAGGCTAGTTTACAGGTTACCCATCATCGAGGACAAAGTGAAAGAGACAGGATTATACCTAGTTAAATATGGTTAGTAAATTATTTACCCGCTTAAGAGCGTTGATTATAAAAGGTTTTAATGTAGGCAATAGGTGTCTCAACAGGGTGATGGAATGAATAAACAATCTAGATATACAGAATAATAAATGGGATAGAAATAGGTATGCAAGGTACTCAGTGATGAGTAAACAAGGACCTGGTTGTGAGGTAGTGCATAAGTTACGTAAAATGTGTTTATTGATCCGTTGAAAAGTAACTGTAAGTTAAATAATTCAACAAAATAATACTTCCTGTTACGTCAGAAAGGAAAACGCACTCTGATAAGAGCCTCACAGATCTCAGTTGTAAGATGAACTTATTGTAGGGTATACTCAACAAATGTGATGGTGTAATAGTGAAAGATGTATACAGTTCTCATATTTTACTACATTAGTGTAATCTGTTTTGGTAACAGGTAGTAGTGAAGACACAGTTAATAAGTATGATCAGTGTTTTAATACATTAATGTAGTCTGTTGTAGTGAAACATTAAGTGAATCCCAGTGTCAGTTAGTTAGTTTCAAGTGGATAGTATTCCACAGTCAGAAGGTGAGTCTTTGAAAATTGCCATTGATTAAACTAGTTAAGTAAGGTATGAAATTAACTTGGTAAATTACTCATCCTTCAAATGTTTTATAGAGGTCATGTTTTGTTTCTTGTCGTTTTAGTTATTCAGAACAATAATTCATCCAATCACAAAAAGAAGGCTACAAACCATAGAAATAAAATGTCATACACACTAGTGCTCCGGTGTTCTAACTAAACAAACTTCAGATTTTACAATAAACTTGTTCTGATATATGGCATTACATTAAAGCTGATTAATTTGGTGGGGATATATTGCACTACCATTTTTGAAGTATTACCCCAACCGGATATAAAACAATCGGTAACTGATAGGGTTTTAAACCCAGTACTTCTGAGTTAAGGTAGTACATAAATATGTTTACATGCAAAGGTAGCTATCAACAGGTGTTATGCCGAAAAGATGACGTCACTCGTATATCGGATAAACAACACTCTACAAATGTGATGGTCTATTAGTTGGATGTTTTAAAATACAGTACATGTAATAGTGAAAGTACGGTGCTTAAGTTTTAATACATTAATGTAATCCGTTTAATAGATAAATGACAAGTAACAGGGATACGGGTAGGTTATTAAAAGTTACCGTTGATTAAATCGTTTAAGTAAGGTTATCATTACTATAGAATCATTTTTACTAGCTATTCTGTTATTCAATACATCAATATAAATAGCCCAAGGCATGTTTCGTCGACACTAGCGCTCCAGTGTAAATTATTAGACTTGTTTTGGTAAAAATTGAGGTAATGATACGTATGAATTACGATCTTGGCGAAAAAGTGAGGTTAGGTCACTTAGCGGTAACAGTTGGTGGGAAAGCCTATGACAGTTCCTACGTGCACAAGTGAGGTTATGTTACAGATACATACAGTGAGGTTATGTTATTTGGAGAGAACAGTTAGCAGGAAGGCAATTTAACTTGCATATTAAGAACTATACAGAGCATAGTTAGACATCAAACATTTAATACACTCATATATACAGGGTGATCAACTCAAGGAGGCCACCATTGGTATATCGGAAACGGTAAGAATTAGAGAAAACTTTAAATGGGGGACATTCCTTTATTTTTTGTGGCAATTAAAAATATGATTTTAGTTTTTCAAAATTCAGCCGCCATTTTCCAAAATGGCGGCCAACTTTGATATTTCTTATAGAACACCCTGTATTTTATCATGTTTTCGGATGGAACATGCAATTGAAAAACTTTTTTATTTCTGACATTTTTTCAATAAACCCACTCGTTTAGGAGATACAGCCTATGGAAAAATGACTTCCGGTGTACATTTTACATCATGTGGCTCCAAAAAAAGTAGGTTTATGGCGAAAATGCGAAGAGAAAATAAGTCAAATAAGTCTTAAAACTGCATCCACATTCCAAAAAGTCCATAAAATTCGTTAAAAATATTAATTATATTATTTTAAAATGGCGGCCATTTTCCAAAATGGCGGCAAACTTGAAAAGTGGAAAACTGTGTATTTTATTGTCCTAATGGAATGTGGATGCAATTTTAAGACTTATTTGACTTATTTTCTCTTCGCATTTTCGCTATAAACCTACTTTTTTGGAGCTACATGATGTAAAATGTACACTGGAAGTCATTTTTCCATAGGCTCTAACTCCTAAACGAGTGGGTTTATCGAAAAAATGTTAAGAATAAAAAAGTTTTTAAATTGCATGTTTTATCCGAAAACATGATAAAATACAGGGTGTTCTATAAGAAATCTCAAAGTTGGCCGCCATTTTGGAAAATGGCGGTTGAATTTTGAAAAACTAGAATCATATTTTTAATTGCCACAAAAAAAAGGAATGTCCCCCATTTAAAGTTTTCTCTAATTCTTACCGTTTCCGATATCCCAATGATGGCCTCCTTGAGTTGATCTTTCTGTAGAATTAACAGTATCGTAACCATTATAGTGAATCTTATATCAAGTATGTTTTATACATTCATTACTAGGGACTTGTTATTTTAAATTAAATACCATCGACACTAGCACTCCAGTAATGAATTAATAAACTTGTTTAGGTAAAAAGTCAGGTTATGTTACGTATGCATATACAGTACGAGGTCACGTGATCAGCTAAACTTTAACAGTAGTTGGAAAGACGCTGGAGCTGCAACCTGGTGGAGGATTTGAAACTATAACAACTGATACAACTCAGAGTAAAACATAAAGTGAGGTTATGTTACTTGGTGGGAAAACAGAGGTTATATCACATATACAAGATCATGTAATCAGCTAAGTATCGAACCCATTAACCTCTGAGCTAACCCCAATCAGGTTAGAATCGAACCCGTGAACATACAGCGCTAACCCAACAGGATTAAAATCGAACCCGTTAACCTCTAAAACTAACCCAACCGGGTTAAAATTGAACCCGTGAACCTCTAAAACTAACCCAACCGGGTAAAAATTGAACCCATGAACCTCTAAAACTAACCCAATCAGATTAAAATCGAACTCGTGAACCTCTAAAACTAACCCAATCAGGTTAGGATCGAACCCGTTAACCAACCCAACTAAGTTAGAATCGAACTCGTGAACCTCTAAAACTAACCCAATTAGGTTAGAATCGAACCCATTAACCAACCCAACCGAGTTAAAATACAACTCGTGAACCTCTATAATTAACCAAATAAGGTTAGGATCAAACCATTTAACCAACCCAGTCGAATTAGAATTGAACCCGTTAACCTCTAAAACTAACCCGACCGGGTTATAATCGAACTCGTGAACCTCAAAAACTAACCCAATCAGGTTAGGATCGAACCCATTAACCAACCCAACCGAGTTAAGATCCAACTCGTGAATCTCTAAAACTAACCCAATCAGGTTAAAATTGAACCAGTGAACCTCTAAAACTAACCCAACCGGGTAAAAATTGAACCCGTGAACCTCTAAAACTAACCCAATCAGATTGAAATCGAACTCGTGAACCTCTAAAACTAACCCAATCAGGTTAGGATCGAACCCGTTAACCAACCCAACTAAGTTAGAATCAAACTCGTGAACCTCTAAAACTAACCCAATTAGGTTAGGATCGAACCCATTAACCAACCCAACCGAGTTAAAATACAACTCGTGGACCTCTAAAATTAACCCAATCAGGTTAGGATCAAACCACTTAACCAACCCAGTCGAATTAGAATTGAACCCGTTAACCTCTAAAACTAACCCACCCGGGTTAAAATCGAACTCGTGAACCTCAAAAACTAACCCAATCAGGTTAGAATTGAACCCGTGTACCCCTAAAACTAACCCAATCAGGTTAGGATCGAACCCATTAACCAACCCAACCGAGTTAAGATCCAACTCGTGAATCTCTAAAACTAACCCAATCAGGTTAGAATTGAACCCGTGAACCTCTAAAACTAACCCAATCAGGTTAGGATCGAACCCATTAACCAACCCAACCGAGTTAAGATCCAACTCGTGAACCTCTAAAACTAACCCAATCAGGTTAGAATTGAACCCGTGAACCTCTAAAACTAACCCATTCGAGTTATAATCGAACCCGTTAACTAACCCAACCGGGATAGAATTGAACCCGTGAACCTACAGCGCTAACCCAATCAGATTAAAATCGAACCCGTTAACCTCTAAAACTAACCCATTCGGGTTAAAATCGAACCCGTAAACCTCTAAAACTAACCCAATCGGGTTAAAATCGAACCCATTAACCATTCCAATCGGGTTAGAATTGAACCCGTAAACCTCTAGCGCTAACCCAACCGGAAATAACATGTTTTGTGGTTGGTTAGAGTCGAACCTGTGAACCTCTAGCATCAAGGACTCACACTACTCCTACTACAACACAACACCATACAAGAAAAAAAACACCACAACCAGAAATGAAACGTTAAGTGAATAGTTAGGATTGAACCCACAACCTTAGGCTCATATACAAACAGTTAACTACAATACATTACAAAAGATCACGCCAACCGGATATGATACAAACTATGGTTGGTAAGGATCAAACCCGTGAACCTCTGAGATAAATGACTCACGCTACTCCCGTTACACTACAACAACATACTAAAAATAAAAATATCAACCTGACAAAAAGGGAAGCAGTTGGTGATTGGTAAGGATTAAACCCTTCAACCTCTGGGACCATAGGTTTATATACAAATGGTTAACTATAATACATCACCATACCAACAAAAGAAAACACCCCAACCGGGAATGACACGATTGGTGATTGGTAAGGATCGGACTCATGAACCTCCAGGATCATAGGTCCACATTCTAAACAAGTTACTGTAACTACTCCTACTACGATACTAAAACTCAAAATATCACCCTAACCAGAAGGGAAGCAGTTGGTGGTTGGTAGGGATCGAACCCGCAAACCTCTGAGATCAAGGACTCATACTACTCCCACTACGTTACAACACTATACAAAAAACACCCCAACCGAAAACGAAACGTTTGGTGATAGTTACTTGGTATTTTGCGAATAGTTAGGATTGAACCCGCAAACCTCTGGCTCATACACAACCTCATACATAGCCCACTGCTAGGAAGAACCATTTACACAATCCGTTACCCCATTGGACATACCAAGAGTACATTACATCTATGAAGTGTAAATTTAACATCCAACATTTGGTGGCCTTTACAAAGGCCGTTTTTTATACTCAACGGTAAAGTTCCGCTTAAGCCCTCTTTCAGCTATTTTTAACATTGGATACATGAATTATCATTTGTTTCACATTTGTTATGGACTACTACATTTAGATTTGTATGAAATAAAATAAAAATATAATGTTTTTTTACACACCCTGTATATGTAAAGTAAGGTTGTCATTTACCACTATAAACACTGTATCTGTAACTGTGTTTAATAATTGAATAGAAATAACTACATTTACGTAAAGTGAGGTCATGGCGGGAAAGCAGATGGCACAAGAGTGAGGTTATGTGATTTGGAAATACAGTTGGGGAGAGGTTAATTGGCGAGATACGTATACAATACGTAGTGTGAGGTTATGGCAGGAAGGATTTCACCTTGAAATTATGTTTCACAGCTGCGTATGTGGTCACAATTAAGGTTGTTGAACAGTTGACGACTACAATATATGTTACAACTACTTCCATAGCTGGATGGCTTAGACATTATCCATCACCTAGGAGGTCCGGGGTCGATACCCGGTCACACTTTTTATCCTATAATTAATTTGGTTTGTTAAGTACCTATATAAACAAATAAGGTTACGTCAGCTGGCGGGAACGACTGGCGGGAAAGCATACATACAAATAAGGTTATGGTAGGATCAGCTGATCAGATGGTTTACCTGAGGGTGTCACGTGATTTCACCTCAAGTACTGCCACCCCTACTTGTGTATGAGGCTGTGTATGAGCCAGAGGTTCACGGGTTCGATCCTTACCAGTCACATTTACAGTATTTGCTGAGTTTTATTTACATATACCTATATACTACAGTCCATAACAATGACAAAGCAAATTATAATTCCCATATCCATTGTTTAACCGACTGGAAAAAGGCTTAAGCAGAACTTTATCATAGAGAACAAAAATGGCCTTTCTAAAGGCCACCAATTGTTGAACATATAATAAACATTTCATAGATATTATGTATTGTTGGAATGATGGTTAATCTGAATAATGTTTCTTCCTAGCAGTTGGTTGTGTATAAGACTGTGTATGAGCCAGAGGTTCACAGGTTCGATTCTTACCAATTGCCAAACGTTTCATTTCCAACGGGGGGATGTGTTGATTTTTAGTATGGTGTTGTATCATAGTAGGAGTAGCATTAGTCGTTGATCTAAGAGGTTCACTGGTTCAATCCTTACCAATCACATTTACAATATTTGCTGGGGGAAGTGAGGTTATTTTATTTGGCGGGAAAATAAAAAGTGAGGTTAGAACACATGTGAGGTTAGACCACGTGGAAATTCTAGGGCACGGCTTAAGGAAAATACTGCTCTCTGATTGGCCTAGAGGAAATGTTTCTCTCTGATTGGCCTAGAGGGAATGCTGCTCTCTGATTGGCTAGGGGGCGTGGCCTAGAGAAAGGGCTGCGCTCTGATTGGCTAGGGGGCGTGGCCTAGGGGAATGCTACTCTCTGATTGGCTGATGGGCGTGGCCTAGGGGAGGGGTGGGGATGAAATGCTGCTCTCTGATTGGCGGGCCCAAGTACAGCGTACCCTACTGGAGAGTATAAATACTTGTTAGATTTAAAACGAATAACGTGGGTGCATGCAATTGATAATGATACATTAGTTCAATAGGTGAATGCAATTGTAAATTATCTATTGCATGCACCCCACATTTTTCGTTTTAAGTCTAACAAGTATTTATACTCTCCACATATTTATAAATTATTTTCCACTTTTTAGTGCGTTTAAAAACGTTTTGTTTTATAAAAGTTTTTTATTTATAAATTATTGGGTTTCATTTAGTTCATAAAACTACTGTAGTCAAACGTAAAAATAAATTTAAATACGATATTCCTGTGATGGTAAATCTTTAAAATCAGCACATACGGAGTTCTAATATAATATAACTGTTTTATTACTTAACAGTATTGCCAAATTCTGTTATTTATCGCGGTCACCAGCCTACCTAACACAAATCTCTAAGAAGCAAGATAATATCGTTTTCTTTCTAAACATGATTTCCACTTTTTCATCCTAACTTTTATTTTAGGCCTACTAAAAACCCGTAATCTGATACTTATAAAAGACAACTACCATAATGCCTATAATTGTTTTGTGATTGAAAATTATTGCTGGTGCCTAAGCTATATCGCGGTTTAAAACCTAGCTTAAAATGGGAAAAATCTAAATAGTTGCTTTTCAACTGAAATTATTGCCGAATTTCTCTATTAAAGCCTAACATAAAACGGCGTTGCGAATTAGTTTGTTGAAATCCGATATAGTTAAGAATCGTATAGTTGTACAGTAGTTGGCAGCGAGTGACTCTGAATAAAGATTGTTTAAGCAGTTTCGGCCTAGTGAATTGTTATGTCAAGCCTACAATAAAGCATTTGATAGCTCCTCTAGCTTTGTTAAAATGCTATATTTAGTCTAGTGACCCTTTGAGCGCATTTGCTGTTAAGAACGCACGGTTTGCGTGTGACTATTTGAGTTGTATTCTTCATCTAGGCTTTCATGTGGCTTATTTCACCAATTACACTTAATAATTTGCCTAAAAGCCTAAGGAAATAAGCCAAATGCCTAGTCATTAAATAAAATATCCGGATTTAGTATTTTGCCGTTACAAAAGATTCGTCATTTGGCAATTGGTATAATTTAAACTAGTCTATAGACCAAACTGGCCTCTGTTATGGCACAGAAAACATACTTCAGATGTATGTTTTTGGTGGTTATGCGATCTATTGTAGACATTCTAGTATAGTCAACTAGAATCTTGAATGTATAAACCTTTTTAATAGCAATCGTTTCACAATACAGTACTGATATCAATTGAATTATATGTTTAGTTGCAACTTTCCAAACTGGGCTTAATTCCTATAAAGCATGTGAAAGCACACTTGATTATTATATTTTACCTCTTCGTCGACAAGAGTTTCTATAAGAAAGTTCCACAATAAACTAGTTGCAAACTCTTACTCTTGTACACAATACTCCATTGTTGTGATCCTGGGGTGAAAGACTAATCTTCCCGACAGGAACATAATCAAGTTTCCCACAAACAGCAACATTTTCCCGATATTCCGGTAATTTGATTTGTCCCTGCCTTGTCCCGGCTTATCTTCCTATGCCAATGTGCGGGCAATTGGTGGGTGACCTTCGGTAGAAATATAACTACTGTGCTGCGTTGTGAGCGAGCTGGTCTAGTGGTAGAGCGCAGGACATCGGACCCTGAGGTCTTGGGTTCAAATCCCGCCAATCACAAATGGATTTTATCTAAGTGATAACGCCGCAGCCTATCACTTCCTTCCTAAAGTTATTCGAAAGCCATCCCGGGCTCATGCCAATGGCTAAAAAGACTGTACTGCGTAGCAATTTAAACTAAGCTGCGAATATGGTTTCTAGGAATAATTGCAGGGATGGGGGTGCAGAAGGGTGATTGCAAGATCAATTTTATCCAATGGAAATTTCAAAACAAGATGCCAAATTTCCTTGGAAGACTTTCATGAGATCTCCAGTGACAAATACAGTGCAATTTTTAAGCTTAGATTCAGTTGCGTCCCATAATGAAAGGATCAGAAAATGCATTCATTATTTCCCCACATGTTTATTTTATTTTACTTCGACAATGGAGATCCAAGAATGGTTGGATAAAACACGATTTATTTTAAATGGTCAATGGATTTCGCACAATGTATCAACACCTTTTCAAAATGTTTCCCATTTGATTATTAAGTTGTGCAAGCACAAAAATCAAGTAAGGCCGTAGAAATACTTGATATATGTCAAGTTTTATAGCTCGAGAAGCAGAGAAGATATAAAATCTATGTATTTCGTTCATGTGAGGAACTATGGTAAGAAACATAGTTTTCCCTTATGTTTTTACTATAAAAATAAACTACTTTATTGAATACTAAGAACGCTTAAAACTATAGTTTTAAGAATTATAATTTTTTCAATGAAAAGTATTTACCACGGAAACGCTTAGTAAAAAAATAACGTTTTAAGATAGAGTAAGACGTTCTGAGAAAAAACAACGTTTATGAAAATTTATGTTGTTTCTGAAAATCGAAAATCTTTCATTTCGCACCCCCAATGTACTTCAAGCATGTCATGTAATTCTTTACTCAACTCATAATCGAGTGTTTACTCTTTAATTTATTCGTATCTGGGAAGTAATTGAGTGTATACAGGTGTAGAAAGTATCAAACCAACTGTATGACCAGGTGTTTTCTGATGACGCCACCAGATGTACAACCGGTGATATCATCAGAAACTTGAGGTCATCACGTGATAAAATCAGAAACCTGTCTAGAAGGATTATTAATTATCTGCTTGCATCAAGTTTCATACCATAGGCAGTATTGATGATGGTTAATATTATGGTAATCGTATTCACTTAACATAACACGATCGTATTCAAGAACATGATATTCCACAAAAGCCGAAATGAATTCATTTCATGTCAGTAAAAAACAGTATTTTAAATGATTAATTGGATATTTTTTACTTTTTATATTTTTTTTCAGTTTTATAATGAGGCTCTACCCTTGGTTGTTTTACATTACTTCAAACTAGGCCTAAAGGTTGCAGCATTATAAAATTGTTGGCGGGGTTTTAACCCGGGATCTCAGAAACCGAAATAAATAGTTTTCTTAAACATTTCATAATTTTCAACGTTGAGTTTTTGGGTGGACATACTCGTTTTGAGTCCCCCTGAACCCAAATAAGTAGTTTTCGAATGATCCCACCACATACCCATTTTAATCGTTGTTGAAAAGGTAATGGGAGAAAGTACGAGTCAGTTGATACATTTTATTCGCTTTATTTCCATCGAAGAAATGTATATTGTCATAGATTAAATATGTTTAATCTATGATATTATAATACTGTAAATGTTGGTTTTGATTTGTTTAAACGTTTTCTTGTGGCTAAAATCCACACAGAACTCTCTTTAGTCGTTGGAATGTTATTAAATCGTACAAAAATTGCCGTTAAAAATGAGCAGAAGTGTACCTCCAAGAAGTAGAATGGAAGTTTAAGCTTAAATTTTTCAGAATTTTTATTTCCAGAATCGATCAAGATTAACAATCAACTGTTATATATCATCAGGTAATTCTCAGTTTATCAAAGTCAGAAATAAATGTATTTAAGTCACCTCACTAACATTTCATTCACATTTCGGTATGCAATGCAATATGCATATACCTTGGAATGTTCCCAAAGTAAATAGTGATAGAATAATAGTGGTTTTATGATACTAACAAGCGATTTAGTGGTATTGATATATAGTGCGGTTTGGTGGCGACGCAGTAATATATACCACGTGGTCTAGTGGATGTAGAGATGCGAGGCAAATTGAATGTGCGGTAAATTGGAAAACGTGAACGCGGGAACTTGATTAAGGACCACTTTGTGAAACTGTTTTCCTTGCAAGCGGACAAAGGTTTCCTGGTTCTCGGATCAGCTGTTTTTGAAGGGTGTTATTCGTGACAGCCCTGTTGAGTATATTTTTTGTACTACACAATAACTGGAGTGTTGAATTTTTCAAAACCTTTCCCCAGGTTTTCAATACCGTTTGAATTTCAGTGGTGTGGGATTATTTTTTACACCTTATAGTGTAAAAATGTTCGATAGTAAAATGCGATCTAGTTAACACGTAAGAAAGCCACGTTTAAACGAACTAAACTCGGATGTTTCAAATTTAATTCATAGATATTATATTATGTTTCTATATCCTGACATCTGGTAGTATCATTTAAGTGGAGGGTTTTCTGTACTAATATTGTACCATTAAAAAGAATCAGTGGCGGTTCTAGGACCATGACAAGGGGAGGGGCTTGGGGGTCCTTCCCCCGAATATTTGCTATATTTAAAGCCGTTTGGTGAGTTTTTAAAACCATTTTCAACGTCTATAACTGTGTTTAAAAACCTGCCGTTACATTTCAATTTTGAAATGTATGTTTAAATTTATATTTTCAGGGTCCAAGGGGGGCTTTAGCCACTATAACCCCCACCTTTTGGAACCACCACTTCGGAAAGGAGAAAGGAATCGAGTTTTTCCTGTATATTTTAAGCAACTATGATAAGTACAGATTTAAACTTGTATTTTTGTTATTCCCAACATCCCGTCACCAATTTCCATACGTGCGATAATCTAAAGGCAATAAAATGCCGTTACCATACAATAAGTCACAGAAGTCATTGATGGTTGCAGAGATACTGCAAGATAGGCAGATTTTTAACCATCAGAGCGTGGCTTAGCAATCCAATAATAAACTTACAGTACTAAGCAACCATATTCAAAACCTCATACCGCGTTAACTTATTCAAAATGTTAAAGGAACGATGAAATGAATACCACAACATAAAATTAAATTTACGATTGCACGTTAACGTTTATTTATAACAGTAACAAAATTGTTAAGTATTTACAATATGGGACGATTGCGTTTTAAAACCAATAGACCCGTAAACCACCATAGATTTATGGTGTAGTAATGGGAAATGATTAAACGCGCCGGTTGTGGTGGCAATATCAAATAGCCATCGATATTTCCCATTCGCATTGGTCTCCAAATTAGCCATCCGGACAGACCGTTACAAAGTAATATTGGGATATTAACTACAGAGCTATAGAGCTGATCTCGTTCATGGGTATGACGAAGTTTTAGTCATGCTACAGTTCTGTGTGGCTGATGATACTGTTTAAATATTGATATTAACAAAAAGAACATATAGGCCTAATGTACATACAGAGTTGAATAATGTAAACACTTATCAACTCGCTTAACCACAGTAACGTTACAAATATTCATATTCATTTGGAGGGAAGTCACTTATGTTTGTATTTTAACCCAAATATGAAGGAAGAGTTTAGAATGGAGTGTGATACCTTGTGTAGCTTTGTTACTGACTGATCAGCTGTTTCATTAGTCAGGACCATAAAATCCAAATGATCAAGGACAGCTGGGCACAGTTTCGAATCGTAAAAAAGCCTGACACTTTTCTTAGGATCGAACCGGCGACCTTTTGATTACCAGGCGAGCACTATGTCTACTCATCTACCCAGGTAATTTTACATAAAATCCGTACTACCACCTTGGTAGGTTACGCATTGTATACAAATCATTGTTTCCTTATCAAGTTATCTATTCAAAGTAACATATCTATCGCTATGAATATACACCGCAACATAATCACAAACTTATCACCACGAAAATCCAATCTTATCATAACGTATATCCACAGTAAGCGTAATCGTCCATTATAACCTCACCTATTAACAATAACATTACATGAACTACGCCCATATGAAATATTGTATTCTTATTCCTTCACCTATTTACATTAACATATCGTATTCTACCCCCGTTTCTCACATTGTTCACAGCAACGCCGGAGCAATTACATTCTAACTCACCCAGGGGTTATTGCTATTTACAGAGCGACTAACAGCAATAAATCTACCTCCGAGTTAATCATAGTTAATTTCCCAATGGTGACGAGTTTTAATACGGATATTAAGCGGTGATGAATTCTCGTCGCATCCCTCACTTCAATCGTCAAACAGAGGTTACTCGAGTGCAACTGTTTACTAAGTCGATTATTATTAGAAACACTTAGCAAATAATATCATACTCTGAGGGGGGGTTAGTTTTTTTTAAGAAGCGTTAGGCACGAGCTAGGGATTGTTTTTCACATTACTTCAGGTTAGACCTAGGAAATGCGGCAATGTCACTTGGATAAATTCAGTTGGTGGTTTGGCAGGATTTGAACCCGGGAACTCTGGGACTGAAGTCCCGCGCACTAATCACTACACTAGCTTGCTCGGGGGGGGGGGGGGGGGCAAAGAATACGAAAGCAATGTCGTTTCAAAAATTATATTTTGGATGTCATCTTGATATTAAATTAAAGTATGAACCTGTCTAGGTTCATCAATTTTCTTGACGACAATGCAAAAACATCATACAGGGAACTACTTGACATAATTTGGAGGGATTTCACTTTCGCCGAAAGTGCTCAGTTATACGCCTATCCGAACGAACCAAATCCATGTATGAAAATATTACTAAATCGTAGCTCAAGATCCTGTTGATCTTGTGCCTCAGGATCTATTTGAGGCACAAAAATGAAGATTTTCATGATTATTACATATGTTGAAGGCAATGTAGGCCTAAATGGGGGAGCGAGCTGGCGTAGTGGCTAGAGCGCGGGACTTCGGTCCGTGAGGTCCCGGGTTCGATCCCCGCCAAGTTACCAATGGATTTTATCTAAGTGATAATTCCGCAACCCCTAGGTCTAGCCTGAAGTAATGTGAAAAACAATCCCAGGCTCGTGCCTAGCGTCCTAGGACAAAACAAAAAAAAATGTAGGCCTAAATGTTACATGTAACGTTATTTGTTTTACCGTTATTAGAGGGCAATACTTTTAAAAAAACCTTGACCAACAAAATTTCACAATTTCCAATTTTTCATAATTCCATTTCAATAAATTGAGAAACGTTAAGTTATATAGTTATACAACTTTTTCCCAAAATCATCGTCATGATTCAATATCCTTCAACAAGCCAGAAACACATTTTCACAACATAAGGCTATTGCAGCAGTGTTATCAATCTTAATCGCTAATTTAATTTTTCCCTGGGCTCGAGAGTCACGTTTCACTAAGAGGTTTCAAACACGCTTAATGACGCCGCAAATGTGAAAGCCATGTTTGGTCCAAGGTTAGACTTTATGTGGAGATGCGCAGACAGCCTTGGACCCATCGGATGACATGACCTCGACTATGTAGGCTCACTGTACAACCGTCTGTTGATATGGAGATAGGTCAGAATACTAGTGACTCACACTCAGAGAGAAGAACGAACTCGTGACGTCATGAGTCCTTATTGCGTAGCAAAAGGAACATTGGTTCTATTTGCGTAACCGTTTCATCATATATCAAGAGTAACATAAGAAAACTCTACTATCCATGCGGACGTAAAAACAAATAAAAACCATACATTACACTCGCTAATGTTGTTGACAAGCTGGAAACTACTATGCAAGGACGTTAGTTTTACTACATTATTATTGGCGTAACCATAAAGAGAGTAGACCTACTTATGTTAACATTTCTAACGTCCCTATCTCGTGATGCATCTGTGTTTACTCCCTTTAATCTGTGGGGTAACCAATAGTCTGCCCAATTACCTTGTCTAACTTGTACTAGCCAAAATAGTCAAAAGATTGCCAGTTCAATCCTGAGAAAAGCCATTTGCTTACTCATGGTTCCCAGCTACCCGAGACATTTTGGCTCTTGAGCAATTATCCTGACTTAATAACCAACTGATCTTGGTCAGCAAGCAAGCTGTCATCTCATCCATTCAACAAAACTCATCCTGGCGCGTTTACGTCTTTCAGATCTAATCTAAACTAGTCATGAGACAATGGTGGACGGACGGAGAATTCATATCTCTACAGGCCTAAAAAACTGCAAGTGTGTCTATTTACGGGTTGAAAACTAGTAGAAAATCCAGTACGGAATTATTTGTGTATTATAAATCTGAGCACTTATTTTCATTTATATGACTCATTCTTTAAATAAAATGTATGTCCGCTGAATATTAAAACTTCGTACCGAACAAACATTTCCAAGTGCTAACATATTTATTCACAACATAACAGCAGCCTGACCTTCATGTTTACAAAAATTTAATGCGAGGTTAAATTGATATTTTTAAGAACCTCAAACGACTTTTTAAAGGTAGTTTTTCATCAAATCAAAATGTAGACAATCTGTTGCAGACATTTTAGCTGAGTGTTTTTCATTTAACTGCAACTTTTCTTATTACGCAGGGGACAAACAAATTGCTTTAAATAGAAACTGCATTAGACACTCTGATAAGATTACTTGTTACTTTTCATTTCGTTTTTGATCATAGGGTATTCTTTGAGTTTAGAATGAATTTTGTTTTCAACTACATAAACAAAAATATTTTCTACGAAAAAAGTAATATTTATAAGATGAAGAGAGGAAACGATACAAATTTTCAAAAGTAAATCGAGTGGTTATTCCTTGAGCTCAATTAGTTGTAAACAGCAACAACAATAAGTTGTCGTAGTAAAATGGTTGACAACAGCTCGTTTTGATCATCGTATAGTAGCTAATTCTAAATCTAGCAGCATTTGAAACAACGCTGCTCAGCTCGTATTTAAACAACCCCGATGTGCAGATCGTATATAAATATCACCGATGCGAAGCTCGTATTTAAACAACCCCTGATGTGCAGCTCGTATTTAAACAACCCCGATAAGCAGCTCGTATTTAAACAACCCCGATGTGCAGATCGTATATAAACATCACCGATGCGAAGCTCGTATTTAAACAACCCTGATGTGCAGCTCGTATTTAAACAACCCCGATGTGCAAATCGTATATAAATATCACCGATGCGAAGCTGGTATTTAAACAACCCTGATGTGCAGCTCGTATTTAAACAACCCCGATGTGCAGATCGTATATAAATATCACCGATGCGAAGCTCGTATTTAAACAACCCCGATGTGCAGCTCGTATTTAAACAACCCCGATGTGCAGATCGTATATAAACATCACCGATGCGAAGCTGGTATTTAAACAACCCTGATGTGCAGCTCGTATTTAAACAACCCCTGATGTGCAGCTCGTATTTAAACAACCCCGATGTGCAGATCGTATATAAATATCACCGATGCGAAGCTCGTATTTAAACAACCCCGATGTGCAGCTCGTATTTAAACAACCCCGATGTGCAGATCGTATATAAACATCACCGATGCGAAGCTGGTATTTAAACAACCCTGATGTGCAGCTCGTATTTAAACAACCCCGATGTGCAGATCGTATATAAACATCACCGATGCGAGGCTCGTATTTAAACAACCCTGATGTGCAGCTCGTATTTAAACAACCCCGATGTGCAAATCGTATATAAACATCACCGATGCGAAGCTCGTATTTAAACAACCCCTGATGTGCAGCTCGTATTTAAACAACCCCAAAGTGCAGATCGTATATAAACATCACCGATGCGAAGCTCGTATTTAAACAACCCCTGATGTGCAGCTCGTATTTAAACAACCCCGATGTGCAGATCGTATATAAACATCACCGATGCGAAGCTCGTATTTAAACAACCCCTGATGTGCAGCTCGTATTTAAACAACCCCGATGTGCAGATCGTATATAAATATCACCGATGCGAAGCTCGTATTTAAACAACCCCTGATGTGCAGCTCGTATTTAAACAACCCCGATGTGCAGATCGTATATAAACATCACCGATGCGAAGCTCGTATTTAAACAACCCCTGATGTGCAGCTCGTATTTAAACAACCCCGATGTGCAGATCGTATATAAACATCGCCGATGCGAAGCTCGTATATAAACAACCCTGATGCGAAGCTCGTATTTAAACAACCCCGATGTGCAAATCGTATATAAATATCACCGATGCGAAGCTGGTATTTAATCCAATTCAATTCAATTCAATCATTTATTTTCACATAACGTCCAGCATAGGTAGCTGGGAAACAGGTGAAATGGTCATATACATAAAATACATAAAACTACAATAACTGGAAAATCAAATAAATACATCACCTACAAAATCATTTACTTTATAATACGCTCTGTCAACCAGCAATTTGGCAACGTCTTTCTTGTATTTTTCAAACGATTCCTATGATATAATATTTTCAGGCAGTTTATTATACAATTTTTTCCCTAGATATTGTGGAAGGGTTTCAAGTGAGG
The DNA here is from genome assembly GCF_028750875.1 of Macrosteles quadrilineatus. Classification (NCBI taxonomy): domain Eukaryota; kingdom Metazoa; phylum Arthropoda; class Insecta; order Hemiptera; family Cicadellidae; genus Macrosteles; species Macrosteles quadrilineatus. The sequence goes on from NW_026542601.1 coordinate 106,248,175, forward strand.
TAAGTCTGTGAATGGGCAGTTGTAAATCGTTTCGGTGTCGTGTTAAATAATTATGTGTATGGTTTTCATTCATAAAAGATCCAAGGTTTTTTTTATCAAGATTAATGTTTGCAGGATATAAACTGACGGAAGCGTTAATATTTTCAACTCTCTAAATAATAGTTTACAGGATCGTCTGGGTTTTGAAAATGTCATAATTCTAAGGATCCTTTTTTGAATTTTAAAAATGGTCACGGTATTTGAGCAGTTGCCCCAGAACTCAATTCCATACATCATGTTTGACACAAAAAAGCATAATAAACAATCATCCTTGTCTTGAGGTCAGTAACATGCTGCAGGACAGACATCTGGAAACAGAAGGTTTATTAGCTAGAATTGATGTTTATTTATCCCAATTTAATGTATTTTGTATCTGGATACCTAAAAATTTAGTAGATGATGTTTCATTAATAATTTCTCTCTGAATATTGATATTTAATTCAATGTTTTCTCTATCATGAGTAGTTTTGAACCTAATGACTTGAGTTTTAGAACAATTAAGACTAAGTCCATTTGCTGTGAACCATTTGTTTAGATCCTCAAAAGTTTGGTTTATCAAATTTTGTAAATTGTTAGGGCTGTTTGATTTTAATATAGCTGTTGTATCATCAGCATATAGAACAAGCTTTGAGTTTAAATTAAAAGGCAGGTAGTTAATATAGATTAAAAACAACAAAGGTCCTAAGATAGAGCCCTGAGGTACACCACAATAGCTCATATTCCATTTCGAAAAGTTATAGATATTATCTTTAAAAATAATAGTTCTTTGAAAGCGGTTTGAAAGATACAACCAAAGCAATTGATACAACTTCAAAGCAAGTGGAGAGAAATTGTAAAATTTAAGCTTAGAAAATAAAATTTTATGTACAACACAGTCAAAGGCTTTTAACAAGTCACAAAACATTCCAGCAACATTCTGAGACCTATCAATGCCACAGCCGACCTCCCACAAGAAGTCAGACAGAGCCTGAGTTGTACTACGTCCTGATCTAAAACCATATTGTTCTTTCACAAAAATGTTGTTGCTTTCAAAAAAAGATGATATTTGGTCGCTAATAACTTTTTCAAATACTTTCGAGAAAGCTGGTAAAATTGAAATTGGACGGTAGTTGTCAGGATTTGACTTACTGCCATTCTTAAAAAGTTGTTTAATTTCAGCAAATTTTAGTTGATAAGGAAAAATTCCACTCTGTAAACATTGGTTTATTATTACGCTTAATGGACCCGATATAACATTGTTGGTTTTTTTATTGGCGTTACAGGGATTTCATCCCAACCGGCTGACATTTTATTTTTTAGGGAACAAATTACTTTAGATACTTTTTCTTTTGAAATTGGTGAAAAATCAAAAATAGGTATATTATGATTGAGGTTAAAATTTCTTAACAGTACATGAGCATTGAAAAGGTTAAAGTTAGCAGAATTTGATTTTGCAATGTCAGCAAATTTGTTATTAAAGTGTTCAGCTATTTCTTTACCATTATTGATCAATTGATTATTATGTTCAACAACCCCGATGTGCAGCTCGTATATAAACATCACCGATGTGAAGCTCGTACTTAAATAACCCTGATGTGCAGCTCGTATTTTAACAACCCCGATGCGCAGCTCATATTTAAACAACACCGATGCGCAGCTCGTATTTAAACAACACCGATGCGCAGCTCGTATTTAAACAACACCGATGCGCAGCTCGTATTTAAACAACCCCGATGAGCGGCTCGTATTTAAACAACCCCGATGAGCGGCTCGTATTTAAACGACAACTCGTACAAGTAGGAAAGTTTCCTCCGCGTAGTGAGACTCAGGTGTTGCCGATTATTGGGAAAGTTACAGAAGACAGAAGTAAGAACTTTACAACAACGAGAGGCGGTTTTGTTTCGGGCAAACATTAGAGATATTTTAATAGCTCCATATTTGGCGACAATATTATGTTATATTTTGAACATGCGTATGTTAATTCCAATATAAAAAGTACTTTATTATATTCGTGTAAAGACTGTAAGTAAGAAATTGTTTGTGATTATCTACTCAATTATCAAAACGCTCAATGGAATAATTCTCCTTTCGACCAGGAGTATTTATACTGTACTTCATGTAATACAAAACTATTTTGTGATCCATCTGATTTGACTTGTTGCAAACTTAAGTATGTAGTTGTCAAACGATAATTATATGCATATAAAAAGTATTTTGTATATATTAGGTATAAAATACTAAATATTAATAGAATTTGTCACGTTAAAATACCATTATCCTACAAAATGTACTAGAAAAACTGTTCAACTCTCTTTTATTCTATGCAAAATGCTTATACGATAGAATTTCTTTGAAGGAGGACCTAATTATTACTCATAGGAATAATCTAGACTTATTTGCAAATAATACACTTTGCATGAAAATTTAAAAAACTATAAATTGGTATTCAAATTTAAATTATTGCAATCTTAAATTGCACGTAGTATCGTAGATTAAAGTCCTAAAATCTATATTGTATATACAATATACGTGTAAGGTAGAACAAATATCGTTGGGCACAGCCTAGGGTATTTAGTGCTACTTGAATCAATGCAACCAGGGTAGAACTATTGACTATACACCACGACCCTTTGAACCGTATTTATTAGATCAAAAAAAGTTGTTATTAAATTCAAGGGTAGAGGTGTATAGTCAATGGTTGAACACTCGCATTCTAACCAATGTATCAACTAACACTTGATTACTACAATATCCCCACCGCAGCAAACCTGCAGCCTAAGGAAATTTCCATCTAAATACCTGAGTGGAGTTCCACTAAATTATTCCCTTAAAATTGTTAATTTCTTACCCATTTAAATATCATTAATTTTAATGAGTAGCCTACTTAGGTTTGCTGATACAGGGAGGAAAATAGGGGTTTTTATTGAAATATCGATAGCTTAGTATAAAGTAAACAACATTTTTAAATACCATTAAAATATGTCCATAAACAAGCAAGCTACGACAGTTTATTTATTCTCCATAAGAATAACATGGTAATTTTAAATTTAAACTAATTTGAATGAATTTGAACGGATGATGTTTTAGGCCTCTGGGGACCTCATAAAGAAAAAGTAAATCGGTCCCGGGTCCAGGTCTTACAATGAGACCTAAGGTAATAGCTCATTCCCTATGGGAAAGTCGCTATAAAGTATTTATTTCTTAACAAGTTCTGTGGTCATACACAATGCTTCCATCAAAGAAAGTTATAAAAATTAATTTAAAAAAATTAAAACAACTCATGTCAATTATTAATTTAAAACATTAAAAGGAAAATTTAATCAAAAGAATAAAATTTAAACCTCTCATCAATTAATAGCACCAAGCTAACATAAAAAATAACTATAGGCCTACTTACAAAAAGTTCACCTACGAGATAGTGCTATGCAATTTTTAATCGTTATTACAGAAACACCAAAACAAAGCCACCATCTCTCATCATTATAAGTTCCCGGGAGAAATCAAAATTTGCATTCCCTCTAATCTCCCAGATCTAATTCGCCCTGGCAAAGTAACGTCCAGAATTTGTCACTCTCAATTTCATTACAGGAATGACGTATAAAAATTACTTTCACTCTACTGGCATTTCATAAATGATTTCAGTCGTTTAATACCTGGAAATTGGCACCAATTTATAAAGAACTTGAAAAGTGTAAATTGTAGGCCTACCATTAAATTTTAATTGCACACAAAATGAGTTAAATTGATTTTATATGTTTATTTACGCCACTGCAGGTTTTTACTTTCTTCCCCTATACATAGTGAAGAAAGTAGTTTTCGTCAACATTTTCGAGTTTAAGTTTTGTGTGAAAATGTTCATTTTTGTCCCTTCCCTATGACACCAAATAAGTGGTTTATGAAGTAGTGTCTATGTGAGTGAACGTGTAATGCTACATACAACAGCTGTAGTCTAACTTTGATCAAATTTTGCAAGTATCCATGTTATCTCCAGATTTTTTTATTTATTCAAATTGTTATTTTTAATGGTAGTTTTCCCATAAAACCAATAAACACATATCATATCATAGTTACTCCCACGCCCCGTAAAGGTAGTTAACAAGCTAATGGGAGAAAGTATGTGTCAGATTGCTGATAACTTTTATTTACTTTCTTTTGTTAGTAACCTTTCAGAACCCTGGTCATGGTATCATTATCAACTGGTGGCCTAATATGCCAACCTAACAGACTAATACAAAAATTGTCAGGTTTAAAGGTAAAACAAACTTTCATTGAAAATTCGTCTACACAATAAACCGTGCGAGCTAATATAACTATTTTTTTTTCTTTTACAGTATTACTTTTTACTTCACGAATCATTATTAATTATATAATCCAAATTAAAACGGTCGAAACAGATGTTGCATTTTGATTTGTCAGGTTTCACGATCCAAATACCTATGTTATTTATCAATGATGTAATTTTTAAACGTGTGTTTTCATTTACATTTTAGTCTCTAGCTTATCGATCAGTTGTACTTTATTATCTTGAAATTGAAAGAAATATTATGAACAATATAACTTTTACCTAATTATTTGAGCAGCCTATACTGAAAAACTGGTATACTAAGGAATTTTAACAATGTTATTTTGTAACACCTACGCTACCAACGTCTAATGACATTTTTTAATTCTCCTTAAAAACATTATAGAGAATAAAATCACTTAAAACTCAGTAAACTCTTAAGAGATCCCTTGCCTTAGAGGAGCTTCAGTGATCCACCCAACCTTGAAAATTAAATTCAAATTATGAATAATAGATCCACAAAACACTGATAGGTCGGCAACTAAGAGTCAAAGGCTTCTGAGTACTGTCCTTTAAGGATAATCAATGTGTCTCAATTGAATGATTGGCTCTATAACCTCACTTGTAGGCCAAGGTGACCCTTGCACATGCTTCAAAACTACGATACAAACATGATGTTTCATGTAGTCTACGTAATTAAAAAAATTCATAGGAGTCTAATTGAGACAAAATATTTCGTAATTTTCGGCATTTTGGCGGTTATCAAATGTATGATTCCGATCAGATGTGATTTCTAATTTTCACAAAGATAGTTCATGGAACGTATTACATGGTTCTAAAAGTGTTGATATTTTCAACTGCTTTGTCCTTTAAAAATCGAGGTAAATATTTTGATTGTTCCCACCATTTGAGAAACCTATCACTTTTCCATACAGTGTGCCATCTTTCCAAAATATTGTAAAATTGTGTATTGTACAAGTCACTCGAATAAATTAATAAATAAAATAGCAAATCTTTATAGTGAACCCCATAGATAACGCATACAGTCTGTGGCGAAACTTATGATTGTATAAAATATGTTGTGTTGTATTATCTTTGGGATATAAAAACTTTTTACTTTAAATTTTAAAACCCCTGTGATTCCACATGATAAGCTAATATGATTCTATAACACAACGTTTTTTTCTATGATTCGATCATCGCAAACGTAAACTCATCCATTACTAATTAATCAAACAGAAACTGCTAGATATTGGAAATTAACACAAATTTAGCAAGAGAACCGAGGTTTACAATTTAATGTTATCTTGGACTTCATTAATATAATGATAGTCTATTTTCCTTTTTAAAAAGCCAACTGTGTCACTTGATGTTAACTCAAACTGCAAGATTTATCTTTACAACAAGCTTCTACGGTAATCAATTAGCTGAGATGTAAGGCGTCTTTAAGGTCAAAATCAAACTGGTCCAAGGGTGCTTGAAACCCTCCGAGTAACTTATAATTGCTTCGGTCACAAATTGGACTGAGACCTAGTTGTAGAACGTTGGGTTTAATATGTCCGTTAAATGAGTGTTCAGTGTTAGTTCTAACTTGCTATACGGCCATCGTGTGAACTTTCGTGAGAAAGGTCCATTCCGGTAGTTTGATTGAGATTGTATATTTGATGAAAACTTTAAGAATCATATTTTTAAATGAACAAATACGTCATGTTACTGTCGATGGATTAAGACATTTTGTCAAACAACGTAGATATACAAGGTGATAAGAAATTTTTATCTTAAATACCCCCGCCACAGTAAACCTGCCGACTAAGCGATTTTCCATCCGTCTAATTAGATTTTTTACTAAAATATTTCCTCAAGCTTTCAGATGTATACCTTATTTAAGAAATAACGGTATGAACTAGGAACTCATTTATTTGCCTCATTTGTTAAAAAGATATTGATAAACAAACAAACATAGATGTACAACTTTAACAAATAGTATTTTATCCTTGGGGATTTCAAAATGAAAAAAAAATCATATCGGTCTTGGGTCTTGCCGTGCCACCTACGGTAATAGCCTTTTCCTTGTAGAGAAATTCGATGAAAATCTGTTACAAATAAATGTCACGAATAAGGTAAATATAATGCACAGCTCACGTCGTCAAAGAAAATGCATAGAGTAGGTAGTCACAAGTTGTACAAAAATTAAATAAATCATAAGTCGAACAAAAGTTAAATTTTAAAGGCCTATTTATTTCACATCAGAAGAATAAACAAATTATCGTGTGTGAAAAACATGTTACATATACCAACGGATTTTTTAATCGAAGTTACTACTCATCGTGGGAATATTATTTGGTTGTGCAACCAGGGTTTAGACACTCCAAAAAAATACAGTTTCATGAAATAACGCCTAAATTCCACGTATATTTAACTAAACAAATTAAAGAAACATACCAAACACTGAGCAAATTATTTACTATGTCTAAGAAAATATTTGACAGCGCGAAGTAGAAAGCATACACAGGTTCAATTTCCACCGTCATTAAAGGGACATTACGAGGTAGCGGACCACATCGTACACGTGTATCTGTCACATATGGCCTACGGAAGATTGATCTATATAACCAGTCGTAGGGCGTATCACTTACATGCGCCACTGTGCTGCGAAATGTTCAAGACTCGCTAAAAGATTTAGTTTTCGGTCGGGCTTTTAATGCCCTACCTTTGTATCCTAGGATGCTAGGCATGAGTTTGGAACCTTACACATGACTTAAGTGTAGCGATGTGATCTAATAACTACATATATTGGTGAATTGCGGGGTTTGAACCCGGAACTCGGGGGCAGAAGCTCGGAGCTCTATCAATAGACCACTCTCCACACGAAAGGAAAATTGGGTGTGTTAGTCTAGTGGTTAGGGTCTTGGACTTCGGTAAGGGAGGGACAGATTCAATTTCGGGCACATCTAAAACACATATGGGTTTGGAGCGCTGTTGTACATTGCCTCTTCATTAAAAACACCAATGGCGTCGAAATCAAGAAAGAAAAAAATGGCGGGTAATAAACAATTATAACCACTACTACTGCTACACAAACTGTATACTGTATTGATGTAGATTGAACTACTGCAACTCTAATATACAGTTATGTGAAAATTTTTAACAAACCTGTTAATTAAAGAACTAATTATGGTTAAGTACCTACTTAATGAGTACAGCTAACGCTTTGGAACATATTGTACGTGTTTCTTGGCAATTATGTGATGATTGTTTATAATCTAACTAGTAAGAAAGTTAACACTTACCAGAAACCTCAATTGTCTAACGTAACGCTCCCTTACCTGAAAAAAACATTTTAGATTAAAATTTGGTGTTGAATTTTACAATAACTTGGGATACTACACTAGACAACGTTGAAATACCACCTAAGGGAGTTTGCTACTGTTAAATGTATTATTCGGAGAATTCTTGACACTTTTATAAGCAAAATATGAAAAGCAACCAACATAGTTCATCAGCACGACCATAGATAGTAAATGTAAACAGTATCAGCACACATACTTTCTCCCATTAGCTTGTCAACAACCCGTATCGTGAATAAATGGTGGGAGTTGTTATGATATCAAAGAGGGAAATCACAATAATCGCAATAACTTTTGAACCGTAATTTCTACAGCATTGGGGTTGTGCCATTTTGTTCAGAGTAAAAAGAACTGTGACATACTAAATAACCGTTATTTTATGGGTTTTTGTGAAAAATCAAAAATGCGTGAAAAAACCTAGAGCTACTACGGAGTAGTACCCACATACCAAATTTTATCAACATCGTACCACAGGTGTAGTCTGTAGCTCTGTACACACACCTCTTCGAAAACCACTTCTTCGGGTCCATGGGGGCCCAAAACCGACATTCCCACCCAAATCTCAAACCCTAAAATGTTGACGAAAACAATATGCCTACTTTCTCCAAACCCATACGCAAAGGCGAAAAAAGTAAAATCCACACATTGTTCAATATTTGTAAAAATTACTTCTAAACCGAGTACTTCTAATCATAATATTGTAAAAATTTAAGAAAGGAAACGTTGACACATTAATAGAAAATGCTGTTTTTAACAAACATGTCCCATAATGTTACTAGATGGGTGAAACCACAGATTGAAAAGTAGATTCCGAACCACCAGGTACACAATCACACTAAAAAGCATTGGTAATACCCGGTATTTGAGCCGCAATTTCTTGGACATAAGTTTCACGCCTTCACCACTACACCGACCCCACTCTATAATTTGTAACTGTAAACTGAATATCATAAATTGTTGGGTAAAGAATCTCCAAATGTAATTAGTTGACCAAAGGAGATTCTGTTCAAAGTCCTAATTTGATTGCATCTGGATACCACTTTGCTTTAATTGCAGCATTGTAACCGACCCGGCCCGTACAAGACTCTAGTTGACTTTAATTAACTTTCGTGCAATCAAGTTTCAATTTTAAATACTTTGTCACACGAATTCCACCTTTGATTTGTATAGGCGTTCCTTGTCAATTTGACGTTAAGCGTCAATCACATATTTAAATTCGTCAAGATAACAGTGAATGGTTTTGTAAAAAATAAATTATTGAAATTTTCTACTACGTTATTTGTGTGAAGCCTAATACGATAAACTGTAATATTTATTTGTTTATTTCAAGTAATCGGAAGATAAGGTTTAAAATAATAAAAATATAACAACGAACATTTTCGATTCATCTAGGATTGCATTTAAACAATCCACAAAGTTTTCATTTTTTTGTAATTTTCATCCAAGCTTTTGGTATATTTAAAAAATTATTTCAACTTAATACTAAACAAACAATTTAAATCTTTTTCTAAATCAAATTAATTTTAAGTTAACATTTATTGAATTGAGTTTCAAGAATTATTTGCAACCCATCGCACGCCTTCAGGTATCTGATGGCAATAGAGAGACTGTATTAATGTTGCGTCTTCATGAAAGAAGGTCACGCGGCTTTGCATTGTTCTCAAATTATAATTTTTTATTTATTTATAAGATTGAACTAATGTTGTGTGTTCTAATAGTTTATTATTTACTGTTAGTTTAATATTGTAACAGTAAATATTTCCAAACTTCTGTCATAAAAAGTACTTAAAATCTAAAACTTGGCACAGTTTTCTTACACTATTACATTTGATTGCGATGTTATATAAAATATAAAAAGCTCTCTTAGATATAAACAATATTCATAGTTCATAGTTCAAAGTGAACAATCACTCTTATATTACCCCACGTTAAGTCACGACGCAGTGAATTTGAATCTACTTAGCCTTATTACAAAACTGTAATATATTGTGAAAAATGAAAAATCCATATGAAGCCCTGTCAAGACACTTTGAATTTCACCTACAGCATGCTTAAACATTGTCATAAATGGTAGTGTTACAAATTAAATGTCGCCAATAAAAAATATACCTCATGCCATAGACAAAACATCCTACCTCATATTCTGTTTTCTTGGACCAAACAGGGTGTTCAAAAAAGAGGGGACATAATTGACGTAGTGATTTCTTGGGTCAAAATTAAGATGAAATAAATTGGGTTTTTAACCCATCATTTTGTATTTTTTTACGTTTATAGCAAAAACGTACTACTTGTCATTTATCTTTGATTTTTTTTCAAATGATCTTTATGAGACTTGGTATGTATGTTAAGGTAGAAGAGAACCATGTATGCAAAACATCGATCTTATTTAAACTTTAAATTTCAATATGGCGGCCATTTTATTTTATTTTTTACAAAAACTACTAAAAAATTTGCTGATTTTATGTAACAATTTCAAATACACTTATATTTAGCATTTGTAATTCACTATCAAACTTTACAAAATTTGTAAAAATCTAATATTAAATAGATGAAATATTACTATGTTTAGTTGTAAAATGGGGCAAACCTCACTAGCTGAACCTCATTAAACCCCTCTTTACTACTAAAGTACGATAAAAATCAATGATTTTACATTTGTTTTTTAACACAAAACACTTTGATGATATTCACACCGTTGTTCCCGGTACAATATTCACACAGGCACTCGGTTGGTTTCCATGTTGTTACTTATTCAACAGTCATCATCCTAGGTGATATCCAATCTAGTGGTCATTCATATAGAACACCCCTCGCACGTTAAACCTGGTCCCTACTGTCTGTTGAATTTATCATACAAGACTCATTGTGGTTGTAGATTAACGTGCAGATAGCGTGGATTAACTTAACTCGGTTAACTTACCAGGGTATGTTAATTTAGTAAAATGTTGTAGGTTGTGTTTACAGAAAAATTTCAGATACAATATTTCATATGCCTGTAATACGGATATGTTTATGTTTGATATAGCTGTACGAATACTTTTTTTTATTTACACGGCAAGCATGCAATTTACAAATAGACTACTTAATTTACAGGATGGCGACATGTTTACACATAGATACAACATGACATTATACCAAAAAAAAACTTAAAATTAAATGCACAAATGGGCATTAAATATTACATACTCATTTCAAAATTAATTATGGTTAAGAGTGTAGATTTTTCCTGTGTAAAAGGGGACGTTTTATCTCGACAGTGGAAACACTAGAGGTTAATAATATGAGACTTCTATCTTAAAAGTTATCGAATTTTCCCTATCTTTTAAGATTGTCTGTGTAGAGTAGTGCTCGCCTTCAAATCTGAAGGTCGCTGGTTCGATTCCAAGCAAGATCGTTATCAAACCCAGATGTCATTTGTCATTTGGGTATCAATTAATTTCGCTGTCTAACAACATTTCGACGTTATTGCAAAATTTACCTATAAACTATTCTAGCTATGAAATTACTGAAGTAATATCTAGAACATTGTGATCCAAAATTCAGACCAAGGAAACTAAAGCAATTTATCGCCACAAACGAATTGTGGATATTTATAGGCATGCACTGTGGATGCATCAGGTCTATTATCTGGTATGGATTAACGTCCGCACTAGTAAGTACTATGTACTATTCTGTTAATTAGACCAATTCGTAAACCACAAGCTAAAAATGTGGTTCGGATTCCACTATAGATTGTAGGTCCCTTAGTTGACATTGGCTGTATGGTATAACAATCCTGTCTAAGGAACATGTCAAGACTACAAGATCGCCCCTCTCAATCTACACTAATCTCCATTCATAATTGGTTTAAAATACCTACTTTCGCATTGGTTACCAATTCAGATAAAAGGATTAACTCTCCCCATATAAATTCCTTGGTGAAATAACAGATTTGGTTTCTCCACATGCAAAAAGTCACTCGTAATGATAATATAACGATGTTGTATACAATGAATGTTTTCACCCATGATTCTTGGCGACATGATGGATTTGTTTAGCTTCAGGATGTATTCTAAGTGGAGTATTGCTGCAGAAAGGTTAGTTCCAGAATTGCAGGTGATTTGTCTTCATACGTTCCTTCTTCGCAGATTCTCTGACAGTTGGTGATGGATTCGCATCGCTTCTGCAAGGACTCAGCTTAAAGGGTTTTTGCATATATATTTTGAATGTCCCTATGTTAAGTTGAGATATGGCACCTACTATCACTCATTTTACTTGTTAATAGTTCAATTATATCCACAGAGGGGACCCGTGCACAAATTAAGCATTTATATAGGGTTCGGCTACCCATTAATGTTTAGGTATATTTACTCGGTACAATTATTAGGTGTATAAAACTAGTGATTTACCACCAATTAAATGTGTTGCATTTATGTCTACGAAAGGAAGAATGGTTTCTTTATCTCAATCTGGAAAAAAGTTTTTGAAAAGTGCCTATTAAAAATCCATTTTCATATTATCTTTTGTATAAAGTCAAATGAATGTAGTTCAAACATTCATCTGAATGATGAGTTGTTCATATTCAAACCATTATAAAGAAAATTGATCCACCGCAGCAAACCTGCAGACTAAGCGAATTTCCATTTACCCGGCTTGATTTCTACCAAATATTCACTAAAAATTGTCACATTTATATACTATATTATTATGTTATTTAATTTTACTGGGTACTTAGGTTTGAAATGAAAAAATGAAATGAAAAATCATTTATTTACACAGGCAAAAATAAAAAAATCATTTTCTTTACACTTAACCTGTAAACCTTACCCTGTAAACTTTATAACCTTTACCTTAACCTGTAGGTTGCTGCTACGGGGAAGATTTTGAGGTGTGTTTTTTTATGCTTAGTATAAAATTTGTATTTTTTTTATTAATAGAGATAAAATCATAATATTCAGAGAATGTTCATATGATCAAAAAAGGAAATTTTCAGTGTATGTACATTATCATCCCCTCCCCCCAAAATGGGGTAGTTTGGGGGTAATTCGAAATCTTCTAATGAAAAACGAATTATACATAATTGTAAAGGTAAAAAAAGAAACAGACGACAATCCAATAAGAAGTTATGGCAGTTCAAAGTTTTTATTTTATTTTTCTTTTAAAATCAAAATAACAACGACTTCAACTTTTGTGGATTCATCTTAAATATTTAAACAGCCGTACAAATTTCCGAAACTTTTTTTCTTGATTTATTATTCGCTTTTTAAACATAAGCGATGCTAATATTTCGGCAAACAAGAATATGAGAGATACCGAAAACAACTAATACTGTATGCTGAAAATTACATTGCAAATAACATATGAAACCACAGGTATAACCAATTGCTCCTCCCATACAGAAGATATTAGCATACAAAACCATACAACTGCATATTATAAAGACTATATAGGAGAGTGTCCCTTTACATCTGGGAACTGTTTTCGTTGTTACAACGCAAGATTAATGGTTTCTGATGGTAGACAAATTTGTTTGTGTCGTGATCTGTCGCAAGTTGATCTGATGCGTGGAAAACATCAAGCTGAGCTGAAAAACTCGCGTTAAACCTAGATTTTTTTCTCACCGCTTACACATGATAAAGGTTGTTGACAAAATTATGGGAGAAAGTATGTGTCAGAATGCTGATACCGTTTATTTTATGTATTATAGGCCTAACACCAGCCTATATTTGAAACATAGATGTTGTGAAAACACCATTACAATAAATTTCCAATAACACTTAACTTCATAGATACAGTAGCTATGCAACAATGCATATCAGCTGGTTGGCAATGAAAATAAACGGTATCAGCATTCTGACACATACTTTCTCCCATAAGTTTGTCAACAACCTTTATTATGTGTAAGCGGTGAGAGTAAATATACGGAAATGGGATTAGTACAATTTTAATCAGAATTTGAAGGACTATAACATACTAATTTTTTATCAAAATCGTTCGGGCCATTTTTGTGAAAATCCGATTTCACCGTTATTTTATGGGGTTTTTATGGGAAAATAACGAAATTTACAATAACTTGTGAACCGTAATTTTTACAGAAATGGGATTTGTACCATTTTGTTCAGAATATAAAGGACTATAACATGCTAAATTTTTATCAAAATCGTTCGGGCCGTTTTTGGGAAAATCCTATTTTTCCGTTATTTTATGGGGTTTTATGGGAAAATCCCCATTAAAAATCAAAATTTCAAAAAAATTGAAAATAACTATCAAAATTGTAAGGACCGTAACATACTATGTTAAATAAAAACCAAATTCTTATCTAAAATCCTATTTTTCGTTATTTTATGGTGTTTTTATGGGAAAATAACATAATTTACTATAACTTTTGAACCGTAATTTTTACAGAAATGGGATTTGTACCATTTTGTTCAGAATTTAAAGGGCTACAACATACTAAATTTTTATCAAAATCGTTCGGGCCATTTTTGAGAAAATTCGGTTTTTATGGGTTTTTATGGGAAAATCCCCATTAAAAATCAAAATTTCAAAAAAATGAAAAAAACGCCTGGAGATACAATAAATTAAAACCTACATACCAAATTTCATCGAAATCGGACCACAAGTGTAGTCCCTAGCTCTGTACACATCCAGACACACAGACACACACACACACACACACACACACACACACACACACACAGACATCACTTCGAAAACCACTTTTTTGGGTCCAGGGGGACCCAAAACGAATATATCCAGTCAAAACTCAAACTCGAAAATTTTGACGAAAACAATACTTTCTCCATATACTATGGTATAGGGGGAGAAAGTAAAAACACCTACATAAACCTTGATTTGTCGTTAAACAGTATTTGTAATAATTTGGTTGCGTTAAAAAACACCCTGTATTTTTGTTGACTCAATTTATGTTATGTTGATAGGTGAGTTCTTGACGATTGTAAATGTTCGGACACAGAGTAAAATATATTTAATTAATTCAATTGTTCTTCCATACGTAACCTTATTTATCAAAATATAAGCTACATTTAAAAAGTGTAGTCAAATTGTTTAACCACATTTTCCGTAGAAATACAAAATTGTACTGACAAAATTAAAATTTGTCTACAAAAATCATTTAATTTAAAATTGTATTAAGGATTTGATAAATAATATAAATCCCAGTCTTAAAGCTTTCATAGGATTGCTAAAATTACGTATCTTACTGATGCCATCCTAAGTTCAAAATCAGATGACAAGTCCAGGAATTTAGAACCGTCACCTTACGACAAAAACAACTGCTAATCGCGTAGAAAATTTTAAATAAACTAAAATTAGTTTTACAATCACCTATGCATTTGATTTTCAAGTTACAAACTAACTCAAACATCTATTAATTCCTTACCAACTTGATACATTCGGTTAGCCAAAGCAACGCATGCACTAATATCATACTCAAGTCCACTTCACTCTTTGATCCAGGATTGCTACAATCAAAGCTATGCCACATATTGGTTTTGGTTTCCAAAGGCAGCGGAATGTCTTTAGTTATAGAATAGTTTTGCCCCAGGTGGTCTAGCTTTGTAACCGAGCAATAAAATGTTATAAGTCTGTCTGTACGCTTGTGGCGTACACAGCCCTACATAGTTTCTAGCCTTTAGGATTATTGATATTAAAATTTATGTTACTTCTATCTCTATGATTATGTTTTTATCACATGGCTATTTAACACGTATATAGCAGCCACCACGCCCCTCTGTATAAGGGGTTGTGTTAGACCTTATAATGAACGTGTTAAATTACATGTAAACCCAACGTAAACCTGTTTTAATATTAGAGTGAGCTTGTTCGTTGATCGGACTTACATTTATTGCGATTGGTAAATTGACTGTTTAGATGAATGGCTATAGTCTGTATGATGGAACCTGTCTCCTGTTTCTACATCTATCTGGAGACTGGTCAGTGGTTTAAGGCCAGAGCCAGTCCTATTGGGTATTATTATTATTATTATTATTATTATTCTTTGTCATGAGAGCCGAAGCCCCCTGACTACATACCCGGTACCTATCGTGAGACATACCCGGGCCCCATGATGTAGGCCGAAGCTTATGCATCAACCTTTAGCACATCATGGGCGGATGACTTAAGGTCATCAGGCTCGCCGGCTGCCGAAGCAGACCCTTCGGAAAGAGGGTTGCCCCTCAATCCTAACCAGGGATTCCGGCTACTTGTTTAAGCGTCACTCCACCTGGGTTCCACCAGGTACAAAGCCCTAGAGGACCATAATGGAACACCCCGACGCATTTAGTGCAAGCAACACTCGGGACCTATCTAATCCCTGACAGGCAGAACCCGCCATCATAGCCAGAAGGAAGGGGACCGTCAGCACGCTGACGGGGGAACCCCAACCTCCCATTTACACCACTACCCGATCGAGGCCTTACCCAGTTGCTGGGAAACCAGAGATAACCAGAGCGATAGATCCCCAGATACCCCTGGCGGGCTCGGACCCAGCACCCGATCTACTTCGTTTGCCCGTCAGACCCAACATCACTGCCAGGCCATCAGGGTTTCCCAAAAGGAGGCAGGTATAGAAGTGGGACCCACCCGGATGAACCTATCCACCAGAGGTGGCGACACCCTTGACTCAATTGAGGTTCCGGGAAGAACCCCCCACACTCAAGGTAACGATACCGTCCGTGATCAGAGACAGGGATTGGTTTGCATAAGTGCCTACAAACCGTTACCCTCACACTGCGGAAAGTTACGTTTCCCTTGAGTGTCCCCGTGAGCTACGGGTACTTGCCCGTTTTCACCTCCAGGAAAGGCTACTTCCAAAGTCGAGGATTTGCCACACTGAATGCTGGTCGCACACAACAAGCAGGCCGAAGCCCAAAGAACCACAGACACAGGTAGGTTAGAGATTATGATGCACTTCCATCTCTCCTAGAGCTAAACACCCCTCCATCCTGGATGAAGGAATGTCACTGGGACCCAATGCCCAGTCGTCCATGTCTGTGGCCTACTTGAAAATGCCGATACCAACACCGAGCAGTTACCTCCCCTTTGGGGGCTAGGTTTTTCACCTCCCAGGACGAGGCTACTTCCAAAGTCGAGGATATGTCTCACAAAATGTCAGTCGAACACAACAGGTAGGTAGGTAGATTACGTGCCGGAAGCGACCGTGCCAGAAGCGACCCAGCAAAAATCGTGCCAGAAGCGACCCTGGTAGTAGCGTGAGTGCCACTAGCGACCCATTGTTTGATAAAGGGGTTTACAATGTTTTGTTCAAATCGGTGTTAATGGCTTATAAACAAATCCTATTATTGTTATAGTAATATGTACCACCTGGAAGAGCCCAATATTCGCCTAAAGAGCTGTTTTAGCATCTCTAGTTACCAGCTGCTAGCATAGACTCGAGTTATGTGTGGTTTAATCAAACAATTTTTCTTGAATTTTTATCATTTTATAAGAGCCAAATATAAGCTATTACCTTATCTTTTCTTTATTTTTCAATTTATTAAATAAATATGTAAATATAAGATGGTGGATGTGTGTTTGTATAGGTCTACTACTTAATCGCACGGGAACCACTCAAAAGATCTAAATAAAACTTCACATGGAGGTAGTTTATCAAATATAATCAAAATAATGTTTATTTCAGTAAGTAAAATACTATGTTACAATACTTTGTCAGTACATATTTTATAATTATGCCATAGTTATGTAATAATATACTGACATAGTAATTAAATATGAAATCCTTCTCACATAGGCTACTGTCCGTGCGTGAGAAATTTCCTCTATCAGTAAATAAATATTCTAAATTGAAAAAAATAGATATTTATAAAACACTAGCTGGCCCGACAGACGTCGTCCTGTTCTAATGTGGTTTTATGTCAAATGCTTGTTCATTTTCAAAATTCAAAAAGCGGAAACCATTCGAATCGTCAAACTTTGGATTTATGCTACCAGCCTGTTTGGAGATAGTGGCTTCTTGGAGTTTAATGAAGTTGACGTGTTAACAATTATTGTTAACATATTATGTTTGGATTATGAATTGAAATATATAGTTGGACTCTTTATTCAACGTCCTGCCCGTTGTAAAGCGTAGATCTAATTACAACAGCTTGTTTTCATTCAACTATTTTATTTTATTTCATTACGTTTAAAATGGCCTTCCGATGTTTATAAATGATTCCTTCCCTTCCCCCAAATTTACTGCATAATAGAAGTAATTGTATTTCCAAAACATATTTCGAAACTGAAATGAAATACTGAAATTGATCTATAGGAAATACATATTTCAGTTCATAAAACACAGCCAATCAAACAGGGACTTTCTTAATAAAAAATCAACAGTCTGGCTAAAATTTTTTTTATATTTGTGTAACAATAATATTTGGAACTAAAAAAAACAAAATTTGTATAAAGATGAATTAAGAGCAATAAACTGTTTGATTATATAGCCTATGACAGATAATTAATAACAATGCAATAGATTTATTGACCTACACATTTTATCTAATAGTGCAAAATATAAAAACAATAAAAATAGACCATATAGTTTAAATCATTAAATTTAAAAAAATATTTACAAATATACAAATCGTACATTTACCACAACATACTAGCAGGTGGAAAAGAAACAATATTTGTGACATAACCGGGATTATAGGCATAACAAAAGCCACAATTTTTATAAGCGTTTTAATTTTTTGGGAATTTTTTATCTAAATCATCAGCTGTATAGATAGCTTCGTCATTATAAATTTAAAGAGTTTTTCTACAATAAATTTCTACCTTTTTCTAGCCTCATATTATTATTTTTGAGTTAGTAGAGTCGTAGTCATTTTTTGTGATAGCAGGTCAACAACATCAGGTGCTGTAAGCTGTCATATTATGACTAGAAACCTCAAAATCTTCTTTATTTATTTGTGCTAGAATACTCTTTTCCATTTAGGGAATAAGCTATTACCGTAGGTCTCATTGAAAGACCTAGACCCGGGACCTATTTTATTTTTCGTTTTGATGCCCCGAGAGAACAAAAACACCATTCGTAAAAAATATTTGTAATTTAAGTAATTTGGTTATAATTCATTTCCATTCTAGCTCCTGAGCTGTAATATTTAATGTGATAAATAGGTTTACATACCTTATAATCCGACAAACAACTCAAATAGTAGGTTGTTTACATGTTTCGGCTTGTATCCACCATTGTCAAAACAGTCCATAAACTTTCACACACACATACACGAACGAATAAAAAAATAAATAGGCCTATTACAATAAATGCACCTGGAGTCTACAAACTGTTATAGTTTGCTTATTTTATTTATGGATATGTGTTGGTAAATGTATACTCGTATGAATTATACGATACAATTTACATAAAAAACTATTATTTCTTCCCCAAATGGGAATAAATTTAGTCTGCAGGACTGCTGCGCGGGAGTACTTTGTTATGTATTTAATGTGACAGCAAATCGTTTTAATGGTTTTATAGTGAAATTCTGTTTAGTTTTTGTTAAGAATATAAGTTGAATCGGCGTTAATTCATACTCGCCTCCCGCTCCAAATTCTTGGGTCGCTAGCGGCACGGTAGAAAATTGGTGGGTCGCTAGCGGCACGGGTCGCTTCTGGCACGGTCGCTTCTGGCACGACACCTTACAGGTAGGTGAGGAAAGGCGGAATTAACGGCGTCACTGAGAGCTAAACACCCCCCCACCCTGAATGGAGGGAGTGTCACTGGAAGTCCTATTGGGTAGCCAAATTGTTATAGTCTGTGTGATGGATGGTCTCAATTTTTTTCCATCTTCCTGGAGACTGGTCAATGGTAAACACAGCACCAGCCATGGTGAATTGTTTTGCATTTGCATCTACTGTAATAAGTAATTTTAAGTCACATCAAAATTAATCGTTTCAAAATTATAAGATAGGCATATAATGATCGAGATGGGTACCTATTATAGATTAATGTTATGCTACTTTTTTAAGATTGGCCTTTAATTTCAACAGTTGAATAAATTTTTAAATAATATTTTTGATTACACTTGCTGTACGAGTACTCTTATATGAATATATTTCAAATCAAATTACTTTTCAGAAACATATTATAAAGGAATAATGAATCTTACAAATAGCATCTTGTTCTTGTCGGATATTAAAAGTCTTGACACTTCAAACTGAAGTTTATTGCAGGAAAGGTATAAAGGTGAGACGAATAAAGAATTGTATTGAAGTTTTTGTCAATCGGGTTCCCATTGTAACAGTTCTATTAGGTATAATAGATTGATTTTACTGTATCTCACAAAGCTTTAGAAACTATTGTAATAGATTTAATTAAATTTTAATATGAATACAATTAATGTTTCATAGAGTAAAGCATTTTTTGATCGTTTCAATAGTCATACTCGTTTTTTTTACAACAAGACTGTGAGCGAAGAAACAAAATCCCCCAAGCTACAATTTGATACAAAATGTCGTGAAGCTTTTTCATGAGGCAGTAGTATCTGAACGTGACGTCATACCAGGGCTTCACCTGACACTATATTGTGTTTAGTGCTAACAGCAGCGGCTGTGTGCAACCTAATGGAGAACTTACGTGTGGACTTGTGTGCTTATAAAATTGTCTTATTGTTGAAAACTATTGTCATCTAGCTATTAGAGTACCTGTAGAGTAATGTGTAGTGCATATTTACGTTGTTACATGTTACCTGATACCAATTTTGAGGAAACAATATAATTGAATAAAACTGAATAGTACCTAATAATACAGGAAATACGTTACAATTATGAAATAAAATGTGAAATATTGTAAGAAGCTTATAATTTGTTTAAATATTTTTTTAAGAAAGTGCATGGTCTAATAAATGAAATTGGTAAATGGAGAATCAAGAATAAATAAACCTCTACCAACATGCAAACATAGTAGCTATCATTAAGCAGAAGATTAAGACGAGCAGGCCAAGTAGTGGGGAGACCCAACCCCAAAATGTCCTTATTAAATAGGTATTTGAGGGGAGACCTGCAGGCACCATACCTGTAGGAAGGCCTAAACTAAGATGGAAAGACCAAGTAGTAAAAAACTCAGTAGTATGACTAACTTGGAGCAAGCCGAAGTCTGAACCGCGGAGGCCAAACACCCACTACGGTTTCAATAGCCACAGCTATAGGGTAAAGTAACTTTTTAAATTCATTATCTTAAATACAAGTTCGTGCCTGTATAAATCGGCTGTCTGCCTGAACAACTGATCCAGCAATAAAATGCGTTACCTACATAACAATCTCTATATCTCTACAATACAATATCTAATCTATGCAATCTCTATTGTTGTGGATAGCAATCTCTATCCATAAAATATCTATGTTAATACCTACAGATTTTTTAGGGTCTATAGGAAATTTTGGATTTACTATGATTTTAAAATAAACATATTACATTACTCTGTACATATTCTGGATTTGTTCATCGAGAATTCCACCATTGGCAAAGCTATTCAACACGATAGTTTTGCCTGTATTTCCCAATCTCTAAATTGGTATTTTTAGTCTTATTTCAACTTCACAGTTTCTTTTCATCTACATCGTCTGAGGTTTTAAGTAGCCGCTGTTGTTTTGGGTTACACTAACACTTTTACTTCTCTCCCAAACATGTGATTTTATTCTTTTGATCTAGTAGTAAACTTTACTGTCTGAAACAGCTGAGATGCCTGGTTTTCTGTTCGGCTCTGACAGTAGATTATTTATAGAAAACTACTTAGTTCTTGTTTAGAACCCTAACGATTGCAAAATTTAGTTTCTACAAGACTAGTTATAATCAATATAGTCCTATTATAGTAGGGGATTTTGGTTCGTAATTTTCTATCCATCCAGATTATTGTTTATTATATCAACAATATGAACCATTCATTTTCGTAATAATATGTACAATATTTTAATCCGTGATAATTTAGGTATGATGGTTGAGCAAACTAAGGGTTTCTTGATATCAGAACTCCCGAATCGTTTAACCGATTGGCGATTTTAACGGTTGTTGGATCGTTTTTGGAATATAGCTGAAAATCTTACATCTGAAAAAATCTTAACCAAAAGCCTTCGTAAGCAGTTACCTATTATTAATCTTTAAATAAAATATTGGAGGATTTTGGAAAAAAACGAAAACGTGCGGTTTAAAAGATATTTAAGATCACAAGACTCTTAATTTAGTCTATACAATTTTGTATTCTTCAAAACAAATGTTAGGTAAATTTTTTTAGCAATTACATCTGATTCAAAGAGAGATTAATTGAGTGGGAGAAGTGATGGAGAGAGGTTATTGTGACACTCATAGTATAATATTAGTATAATGCTCAAACGAAAAAACTTATCTTAATGCTATCATAAACCACAAAAATGTCTTTTCTTCTTAACCAATTTTCCTATGTACTTTTACCAATTGGATTTAATTCAAAGAGGGATTGGTAGAGGAGGGAGAGAGATGTTTATAGGTCGCTATGGGTTACGTTTGAGGGCCAGATATAATTTGCGGTCTGCTTTGAGTATGGTAATCCCATCAAAGACGCTACCGACGTAAGACTTCGGTATGTGAAATAGCCTTGTGTTGTGAGCTGTAACTAATCTTGTATTGCAATATGAATAGAAATTAAATGTATTTCGAGTAGAATAGCAAATTGTAACTATTTATGTCGTATATTATGAGGGGAAAGTTTTGAAATACACAGTTTTCGCCTTGGTTACTATTTGGTTTCTGGAAAAGGGGGCCAACACCAAATTGTCTGGTAGCACTCGCCTTCAAATCTGAAGGTCGCTGGTTCGATTCTTAAAGAGATTTTTACTAGACACAGATGCCATGTGGAAATTAGCAGAATGATGCTCTCTAACAAAAAGGTCTATGTTTGACACGGTCAGAGTTTGGAAAGTTCTCTTACAAAATGCCCATTATTATACTCAGTTCACAAAATTTAGGCGATTTAGGGGGAGAAATACATCCCCTCCACTTGATTCTGCCAACAATTGCTCGACAGCTGAGGATTGCCAAAACGTCAATTACTGCAACATAATCAGGAAAAATAAGTGGGAGAACTTCCCCTGAAGTCACGGTAATGGTTTTTTAAAGGGAACGGTCCAAATTCTGATCTTGTTACTAAAGTAGACCTTTGTATCACGAGGCTACTGTATCTTTTGACAGTGAACTTTAGAAATAAATCTAACACTGGGGGGGGGCTAAATGAAATTACCATTTAACCATTGCCATTTTACCAGTTACCATTCGTCCCTTTACGTCATAAGCTTTAAAATGACTCCTAAATTATGAAAATCTGTTTAAAAGTACGCGCGAAAAAATATGTTACAAAGAAACCTCTTGTATTAGTAGGCCTATATAGATACAGGATATCCTGGTAGAAAAACAAATGATACTCTCTAGAAATATAAAACCAAATTAATGGAATTATGAAACAATTTCTTACGTTATAACAATGTTATTGGATAATTAACTATTTTGTGATGTAACAAGAGAGAAGGCCTTGGTAACTCTAGCTCCAAAACAACATTTCGGATAATGAGCCTTTATTGGATAAGCCCCAGGGCACATTGCTACTCGCTGGAGACTCGTACAACAGAGGCTGATGTTGAGATACAAAACATAATTTTGGTCTTAGTTAGGCACATAAATATTTAAAAATTAAAAGGAATTAAGATAAGTTGGGAATTAATTAAAAACTCTTAACAGAGAGTACACATATTTATTTATTTTAATAATGTGTATTTTGTAGTGATACAAGAACATTATTCAGTGATATTTTTTTATATTTTCGTATAGCATTTTATTTAGCAATTCCTTGGTAAACATACACTTTTATAATTCACATTACCTGCTTTTACAACGGTCTAACGGTATAGGAGATGCATTTTAATATCGATATAAATCCAATATATGTGTTGAAAGTATATGCAGTGTAATTCTGAGTTACACGATTCAAAGACATAGTTCACCTCAGAGGCAACATTGTAATCTATAAAGCTGTAATCGGCTTACGATTAGGTCTATTGTTAAATAATGTGAATGATCAGTGCTTGACTATAACATTGGTATTTTAATAATGAGATTTTTAACTTAATTTGTAAGTTTTTTGGTATATATTTTTAACTGAAAACATAACTGTGCTCCTCAATTTTACAATATTGTAAATTATAAATGTGTTAGGATGTTATTAATAGTGTATTGAAGAGTTGCTTGAGATTACACCATAAATAAATAAATGAATATTCAATAGTCAAACTACAAAAAAATAACATTTTTAAAGTCATCGTATTCCATTTCAACACTGTAAAATAGCAAATAACAAAAACAAGTAATGTTTGAACACTATTGATTGAGGTATTGATTGGAAATATATCACTGTAAATATTAAGAGAACAAATAAATAAAAAACGCACCACTGCAAAGTATAAACTACAAGTGTTTTATCTCATTGCCTCCCCGAAGTGAGGTTATGTTATCAACGTTCCCGCGATAACGCCAGGGTGGTAATTAAACGCGGGAAACTTACAGCTGACTGTTACACGCTACCTACCAATCCAACAGGAAGACATAAGTATTATGAGACAAAAAGGGATTTTATTGATTTTTTAAACTGGATATTGGCTTTATTTTTATACCCAGTTCACAAAATTTTGGCAGTTTCAGGGGAAGAAATATATCTCCTACACTTGACCCTTACCTTAAATAGTAGCGCAAAAGCTGATTAATTAAGTACAAAAAAGTGGTGAGGAACTTCCCTGCAAACCGCCAAAATTTTGTGAACAGAGTATAGTGCGGAAGTCCGTATAGGAATAGCATTGCAGTAATAAATTTATTTCTCCACGCTGGTAAAACGCTAAGGGGTACTGACAATTTCCCCATTTTACCACTAAAATCTAGACAAGATCAAATAGACAATATGTGCATTTGTAATCGTAAATGTTGTATTGCTTAAGTAGTTAACTACTATTAACAGCACAGTTTCATTGACCATTACATATTTTGCCAACGACGAGACGTCAGTGTTAAGTTTGTTAGTTTACACGGAAACTGTAAAACTAGTTACAGCCGCCGGAACAAACAAGTTGAGGCCATGGAAATGCAGTTCCGCACGTTACTAATAACACGGAACAACGTTGCTGCATGGGATAATATGAAAACTTTGCACATGAGGAAATTGATTTGGACCCAGAAAATTATGTACAGGCCGAGTTTTATATCTTTTTAAGAAGTTTTAAATTAGCTTAAAAGCATTGTTACTTGCTATTTATTGTGAATTTTTACAACTAAAATGTTATATTGCAATTTTCTTTTATCAGCACCAGCTCGGGAATATTTGTATGTATAATATATATTACTGACATATAAAATATGTCAGGAAATATTTTTCACTGATTCGAGGCAGTTGGGTCACAGGAAAGTAGAATAATATACTTTTCGTATGTTGGGTAGACGAGTGGTATAATTTACTCTAGGAGTATTAACAAATATTATTTTCTAACAGGGCAATTGATAGCTGTTAAAAATCAAAATCTGTCCAAATTTGTATGGATATTCCAAAAATTGAACCTTTTCCCATTTAAGTCCGAAAGGTTGGTTGGAAATTATTTACACGAAAATAGCATTGTAGGAAAAGTGTACAAATTACGGAAATACCCCCGCCGCAGCAAACCTGCAGACTAAGCGAATTTCCATTTGACTGATTGGATTTACACTGAAATGTCTACTTAAAAATATAACATTTATTCTTGATTTAAATAGAATTAGTTTAACAAGTACTTAGGTTTGCTGCATCAGGGAGGGTAAAACTGTTTTTTTTTTTGTAAAATGTGAATAGTTAGTAAGAAATAAAAACATTTTCCAAATTTGATCAAAATATGTTCACAGACAAGCAAACTACAACAGTTTACTTATTCTCCATAAGAATAACATGGGAATTTTAAATTTACAATTTTTTGGAATTTTCTCCGTAATCATTAGGCACATAATAACGCTTCAATATACTAAATTATTTGTTTTTTTAAGCTCTACAAAATGGTTTGGAAAGAAATTGCTAAATTTTATGTTTTTTGGGTCAAAAATGGGAAAAACCTATTTTTACCCCATAAACCCCCCCGTAAACCCCCGTTCCCATGGTCCGATCATGCTGGATCGCGAACTCGTTCGAATAAACGTACGTTTACACGTTTGTACCAAATTTCATCAAAATCGGATCATTTTTGCTCGAGTTATCGTGCTGACGGACACACACACATATATATATATATATATATATATATATATATATATATATATATATATATATATATATATATATATATATGAATTTGAACGGATGGTGTTTTTGGCCTCTAGGGACCTCAAAACGAAAAAAAAAATCGGTCCCGCGTCCAGGTCTTACCATGAGTACTACGGTAATAGCTTATTCCCTATATGGGAAATTCGCTAAAATAGAAGAGAGCGACGAAATTCTTGTATTGAATAAACAATAAGGATAAAGAATGGACATTAAAGAAGAATTGCCTGTATCTTGGAAGAAAGAGTAATGAGAACAACATAAAACAAAATTAAATACCGACTCACGAAAAATCACAAAAAATAAGAGGTCAGTAAGAACATTTAAATACAAAAGGTACTAGGTGTTTTCTTTTCTATGTATATTAAACTACATCATCCCTAAAAAGTGAACATTTCACGAAAACATATGTTTAGGTCTTAAATTGAAAAATAAAGAATTTGAACGGATTGCGTTTTTGGCCTCTGGAAACACCAAAGCAAAAAAGTAAACCGGTCCCGGCTCTAGGTCTTACCATGAGACCTTTGGTAATAGCACAGACAATAGACCTTTTGTCTATGGTAATAGCTTATTACCTGGGAAATTCGCTGATGCAACTTTAACATTTGTCGGATATCGGTTAAAAAAGGACGAGGATGCAGAATCCAGAACTAGTCTGATTTGACCTTGCGGTTATCACAGCGTTATCAGCAGAGGTCAATCCAGCTCAGCGCCACCTGCTGACCACTTCCGGTCATTGTCATGACTTCCGGTCAATGTCATTAGTGTTCATTCAGTATCGCTCGATCGGACTGAATCGAACCACTAACTACAGCTGATTTCTCATTGTTGCTAACAATCGCTTGTAATGTAGTCTGGTTCTGTCAATACGTTTATCACTTGAATTCTATCGGGCGAATACTTTAAATTATATTCCTTCTTAAAAAATTCTGAGACATAAATTACGTTCGAATAAGTATAAAGAGTATTAAATTGTTAGCTAAGAAACCTTATTGTAGGTAATGATTTTAATATTCATTACCGCTCGTGTAAGGCAATATAGCGTTGCGTATCTGTGATAGGCCAATTAAACCAAAATTAGCCTATTTATTTATACAGTATATGTGTTAAATGCTAGTCAAACCATCAACGGCTAATCAAACGGATTTAATGTTTATTCTTGGACTGTACTGTTTGAAAATAGACGCACGCCGAAACGTGCACTTTGAATGTAACAATTGGGAACTGATTATAGGTGATGTAAAACTAATCAATTGGGATTATTGTAGTACTCAATGTATAAGACACCGTCTGACAATATGTTAATCTCAACTATTAGAGTATTAAATCTGCCGGTGTCCACGCTAATATCATTTTATTTATTAAAATTACTAAAAATCAAAAGCAAAATTTTTTTAACTCTAAACTAAACTAAAACTAACTGGCACTAAGAGTTGAGAACTCATCAGCCATTATATACGCGACACAAAAAAACAATAGAAGGCTTTATCTTCAGATTTCTATGTTAAAATACATGAATCAAGATTATGACACAAAAGTCACAAAATATGAAAATTTATTGCCAAAAAATGTGTAAACATAATATCGAAGATTTTTAAAACAGCGCATGAAAGCTCATCAAACCGAATAAGCAAACACAATGATCGGGGAAATTTATGTGGGAGCTGCCGCGGTTGGTACCACTGATTGAAACAGCTGAGCGTGATAAACTCCGGCTTCCAATCAGCGATCGTTCTTCATGTTATATGCATTTTGATTTTGCATAAAACCCTAATGGTTATGAAAAGGTTTCCAGCGAAAACAAAACGTGAAGTTTATCGGGAAACGAAATTTTATATTATGACTTGGTGATTGGAGGAGTATTTGAACGAATGGTAGAACTGCTTTACTCATAAAAAAAGTTTACTAGGTACTTTATATGTTGGCAATTCATGACTATAGTAACCGAATACTGTACTATCGTTGCATTTTCTAAATTAGTAACGTTGTACATAGATAGGCCTATCTAAATTTCGGTTGAATTTTTTTACTTTTTATTCATGTTATACTTTGAGTTTGTCTTAAAAACTTAGTTTTGTTTATCTTAATTAGAGCTTATTAAAAAATACGTGTTTAAAGTAAATTTCCAATGATTAAACATGCAGATAGTATGCCTGGAATAATAAAGAAGTTGAACACTATAGTCAACTATACTGAGAATTTGTAACATATTAAAAGGTTTAACATACCTTGTCCGTTTTCATACATGAATATTCCATGTATTACAAGTTTCGGCTCAGATTACCATTATAATATTCGTAAATTTTTCCAAATAACAGAGAATATATTATTTTTCTGTGTTTAAATTTAAATACAGACATTGAGTTTAAAAATATAAATTTTGTGTACCAAGAATAATCCAATAATCCAGTCTCTTAAAATAACTTATCCGAACGAGTTATATATGTACCTATACAGAGTAACCAGTAAGTTAACAACCTCCTCCATTTTGCAACTCAAAATCGAAATATTTCAGCATTTCTTATTCGATCTTTTTGAACTTGGTATCGTTTGATAGGGAATTGAAAATCCTAAATAAAAGTGTACCTGGCATTTTTTCATAAAATTAGCCGTTTTTTAGTAATTTAAGTAAAAAAATTAAAATGGCCGCCATTTAGAAATTTTTTAACATGGGGCTCTTCTACCTTAACCTACATACCAAGTTTTATAAAGATCGGTTAAAAAAATCCAAAAATAAAAATGTTTATGTAAAAAATACAAAATGGCAGCAATCTGGTTAACGAAGCGATTTTGGAAAAAAATTGATTCGTCATCTTCTCTTTATTTATTTTGACCCAAAGAACCATTTCCCGGAGGTTGGCTGTTTACTTACGGGACACCCTGTATATATACTGTACTGATTATGGGATTGAAGCTGTCCAGTCAATGGACTTAGTCAAACACTTTCTAGCAGCAATATTTACAACCGGTTACCATGGATAAATATCAATCATAATTTATTCGTTTAAATCACACCTCTAAATTATCTAAGTAAAAATGTCTCACATAGTAAGAAACTGCTCAAAACTCTTCGCTACGCGAGCATCGGCGTCCAAACCTGCCGAGAGTTCCTATCAAATCGTACGCAGCTTCCAAACCAACCTGGGCCCAGAGTCGATCAAAGAACTCTCGAGGATGATGAAAGACCGAGAGGAATTGCAAAAGCAGATAAAACATCTCCACCACCTTTACAGCAATACTTCAGTATGGGATCCTGAAGGTAGGGGTGCGCTTCTGTACGCCATAGAGAAGAAAACAGAGGAGGCTTGGAACATGAAGAAGGCTGAAGACAGAATCAGAATAGAGCTCATGATTCTGGAGATGCAGGCACTACCTGCCCAGACGAGTACGAAAATGCAAATGTGACTGTGAAACAATGCTGGTGTTCATGTAGCAATAAAAGAGAAAACAATGCAAGTATGTTTACTTAATGTGTTGTTCTGGTGTGACTTGATCACAATTTTTTTGTAAAACTGAACTGTAGACCTTATACTAGAACTGAAGCACCATAGTAATATAAATTGCTTCAAAGAAATACTAATATGCTGTAAAACGCACGTCAAAATAAGTAGCCTACTAAATAAACATATAGAAAAAATTTAATAAATAATTAAATAGCCCGAATATAAAAAGTTAATAAAATTAAATTCGTATATGCATCTAGCAATAGGTATTAGGTATTAGGTATAGGTATTAGGTTTCGAACATGTGTTTCATGAACTCGTTCACAGAGTAAAACACGATCAAACAATAAAAGTTCTTAATTTAAAATTTTGACTTCATAATACAGCTAGCGTAAAATATGACTAAACAAATTTAATTACTAATTTATTTGGGAATATTTTTAAAGTAAATGGATCTTAAATATTTCAATTTTAAACTATTCACGGTACTTACAAGGGCTTTGCCAAGCTTAAAAAAAATTCATCGGGGTCAAATTTATACTCATAAAATGGCAAATACACTTTTACAGTTGTATACCTTTTTTAAATACAAATTTGTATAAAGTTACTAGTTTTAAAGCGTTTTGTGACACGCTTTTATGTTTAATTTTGTTTTATGTAAAATATCTAAGCCAATGGCATGTAGGGACATATTTCCCTAAAAGGTTCAAATGTAAAAACAAATTATTGCTATATACTCTAGTAACACCTAGTATTTTATTCATAGCGTACAAATTAATTGATATCTTCATTAAACAAATGTCATTATAACGTCATGTGACACAGCCTATTGTTTGCTTCAGTATTTTGTTTGTGTTTTTCTTTCTTAAGTCCATAACTAGATTTTACGATTTTGTATCTCGTTTTACCTAACCTAACATAATATTAACTATCTAAAATCCTGCCTAAGAGATTTAACGGGATTCAGATTCGAGTACAAATTTTAAAATAATTGTAAGATTTGCTCGGCAGCAAAGAATTGCAATTCCTGACAAAGTAGTTTTCTGTAACTATTAAATAAAACCAGGCTGGTATAGGTCGGGTAGTAATTAAGCGAAGAATCTCAAGCATCTATGAAGGTAATGGAGCATTTTACGCTTCACCAGTTAGTGGTAAACCAACGACTCCGATGTTTAAACCCGTAAACTTTGCTGACAAAATGTGTGCAACCAAAACCAACCTGTTAAGAACTTATCAAACTCGTTAGGTTTTTTTTAAGACTAAATCGTAGAGAATCACCCCACATACAACAATGTAAATCAATTTCAATTGTATGTGTGTAACTTTTAAAATTGTAAATTCTTTTGAATCAATGTAAACATAATTTTTTAGCGAATTTCCCTATAGGGAAGTAGCTATTACCGTAGGTCTCATGGTAAGACTTAGGCCCGGGACCGATTTACTTTTTCATTTTGATGTCCCCAGAGGCCAAAAACACCATTCGTTCAAATTTTTATATATGTATATATATATAGATATATATATATATATATATATAGATTTATATATATATGTGTCCGTGAACACGATAACTTGAGTAATTTTTATCCGATTTTGATGAAATTTGGTTTGAAGGTGTAAGGCGGGATAAACTTGAATGAGTTCGCGATCCAGCATGATCGGACCATGGGAACAGGATTTTATGGGGGGTTTTATGGGGTAAAAATTGGTTTTTCTCACTTTTGACCCTCAAAACACAAAATTTTCCAATTTTTCTCTAAACCTTCTTAAAGAGCTTAAAAAAACAAACAATTCAGTATATTAAAGTGTTTTTGTACGTTATTGGTTACGGAGAAAACAAAAAAAATTTAAATTTAAAATTCCCATGTTATTCTTACGGAGAATATTGTAAAATGTTTGCTTGTTTATAGACATCTTTTGATCAAACTTGGCAAATATATTCATTTTATACTAAGCAATAATTATTTTACTTAAAACACACTATTTATTAGTTTCCTTGTAGCAGCAAACCTAGGTACTCGTTAAACCTAATGTTATTTAAATAGACCAATTGAAAATCAATTCAGCCAAATGGAAATTCGCTTAGACGGCAGGTTTGCTGCGGCGGGGGTATTATTTGTTTTAGTTAAAACAAAATTGTTTCTTTGTCACCTGATAAAGTGGGCTTCCTTGCACTGATTATAGCACGCAAATTAGCTAATTGTTGCATTTACTTATTTTTGCCACACTCATTTGTTTGCCGCACTACATTATTTAAACCAAAGAACACAAAACAGTGTGCTTATAGGCACGTAATCCGTGTACGCTTGAATATAAGTTGGTAACATTTAAAGATACTACGATTACGATCAGCTGGTGCAGCGTTTCCCATTTCGTTCAACCAACGATTGGATTATTTACCTAAAACGTGTTGTATAGTGCTTGAAAGGCTAATTATTTATACGCTTTATTTATATTGTAGGGAAATATAATGTGTAACGCGAGAGCAAAGTGCTACTTCGCACACTAGTACTAGGTACACAAATAACTATTGTAGGTTGTTCTGCGATAATTTAAATACCAAAGAAAAATCAAGCATACCATTTTTTGCTACAAAACTTTGGACAAGTACGCATGCAATTTTGATGTATGTAAATTTAGAATGGATTTTAATACCAAATAGTGTACACCCATAGATTATTTTTTAATCGGGTACGAAAAATGTAAGTGAGTTAGCTAATAAGACTTGACTAATTATTACAAATAAAATAATTATGAAGCAAACTGCTGATAAATTATACATTCTTCAGCTCCGAAGATTTGGAAAATATCACAACTCTAAAGCCATAAGCCTAACATGCACAAATATTTCCAAACTTACATATTTGTTCAAAATTCATAATCTTACAGAACCGTCAGTATACGACTAAAGACAACGGTGTATATTTAAAATTATGTCCTTCATCAAAGTATTATTATAAGTTACGAAGTGATTTCACATTGAAATGCGACGGTAAGTGTATTTTGTCGTTTTGTATGATCCAAAATAAAACAGAAAATCTAATGAAACTTGAAAATGTCAAAACGATCAGGGAAAGTTGAAGCTGATTGAACCAGAAACAGTTTTAAGCTCAAGCCAGTCTTGATTATTCTCACGTCTATATCAGCAGTTTTTGTTGTGAAATGAAATAAAACTTGGATCGTTTTACTTTTACAAGAATAAATCTTCAAAAATAAAAAGGTGACGCTTCTCAAATGGTTTTCTTCGTGGCTCTTTTTGTTCTGTTAGCTCTGTAGTATGACAGCAACAGGATTGATGGAGTAAGTATTTAGTTTTTTAACATTATTTTTTACAGATAGTAGTAACTACTGTATATTCAAAATTAAAAAAAATTATTCAAATTATCAAAAAGCCGCACCTTTCTCAGGATCGCACTCAGAATCGGTGACCTTTTGGATTATTAGATGAGAACTATTTTTTTTTCCTAAGATGTTAGGCACGAGCCTGGGATTGTGTTTTTCACATTACTTCAGCCCAGACCTAGGGGTTGCTGCATTATCACTTAGATAACATCCATTGCTGATTTGGCTGGGTTTGAACCCGGTATCTCAGGGACTGAAGTCCCGCGCTCTAACCACTAGACCAGCTCGCTCCCTAGACGAGCACTATAACCACTCTTCCAAACAATGTTTTTAATGGTTCTACGTTAACTCTGAAGTTCCAAAGCCCAACAAGGTCACCGTAGTAGCGTAGGCGATGGCGTGATCACCAGCAATAGCCAGTCACCGTCTGTTATCACAATCGCATGTTTCTACCTAGTGATAACAAACATCTGTAACATGTGTCCCAAGTTGTTAGACGTTTAGAGAACATACGAGCAACTACTAGCTTGCGTGAGCCGTGTTCGAGTCTAGAATTAACTTTATTTTTATACTGCTTAGTTAACAATTAGTAGTCTACTTCGCAAAAGGGTGATAGCACTACAGACCAACGAAAGTCATATATACTTAAGACAGAAAGGTTTTTTTGCTCGTATTTACGCCAGTGGCATTTTTGTAATTAAGTCAAACACTTTTAAGGGAAAGCGGTCCAAACCCATTAAAGTTTTGTGGATGTGCCGGGGATTGAACCCGTCCCACCCGCACCGAAGTCCGAGACGCTAACCACTAGGCTAGCAACACACCCAAAAAGTCCTCCAAAGGTTTTCTCTGTATCATAAATATTTCAGTTGTCCTACTAACCGATTTACACGATTGAGGTGTTTCAAGCTCCAGCTCACCTAAGAAAAAGGTATCATCTATCAACGAAAAGGGTAATTTCATCAAGGGCTTGCACCCACTTGCGTTTCTATTATTTCTATAGTTCATTTTCAACCGATTCAGTGTTGCCGACCAAATTCTTATGGCGGTTATGGAATATAATCTAGCAGCTGTTCCTTCAGTTGAATGTTTGACCATTCAGATTATAATATAAACAGGAGACATACGAAACAATTTATGGATTTTAAAAAGGTTCCTTTTTTGATAATTGAAACCTAAATGAGGTAAGTTAATCACTCTTTATTCTAAATGGTGTAGATTTAGATCTTTGAGAAGTGTAAGGTTATTGCATTACTTTTACCTTGGAATCAAGTTTTAAACCCTATTAAAATGCGTAATTTGGGCATGGGTTCCCTCGCTTTTAATTATTGATCAAAACTTTAGAGTACCAGCGATAGACACGCAATTAAAACACGTTAATAAAATATTAAATATTCCCGTTTCTTGATTTGAATCCATTGACAAGTATAATGAAACTAGCTACTTTGGTGAAATGTTAGCATAGTGAATGTAATTAAACAACTGTAACACTGTTGTACTTATTTTTAGGGCCTTGGACACCAATCAACTATAGTGGAAGGGCTTTGGATCCAGAGGTTCCAGGATCGAATCCCACCAGACACCAATGTTTTAAAATATAATATGTTAGTGTTACTACATGTTACTTACATGTTAGTGCTATCTACGGCTAGCCTGAAGTAATGTGTTTAAACTGTTTCAAGTCTAGAGCCTAAGTACCCTGGATGTAGGACATAGAAAAGAGGTCGGAAATTGAGGTTTTTAGGCAGCCGCTGAACGTATCCTTACATGTCCTTTAAGAGACATGTCCTTAAGATCGTATTAGGACATCAACCACTTAGACGGGGATGTTCATTATATTAAGAACCAAAGCATAAACATAGTCCACCTTTCTATTGAAACGAAACCCATGATATTAATAAAACATAAAAATAAAAATTCAAGACTGGGGAGGTACAAAAATTACTTTCAGGTAGAATAATCAAAGGACGTTGATTGCTCAAAGTCAGCCTAGCAGCAACAATCCGGCCTCACTGTTATTGTAGATTGTAGACGATACTGGGTGATTTTAATTTTAGAAAACACAATTTGTGATGTTCTGTAATAATCGTTGGACTTACATTTTTGTTGAATTATTTCTACAGAGGGAAATTTTGCATCTAGAACAGACATTAATTCCTCATGTGGATCATTTAGTAGTTGTTCAAATGCAAAAGCGTGTTTTACTACCCCTATTCCTGATCATTTGTTCCATTGTCTACACATTCATCTGATGTGCTATACCATAATCATCTTACTCTGCGATAAGTAATACCTGAAACTGTACCTTCTGTAAAACGATAAGGAACACCTTGATGAATTACATGTGTCTATAGTCCATACCCCGATCACAGTGATGTTGTTATAGACATAAAAGATAAAATTGCTATCATAGATTATATTACTTCATCTATGGTGCTATTATCATTTACTGGAAACATCAGGCTCATTTTCGTACATTTTATATCAATTTGTCCTCGCGAAACTATTCTACGACTCTACTTATTTATGTAACTTTGTCCATTTTTTCATTGTTACTAATTTCAAATTCTTTGGCACAGTTTAGAATAATATATTAGTAAGAAATAGTAGGGAACTATGCTATAAGTCACTGATGATGTTTTTATGACGACTAGTACACAGCCTATGGAGTATGGACCTTCCTTCTAGGACTACAAACATAGTCCTGCCTTCTTGCACGGTGCACCATGCAAAAAAAATACTTATTTTTGCAACTATTACACAATTACAACACTTTCAACTAAAATAATCCAACCATCTTCAATTTTCAGAGAGATTTACTCAACCACAAATTTTCCACTAAATCCTAATCGACAAGTCCTCGGCAAAGTCACATATTGGAGCCCTAGTCCACCAGCACTCAGCAGCACCTGTGGGTACAAAGTCTATGTTGTCGGAGAAGGCGGGGTAGACGTACTTGGTCCTGGAGGATGGACAGTAGAGGCCCTTGAAGGTGAAGCAGCCAGGCGGGAACCTTCCTATCTCGGACCCAGGTAGACACGGCGGCCTCAGCAGATGTTCCGGGAACTTCTCTGGCGGAGGCGGTGGAGGTCTTCGGGGCGCGTTCCAAGGTTCTATGCCGCAGGAGTTGTCTGCAGGGGCTTGAGCTAGACGGCGAACAGAGGAACGCATCACGGATACTACACGTAAAAACTTAGACATAGCGAATATAATTTTGTGTTACAGTTGAATTTTTTGCAGCTTAATGATTTACGTTTCCGTGGAGATAACGGTGAATAGGTATTAAGACCTTACTAACTTTTCACCATAGTGACGCACCGCCGTTAAGAATATATCCCCTCCGATCAAAGCCGTTACCAGATACGAACAAGTACCTCATTTGAGTGTGCATATCAGACACTGTTTTCCTGCCTAAAATTTATAAGTTGTACTAAAAAGAAAAAAACCTCTTAGAATATTTTAAATACTTAAACCATTTTAGTATAAAAATCGGTGAAATATTAATAAAGTGTAATGTGGAGGTAGTTTTTTATATGAGTACGTAGCATTAAACTGTGAATTTTATAAATCAAAATTTGTTACATCTGGTTCCGGTAATAGTTATCACAGAAATGGCTGCGTAGATATGTGTTCTGTGTTTCTTACATTACCTGTATAGGCTCTGACTGAATTCTTAGTGAGTCCACAATAAACTAATCATGTATAAATGCTTTTAGCTAGCAGAATATTTGCCTCTTGTACCATTTGTCGTATTTTAATGGGTCTTTATTTGACCAACCACAATTTCTGGACTCAAATTGACTTGAAAATAAGTTTCAAGATCCATAACGTTACTAAAAATAAACCTGCTCTTGTAAGTCCATCGGACAACCATCAATATAACTTTCTTTTCGCTCAATCATTTATAAGAAAAGAAAAACATTGTTTATTTTTCAGAAGAATAAAATAGCATTCGAAAATTTGTTTATCTTGGTAAGCTTATTACAATACGTATGCCTTAATAATTATGAATTATCAATTATTTAAGATGGGGACGCCACTATGTGCGTATTTTAACCCAAATATGAGTGGAGGATGAGTGTAGGATGAGTGGCGCGATCTTAGTCTTGTTAGTGACTAAGGCCGACATGTTCCTTAGACACAGCTGTTAATTAATAGCCCATACAGCTAATGGCAACTAAGGGACCTACAGTTTATTGTGGAATCCGAACCACATTTTTTCCTCGTAATTAACGAATTGGTCTAATTATTAGGATAGTACTGCGGATAGTCGTAGTACTCACTAGTGCGGACGTTAATCCACACCAGGTAGCATCGCATCCACAGTGTATCCCTATAATTATCCACAATTCGTGACCTCCTAGTAGCTGGATTACAGGACGACGCCACCCGTCCCAGTCAATACTGTACAATATATAGCAGTTTTATTATCTACATAAGTTAAACATTCCATAATAGTGCAATAAGAGTGGGTCCTAGAATTACTTTGAGCATAGCATTTCTGACTTCTGTTTGAAATCAATGCACAGCTAAATGCTGGGGTTTGGTTGTCAAGAGTTGTTAATCACCCATTGTTGTGTAGTACCACTGGAGGGTGCATTAGAGCACAGAAAACGTACTAGTATAGTAGTACGTTTTCTGTGATTAGAGTCACAAGACAATAGAAGTATAATAATTGTACACAAAAGTTAAATCTGCAATAATGCAAAATTCATAAGTTATCATTCTATAAATTTATCCAAATGGATTCTAAATCAAAACAAAAATATTAAAATGTAAGTAGATGATGATAAAGGTTCCACATTGTATATTTTTTCTTAACTTTGTTGAAACCCAAAAGTAATATGTATTTATCATAAAATGGTAAAACATCTTATATTCCCTTCACTCTGCATCTACTGCAATCATTTTAACAAGTAAAACCTCCAAGGATAATCATGGAAATCGTCATCCACCTCCGCGCCAGGATAAATCAAGGAAGGGAAATCAGAGAATTAACGGGTACAATCCTGCACAGCTGACACGGTTCATCGCTTATCACGCTCAGCTGTCCCAATCAACGATCAATGCTGCCAACCTTAACACTGACGACGAAATTTCCCTCTTTTTCCTTGTATATTAAAAATAATGAAAACACCAGTATAATGTAGTTTGAGACTTTTTGTATAATGAATTGTTCATCAAAAATTAAAACAACAAAAAGGCGTGTTTAATTCGTTTAAGTGAGCTGATCAAGTACAGTACATACGATACTACAGTAAATATAAAAACCTTTGCAAAATGTGTCTTGTTTATGTAACAAAAGTCATGTACTATAGATAAAACTAATCCTTTAGGAGTTTTGAAAGATCGATTTCTTTAAAGTTTATTTTTTGTGATGGTGAATTGAATTGGTGTAAGTTGATAGTTGGTATTCATGAAACATTATGTCTATTTTACGTTGGTATCAGTTGTGTAATGGCTCGATTACCTACCAATCCTGATACTTTATTGGTACAGATTTACCTGTCTGAACAGGAAACCTGTAAATGTAAACCACCGTAATTTTTTACTAATCATAACCATACAAATCTGCAATAGTTTCTTGAGTGGTATTTAAGAATTATTCAAAATCAAATTCGTACAAAATCAACAGCAATAAATCTAATTAGGCCTAAATGTTCACAAAATTCAAATTTCCAATTATGTTTACAGAATGCCAGAAACTGATGAATTTACAAGACTTGGAGGCTTAAGTTTTCAGTGGAGAGGAAGATTCAACACCGGAAATCACGATACGGACTGCGGCAGACGGAAAGTGACGTCACTGAGGCCTAAAACTGTTATAACACCTTATCACGACATCTGTATCCCAAAAAAATAAGTGTTCATCAACCGGAAATAAATTAACTTCAAGCGTCTACAGTTTGGGGAATCGTAAGCAACAGAAACAATAATGCTTCAAATACAATGACGTAATTGTTGGACATATCAGAATACGTAAGCATGAATCTCTTGGGGAATTTCCCATCGTTGTAAATGAAGCCAAATAAAATAATTCTCAGAAACTTAACATGAGGA
Source organism: Macrosteles quadrilineatus (assembly GCF_028750875.1). NCBI lineage: Eukaryota > Metazoa > Arthropoda > Insecta > Hemiptera > Cicadellidae > Macrosteles > Macrosteles quadrilineatus. The sequence goes on from NW_026542601.1 coordinate 106,286,960, forward strand.
AGTTGGTAGCTCGTATGGCAGAGCTTTTAAAATTGGAGATTTTTAAAATGTTTAATAATACAAAAATTTCATGGACATAATATTGGGCTGTTTTTTCTTAAAGTTAACCCTAAAAGAATCTTTCTACCTGTAGATATAATTAATACACATATTATACCATACAGTTGACCTCGATAACAAAACACCCTTGATATCACGTGTCATTTGCACACCGAGTTTTTTTTTTAACCTTAATCACATGTTATTGCAAACCTCGATTATAAGTCAACCGATAACAATTCTTATTGAATAATCCCCCATGAGAGTCTTGTTATCAAGGTTCTGCCGTGATAGGTTAGCTATCGTTTAACAGATACTGTACTTTACAATCTTTAACTAACCATGTACTAAGAGGATTGTATTGGTAAAATAGCACATTTTCTTGACGAAAATTGATTTTGCTTGTGCTGAAACCCCCATTTGATAAAGTACGAGTACACCGAAGCTTTCCTAGGTCAAAGGTAACACATTAAGCAACGGCTATCACCTAGCTTCTATAAAACTCATAGGTTATGCATTCCTTACAATGTATGATCATTGATATAGATATCCTAACCTAAAAGGGTAACGGCCACCCGATAAACTGGGCGCGGAAGTTGTAACAAATAATGACGGTCCGATACAGCCACCTTGTCAACCGCCCAAACTTCACGTGGTTTTGTATACTTCTATTCTATTTTCACATCAAATAATGTAAACTCCTTTAAACGTAGTCCTTCGAAATATTTGTATCTGTGGGTATAACTATAGTACATGTGTGAGAATAAACAGCACCAATATTGTATTTTGAAACATAAATAAGGTATAAATTTGAAATAGAATACACCATTGGATATCCACTTATAAAATCTAAGTTTTACCTCATATATTTTTGTGTATCGATTAATTAATTGAATGGAATTACAAAATTAAATAAGTAATAGTTATTTCAGTCGATTTTCAAATTATTTATTACAAAAAAGTACTGTAAGAAGGGTAATTTCAAGAATTTTTACTTCAATACGTAGGTAGATTTGATTATAATAACCAAAGGACAATGTCCTACTTAATTTCTTACCTGACAACAAGATGGCTGTAATGACTCGGGTTTTACTCAGGAATTGACTCCAGATAAATATAGAATAGGCAAAAGTATGGTTATACCAGTAAAACTAAACACTGGTCACCTTTATATGGCATACAATGACACTTTTAGGTTAGTGTGATATTTTCCCCGGAACCTCAAAATGGAATATTTTGGGGACAGTGAAGCCTCATCGAGGAACACCCCGTTTAATAGCTATTTACCTTACAAGAGTAGTAAGAGCGTGAGCGTTGCGAGTTGCATAAACACGCTCTTGCGTAACGTGTAACGAACAACATTTTACCTGACCCGACAATATACAGGAGGTTACGTACAATATTTTTCATTATCCATTTCACTCATCTTCTAACATTAACGTTCTTGTACAAACAAAAGCTAGGTTAGGAAAATTCTTTAAAGCATAACAATAAATTCAAGCGCACAGCTGATTTCTAGCGTTGAACGTCGTTGGCTCCATACAGGTATATTTTTTGAGTTTAGCACTCAATGTTATTTAAATGGGTTTCATTACATCACCGAGTGAGTTTTTGATACTTTACTTCACTCGAGAACTAAAGATCACGCTAGGGATAAGGAGGTTTAACATGGCAGGTTAGGTAAAACTCCTTTACAAACAGAGGTCTCTCATTTTAACCCCGTACATTATTTCATCGAAAAAATTATCGAAAATGCATATATTGTGGATTCTCTTAGGCTAAAGAAAATTGGTAATGACTGTCATTTTTGGATTGGGTGTTGATACAAACCTCGGAACCGCGGGGGTTCACTGATGTTGTTTTAAATAAAGAAATTAAAAGGTAGGAAATGTTACTCCATGGGGCTGTATATTTAAAACATATCTGTCCCCAAAATTCCCCTTTTGGGTCCCAAGCGAAGTTTTCATACCAAAGAAAGAGTTTACTTTTATTCCATATTGAGTTTCCATAATCTTATGAATCAACATCTTCTAATGATATGTTAGTACAGTAGGCCTATTTGATAAACAATATACAGAAAAGCCCCCCTTTGACCCCTGGTTAGAACAGACACACCAAGTTCTAAATACTGATTTCATTCCATCAAATCCTCGAAAGTTTTAAACAATCCTGACAACGTAAACAGAAACGTTTAATTCCAAACTCAAGTCTCGAAAACACATCCCCGGGTTGCGTTTTAATCAAAGCTTCCCGGCTTCCTAAATCATAACAGTTAGCTCATTCCAAGTTTCCTATTAACATTTAATATCACAACTTTTACTTCAGCGCAACTTTATTTGGGCAGTCGTTCAGAAGGTTTGTTAAAATAGTGTATCCCGAGCTAAAGATTCAATTTAAATACATGGATAGTTTATTTATTAATTATGAGCAACTAAATCATAGACAGACTGACAGACAGACAGAAATATAAATAAGACTTGTTTCGGTTTGTTTAATGTATAAAACGTAAAAATATAAAATTCTGAGCAATGTACAGACAAAACTCTAACTTTATTTATATAGATGAGCAACTAACTCATAATGTATAGTTATTTAACAATTGTATAAATTAATGTAAGTGTTTTTTTTTTATTTTGTCCAAAGGTTTATTGCGGACATTTTCCATCACGAATGTAAAAAACAATACACAAACAACGTTTCGGGATCTGGAATCTGATCCCGTCTTCAGGTGAAAAAACTTAACTAACACATTACAACTAACAATACACAAACGCCCAACCTAAGTTGGAATACACTACAGAGTGTAGTAGTCAAAAAATATGCACTGTATAGCAGTCAAGTCATGATACAACATGCAATTAATAACATTGGTCTCATTGGTCGTCTCATTGGTGGAGTCATTGCGTACGGTGCTTTTAGTGTTCCATTGTGTGAGTTTTTTACGTTAAACCTTTTATAGATTATAGTGTTTTGTGATTTGTTATTAATTGCATGTTGTATCATGACTTGACTGCTATACAGTGCATATTTTTTTACTACTACCCTCGGTAGTGTATTCCAACTTAGGTTGGGCGTTTGTGTATTGTTAGTTGTAATGTGTTAGTTAAGTTTTTTCACCTGAAGACGGGATCAGATTCCAGATCCCGAAACGTTGTGTAATGTTTTTTACATTCGTGATTAAAAATGTCCGCAATAAACCTTTGAACAACATTAACTCACCATCACCAACAATGAACTTCAAACAAAGAATTGTTTTTTTTTATATTTATATTACATATCAGGATTTGCTAATTAATAAATCTCTCATTGCAATAAACCCATTTGCAAAAATGTACATAAATGAAATGAATCTATGTTTCAATTTTGTAGTAATACAATTTCATTTATAGGATTTAGAGATTTTGTTTTTTCTAAAACTTACTTTTTTATTGTACTTCAGTTCTGAGTGGATATTAAAAATATTGTCTTTACATTAATTTGTCTGTATTGTTGACAAAATTGGGCATTTTTGGGTACCGTACTTTTTTCTTTATACCTATATCAATATTACTTATTTTTTTATATTTAAGTTTTAGTACTTATTTACTTTAAAAATCCGAAATCCAGGATTATGTTTCTAAATTTTAATGATCGTATTTTGAAATTTTTACTAAATTGCATTCATTATTTTGGTTCCAAATCATGCAAACCTATAGCCATAAAATTGCCCAATCTTATAGTTAGACTTGGCATACTACTTTACACGAAACGAGTATACAAACAAACACCTAACGAAAAGTGTAAAACGTTCAAAAAATTCTATAAAATCCTTATGATTGTTAAACTAATTTTTAATTCAACACGATATCAAAAATATTCGATCAGAGCTGCTGAAGCAAATTCAAATATTTTGTTACTGTATTAGTGTTACAGATGATCAATAATTACACTTGTTTGGATATTATTAATTAGTAGATTATACGTTTGAGAATTTTCTAATCGTGTATTGAATGGGGAAATGGTATTAATTATATTCCACCCAGTAAGTGGTTCTACAGTGGTATTAGAGGGAAATACCAGGATCTTCCATTACGTAAAGGAGCCGTTCCTTAGAAGAGCTGTTAGGGTTCTTACCCCAAATAGGGTTTCTTGATCTTCACTTGAACCTATTTAATTGATTTGTTAACGTGTACAAACATAAACATGATTTTAGGAATTCTTAATTTTCACTATTTAACTGTGCTGTAAAATTCTTTAAATAACGCTGGTTCTTAAAACAATATTTGCTCATTTTTATTAGATTTTTTCGCAAATTAAAATAGTGTCTATTAGTGTTCATCAAATGACGATCTCCCTTAATACAACTGACTATATATTAAACATACTCCTCACGAATACTAGAAAAGAAACGGTATGAGTAATAAACATAAACTAATGACGTCATTGACCCGAACCGTATAGGCCTACTAATAAACCTAACAGCTGGTTTGGAAGTTTTTTTCAGTTTAATTTAAATAATAATACAAATATGTTTACTTTCGGGCCATGTGACGTCATTTGTTTATGTTCATGACCCATGCCGTTTTTATTCTAATATCCGCGATACTCCCTTAGTTCATTCTCATTTATCAGCTGAGGACAATTTAAAGGTACGTAATACCATTGACTATTGGATACTTAGTCAAAGGGTCTTTTCTAGTATTCGTGGTCAAAGGTAATACCCAGTAATACTTGAGTTTTTGGACACATTTTTCTACAATACTAGTTAAGCAACCATCATGACCAAAACAATATGATATTTTTGAAAAACCCCGTTTGTTCAATACTACAGCGAAAAGCTAAGTATGGACAGCTAACAAATGCTACATAACCCTTCGCTGGAGGCTAGAGAACAAATATAAACCGGCTCGATTTTTTAAAAAGGATGAGAAGTTAACTAGCAGCATCTAAATTCAATGATAAATCCATAAGTTGCAATCTATAGAGGTACAATACAAAATATGGAGCAACTTTTAAGTAGGCTAACCTAAACAGTTGTCTGGGTGATAAATGAAAACCACCTACTTTACTTCAGATAACGGTGTTCAAAAGAAACGTTGGTCAAATAATTTAGATAAGATTTAATTTATTTTGAGTGGGAAATCGAGTAAAACAGAGAAAAGCCATTTCCAAATGTTTTATAAGCCATCCGGTTTGTCTTTGTGTAGTCCGAGCAACAAATTTCAATTTATTTAATGGCTTAAAACCACACACGTAGATTGGTTGTGAACGATGAAATACTTTTTATGTCAGTTTCTGCATCACCGTGATTTACTTTTGAATATCTTTAACCAATATTGATTTAGAATCTATCTATCTATATATTAATAGGCAAGCATGTTTCTTTAAAACCTTTTTTCTCAGCTCGTGTGCATCGTAGGGAAAATCTACGCATACCGTTGGAAAGCTATTTTCCTGTAGGTGTGCAGAATCCCTTTATAAATTTAAATAGGCTCAAAGATAAGCACAAAAAATAAGTTTAAAAGTTGTAAAAAAATAACATGGATCTTATGCGTTGCTATGCTGGTTACGAAATAACAACGAAATATAAACAGAAAATCAAAACAAATGGAGGAAACTCCAATCACATGTTTTATTTACAGTGTGGGGTGAAAATAGTTAAGTGAGTACATTACATATTTTTGGTCGAGTTTCGACCACTGGACGACCTCTCGTTAATAATAAATAAGGGATCAAAATTTAAGATTAGAAGTATAATGATTAACATTGATAATAGCACGGTATTTTTCTTGTTTTCTTTTTGTTGTGGCTAAAGGAGTCCAGCCTCATCTTTCGATCTCACCCAAAAGGGGGTTAAGCTATGTATTAAAATTTGGTATATATGTCTGTCTGTCCATTAGGGAAAAGTATTCGCCCAATTAAGCTAGAATTTCGCATAAAGCCAACTCATGATAGTAGTGTATCTAACTATATCTAAGATTATACAATACGCCTATTCGTTTCAAAATATACCTACAGTACGGTCCACGAGAGCACAGAAATCATAGTATATTTTCTGTGACGAGAGTCTGCAGTTGAGGGAGGAGCCTATTTGCCACGTGACTTCGAATGAGCCAATAAGGACCACGCGTTGTTGCAAAATTTAATAATACCAGCTGAAAATATTGCTTAGTATATTTTAATTAGTGTTGTCAATGGGCGATGTGGCAACGTCGCTCTAGCCCTGCCTTGTGATTGGCTGACGCCAACTGCAGACTCTCGTGGAACCTAGTGTAGAAACAACTCGTGATTGAAACAAACTAGAGACTTTGAAACCCTAAGAGGTGCGTTTTTTTTTTCTAAGGTTTGTACCACTGATTATGAAAGTATGTAGGATTCAGCAAACATTTGTAAAAGTAACTGTAGCTGTATCAGATATATGCCATAAACAAACTGTCTTATCTTCAGCGTCCTCACTACAAGTAAAGTTGATGATAACTTGCTCTATCATTGAAGTAAATATACTATACGCATGTCAAAGCGGTAGCCAACCTTTAAAAAAAAATGGACGTACAGGAAAGTGAGCCCCGACAGAGACAAAATGTCAACAATTGTTGATTCTTGTCGAATACGTTAACTTTTTAAACTTCCAAAAATTAAATGACAACTTATTGAAAACTATATAATACTTAGGTTTACGAAACAAAATAGACCCAAAATCGTAAGGCGCAAATCATATTTCAACATCACTACGCTCTATGAGCAACTAAATTAATATCTAAATTTTAAAAAATAGCTACAGCTGGTCCATAGAGATTGGGTGTCCAAACGTCAATGCTAGTAAGATTACTTTGCAAACAAATTACTTTGCACAGACAACCAAAGCCTATTACAGTACCAATAGTATCGTTATTACTGCAGGTGTATGATGGATGGTGAAGCTAAAACTATAATAAGCCTCTTGCACCAGGCCCGAGCAATCATATCTTTCTGTCTAGCAAGCATTTTTCTAGAGATATGTTCAAGATTAAATGCGCATTAATGTAATTTTTAGCCTCCTAACATACTTAAACGTCCACAAAAAAATCATGAAATGTGTAATGGGGGTTTTTCTAATAATTGGTATTGCAATGCATAAAAATTGTCATTTGTATAAATGTAAATTACAATGTACTATCATACCTGAAAATACTAATTTTACTCAGCCAACCTACAGTGGTTACTAATTTAATAGGTTAGTAATCGTCATAAATAGGGGAGCGAGCTGGCGTAGTGGTTAGAGTGCGGGACTTCAGACCCTGAGGTCTCGGGTTCGATCCCCGCCAAGTCACCAATGGATTTTATCTAAGTGATAATGCCGCAACCCCTAGGTCTAGTCTGATGTAATGTGAAAAACAATTCCAGGCCTGTGCCTAGCGTCCTAGGAAAAGAAATCGTCATAAATAGCTAAATGATTTGATTAGTCAAAACTGTACACTGTAATTTAGCACATTATGTGTTCCATACTAAGCTTCAATTATCTGACTAAAAGTTAACCCAGCAATAATTTGGAACAGCTGGATTTCTTTGCTTGGAATGTTAAAGGTTTGGAGAATTTTATGGTACTTTAATATTATACTGACCACACCGATAAATCGACTTCTAAATAAGATTTTAATTGGTTTAATTTTAACTAGGCAAAGGTTAGGTTAGGTCAGGTTAGGTTAGATTAGGTTAGGTTATGTTGGGTTAGGTTAGGTAAGGTCAGGTTAGGTTGGGTCAGGTTAGGTCAGGTAAGGTTAGGTTGGGTTAGGTTAGGTCAGGTAAGGTTGGGTTATGTTAGGTCAGGTCAGGTAAGGTTATAAATTATTAGATGTGGTCGTTAGGTGTCGTTTGTATAGTACTAAAGTAGCATTTTTAGTTATTCTAAAAATTATAATACATGATAGGGAAATATTTAGGACATATTTTAGTTAAAATACTCATCATTGCCAGAGGGAAGAGAGCAGAGCATAACTGTTTCGCTGTTAATAACAAACTTTCTGCCGGATAAAATATTTAATATTTACTTCACAGAAAATATGAGTGAACTTTGAAAAACAACCCTAATTAGCTTTTCGTAAATATTTACAGATTCACAGTGGGAATCCGGGCGAAATGGTCTCCAAGGTGGAAATTTACATTATTTGATTTTACGTAAATACACAAAAGCGTTTCAAAAGAGAGGATATTTAACAATGTTTATATTCCCTAAATGTAAATTTTAATACAAATTCACAAGAATACTCAGTCAAGCGAGAGAAAATTATTTTAAATTAATAGCGAGATGGAGGTTGTGGAGCTAAAGCTTTATTGCTTGGAATTTTATTATTTTAAAACTCGTTCCTCAAATTAAAAAAAGCTCTAAACATAACAGGTAAAAATTTGCTGGGTACACTACATTCTTCGAATTTTTTGTTCAAAAAATATTAGTTGTTTTTATTAGAGACTAGCTGTGTGCCCGTTCTACGCACGGGGATCTTATAGTAGTCAGTTGAAACCTTCTTATATTAAGATTAAGAACAGCAGTTAGTTTGCATATTTGCAGATATGCTGGCAAAACTATTATATATAAACCTTCGCAAATACAGTATCTGACAGTTCAAGCCAAAATAAATGCTTCGCAATTAAATGTCACCCGGATCGTTATGGTCCATATGTCCAATGATTAAACTAAAAAATGTTTTTTAGATCCATGAAGCGTAGCCCTAAAGTAGGCCTATAATTGAAAGTTACTTTCCACATCGGTTAACTTAAACGTATTTAAAGTACTACCTCAACCTCACCATTTAACACTTTATTCCGGTTGACGTTTTCAGTATCAAAGGTGCTCTTGTCCATTCCGTGAAACACTGAGAAATAAGGACATTAATGCGTTACCAACAGACATACACACAACAATCCAAAAAAGGCCACGAACTATTGATACATAAACAATATAAAGGCGTAGACAATTCATGATGGTTTGCCCAACAAATGTTTTACTCAAATAGGTTATCATTTTCTTAGCATACCGGGTAAGCTAAGATTTGGAATCCAGACAGAAAAAGCAAAACTTATAGAGTTAAGACATCACTTAAATTTAATACGGACGGCTCTAATAAATAAGGTGCAACACCAACGATAACTAATTTGTAAACTACAGTGATGTGTTGGTACCTACGTAAAAATGATTCTAGAAGCTACCAACGGTTCTAAGGAAAAGAACCAGTACCTACGTAAGAACCTACCTAAGAACTATAGTACATCCGACCAATTAAATACATTAATATCTAGTCCCGAGGTTATTGATCTCTTGCTTTTGGATTTTCTCGTAAAAAGTTATAGCGTAAACTTATCGGTGTCAGTTTGAAAAAAAAAACAACCTTACCCAAACAACTGTTTGTTATTTAATAGATTACGCATTCTCTAAACAATGATTAGTATATCTATTAACATTAGAAGGAAATGTGACGAAAATCACACAATGTTGGGGTTTTGGTCATTTGTAATTATATTTCTTAAGTAGGTAGGCCATTTATTCTATGGAAAAGTACCGGTATCAAGGATCGTCGTCAAAAAGGTTGTTATGAATAAATATGTAGGCTTACGTACCCAAGATATGAGCTATGGGCCTATTGGCTGTATGGTCCAGCGATTGAATCACACGGTGAGTAGAAACAGAAAGTGACACATTGGAAAAGCGAGTTTAGCACTTCCTCTGTTAAACCTCTGTTACAATCACCCACTGCAGTTGAGATTTTTTACTTTACACTTTACACAACCGCCATTGAAGCGCCGTCAATGAGTGGAAACCTTTTTTGTAAGCTATTGGCGACGATCATTTCAGTGTTCCAGCCCTATACAACACTGATTCAAGGTCTTCTTTCTGGTTGTCAAAACTCAAGAAACATTTTATACTCAAAGAATTTCTGGTTCCGATTTGGACTATGTCTAGTTATTTAATTTCATTTACGGTTACACTATTAGACTATATTATTGCACTTGCGATTAATTAAATCCGTTATGTAAGAAAAACGTTTTTAATCTCACTTGGTTGGGATTTGCTTTCAAAACGTGATTCGAAATGGTTGCGGTATTTGTAAACAACATTTGTAAACATATCATTGACAGCTAGAAAAAATAATCTTGATCTGAACAGCTGTTCGTTATTTCATAGACGATTATGTGATAAAAATTGAACGAAAATTTGACAAAAATCGCACAAAACTGCATTTTTGAACGTCCGTAATTTTATTTACAAAGTAGTGAGGCTATATTTAAATAACTAAAGACACTCTCGCCAATCCAGTGAATACATTAAAATGACTTGGATCTTGATAGGTACTCTGGTTTTCACGGAGAAGAATGCGTAAAATGCCATCTGAGTGTTACAGACAAAGGGAAAGACAGACAGACAGACAGACAGAAATAGAGATAAGACTCGTTTCTGCTTCTTTAATGTATAAAACGTAAAAATAACCTAAAAGTATATAATTCTGAGCAAAGTACAGACAAAACTCTAATTTTATTTATATAGATGATTCCATTTTTCTGAGTTTAGTAAAATCCTTGTTTCTGTACAATACCCAACATGATGTTATTACTATTAATACGCAAAGTTAAACATTTTAGTAAAATAGCTCAAGTTCGTCTGAGTGCTAAATTTTACCCCGTTCACAAAACTGCAAAAAAATTACGCTAAGTCAGAATTACCAGAGCCTGATGAAAGCCTTGCCATTGAATATTCCATAATTAACAGGGAAAGTTGAATGGGCCTGTTGTGAGTTGTGTTGTAGCTAAAGTTACAGAGTTTTCATTAAACTACCCCCTGTTCCCCTCCCTTCAGCAGCTTAATCAGGGTTTAATGAGGGTTTGCAGGGTAGTGACGTCACGACGATGAATCCTATTTGTTAGGGTAATGAAGTCGCTAAATGACCCGTCTCCTTGTTTAAAGCGTCAATAATGGTAAGATTACCGTTACCTAGGTTACATTACCATCTTACTATCGGATTACAACAAACTCTACCTGTTGAGTTTATGGATCAATAATTGGCCTGTCTCTTTTATAAAAGCGTCAGTAATAGTTTAATAGTTACTGAGTTAAAATTACTTAAAACTTACTATCAGATTTGTCTATGACGATAATACTACCAGTTGAGTTGATTAAATGTTGATAATTATCCGTTCCTTGATAAGAGCGTCAATAATAGTCCAATTACCACCACCTAGGTAACATTATTTTACTATTAGATTACAAAAAATCCTACCTGTTGAGTTGGTGAAATGTCAATAATTGGCCTGTCTCCTTGATAAAAGGGTCAATAATAGTTTAGTTACCATCACTGAGGTATCATTATTTATCTCACTATTTAATTACAAAAAATCATACATATTGAGTTGATGAAATGTCAATAATTGGCCTGTCTCCTTGATAAAAGCGTCAATAATAGTTTAATTACCATTACTGAGGTGACATTACTTATCTCACAATTAGATTACAAAAAAATCCTGTCTAAAGTGTTAATAATTCTTTAAATACCGTTGACAATGTTACAATAATCATCTTACAATCTGATGAATTCAACTTGTTGAGTTAATGAAGTATAAATAAATGACCTGGCTCCTTGTCTAAAGTGTCAATAATTCTTTATATGATAGAAAACGCATAAAAATATGAATCTATTCATAGTTAGTCATGTTAACCCAGCAAATTAAATCCGAAATAAATACTTTTCCGGTCCCAATTCTATATTAAAAGGAGTATCAATTTTATTGTATTTAATTTTCATGCATTTCCTTCTCACTTGCAGTCTGGGGAATTAGTTTTTAAAATCGATGTTGGGTAGAAATCTGTATTTAAACCATTGCAAAAAACGTAGAAAATTCCAACACGGAATAAAAGATAGAGAAGGAAAATATAAATGAAAAAGAACTAGCTGGACTATGAATACATTGAAGCTTGAAGCTAACCATTCATCGAGCTAGGCCTGTTTAATAGGTTTTCTTTAGTCTAAGCAATATTTTTAACTGAAAATTACTCTAAAAACTTCTGAAAACTATCTTGAATTTTTACATTTTTATATAATGAAAATATTTTTTTTTTTTATGGTTATCCACTTTTGTTTACAAGGTAAGTTTAATACATTATGTCCAATTATGATGTCTTAGTGAGTAAAGGGTCTGTTGAAAATTGTATGTCTGTAGTGGTGCTTTACTTCTCAAGACGTACGAATGCTTTAAAACGTCGTTAATGTCAAACACGAGTCTTGTCATCTTTAGAATCAATCATAAAACATTACTTTATCTGAAAAATATGTTTACAACTTTTGTATCAATGGAAATTTACTGGTTCTAATTATTATCATGAGGACTGTCGTTCTTTTTTTTAGTTTTATAAATAAGGACAGAGTTACAAATTTAATTTGCTAGATGGTTCAAATTGATAACAAATTGATAAAAATTGGTATAGGCCCTGGTCAAATTGTAACAATTAATTTTTTATCTGCAATTATAAAACATATCCTTAAACGGGAAAACAATATTGTGCTGTCAGTAACACATTATACTATGGCATTACTGAAAAAGTCAGTGTTCGTTAAAATCAGTTTTAGCTATAATTACAAGTTCCAATCAATAGCATAGAATAGATGTTTTATTCAAGTATATTATTGATATAGGACATGGCCTTTGCGTTTTCAGGCGAATAAAATAAATAATCTTTTATATTAAAAAATTAGGTGTTTCTTTTCCGAGTTCGTTTGGCTCTTCTATCTGACCGACTTTCATGGTTGAGGTCTCAAATTGACGGTAGGCCTATGCACACACAGATTTCACATCAAGCATATAGGCATACAGTATTTATCTACTGTATTTAACCGACCAAAAAACATGAATTTGATTTATTTTCGAATCCTTACTTCAATTTAAGACGTATTTCACCAGTTATAATTATATAATCTTATATATTTTTGTCTAAGAACCTTCAGTGAAATACCGGCTTTCATTTAAGCTATTAGTTATTCAAATCGGACGATTTTCAAACAAACGCAAGGTGAACAACCAACATGAACATTATTCAGTGTTGATTTGTCAAAAAATAATTTGTTCTGGTACCTCCTCGGGTATCAGAAGAAAGTCTGCGAGGTAAGTATAGGTTGATATGCACATCAAATTAAAGGTCATTATTAGAAAAATACAATGCCGCAAACCCGACCTCAAACGGACAACCGAGTCAAATTACAGAGATGCACATATTGATAAAATAGCAAAAATAAGTGAGGTAGGATTTAAACATTTAAAGAGATAATGTATGAATGAGGTGCTCCGTTATCTTATCGGTTTAAAGGTCCCTTATCGCCGAACGCCATTCATTCGCGACAGAGTCCTTGAGTATTTAAATTTATCTCTCATGGAATGTCATTGATTTAAATTTAGACTTTTAAAAATCATAACTTGGGAACCAAACATGCTATTAGAGTCGGGTTTTCACCGTTGTGTTTCGCTTAGAAAAATCTTCAAACTAAAATGTATTTTTTTATCATAAATTATTTTGAATATTTTAAAATATACAAAAAAACTTATTTACCTAGTTTACAATAAATTAAATTTGACTTTTTAACTCTACAGCAAGATGAGTGATTTACCTACCTCAATCAGGTTACGATAATCACTAAAAGTGGCTATCAGCTGAAGACAATTTTATTGTTAGTTCTATCCAGTGCACTGTAGAGGTCGTGTTTTGTTTACAATTTGTTTAGCCTCGTTTGGTCAAATAAAACTATCTAATCTTAAACAATAACTCGTCCCCTAGTTATATGACCAAACAGTTAAGCACAAATCATGAAATTTGCCCTAAAATAAATAGAAACCAAATTTTATCGACACTAGCGATCAGTGTACGTAGGAAAAACGAGCTTCAAAATTTACAATTGGATGATGAGTCTACTTGTGTTGGTTAGTCAAGTACTACTATCCATACTAAATCCTGCACAATAAAGATCTGAGAAACTGACACCTGGGGTGAAACATTCTTCACTTAAGCTCTTAAAAGTTGCCGCAAGTTTTTGAGTTGGATTGCAGAACTTAAACTTGTTAATGCAACTCTATGAAATATTGAGTATGAGCGGAATATTTTAATACATAGGCTACGCCCTAAACGACAATATGTGTTAAGGGGCATATGATAACACGGTACCGGTAACGGGTTAAATGTTAACAGAATTAAACTACAAATATAATAAGATTTCTAATTTTTCATTCTAATATTATTCAAATACATTTTGAGTATTCCCACTAATCACGTTTTTTGATTGAAACAAAAAGATGTATATGGGATAGAAATGACAATTTAGAATTTTTCATTTAGAGCAAGTTCAAAGGTGCGTCAGTATATTGTGGATCCAGCTTCATATCGTATAAGTAAAATGGTATTTTGGGACTAGATGAATTTAAGTAGGATTCATCAATATGTATTAGTCATCGACAAAAAAATTAAATTACATAGTAGGCCTATTAATTAATTTAATTAACTAACTAAAACTGTAATCTATTTTTTATTAAATTTAAAGCCTCAAATCTGTTCAATGGAGGTAACGACAATAAGATTTTCAGTAACAAATATTTTTAAATCTTTACATAAAAATTATGAATCATATCAAGATCAAGTCATAGAAATAGAAATATAGAAGGGTGAAGTACTCAGAATTAGTATTTTTCTGTAACCAACAATGTGTTGTGTGTGTACACAGAAATAAATAAAACTAAAGTAGTAAGTAAAATGTTAAAACTCCATGAAATAAAACGCTAAATTTTGTTATCCTACATATAAAGTGATAGTCTGAAGTGCATTACAAGTAATATAGAAAAGCGAGAGACCAAAGGCCATATAGAAAATTCCAGTGGCTGGCTGGAAGTCCCCAAGGTACCTCCCTGTAATAAACTGCCCTCCCCCTACGAAATGATACCTTCTTCACAACCTAAGCCACCCCTTAGTCTAAATTACCTGTTGGTCGAATCATCAGGAAATTTTTTGATCGAACCTAACACAGTGTTAACAAAAGATGCCAGTCATAGATTTCAAAATACCTCCGCCGCGACTAAGTGAAATCCCATTTACCTGGCTGGATTTCTACTAAAATATTCCCAAAAAATTTTCAGATTTATCTCCTATTTAAATAACATTAATGTTAATGAGTACCTAGGTTATTGCTACAGGGAAGGTATTGAGTTGTGTTTTTTTATTGAGATGTTGATAGCTCAGTATAAAATAAACCAAATTGCCAAATTTGATTAAAATATGTCCATAAACAAGCAAACTACAACAGTTTATTTATTCTCCAGAAGAACAACATGGGAATTTTAAATTTAAAGTTTTTTTAATTACCTACCTCCGTAACCCTTCGACATACAACAACACTTCAAAATACAAAATTATTTCTTTTCTTAAACTCTACAAAATGGTCTGAAAAGAAATTTTAAAATTGTATTATTTCAGAGTGAAAAATGGGGAATACCAATTTTCACCTCATACAACCCCCCATAAATCCCCGTTCCCATAGTCTGATGATGCTGGTTCGCAAACCTGTTAGAATAAACGTAGGTCAATCAATCAATCAATCATCAATCAATTATTTAAGATGGGGACGCTATTATGTGCGTATTTTAACCCAAATATGAGTGAAGGATGAGTGTAGGATGAGTGGCTCGATCTTGTAGTCTTGTTAGTGACTAAGGCCGACATGTTCCTTAGACACAGCTGTTAATTAATAGCATACAGCTAATGGCAACTAAGGGACCTACAGTTTATTGTGAAATCCGAACCACATCTTTTCCTCGTAGTTAACGAATTGGTCTAATTATTAGGATAGTTCTGCGGATAGTCGTAGTACTCACTAGTGCGGACGTTAATCCACACCAGGGAGCATCGCATCCACAGTGCATCCCTATAATTATCCGCAATTTGTGACCTCCTAGTAACTGTATTACAGGACGACGACGCCCGTTTACAAGTTTGTACCAAATTTCATCAAAATCAGATCATTTTTGCTCGAGTTATTGCGCTAACGGTCCCATATATATATGAATTTTGTTGCAATTGATTACATTGATAATTAAATACGAATATTTAAGTGGTTATTGAGAAAAAATTTTAAATAAGAGGGACACTAAATTAAACTATTTAGGAACCTATCGTTGTTTATATGATAGGCCTAGTTGACTTTGGATACCTACTGCAAGTACACTTCTCTACTTACTTGCATCACAGAGTAAAGAGTAGACTGTCTACACTTATATCTGTGATTGCATTGAATATACTAGCTGTTTTATTTATTGTACATAAGACATGTAACAAATCGTTTGAGTGTGCTAATGTCGAAAACCCTTTTTTCTTGACTCAGAACGAATGTTCTTAACTGTTGGTAATTATTTGATTATGATCAGGGAACAAGTAAATGTTAGGTAAATGGTTTCAAGTTGGTTAGACAACAATAAAAAAATAATACTCATTTTAGTAACAATTTTTGATACCTAATAGAAATCAGCAAAAGACCAGACAAAAACATAACCATGACATTCGTTTCAGCAGTTCCATAAAAAGAGGACCAATCTATAAGAAAGAATGTAAAAAATCTATGTTTATAAATAGTCAATAGATCAATGGTTGGGCCAAACTGATTTAATTTTCATTTTTATTTTCTCTGAGGCCAAAACATCATCGTTCAAATTCATATATCTTGGCTAGCCTATATACTGTATATATATATATATGTGTGTCCGTTAGCACTACAAAAAATGCTATTCGGTAGCAAAAATGATCCCATTTCCATGAATTTGGTAGGAACGTGTAAACGTACGTTTATTCTCTAACGAGTTCACCAACCAGTGAAATTAGACCATGGAAACAAGATTTAAGAAGGAATTTATAGGGTAAAAATAGGTTTTTTCTCATTTTTGACTCTCAAAACATAAGATTTTCCAATTTCTTACAAACCCATTTTGTAGAGCTTAAAAAAAATTATTATATGGAAGTGTTTTTATGCGTTTAGTTGTTACGGAGATAATTAAAAAATTTAAACTAAAAGTTCCCATGTTATTCTTATGGAAGATCTGATTTAGGCAATTTAATTAGTTTTATTATAGACTATTAACATTTGATCGAAAAAATAAAAAAACACCTTTTCCCTTTTCTGTAGAAGCAAACCTATTCGTTAAACTAATGTTATCTAGAGAAAGGGAATGAATATGTCTTTTAAGGAGATATTTGTATGAAAATTGAATCAGGCAAATGCAAATGTTGAGTATTGAATTATTTTTGAATTCTCTAACACGGACAGTACCTACTTTGGTGTTCCTGAAAATTATCGGGTACCCAGACTTTAATATACAAGGATTAGCAGGGAGGCTCGACATAAACCCAAGACTAATGTTATATATGCTGTGTGCGTGGCGTCGCCTATGAGCACACAGTATAACTAATGTTGCTTGCCCGCGCTTAGCCTTAACACATCACTTTCATCTACATAACTTTAGTAAGTTTAATCTTGTGTTTAATCCGAGTCGCTGCTTTGTTACGGTACCTAAGTAGTTCATTTATCCTATGAATCTTCTTACAAAACATTTTACTTTTATTATGTGATTGTATAACTTACTAAGTTTTGTTTGTATTACAAACAAATTACTAAATTTTGACTAATCTTAGTCAATTTACGATTATAGGTATCCTATACGAAGGGGCAAAAAATTTCAAAATACCCATACATTAGGTTAGGTAAACTTGTTTCAATCATATTGAATTTCCACGGATTAATAATGTGTGGAACATCTTGACATTAATGTAGACTGAACTGCAAAGGTGCAAAGTAAAAAACGAATTACTGATGAATATGGGTTATTGACATATATATTTGATTAATCAATTGTACTAGTATGAAAATGAATTTATTTTTAGCGAATTTCCCATATAGGGAATAAGCTATCAGTAGTGGCCTTAGAGATTGCGGGGCCCAAGGCGAAGTTCAATAGCAATAGCGGGCCTCTCTTAATACCTGAAATACGGCTGTGCAGGGCCCCTGAAAAGCGTGGGGCCCTAGGCACTGCCTTGTTCGCCTATATGCAGGGCCGCCTCTGTAAGCTATTACCGTAGGTCTCAAGGTAAGACCTGGACCCAGGGCTACTTTTCCGTTTTGATGTCCACAGAGGCCAAAAAACCATCCGTTCAAATTCAAATAGGACTACAAGGTACTTTGATAATAACCTATGTTTCTACAGGTTGCCACAGAATTTTTGAGGCCATTTTTCCTGACTCATCCTGACTTTTCCTGACCAATCTAAGGAATTTTTAACTATCAGGCAAGCACTTCAATAATACAACTATAGTCAAGCAGAGGAAAAGTGGTACAGATTCAACGAAAAGCTTACATAAACGTGGCAAAAAATCTTGAGCTATGAAGGGTCTAGTTTAACCATAGTGGAGTGGCTTACAAAGATGCTTCACAGCAAATAAATTTATTGCCTAAGCTTTCCTGAAATAAATAATTTTCGCTCAGTAGTAGTTAGCAGTGAGGAAGTCATTGATATTTTGTGTTAGGTATACAAAAACTTGCATCTGCCTCCCAACAGAGGGTGTGTAGTGCATTCTGTGGTGCAAAAGTGTAATTTCACGTGCGAATGACGATGTTGTCCTAGGGGATTGTGACCACAATCTGCTCGGATGCGATTGCACCCCAATCCTTCCCCTTTTCCACCCTCAATGTTTGATTTTATAGTTTCTGCTAGAATTCGGGAATACTAGAGGAAGCGCAATTACAATAAGTTCTGTAAGAAATTAAGACCACTGACTGTTAATTCAAAGGTTTATAGCCTACGGTATAGTCTAATAATAAGTCTATTAAAGAATAAATTCATGCAAAAATGGTCCAATCAAAATGAGTATGGTGTGGATGCAAAGGGTGAATCATTATCAAGAATTTGAGTAAAAATATATTTGTTAACCTATAAGTTTTTTTTTTCATTTTAAGTATTTTAAACACTATCACACTCAGAAATGTACAATACAGTACAGTACTAGCATTGACTATTGGATACCAATAGTATCCTAACCATTAGCCTAACAATGAATCTTGGTCCCATAGACATGTGATTATTATTATTTATTTGTAAACGGTTGCACCATTTTTACATGAAAAATACAATAATCTTACATACAGAAGAAGCAGAAAAAAATCACAGGCTAGTACAAAAGTAGTGAGAAAAAAAACTGGAAAACAAGACTTCAATAACAAGACATAAAAAGATAAATAACAACTATAAATAACAAACTATAAATAACAAACTATGAATAACAAACTATAAGTAACAACTATAAATAACAAACTATCTGAACAAGTTGACAAAACGAGAGATTCGAAAAACAAAACCAGTATAGAAACAATAATGATGCAATGCAGTAAGCCGAGTGAAACTTCAGTAAAAGAGGCAGAACAAACTTCATGAAAAACAGATAAAACTTGCAGAAAAAACAATATGATAAACTCTGTACAAGAACAAGATACAAGAATAACAACAGGATAGACTATATTAACAAAAATAAATAACATTGCAATAAATAGAAAGTTTGGAAACATGCAAAGATTGATGCAGGAGTTCAGGATAGATTAGGAGTTCAGGATGGAGTAGGGCAAAGGTCGGAGGTAAGCATTACCCTCAGCAAACCGATGCCAAAACACGCACAATCCCCGGATCAGAAGAAAATGTTTTACATAATTTTTTTATCCTAACATTTTTTATGGCTGTTTTAGAAGTTAAAAGCCATAAACTCAGATTTAGGAAAAGTGTAAATTTGTTTCCTTGGGAAACTCTTAATTTACTGATTATTCTGAATTTCAATACTGGTAGGCGGGGCACCCAATCAATTTTTTCTATGTAATCATCCCATCTTAGGAGCCATCCACATATTACGTAACGCTCAAGTGTAATACAGCGAGTGACGAGGAGTGGAGAGAAGGTTTTAAAGATAATTACTGTCAGACTGAGCTGAGGGGTGCTAAAAGATCAACAGGTCGAAGGAGCTAGGGATGCGATGATGCCCCCCCCCCTCCCCTAACAAAACATGTAAGTAAGTAAGTAGTATTGTGTTCATAAACATTCCCAAATTCAAGTTTTTTTGTGTAAATATTCCTTTAGGGTCCACCTGAACTCAATAATAAAGTTTTCAAAATTTATGTCTGTGAGTGTCTGGATACATGCATGTGAGTGCATGTGGACAGATAACAGCTGTTGTCTGATTTTGATTAAATTCGGATAACTCACCCATGATATCTTTAGGTATTTTTATTTATGAAATTTTGATTGTTAAAGGTGATTTCTCCATTAAAACCCATCAAATAAAAAAAATAGATATTAAAAAAAAAATTTTAATGCCGTTGATTAAAATTTAGTACCTAGGCCTATAATGCCTATTATACCGTAGTTCTTTTTGTAAACATAATGGTACTTAACCTTCAATGCTGTAAAGCTTTGGTTGAAAGTAATAGATTTTTTTTTATTTTCCCTATTAAATATCAGCTTAGACCTCCACCGCCTCAGTTTGCTGAATTCTGTTCATTATTTGACTGATGGACTTTGAGCATAAGGTGAAATCTACGCTATCTGCAAAATTACGCTAAAAGGTTTTACATTTAATTTTAAAATGACTCAAGAATGTTTTGACAAATAGCTCAATTTGATTGCCGTTCTAAATCTGAGCAAGTGTTCAGTAAGGTTTCGCACATGGTGTTGTATGGCAAGATAGGTAAAAAAATTACTAGGATAGTTTCATTCAACAATATTAGTGATGGGAGAAAGCGCTGCAAACGATGCATACTGCGGGAAGAGCAAAACTCGAAGATTTCCTTTCCCTCCCTTGTTTTCCGCTCACCAAGACAGATGGGTCTCATATCCCACCAAGGGGGAAATAATGCATGCGCGGAAAATTCTCTCATATAAAATTGTTCCCACACCAATATGTAGGCCTACAGGCTTTTCAAAAATCCACTGGATATTGGCAGGTTTTCAGCCTGAGACTCATGGTCAGAAGATCTGCACTGTAGCCACTGAACCAGTTTAATCAAACTTAACTAAAAAACGTAAACCAAATCTCACCTTTAAGTTGTCGTCAAGTTTCTGATCCACAGTATCGTTAGGCTCTGGCTCCTCTTCATTTTCCGACCAACACGTTTTCCACACCACAATGCTCACTTCGTTAGAGCCACTACACTGAGTCCCCACTGATGTCAAATTCCCCCCAAACTCTGCAGCTTCTGAGCATTCACTCTTTCCCATCTGAGGTAAAACTTCAGCAGTAGTTTCCTCTATAGCATTATTTTCCACTACTTTAGCAGTATCTTCCTCAAGATTAGCATTTTCTTCCTTACTTCTCTCTATATTTCCTCCAGTATCACACGTTGATGCTTTAGTTACAGTGTAAGAAACATCTTTTGGTTCTTCAGATAGATTTGAACTGCTCATTTTGTTGTAGTTGTGACTGACAAAAGTTGTCAAATGTCTCTTTAATAAAGGTACCCTCTCAATGGAACAGATGGTATTGGTGAAACGGATGAGCGAACTTACTCCAAAAGAAGTGAATCGGAGGAGGACCTGAAAATAATATTTTGATTAGTACCTAACTTACGTATTAGCCTATTAAAAAAGTTTTTTTCTGGATTGGAAGTTTGATTAAGGGCATTCAAGGCTTGAATTGAATCTTTTCAAAAAGAGGCTTCTAACATGAAGGCTATTGATTTACTTAATTATGAGAGGGGTAAATTCTGGACGCTATTGAATTATACGTTAGGCCTATAAAAAATAGGTACCATACTCGCTTTTCAGTTTTAGCTTCTAAACCTAAACCACCCACTGCAAGACGGTATAAAATATTCTTGAAAAACAGCCCTATGGCTTGAAATGTTCATATTCTTAAAATTCAATTCATTTTATAAGTTACTGATAACTTATGAGTTAACCTAACCTCACCCAACCCAACCACATTTTAGCAATATTAAATCATGAAATATGTATTATCATATGTTGTCAAATCAAACCATATAGGGCTATATTCTGTAACTTGTGAATAGCTGATATGATTTATTATTGATGAGTAAAATTTTAAAATTTATTATATCAATAGATTTTGGCCTGTAGACCTTCAAAGTTCTTCCACATTGGTGGATAAGGGTAGATTACAGACTAACTAAGTTATGCTAGTTTGTAATGTGTGTAAAGCAGTAAAGCAAAATTGTTTTTATTGCATACCTAGCTCTAACTTATTTACATTCTAAAAATCTACTGCAATTTAAAATGCTTTAGGCCTACTAATGCAGTAAGTATGGCATTTGTTGCCATAATTACAAAACTCGGCTGCACTATACTTTACGTCCTACACACTCATTCGAATGAGAATATCAATCGATATATCGTTTGGTTAGTTAGGTAAGGTTAACCTAACCTAGCTATCCAAACGATATATCAAATTAAACAATCGAATAATCAATATTTTCATTTGAATGAGTGTAGAACGTAAGAAAGTGCAGCCCAAATCTCAATTAAGGTTAAGTAAACAGTACCTGGGGACCGAGCTTTGCTCGGAGAAAATCATTAGTTCACTCTGAAAGCAGTCTTAGTATCGGAGATACATAAATCTGTTCCCAAACTCCACACGGCTCGCCTTTACAACGTCCTACACCATTTCCTACGTCATGGACCTGTTTCCCTCCATTCCCATAGCACTTTAAGATTGTAGATACCTTAATCTAATCGTTATTAACAGTTCCCACACTCCGGACAGCTCGCCTTGACTACTTCCTTCACCACTTCCAACGTAGCGGACCTGTTTTTCTCCCTTCCCATAGCATTTCAGAATTGCAGATACGTTAATCTAATCGTCATAAACAGTTCCCACACTCCATACTAATCGCCTTTACTACTTCCTTCACCACTTCCTACGTCGCAAACATGTTTCCCTCCCTTCCCATTGCATTTAAAGATTGCAGATACATTAATCTAATCGTCATAAACAGTTCCCACACTCCGGACAGCTCGCCTTGACTACTTCCTTCACCACATCCTACGTCGCAGAACTGTTTCCCTCCCTTCCCATTGCATTTAAAGATTGCAGATACCTTAATCTAATCGTCATAAACAGTTCCCACACTCCGGACAACTCGCCTTGACTACTTCCGTCACCACTTCCTACGTCGCGGACCTGTTTCCCTCCCTTCCCATAGCATTTTAGGATAGCCCATACCCTTATCTAATCGTCATAAACAGTTCCCACACTCCGGACAGCTCGCCTTGACTACTTCCTTCACCACTTCCTACGTCACGGACCTGTTTCCCTCCCTTCCCATAGCATTTTAGGATTGCAGATACCCTAATCTTATCGTCATAAACAGTCCCCACACTCCGGACTGCTCGCATTTACTACTTCCTTCATCACTTCCTACGTCACGGACCTGTTTCCCTCTATTCCCATAGCATTTTATGATTGCCTTTACTACTTCCTTCACTACTTCCTACGTCACGGACCTGTTTCCTTCCCTTCCCATAGCATTTTAGGATTGCAGATACCTTAATGTATTTGTCATAAACAGATCCTAGACTTCGTACTGCTACCCTTGACTACAATGTCTCGAGTAGTCGAGTAATCTTAAGTATAATCAATCTTTGGTATAATCTTTGCTCAATATTAACAAGTGATGTTTTTCCTTTTGTACTGTATTTGTAATTTGCTAGTATACTGTGGGTAGTTGGTTTATTATGAACACGTGCTACAACTTCAAGTCTTTTGTTTACCTTTTCCTTGTTATTTAATTCAACCAACATGGTTACTTAGCAACCCATAAGACTAATGTTAAAAAAATGTGACTTTCAGTTTCGTTTTTCTACGTAATTAGATTTTTGTTGGCAGTTCTAACTGCATGAAACTTGTTTTTAGGCCAAAAATAAACTATTTACAAGATTTGAAGAAAATCGTCGGAGCCGTTTTCGAGATCTTTCTGCAAGCAAGCAAGCAAGCAAGCATACATACAAGCAAACATTGCTCGTATTAGAGTATAGGAGTACCTGGGGACCGAGCTTTGCTCGGGGAAAATCATTTCCCACTCTGCGATGCCAGCCTTTACTACTTCCTTCACCATTTCCTACGTCACGGACCTGTTTCTTTCCCTTCTCATAGCATTTAAGTATTACAGATACATTAATCTAACTGCCACAAACGGTTCCCACACTCTGCGATGCTAAACTTTACTACTTCCTACGTCGTGGACCTTTTTCATCTTTTTCCATAGCATTTTAGTATTTTAAATACATTAATCTAATTTCCACAGACATTTCCCAAACTCCGCACTGCCAGCATTTACTACTTCTTTCACCATTTCCTATGTCTTGGACATGTTTCCATCCCTTCTCATAGCATTTCAGTATTTCAATTTCAGACACATAAATCTAACTGTTACAATTGGTTTCCAGTTCCCAGACTCCACACTGCTCGCCTTTGCTACTTCCTTCACTTCTTCCTACGTCACGGACCTGTTTCCCTCCCTTCCCATTGCATTTTAAGATTGCAGATACCTTAATCTAATCCTCATAAACAGTTCCCACACTCCGGATTGCTCGCCTTGACTACTTCTTTCACCACTTCCTACGTCTATGACCTGTTTTCCTCCCTTTCATTTAAAGATTATAACATTTTAAGATTGTAGATACCTTAATCTAATCATTATTAACAGTTCCCACACTCCGGACTGCTCGCCTTTACTACTTCCTTCACCACTTCCTACGTCGCGGACCTGTTTCCCTCACTTCCATTAGCATTTTAGGATTGTAGATACCTTAATCTAATCGTCATAAACAGTTCCCACACTCCGGACCGCTCACCTTTACTACTTCCTTCACCACTTCCTACGTCGCGGACCTGTTTCCCTCCCTTCCCATAGCATTTTAGGATTGCAGATACCTTAATCTAATCGTCATAAACAGTTACCACGCTCTGGACCACTCACCTTTACTACTTCCTTCACCACTTCCTACGTCGCGAACCTGTTTCCCTCCCTTCCCATAGCATTTTAGGATTGCAGATACCTTAATCTAATCGTCATAAACAGTTACCACGCTCCGGACCGCTCACCTTTACTACTTCCTTCACCACTTCCTACGTCGTGGACCTGTTTCCCTCCCTTCCCATAGCATTTTAGGATTGCAGATACCTTAATCTAATCGTCATAAACAGTTCCTACACTCCGGACCG
The DNA here is from genome assembly GCF_028750875.1 of Macrosteles quadrilineatus. Classification (NCBI taxonomy): domain Eukaryota; kingdom Metazoa; phylum Arthropoda; class Insecta; order Hemiptera; family Cicadellidae; genus Macrosteles; species Macrosteles quadrilineatus. The sequence goes on from NW_026542601.1 coordinate 106,312,236, forward strand.
CTCATACTACTTCCTTCACCACTTCCTACGTCGCGGACCTGTTTCCTTACTTTCCCATAGCATTTTAGGATTGCAGATACCTTACCATCCTTATGGAACAGCTGAAGCCACTCTTATTGTTAGTTCTGTCTGGTTTTCTGTAGATGTCGTGTTTTGTTTACAATTTGTTTCTATTAGTTTAGGGTTAGTTTCTCATTATTTGTGTCTCACTGTTTGGTTAAAATATATAGCCAACGATAGTATTTTAAAGTACGGTAATATAGTGAACGAGTTATCGTTTATGATTGAATAGTACTATTTGGTTAAACGAGGTTTTAAATTACTGAAATAACAAGAAACAAATTGTAAACAAAGCATGACATCTACAGGAAACCGGACAGAACTAACAATAAAATTTGGTTTCAGCTGTTCCATAAGGATGGGAAATCTACCTTAATCTAATCGTCATAACAGATCCCACACTCCGCACTGCTAAGTTAGCCTTTACTACAATGTATCGAGTAAGCTTCAGTATAATCATTGCTCAATAGTAACAAGCGATGTTTTTTTGCTTTTGTACTGTATTTTGTAATTTCTAGTATACTGTGGGTAGTTGCCTTTATGAACACATGTGTTACAACTTACAAGTCTTTCGTTTACTTTTTCCTTGTTATTTAATTCAACCAACATGGTTACTTAGCAACCTATAAGACTAATGTTCAAAATATGTGACTTTCAGTTCTATTTTTCTACATAATTAGATTTTTGTTGGCAGTTCTAACTGCAGTAAACTCGTTTTTAGGCCAAAAATAAACTATTTACAACATTTAAAGAAAATCGTCGGAGCCGTTTTCGAGATCTTTCTGCAAGCAAGCAAGCATACATACATACATACAAGCAAACATTGCTCGTATTAGAGTATAGGATATTACTCGGTTCAATACAATTTTAAGATCTTCCTAGCCTAGCATGAGCATAATAATTCAGCAGGGTAGCCCTTTTACAATAAATTTAAAGTGAAATGTAACAATTCTACAAACATGGAAGTTAGGCTATGGAGGTCTGAAATCACATAACATTTAAAGATAACATACTCTATTAATCAGCAATGTCATAGATTGATAAGGAACTAAGGTCCTTAATGGCTTTGATAATTTACAGTTGTAACTTTATTTCCAGGTTATATGATATCGAAAGATTTCGCCGAATTAGCATAGGTTAACCACGCACATGTTTACACACAAACCCACGAAACGAACGACATGGAGAGATCTGGATCTGGATCAGCTGAATCAGAACGGTTTTGTATGACAACAGTTAGCAGACGACACAATGGACCAAAGAGTAAAAACACGATACGAAGTGTGTACTAGCAGTTATCCGGCGCGCGTTGCTGCACTAAGCTACAGTATTTTTAAATTGTAATTTGTTCTTTACGATAAACTAGTTGTTGCCCACGGGCTTCACCCCGTTTGACTTCATAAGTATTAATTAAACTATTGATTGGTTAGGTTAAGCTGAAATAAACAAAACAGAATACAGTAATACCATAGATAAAACAAACAAATAATCTCACCTGATTTTAATAAGGTAATAAATTGAAAGAATAACATACATTAGTTGTATGGAAAGTTCCCTTTGGAAAGCAATTACGACCTTTTAGGGCAATTTAAGAAATAATGGATAGTTTTGCGCAAGGTTTCATTTTAAGTAAGTGGTTTATGGGGGTGTGACTTAAGTTCATGGGTACTTTTGCCTTTATATATAGGTAGTATTAGTATTAGTATTATTTTGAGTTCCTTCTTTTAACCCTTGATCTGGCGTTGGTCCCTAGGGGACCAGAAAATGTTGAGTTCTCAGTGGCGGTGGTCCGCTAGGGACCAGAACGACATAGTTTGGAACTTTCTATTTTTATAATACTGAAACAGTTTAAAAACGAAATGAATCTTATACCATTAGAAAGATGAGATTCGGAGGATTAATTTGCATGTATAAAACATCATTGAGCGAGAATTATGTAGCGAAAAAACATAGTTTAAAAAACTAGAGTGTTCAAAATTTATTTTGGCGGTGGAAAGTTTTAGTCGCATGGCAACAAAAACAGCTGTTTTTTGTTTAGGAGTATTTAAAAAACATTGATATTTCTACGTAGGGAATCATATTCCACACAACATTTACATTTAGATCAAATGTCTAAAAAAATTATTTGTTGGCTTTCTTGTGGGTTGCTTTTGAAATTTATAATTTGCATAATCCGAAAATTTCCAAACCACTAGCCACTACGCCTAAACGCATTGCTAGAAAATTCCTTTTTTATACCATTACATTCTACATTTATCACTGAAACAGAACATACGTAAATGTTTGTACTTATATTTACAAATAACTGCTCTGTGGCGAAATATACGGTACCACTACAAAAAGGCCAAAATTCACCCGCCACTGAGGACTAAAATGACCGCCAGATCTAGGGTTAATGACAGTAATTTGGTGGGTTAATGACAAACTAGTAAACACGTTGCTCGAAATCAAGCAATTGGAAAGAAGTAAAGTAGTTATTTAAAAGCAAATAAAATTCATCATAATTTGAGATGAGTTTAAAAGACTTTGAATTGAAAAATAAATAACAGCGATTAAAATTATACAGCTGATTAAAATGTAAACAATTATGTTCTTCATAAGGATAACATGGGATCTTTCAAAGCCACTGGGACAGAGCCCAATGGACTTTTTCAAAAATGTAAGGCCAGTTTGCATATCTACGCGACACGCTTATCTTTCCAATGAGACGTCAATGGATAAAATCGGTTAAGAAATGGCGGAGGAGTTCAACCGACAAAGTTTCGTGTAGCGTATTAATTATATAGATAGATTCGGAGGCATTTGAATACCTGAGATAGCACGCACGATTATTATCACGGCCACCTTTAACTCCAGGCCACGGCCTTCGAAGTGGCAACATCGCAAGTAGGGTTGTATCAGCTGTTTTTTTTTTATTTTTTATTTTTTTGAGGTGGCTACTGGTAATTTGTGTATTTTTTAAGTTTAAAATGGTTTAAAATACCTGCATATAGTAATCCTTTGTTGCTGATTTAGGCAACTAGTTTCGGTTCTTGTTTTGAACCATCTTCAGGCCTCAAGGTGTCAAGTGATCACTTCATTCGAAGGTCGTTAACAGAGTTCAATAAATAAAACATATACAAAACACGATACACGGAACGGACACACATTACAAAAAACACGAAAAACACGAAGGGACATTGACAATCGATCGTGACCGGGCTGAGGTAAAGTCTAGACTGGTGGTCAAAGTGGTCTATGACGTTGTCTCTGTCTTCTTATCACCGGTGCGTGTTCATTCATTCATTGTTCCCTCCAGTATCCTTATAGCTGTGTTGTAAATATAGTTGGATTGGAAGGAGAGTTTATCGTTCAAAACATTTTGATGGTCAGCTTTAACCGCTCTGTATATTTCAAACTCTTCCAATGTGTTTCTGGTTAGACGGTCCTGCGAGAAATGTAAAACTTCCATATTACTATTGATGTCTGAATAATTGTGGTTGTGTAATACTAGATGTTCTGCAAAATTTGATGTTTGGGGAGCTGTTGTTTTTCTGGGCATATGTTCCTTAAATCTCTTCTTAAACGAGCGTGAAGTCTGGCCAATGTAGTAGTTCGTGCAGTCATTACAATTTATTTTGTAGACTCCAGACTTATCGTAGATGGATGAATTAATTTCTGTTTTATCTTTCAATAGAGATCCAAGTTTATTGTTAGTCTTGAACGATACAGTGAATTTATTTTTGTCCATGATATTTTTAAATGTGTTACTGATATATCAGTAACACATTTAAAAATATCATGGACAAAAACTTATCGTGTTACTGATATATCAGTAACACATTTAAAAATATCATGGACAAAAATAAATTCACTGTATCGTTCAAGACTAACAATAAACTTGGATCTCTATTGAAAGATAAAACAGAAATTAATTCATCCATCTACGATAAGTCTGGAGTCTACAAAATAAATTGTAATGACTGCACGAACTACTACATTGGCCAGACTTCACGCTCGTTTAAGAAGAGATTTAAGGAACATATGCCCAGAAAAACAACAGCTCCCCAAACATCAAATTTTGCAGAACATCTAGTATTACACAACCACAATTATTCAGACATCAATAGTAATATGGAAGTTTTACATTTCTCGCAGGACCGTCTAACCAGAAACACATTGGAAGAGTTTGAAATATACAGAGCGGTTAAAGCTGACCATCAAAATGTTTTGAACGATAAACTCTCCTTCCAATCCAACTATATTTACAACACAGCTATAAGGATACTGGAGGGAACAATGAATGAATGAACACGCACCGGTGATAAGAAGACAGAGACAACGTCATAGACCACTTTGACCACCAGTCTAGACTTTACCTCAGCCCGGTCACGATCGATTGTCAATGTCCCTTCGTGTTTTTCGTGTTTTTTGTAATGTGTGTCCGTTCCGTGTATCGTGTTTTGTATATGTTTTATTTATTGAACTCTGTTAACGACCTTCGAATGAAGTGATCACTTGACACCTTGAGGCCTGAAGATGGTTCAAAACAAGAACCGAAACTAGTTGCCTAAATCAGCAACAAAGGATTACTATATGCAGGTATTTTAAACCATTTTAAGTATAATACAGTAATCCGGAGGCTAAACAACTATTTTTTAAAATATTTTTTAAGAATACAAAAGCTTGTTTACTGGGCTATGAAAATGTTGACTCCAATTTGATGTACAAAAACAGATTTTCAATTTAAACATTTATTTGGTTTCCAATTCTATACTGGATGGTAATAGAGTCTGAAGACAGTTAAATATCTTTTTAAATAATTTTGATAGAGATACAATACTTGGTACAAAGTTACAGAGCATAAGACTTTATTTTACCACATATTCAGTGATCTGATAATGCTTCAGGGGGACGGCCCACAAAGAGTCGGAAGAAAATCTTAAATGGAAGCATAGGTCAATGCACGTAAAATGAATGGTCTTTGTTAGTAGAATACAATGCCACAAACCGCACTTCAAAAGGTTGATCCCGCGCAAAATGGCAGATGTTAAAAAGATGTTGAAAGATTTCTTGAATCTGCCATTTTGAATCTTTGAACGACTGCCATTTTTCACTCGGGCGTTATTTTGAGCTTCAATTTACGGCATTGTAATCTACTAGTGAAGACCTTTAATTTGATGTGCATATTGACCTATGCTTACGTTAACAATTTTCTTCCGATTCCTAGGGCTGTGCCCCCGAGGAGTAAGCGTATAATAGCAATGCAAATTAAATGAATCTTTGAACAACTGTCATTCTTGGCTCGGTTGTCCATTTAAGTTAAAATTTGTGGCATTTTATTCTGCTAGTAAAGACATTTAATTTGATGTACAAGTCAACCTATGCTTTTATTTATGATTTCCTTCTGACTCCTTGCGGGACGTCCCAATATGATATAAAATTGATATTTCCTAAAAAAAAGGTAGATTCTTAGGGAGTGGTGTTGATGTATCAAATCTTATTGATTTATCTGTTGTCGTTTGGAAAATATTTAACTGCCTTCGGACTTTATATTTTATTTTCAATCTATCTATATAAATAAAATTAGAGTTTTGTCTGTACATTGCTCAGAATTATATATTTTTAGGTTATTTTTACGTTTTATACATTAAAGAAGCAGAAACGAGTCTTATCTCTATTTCTGTCTGTCTGTCTTTCCCTCTGTCTGTAACACTCAAGATGGCATTTTACGCAATCTTCTCCGTGAAAACCAGAGTACCTATCAAGATCCAAGTCATTTTAATGTATTCACTGGATTGGCGAGAGTGTCTTTAGTGATTAAAATATAGCCTCATACTACTTTGTAAATAAAATTACGGACTTTCAAAAATGTAGTTTTGTGCGATTTTTGTCAAATTTTCGTTCAATTTTTATCACATAATCGTCTATGAAATAACGAACAGCTGTTCGGATCAAGACTATTTTTTCTAGCTGTCACTGATACCCAGACAGCACACTTTCTCCTCAGGACATCCCACGGATATTGCGACAGGATATGCAAGATATCCCATAGTAGTCCTATGGTCAACCTGGGATATCCCAGGATATAAAATTATTTGCTAAATAATGAAGACGGCCAAATTATAAACTCGGAATTACTGAAAATAATTACATCAAGAACAACACTATAAATATAAGAAAAACTCAAAAGAAAAATGTGTCTAATATTATTTTTCATTTTTCCAATATCCTTTAAATCATCATTTTTTAACTTTTGTTTAAAATTAATTTATTAAGCAAATATTTACTTTTTGTACTACAGTAGTGTAAACACAGCCTGAAGATGGAAACCTAGTTTCTGAAAGTGCTAGTGAATAAAATAAATTATTATTTAATGGCCTTGTTAAACATTTAAATTTAGATATACATTTCATCAGTGGTAGTAGTTTTTTTTCTCCAGTTTGGTACCGGGACATTAGAGGATATCCAGTGGATTTTGTACATGTCCCGGGATGTCATGGGACATTTTGGGATATCCTATGGCATTCGTACATATCCCGTGCTGTCTGGGTATGATTACAAATGTTGTTTACAAATACCGCAACCATTTCGAATCACGGTTTGAAAGCAAATTACAACCAAGTGAGATTAAAAACGTTTTTCTTACATAACGGATTTAATTAATCGCAAGTGCAATAATATAGAGTAATAGTGTAACCGTAACTGAATTTAAATAACTAGGCATCATCAAGATCGGAACCATAAATTCTTTGAGCATAAAATGTTTCTTGAGTTTTGATAACCAGAAAGAAGACCTTGAATCAGTGTTTTATAGGGCTGGGACACTGAAATGATCGTCGCCAATAGCTTACAAAAAAGGTTTCCACTCATTGACGGCGCTTCGCCGTACATACTAACAGCACAGAATTACCAGAGACTGCGGACAAAAAAGCCCAAACTGAAAATAAATGCGAACAAAAAAACACAGAAACTACAGGAGTAGAAACAGTAACCTAGACATACCAAATAGGCCTAACCAAAAAACTCAAAGTCTTAAACAGCATAAAAAGGACATGAAAATTTACCACCTTAATATAAACCGTGGCCTACAAACAAAAATTGACCTAATTGAAATGGAAATAGACACTATAAAACCACAATTTTTACTTATCACTGAACATGGGCTAACTAAAGAACAGATTGAAACTACTAACATCCCAGGATATAACTTAGCAGCAAAATTTTCAAGAACCAATCATCTCTGGGGCGGAACCGCAATATACACACAAATATCATCAAAAATAGACTTCCAAATTATTGACACTGAGCAGTGAAGGATTTACCACTAAGGCCGCGAGCAAGAGGGGGCCGCAGAGGATTGGGAAAAACATTTTTTTAGATACAATTTTAAAAAAATAATTTATTTTAAACCACCAGTTTGCCGCGATCACAGGTGACCATAATGATGTCTCCGTGGACCGAGGGAGATGTTCACGATTTTGCCGCGGCCTCGGGTGCCTGTGATGATGTCCCGTGATTGCGGCCCGCGGGAGACGTTCATGATTTAGCCGCGGCCGCGGGTGACGTTCACGAATTAGATGCTGTATCGAGTTGTCAATGATGATGTCCCCGTGATTGCGGCCCGTGTGCGGGAGATTTTCACGATATCGCCGCGGCTGCGAGTGTTGATGATGATGTCCCTGTGATCGCGGTTCACGGGAGATGTTAACGATTTCGCCGCGGCTGGGGGTGTCAATGTGGATGTCCCCGTGATAGCTTCCCGAGTGGGATGTTTACGATTTCGGCACGGCCGCGGGTGACAATGATGAAGTCCTCATGATCGCAGTCCACGGGAGAGCTGTTTAACACGACTTTGCCGCGATCGCAAGTTTCGATGATGATGTCCCCGTGATTGCGGCCCGCGGGAGATGTTCACGATTTTACTGCGGTCCCGGATAGTTACGATCACTAAGCCATCATAGTTATGATGGTTTAGTTAAGTTTGACTTGGTTTAGGAGAGATGTCCACGATTTCATCCAGGATCACGGGTGTCGATGATGATGTCCCCTTGATGTATAGGAGATAGTCACTATTACTTCCGCGATCGCAAGGAATTTTCACCACAGGGGGAGGGCCGCTCAAGTAATTTGGCCTGGGGCCGCAAGTACCATAAATCCGGCACTGACACTGAGAACCTATCCAGGGAAATGGAATGTGAAATATCAGCCATTAAAATTAAAACAACATCAAAGGCAACGGTAATAGTCTGCGTATATAGACCACCATCAGCCGACATCGATAGATTTCTTCAAACATTTGACACGTTCCTTAATCAAATATCAATCAAAAACAACCAGATAGCAATCCTCGGCGATATAAATATTGACACACTCTCCCCCTCAAATAATCTAACAAAGCTGGAAACCCTTCTTAAACAACACAACCTTTTAATGCCAAAATTACCGCCAACCCGAATAACTCCGACATCAAAAACAAGCATAGACTGTTGTATAACCAACCACCTCAAACCACTCACTGAGGTAATAAATAACACAATCTCTGATCATGAAGCGGTTCTCTGTACATTGAATACACCTATAAATGAGGGAAACAAAGAAAAAATAATGCTGAGGAACTTTTCCAAGGCAAACATGCAACTCATCAAAACCCTGCTAGAAAAAAAAAACTGGTCTTCAGTTTTTGAGGAAAGAACGGCAAACGGAAAATATAACAACTTTATAGGCATTCTGACATACTACTTGGATGCGGCATGCCCCTACAAAACAAAAATAATATCATCCAAAAAAAAGCAAGCATACGCCATGACCGAACCCATACAACAACATAGAAAAGACACCATAGAAGCAAAAAACAGATACCTCACTACAAACCAAAACAACCACAAAAATGAGTATATTAGACGGAAAAAGGCCTATGATCAAAAAGTCATCCAAGCAAAAAAGGAGTATGTTACTCACAGGATATCTAATGCATCAAATCAATCCAAAGAATCCTGGAAAATTATTAACGAAGAAAGAAACAAAAATAAGACCTCAGACCTCAAGAATATAAGCCTAAAACTAAACGACATAACTATAACCAACCCAAAAGACATTGCCGACTCTTTCAATGATTTTTTTATCAACATAGGGAAAACAACCGGACCTACAACACTCCTAAACACCCCAACCAACAACTTTCAGAACAACCTACAACCAAAGCTGGAGCTATTTGAACCGGTCTCAGAGCAAGATCTAAAAAAATTATTCAAATCCATAAAACATAATAATACAGCAGGGATAGATGACCTGTCTGAGAAACTTATACATCACTGCCAAGATGAAATAGCTCAACCCCTACTACACATCATAAATTCCTCCATAGCCGAATCTACAGTACCAGACAAAATGAAAATATCATTAGTATACCCAAAATACAAAAAATCTGAAAAAACCAATATAGAAAATTATAGACCAATAGCCATACTTCCAACCTTATCTAAATTTCTAGAAAAAGTAATCCTCATACAAATAATGAAATTTTTAAACTCCAACAATAAATTACATATCCATCAACATGGATTCCGAAATAACAGGTCTATCAACACAGCCATATCCGATCTTCTCCAATCCATAACCGAGAACTGGGAAAAATGTCATAACGTTTCAGCAATATTTTTGGACCTCCGGAAAGCATTTGACTGCCTCGACTGGTTAATATTGCTTGACAAACTGGAATCAATAGGGATTACAAAAAGTGCTAAAGCGTGGCTAAAAAGTTATCTCTCCAATAGACAGCAAATAGTCGAAGTAACCCACTATATTAACAACACCAAACAAAAAATAAAATCAACCTGTGGGAAGATGGAAAATGGCGTACCACAAGGCTCTGTTTTAGGACCACTACTCTTCCTAATATACGTCAATAGCCTACCACAAAACCTCCCCGAATTCACAAAATGTATAATGTTTGCCGATGACACAACCCTCATTGTTCCAGCATCAAATATAGAAGAACTGGAAAACCGAATTGAAGCAACAACAATTTCTGCAAGCGACAACTTCAAAAAACTCAATCTCACTATAAACCAGACAAAAAGCGCAATAGTAAACTTTACACCAAGAAACACAACAAGTCAAACGCCTAACACCAATATTGAAATAGTATCAGAAACCAAATTCCTAGGACTAATAATAGATGAAAACCTCAGCTGGAAAACCCATGTAGAAAATTTAACAAATAAATTATCCTCGGCATTTTATGGACTTAAAAGAATAAAAAGAATATCTGGGAAAAATACCGCACTTGTTGTTTACCACGCTCTAATTTCTTCCCACATAAGATTTGGTATTATAGCCTGGGGAGCGGCACCGCAAATCTACCTAGACCAAATACTAACTGTCCAGAAGAAGTCTATAAGAGCAATTAATGATCTGCAGGATGAAGAACACTGCAAACCATACTTTATCAACAACAAAATTTTAACAGTCATATCCATCTATATCTACGAAACCATCGTCCATTCCCTAACATCAAACAGCAATAGAAGAGAAGACATACATGACCACAACACAAGAAGAAAACAACAATTTGACTTACCATACCACAGACTTAAAAAATCTCAAAACCATCCAAACTACATAGGACTAAAATTTTTCAACCACCTCCCAGATTAATTAAAAAATATTCAAAATACAAACGGCTTTAAAAATAAACTTAAAGACTTCTTCTCAACAAGACCCTGCTACAAGATAAAAGAATTCTTTGAAGCTATTAATGCCTAAAGATGAAGAATAAACCCGGACGAGCCCCCTTTCTTAAGGACAGCGGAGGTAAACACCCACAAGTAAGTAAATAACAAGTAAGTAACAAGCTTCAATGGTGGTTGTGTAAAGTGTAAAGTAAAAAATCACAACTGCAGTGGGTGATTGTAACAGAGGTTTAACAGAGGAAGTGCTAAACTCGCTTTTTCAATGTGTCACTTTCTGTTTCTACTCACAGTGTGATGCAATCGCTGGACCATACAGCCAATAGGCCCATAGCTCATATCTTGGGTACGTAAGCCTACATATTTATTCATAACAAACTTTTCGACGACGATCCTTGATACCGGTACTTTTCCTTAGAATACATGGCCTACATACTTAAGAAATATAATAATTACAAATGACCAAAACCCCAACATTGTGTGATTTTCGTCACATTTCCTTATAATGTTAATAGATATACTAATCATTGTTTAGAGAATGCGTAATCTATTAAATAACAAAAAGTTGTTTGGATAAGGTTGTTTTTTTTTCAAACTGACACCGATAAGTTTACGTTATAACTTTTTACGAGAAAATCCAAAACCAAGAGATCAATAACCTCTTGACCGTGGTGGACACACTGTAACTAGCTTGGGTCCTGTATAATCGCACTCTGGGTACACCAAGCTGATGGCACTGCCTGGTGTTGTAGTTGTGCTGGTGGACGTTGAGCCACGCCCCCCGCCCCCGCACCTGCACCCAGGCCAACGACTTGGAAGCGTGATTCCATGTCCAGGCCCGAGAAGCGGCTCACAAACTACCAAAAAACAAGAGAGCCGTAGATGAAGGTTCAAGAACAACAGGACGGGTGTCTATGTCAGACGAATCTCATAGTCTACTGTAACAGGTTGGTGACTCCAAGCTTTGGCGTCAGCACATCTGAGAAGCGAGAACACAGGTTCTGATAGCTTCAGCCTCACAAGGAGTCAGATGCCCTCAGGAGTCAGAGACCCGTCTCGCAAATTGGAAAAAACACTGACCTCTGCCTAAATCCAAAATTAGGCCAGTGTGATTGATAAAATCCGCTCCCAAAATGACAGGAAAATGAAGGTCCTATGCCACCCAAAAACTCCAAACCCAAGAAAAATGCTCAATTTTGAACTTGAAACGGGCTTCGTACATGATAGGAAGAGGTGAATTTGACGCGGTCCAGCAGATAGGGGTTTTTTGATCAACTTGCTTGATTAGCCCAGAAGATTTTAGTTATTCTCCTGGCATGAATAAAATAGCTGGCACACTTATATAAATAACTCTGTATATTGACTCTATGTAGAATATAAAATACAGTACTGTAATAAAGCCTTAAAAGGGAAGCCGCCAGGTCTTCTGCCTGGCTCGTAGACTGCGAAATATGGTGGAATTAGATGTTTCTGATGAAGGTCCACAAGTGAAAGAGAATCACACGTTATCAAATCCATATACGCTAAGCCGATTTTTGTAAACAGAACTCCTCCCTCATTTTTGGACCGATTTTGATGATTAAAGTGTCAAAAAAGTGGCCCTAAATCCCTGATCCCCCAAACCTAACCTAACCTAACCCTAACCCCCCCCCTAAACCTAACCTTGTTGGCCCTAATCTGTGGCTTTGCAAAGTGTTTTTAATTTGTTGGAATCCTTATTAGTTTGGGCAGGATCTTCCATCAAAGTTGGGGTTTCTCCTTTGATGGAGCACCCCCAACTTCCGTCCTATAAAATTAACATGGGGGAATCTAAATATTTAATTGGAAACTTTGTCTCCACTAATTTGAGAGAACGACTGGGCATAGAAACTTGGTGTAGAGGTGTCCAAAGAAAGGTCTCGGTCTGTTGATGAGCTATCAAAAGAGAAACGAAGTAAATTCCCTCGGGGCTCTGCCCCAAAAGCCAGTCTTAAGTTCCCTTCCCATATTTGTTTATGTTTATTTGTTTCCCTTCCCATATGCGAAACTATAGTAGTCATAGGCATAACGCGTTGATATATTATAATAACAACTGTTGTTATTATATCTATGTCATAATGTCACTGCGAAGCTTTTGCGAGTGGTGAACTAGTGCTCTCCCTCCAACATTCCTATTTCTCTATGTTATTTCATTTCAACAGCCTTCTTCTTCTTCTCCCCTTTTTTTAATGTTTGGTTATTGGTTTGGTCTTGGTCTCGTCCTCGTCTCCGTCTCCGTCTTCGTCTTCCGTCTGTCTGTTCTCTGTTCTGTGTTCTGTGGGTGGGCGTGGCGTAGCTGAAGCTGTGCGCTGTGCTGTGTTGTGGGTGTTTTGGTTCTGTGGTTTGATAAGAAAATTGCTCAATGATTCACAGAGTTATCTCTATGGTCTTAAAGGATGGAATAATCAACTAGTTACTGACTTAGCACAACAGGTTAGTGACATAACTAACTTATTGATAAAAGAATTAGCCTAAATACTTAAAACTAATCCTAAGCTCGTGTAACCTACAAACCACGAATAACTTACTAGAAAAAATTATTTTTTATTTATTTATTTTTCTAGTAATCGTGCTACAAACTAGGCCGGTTAGCCTAGCCTACCTCCTAAGTTAATAAACATGTCATCTTAGTCGTAGTTCATCTAAGAGGGTTTGTACAACAGAGTAGCCCATTATACAGGAGCAGGAGATAGGCCCGGGCTTATCTTACACTTCCAATAAAGGCAGCTTCAACCTAGCCTACTTTACTATGCTTGAGTTCCATAGGCTACTGTAAAATCTTTTATTAACCTTATATTAGGCTTAGGCATGTATGTTCAAGGTGTGTACTGAGAAAAGCGTCCAAGGACTAAATCCATCCGAAGTGTAGGCTAACTCCTGTAACAGAATTAGATGGTAGGCATAACTTAACACATGTTGCCATAGGCTATCCTAGGCCTATGTTTACAGCGCACAGTTAAGTTAGTTACGGTATGGTCGTTGTGTCTCTTGCTGTTACCATAACAATATTTAGGCCTAACTTAGCACAGTCTGTAATATTATAAGTAAGTAGGCCTAAGTTAATCTCAGGCTAAACTGTTTTAGAGTGTTTAGTTAGGGCTATCATATAAGATACCGGTAATCCGCTAATTGGAAAATTATGCATAATAAGGTGACCATGGAAACCTAGGCCTATAAGTTAGTAATTTTATCCCTAGGCTATCATGAGAAACTAACTTAAGTTAAGTTACAGATTGTTAACTTAAGTTACAGTACCGGAAAACAATGGTACAACAATTTCTCTGCTTTTAGAAAAACTACTTATAGGCTTAACTTATAAATATTATGGAAAGTAAATGAGAAACGTCTTATAACACTTAAAACATAACTTATATTTACGCTTACTGTCACTCACAAGACGGTAGGGGCCTAAGTATACAAAAAAGATGGTAAGTGGTGATCGATTTCGATTGTGGGACAAACTCCAATCATCATCAGACCCAATACTTGGGTGAATCTTTTATTTACTTTCTGTAAATTTAATAACACGTACAATGCTGATCAAAAAGTTATTAATAGGATATGCCTATATATTCACACTTGAAATTGAGTTTTTTAACTGCAATGACACAACCACTACCACTCTTGGCTTTTTTAGTGGCGACACTGTCATTAGTGCTGTTACAGCTGTTTTGTTTGTTAGCAGCTAAGTTAAGTAATTGTTAAGTACACTAGGCTTATATCATTCGTGTAGCCTATTTTTTAAGAATGCGAAAGCTTGGTTACTGGGCTATGGAAAAATTGACTATTTTAAATGTAGACCTACGGAAGTAAATTTTTAATTTAGGCCTATATGTTTAGGTGCCAGTACACTAAGTTATGACTTAGCCTATATGTCTTATTTTCAATCTTTTAATACACTTTTGTTTATATTACGAAATATGTCTGACCAAGATTTAAGTTTCTTAATGACTCTTAATTTTAATCAAATATTTTATAAGTTATAGGACTGCTTAGGCTAAATTAACGTACTTTACCTGTCAAAGTAGGCTTTCTAATGTGATATTTACTTTAAAATTACATATACAATTCACCCATAGGCCTAGTTGTGAAGTAGGCTAGGGTCTATTAACTTAGGTTTTAGTGTGAAAATAGCGCAAATTAATGTTTCTAAATACAACATTTAAAAAATGGGAAATTAAGTTACCGGTACCGGTATGTTTATTGTGGTTTGAATAATTTTTATGACAGCTGAAAAATCTTTGCACCATTGTTTTCAGTTAGGTACAAATCTAGGTTTTGGTGGTATATAAATTTACTTACCCTACTATAAGTTTCTATAGTCTTCGGTGCCGCTAATTACAAATATTAAGGCTATTCCTTTTAAGCTAAGTTAAATGGTAAGTTTATAGATTACCTTGCTTCATCGATGAAAATAGTGCCGTAGGCTATTCCTTTTATTCTATTGTAACCAACCAAGATTTTAATTTCCTGGTTGGAATGGGATCCCGGCCTAGTTGCTGGAATCCTAAAATGACTGATTTCAGTGGGTCAAATTCATTATCAAGCAACATTTTTACTGTATATTCCTAATTTTGTAGATAGCGATGGCATCTTCACAAAAACTGGGAATAGAGATCTATGTAGACGATTACCACTCAGTTACTGTGTTCACTGCAACTAAAGTTGAGGAGGACGAAGGATGGAAATCAGGTTTTAGAGCCAAGCAGTTTGATGAATTCTGCCGTAGCCATTTCAGAGCACATCGTTTTGGCCCTGATCCAGAGACTGGTCAGGTATGTGTCACTCTATCCTGTAACTTACTAGGGCTAAGGTAAATGTTAATTAATCGGGATCAATCGCAGGAGTTTTTATTTGTAATGTGTGTTTTTTCGTTACTATTTACATAACCTTAACTTACATTAAAGAAAAAAACACTTTTACTACTTGTTTCGATCGCCGATTATATAATTTATTATTAGAAAAATAAAATATTGATAACGAATCGTCAAAAAACCATCGATAATGAATGTTCCATTTAACCAAATAATACCGTTGTTTAACCAAGACAAAAACTCCGCTTAGCGAGAATCTGTGTTTCAAATTTTAAGCGACCGATGAAGGGTTAACTTACTGTAATACATAGGCTTGAGAACCGAGAAAAGAAATCATCGGCGTAGAGTGTTTAATTTTGGATTTCGAAATACTGTTGGTTTGAAATTTAGATGTGGGCCTAGGCTACCCATTTTTCACTCGTTGCTCAAACATGTGTAGGCAACTAAACATTAAACAACATGTAACAATTAAAGTATTAAAGTTATGTAGTCAACATGCGTGATTTGGCTTCTATTGTTTTAACATTTTGCTTAACACAACTCTCTCAATTAATAGTTGAAGAAGAAGTTTGTTGTTTTTGTTCATTTTTGATAATGAGAATCAACAAATGATATCTGCAGTAGAAGTAGAACCTCGCTAATTCGAATTTCAGAGGAGAAACCATTTATTTTGAATTATGAGAAGTTTTAAAATAGAGAGTTTGATTTATAGAGGTCAGAATAAATAAAATTTGAATTATGGAGGTCCCAGATTTAAGTTTAGAGAGATTGAGAGAACGGAGACTAATGAACACGTCGTGGAAACATCATTAAGGAGATCAGTTCATGTTTCATTTACAGCTTACGATAACGCAACTGAAATCGTAGAGGTTGGCTTCGATTATAGATTGTAGAGGCAACAGTTCGAATTACCGGTACAGTACAGCAACAAAATTTGAATTGTAGAGGCTCAAGTATGTGCAAATTTGAATTGTAGAGGCTGCATTAAGCGTAAAATCACTTTGAATTATCGCTATATTATTTTTTTAATTTTAGAGGTTTTCTGAGAGGAACAGACAAACATTTCTAATTATAGAGGTTTTCGAACTACCGAGGTTCGAATTAGCGAGGTTCTACTGTATTGGGATAATCTTAGAATCACAGAACTATTGTACTAATTTATTGAAACTGGTTAGCAAAAAATTTTAGCCATACATACTTAAAAAAACAAAAGTTTCTGGTAGACCTAATTGTAATTATTGTAAATAATTTCCTAGGTTGTCGGTGTGTTTTTACCGAAGCACTGTCAGGGTTTTTGGTTGAGGGGGCAAGTGGTACAGATAATAACAAATACAGACAACAGCTTTGAATACAAAGTGCAGCTGAATGATGATGATGTTGTGTTGGTAAAACGCCCGCACCTTATAACATTCGACGAGGCTCAGTTGGCGCCGATGGACGCTCTGAAGCCACCACCATTGAAGCCATGGAAACCATCGACCAAATTCATAGGACTGTATGGAGTGTTGCCTGTCAGTCCTTTGTAAGTAATATTTTTCCTTTCTCTCCCCATACATAGTATAGAGAAAGAAGTAGTTATGTGTCAAAACCGAATCTTAAATCTCTTGCGTTTGGGTTTTAAGATTCAAAATTTCTGGTTTTGAAAGGATTTTTTTTCTCAAAACGTTTGCCCTGAAATAAAAAAAGTGTTTTTCGAAGTGGTGATTGTGTGTGTGTGTGGATGTGTACAGAGCCACAGACCACACCTATAGTTGGATTTTGATGAAAATTGGTAGGTATGTGGTTACTAATCAAATGTATAACTTATCTAGGCGTATTTTTGAAATTGCTATTTTCAATGGTGCTATTTCTATAAAAGACCCACAATAAAATAACAGAATATTCATATTTTTAAAAGACGGCCCTAACGATTTTGATTAACATTTTGTGTGTTATAGCCCTTTTGATTCTGAACGAAATGGTAAACCTTTATAACTGTAAAAATAACATTGAATATAAGTGAAACTTTTGTGATTTTAACTATAAAATACCATACTTTCTCCCACCTGTTGCCCGTGATAAAAGTTGTTGGCAAACTAAAATTAGAAAGGTTTGATACTTGACTCACCTTTTAAACCTATTGTCTAATCCTACACTCATCTCCATTCTTACTTGGCTTACAATACCTACTTTCGTTTGGTCGCCATTTCAAAGTTTATTTAAGTATGTTATGTTTGATTTTCCATAGGTATTGATTAATTTTCCATAGGCCCTATTGATTGATTTTAGCTTCTTCTTAGTGAATTTCCCTATAGAGAAGTAGCTATTACCATAGGTAGCACAGTAAAACCTAGGCCCTGGACCAATTTACTTTTTCATTTTGATGTCCCCAGAGGCTAAAGAGACAATTCATTTGAATCAAATTTTATGTTTTTGGAGTCAAAAGTGACAAAACTCCATTTTTTCCCCATAAAACCCCCTATACAACCCTATGGTCTGATCATACTGGTTCACGAACTCATTCAAGTTTATCCTGCCTTACATCTTGAAGCCAAATTCCATTGAAACCGGACATAAATTACTCAAGTTATTGCATTCACGGATGTACATATGTATGTATTTATAGCTAAAAATATGAACGCTAAATATGAAATTTTAACGTATTATCATTGTAATAATGGTGTTTCCGTATGAAATAAATAAATAAACGAATAGTATTTTTGGCAATTAGGGACATTAAAATGAAAAGTATATCAGTCCCGGCTCTAGGTACAGTATTACCGTGCCACCTACGGTAAAAGCAACTTCCCTATAGGGAAATTTGCCAACAAGAGCACAAACATACATCTAGAGCTAAAACTTTATGCAGAGTGGTAGCCTATTTACAAGTGTTGCAAATAAATTTAATAGTCACTGCTCTCTCTCTCTATCCAATTGTTTGTGGCTTTGTCAAGGGTGCTCTTTTCAGTGAAATCTATGTCTGTCAAAAAACAAAGCCATCAACACAAATATCGTATACGGCCATATTATTACTTCAAACATAGTGTTCAAAGAGGTCCTGTAAACATGTACAAACGTAAAAGCTTAACATAATATTTTGAAAGTTAGTTATCTAAAAATTTCACCCACTTCTATTCCTGAAGTAAGAACCCATAGTTAAATCAACGATGCATCTACTACAAAGTAGCCTACTGTGTTGTGTACTTCATAAATGGTATTTCAGAAGGTTCCAGTGTGAATGCTTCGCATGGGTCGGCTAGTCTATCATTATTATTTATAGGCCTACCTCAATAAATCTACTGACATTATCTTTTTCACTAAACTATGTATTTTTGTAGAATCTTGTAGGTTGGTCATACATTATAATCTTATGTTACATTGCCTTATGTGTACATTTTTATTTTTAGGAATCAAAAGTGTAAGAATTTTATCACGGGCGTATTTCATAAAGGATATTTATTCTTCAAACAGAAGGCAAAAATTGGAAACATGTGGTTCGGAGATATATCTATCAAGCCATTTAATGTTGGTCCAAGGCTTAGTCTAACGGAACAGCTGTTATCAAATGGATTGGTCAAGCAGGTTGAATGTTTTGAGACAGGTAAGCTTAAGAGATAGATTATTAGTTAAGAATAATGCTTGAAATAATATCAGATCTAGTCTTTGTAGTACTTTTGGCAATTTATTACCTGGTTCCCAGAGAAAAATTTGGGGGTGGACCTTCCAAGGGGATCTGGGGGGCCTCCCCCAGAAAATTTTAGACCTTGAAAACCATTTTAAGGGGTTACACTTAAATGTTGTTAATTCAGAGTGTGTAGTAGTCGGGAAAAAGGGGAAAGTCGGAAATTAGTATTGAATTTCAAAATGTTCTTTAAAAGTCAGAATTTAGTCCTTATTACAGTCGGGAATTTTATTGACCAAGTAAAATCTAATCAAATTTCCATTAATTGATGCCTAAAACATATTTTAAGTAGGGGTGTGTCAATTGAACCCCCTATTCAATGTGTTTGTTGAATGTTCAGGGTTGGTACGGTCAGGGAAAACCTGGAAATGTCAGGGAATTTTGGAAAAAATCTAGAATTTCTCTTGAAAGACTACATTTTTTACAGATATGTTACATTTTTCATCTACGTCTCAATACTTGGTCAAAAACATCGAAGTTTGACGAAAACATCGGCAAACCTACCATCGATATAAAAAACATCGAACATCGACAGACATTCTATCATCACCCTCTGATCACTGGCTTTAATTGAACGCACCGAGCTCCCAGTGTTTCTACACGACCAAAAGAATATAATTCCGGTCACTGGGTTAAGAAATCCCGTTTAATCCCTTAAGATTTTTGATGTTAAATTCAGAGTGTTAAATTAGACATATCGTGTTTAAACAGTTGTTTAAACATTGCTATTATATTTTGTTAAGGTAATTTTTTCGATTGGGGTTAGTTTTTCACTAAAATAAAGCATAGTAAATAAAAACGGACGTCATAGCCAAAACTCCTGTTTTATCCCACAACCCCTTCAAATCCCGCTCATGCTCTAAAAATCCTGTTTTCGGGATAATTATCCCTCGTATGGAAACACGGCTAGTACTGCGATGCGTGGAAGGATAGGCCTACATTCATCGTTTCAATTTCAATAAGATACTGAATACAATTCCTCATTGAATTTATACCAATACTGATTCAACCTTTAATAAACTAAAAAAAACTGCACTTGTAGGAGTTTATAAAAAAAATTGTATTCTGTTAGTTGAAACATTTAATAGTTTAGTTTGGTACTACTTTTTGTCTCCGGTACAAGCATGGTAGTTATTTTTCCAATATCACATGTTTCTTCCGATATAAGCCGATGATATTGCAAGCTAAATATCGATATTTATCAGTATCAGAAGCACTGTATCGTCTATCTGCTAGTGTCAAGTCAAGGGCAAGTAGAACATAAAGTGTGAGGTTAAGTTACTCTTAATTTTCCAGATTCCAGATGTTTAATTCTTTCCTTATTGGTTTTATGAGTAAACTATTTAGGCCTACATTTTTTCTAATAATTCTTGATTCTGACTATTCGATATCGTCTTACGGTATAACTTGGAAAAATTATAATATCAGTCTGGAAAACCTGGAAAAGTCAGGGAATTTCATTTTCCATAATCAGTACCAACCCTGATGTTTCCTATTCATTTTATAACTTGTACTAAATGAATGAAGAGAATTTGAATTGAATTCTCAATACCGATTCTGAATGAAGAGAGTCTGAATTGGATTCTCAATACCGATTTTTGATACCACCATAACTTGAACCGTGTACCGGTATCGGGAATTGGTCGTCATAAGTTGGTACTGACACCTGACGCGTCTGAGGTACACACATCCACGGGAGATGTTCTTGATTCTGCCGTGATAAAAGACGACGGGGATATTCAGGATTTTCCGTGATTGCAGGGGATGATGTCTATGCTGGTACTATTCGCTCAGCGCTCGACTGCCTGTCCCCTGTCCCACGCCGTATTTGTAGGGGCGTGACTCTAGCGCAGTGCATGGCTGCTCGGTAAACTAATGACCCCACACGGGCCATTTAAAATCGTATGAACGCTAGTTTTCTGATCACGTAATATTTTTACCATTACAAATGTATAAATGCATAGATTATGCTTTTCTTTTATATAACCATAGACAAAAAGAATGAAATATAGACCGTCAGCCATGCTGCGGTTGCCATGGTTACCATAGGTTCCGGCGCACACCGCTGTAGTTTACGTAGCGCGTACGCCGTAACTACCGTGGTGCTCCAAGCAGTGTGCGCCAGAACCTATGGTAACCGCAGCACAGCTGACGGTCTATATTTAATTCTTTTTGTCTATGATATAACACAACAATTGGCAATATTTTTGTAACTTACTAATTAAACTTTTTTTTTATTTCAGAGGCTCAACGATTTTATTCAGATTTATTTTTAGCACTCGAAAGGCAAAAGAAAGCTAAAAAAGAAGAGGAGCGTGAAACAGAAGAGAAAGGGGCGTATGCAACAAACAGGTTGACAGAGGTAAATTATCGATTCAATTTTATTTATTTATTTTTGACAAAAACCGTTATACAATAAAAAATACCATACATACAAAAATGCAAGGCTATACAATAATGGTAAAAGTAGCCTACATCCTCACACAAAAATCAACAAGCGTTTGAAACATCTATCTATCTATATATTAACCCTCCGAGTGTCCATAGTTTAGGCCTTAATGTCCGCCTATTTTTGGCGCATTTGCAAGGTTTTATTAAAACGGATCTGAGAAGCTTAAAACAATGTTAATTCTACTGTTCTATATACCATTTTGTTTGGAAAATCATGGGCTTCAATATTATACATAAAACATAAGGAACATTTGTTTCAAAAAAATTTTGTAGGTAAAAAAAAATATTTTTGAAAATTTTCAAAAAAAAAATAAGTTCGCGCTCAATGAAATTGTATAAATTATAGGCCTATAAATATTTGAAAATAGCCACTTTGTTCAAAATTTTATAAGGATTACAAATATATAATAATATAAGGAAGTAGATTTACAAATAAATAAGTTATGGGCAAAAAACAGATTTCAGTACATAGCGTTTAGCTAAGAATGCATAGCCTAACCATAGCTAGGAATCTGGCTGATAATTTACATCAATATCACTACCTACTTCTTCAGGATCATCAACCAGCCCTTCAAAATCACTTAAATCTTCTTATAATGCACCACGTACATCACTAATTTTGATTTTTAACACTAAAACAATTATAAACGTAATAAAACACATCAGTCATCGGTCCGAGGGTAACCTAGCTGTTTACAAATACGCACGTCAGCTGTCTGCTACAATTACGATCGGCTCGGAGACCATAAAGCGCTTAGAGACAGACCTGGAGAAAGCTTAGAATCTAACGAAAATAACGATACCTAACTCGATCCAGTTCAATCAGATTCAGTCAGTCATAGAGCCTTTGCCGTAAACGATGTTCGTGCGTCGAAAAATCGACGCGTGACACTACACAAAGTGTGTCGTGCATCGATTTTTCGACGAGTGACGCTCGGAGGGTTAATAGGCAAGCATGTTTCTTTAAAACCTTTTTTCTCAGCTCGTGTGCATCGCAGGGAAAATCTACGCATACTGTTGGAAAGATATTTTCCTGTAGATGTGTAGAATCTCTTTTTATAAATTAAAATAGGCTCAAAAATAAGCACAAAAAATGAATTTGAAAACTTAAAAAAAAATAACATGGGAGTTATGGGTTGCCATGTTGGTGACGAAATTACAACAAAATATAAACAGAAAATCAAAACAAATTCCTATCACATGTTTTATTTACAGTGTGGGGTTTACACTGTACATTACAATATAGTGTAAGAAACGGCCATGTGGCCCTAACTTTGTCTGAATAAATATATAATTTTTCATTTCATATAATTTTAATTTTTTCATTTAATTTCATTTACATATTTTTGGTCGAGTTTTCGACCGCTGGACGACCTCTAGTAATAATAAAGAAGTAATAATAAATAGAGTAGCCTAATAAAGTTGTATTACACAGAATAGTTTTCTTATGGTCATTTTTATTTGAAAGAAATTCAATTTTCATAAACATAAACAATAATAATTAATTTATACACAACATCTATTATGTCACATGCCCTTTTTTAAGGAACAAAGTCTTTGTATTTTGTTGGAGGCTTGGAAGTTGTCGTAAGCCTTTTCTGCTGTACTTGCACATTTTCAGGTTCTTTTTTTCTTGTCTTGAAAATCATGTCCGTATGCTGGCCTGAGATGTACTCTGTTCCTCCTATCGGCCCCACCTTCGGTTTCAACAATATATGAGTTTGGCATTTCATTTTTCTTCAAAATTCTTCCTTGAACCATTCTCTTTTTCCATCCTGTACATAAACAGCTTGATTGTCTTTTAAATTCCTTGAGACTGCAAGAATTCTTATAGTAATTCTTCTGTTCTACCTGTTTTTTTGATAAAGTAGTAGGGAAAAGGGTTTTGAGAACTTATTTTCGTACTGGAATGGCAGTTTTCAATAGTCTTCCCATCAACACCTGAGCAGGAGCTTTCAGGTGATATTTAGTAGTGTTATAATCTTTCACGGCTACATTCAAATCTCCTTTGGAATTCATAGTTTTTATAAGCATAGATTTGAGAGTTTGGATGGCTCTTTCTACCATGCCGTTTGATTTGGGGGAGTATGGAGAAGATGTTTCATGTTTTATTTGGTAATCCTTCACAAAAGCAGAAAACTTAAGGCTCAAAGGGAGGGCCTTAAGAAGGGCCTTGACTTTTATCTCTTGACAACTTGAGTCCAAAGCATCTAGCTTTTGTTAAAAACTCTTTCAATCGTTTGTCATGTTCTTTGGTATTCCCGAATATAAGAGTTTCATCTATACAGTAGACTCCCTCTTATCCCCGGACTCCTCGGGACCGAGGCCAGCCGAGATTACAGTTTTTCCGGTTAAACCGATGTCCCCAAAACTCGATAAATCGGACCATTTAAATGACTTTGTATACAGTATTTGACTCAAATTTAGGAGAGCATTGTATTTAGACACGTGATCACTGGTCTCAAATCTTTACGACGAGAACATTCGTTTCAGTACCGCCCACTGAGCTGATCTTGTCCGGTTAAACCAATGTGCTGATAACAATTTTCCGGTTAAAAAGATGTCATTTACGCTGATTGTAGTCCGGTTAAAAGGTGTCCAGATAAGAGGGAGTCTACTGTAAAAAAAATTGCTCCCTCTAAACTAGATATTACAGAATCCATCGCTTTTTATACACTTCTGGAGCCCTATTCAATCCATATGGAAGTCTGCAGTAATGAAATCGGCCGAAAGGGGTAGTTATTGTACATAATCGTGAACTTTCCCCCGTCAGAGGTATTTGTAAGAATGCCGATGACGCATCAAGCACATTGAAGTATTTTACTCCTTCCGGTTTGGAGAAAATCTCTTGTAAGGTTGGCATTTTATAATGCTTTCTTTTTTTTTGCAAAGAAAACGTAACATTATTTGCTACTTCATTTATGTGAATAGTACAAGAATAGGGCAAGCCACCATTCACAACGTAAATTTGTTCTAGGGAACTGGTTTTACTACCAGAAACTCTACAGTTTAGTAAGCTAAGCATGTGCCTAAAACATTTATATCATGTCCACTGTAAGACTATAAACTGGCGTTTACCAGTAGGATTAATGTTTGAATCAGATGAGATTTTCTGATGTTGTAAGGAATACCATTTACATCAGCTCCAGTGTCAGGTTTGAAAGAGATTTCTATTCCATTTACAATAAGCTTTTGAGTCTAAGAATTCACAGAATCTACAATAACAATTGTTTCTATATACTACTGTTCTACTTTTTTCTGAAAAAAAAGAAAGAACTAAAAAAAGAAGTCATTGAAACTAAATGTAATTATTATCATAGCTTATTGGAAAAATCACAAAATGTTAGTAAAACGACATGGGATATTGTAAATAGGGAAGTTGGAGCAAATCATAAACCAAGCCATGGTGAAAGTTTAAGTTTACCATATATTAAAGCCAATAACTGCACGGACGTTGAAGAAGTCTGTCATCTCTTTAATGATTACTATACAATGATGGTTGAAAATGACATATTGCCCAAACTAATATCTTCTACTGGTTCGAAAAATATTATTTCACCCTCCCAAAAATTGATATCAAAATTCAGTCTTATCTCTGGAATTTTCCCCGAAAAATTAAAAAAATCAAAAATTAAACCTTGTTATAAAAATGGTAACCCAGAAGAAGTGTGTAATTACAGACCTATCTCATTGTTATGCTCATTTTCAAAAATTTTTGAGCGAGTTGTGCATATACAACTTTCAAAATACTTAGAGGAAAATAATTTATTAGATAAGGAACAATATGGTTTTAGAGCAGGAAGGTCCGTGATTGACGCAGGAGTCGATTTCTGTGAATCTATAATTAATTCAATTGATTCAAAGGAAAAAGTAGTGGGAATATTCTTAGACTTAACAAAAGCCTTTGATAGTGTCTCACATGATTTACTTCTTGAAAAACTTAAATATAACGGTGTAAAAGGGAGAGCTTGGCGTTGGTTTGAATCTTATCTTACAGGCAGGCAGCAGTATGTCACAATTGATCACGTAAATAGCCATAATCAATTGATTACTTACACTTCCTCAACGAAAATTGTTAAGTATGGTGTCCCTCAAGGATCAATATTGGGGCCCTTATTATTCTTAATTTACTTAACTGACTTCCCCTCATTGATAGAATCTCCCAATCGTGTTTGTTTATTTGCTGATGACATCAATATAAAAATATCCGGAAATTCAAATGCTGATGTGGAAGTCTCTTCTTTTGTTGAGCTTACCAAATGTAACCAATATTTAAATGAAATCAATTTATTACCGAATACAATAAAAACTAATTATATAAACTTTTCTTCAACGAGCAAAAATTTACCTGAATTTAATATTTTTATGGATACAATTTTACTAAATGAAGTTAAAACAATAAAATTTCTTGGATTGCATATAGATGATAAATTCAACTGGGACAGTCATGTTGAAAACGTTTGTAATAAAGTCAACTCAGGCATACATGCATTAAGACAGATGTCAAAATTTAGTAGTTTAAAAACCTTAAAAATAGTATATCATTCCTTAATTCAATCACATATTTCTTTTAGGTTGTGTCTTTATGGGGGCACATCAAATTTTAACCTAAATAGCATTCTGGAACTTCAAAAAAAAGCAATTCGCATTATGTTAAAACTGAAGTCAAAAACATCCGCAAAAGAGCAGTTTAAAGAAATAGGAATTATGACTGTTTTTAGCTTATACATTTATCAAATAGCCCTTTATATTAAATCAAACCATGAAAGATTGCCAAAATTGAACTCTTTTCATACATATTCAACCAGAAAATGTAATGAATTGGCGTTCAACAGACATAATTTATCGGTTTATGAAAAAATTCCATCTTATAGTGGTGTTAAATATTTCAATAGCTTACCTGACAATATAAAAAATATAAGTAATTTTAATTCATTTAAAAAACGTTAAAACAGGTCTTCTTAATAAATTTAATTTTTAGCAGGCCTGAAATCATTAATCCTTCCTATTCTTATGAATTTCAGGACTAGGATGATCATGATAGTTTTGAATAGAACAACTTTCTCCCATGTTTTTTATTTGATTTGACTCTCTTCCCTAGCCTTACAATAGTGAATACAGTAGTTGTATCAAGCTTTCAATCAGATTCCATTAGCAGCCTTTCTTTATTCATCACATCTTTGGTTCCAATAATAAGCAAATTCCTAATTAAACTGTCTTCTTGTTCGCGGAACTGGCATTTTTCAGGTGAGTTACAAATGTGTCAATTGGCTCCTCTGGTCTTTGTCTCATATTGAATAAGTCATATCTGTTTACAACAGTGTTAACTTTTGGAAAGTAGTCATCAAAACAAAACATTGAACAATATAATCTAAATTATCCCTATCAGTATCTGTCTGTTTGAAGTTATTGAAAATGTCCAAACAATCATTCCCCATTAAGCAAAGATGTAAGGCAACTTTAGTTTTACTGGGCTTTTTAGATTTCTCTGTAGCTTCTTAATACAAAAAGAATTTTTGCTTGAATCTAGCCCATTCATCAAAAGTGTTTTTGTTCAAATCTATAGGTGGTGGGGCTTTCAAATCCATAATGTGTAGTTGTATGATGAAAATAGCTATGGTTTTATATTACCAAATCTTTTGACCGCTGTCACTAGTAATAAAGTTGTATTACATAGAATAGTTTTCTAGCAAAGTAATTTTAATTTTAAAGAAATTCAACTCTCACTCTCATAAACATAAGCAATAATAATTAATTAATATACAACAGCTGTTATACCATAAATAGCTCATGCATAGCAAATAACAAATAAATACAAAACCAAAACAACAGTTTGCAATTACTGAGATAAGAATGGTGGTTTTAAATAAAAGCAAAAGTAACATTCGGGAGTGTTTATTTAATACAGTAGTAAACATAGGGAATAAACTGTACGGTGTATTAGTTGGGATTAAAGAGGTTCTACTGTATAATAAATACAATAAAGTGAACAAAGGTGCAGTTAACATGCAAAAGACATACAACTTATATAAGACCTACAACATAAAGGACACAAAATGCATACAAATAATACTACTAGTAAAAAATGCTACAATAGTAAGTAGCAAGTAGAAGCTAGTGAACAAAAAGAAGCTAGCATTACAAGAAGACATGAAAGAGGATGTACAGGTAACCTGCAAAAGTCATAATATAATACTGATATAAGATAAAAAATGCATAAAAATACAATAACAATATTAATAATGTACGTGGTGGTTAACGTGCAAAGACTGATATAAGACACAAAATGCATACAAAACTTAATAAACAAGACAAAATAATAATACAACATGAAAAATAACTATTCAACCTAAACTGGCTCAATTTGCATCCAAACTTATTTGAATAGCCTAGTTTAATATTTTTGTCAGTTCTAAACTTAACTGTTTAATTTTTGTGAGCAAGATTTTAAAATGACTAAATAAAAATAGGTATATGTGAATTTTTTTATTAACCAAAACACTATAGTTATGAGAAGCTTTCACACAACTTAAGAAAGAAGGTAGGCCTACCTAAGATTTCACTTTGTTCATAGTAGGCGTACAGTTGGTTAGGTTCAAGAGAGATATTTTATCATAAATTGAAATAGAATTTCAGTTCAGTGTCTTTTTAACATATTCAAAATATTGATTGCAGGAGAAAAAAGAAAACATTTCTTCACAGACTTCGGCAAAGATTTGCAAAGAACAAAAACATTCAGCAAGAGATACAGGTAAAACTCAAAATCTAACAATAAACTTGATGTCAGCATTGATGTTTATTGTTTTATATTTTGTTTTATTGTATTAAACTTGGTCTGTGGCTAGCGCAGCCTAACAAGTCAAAGTACTGTAGGCCTTGGTTTATCCAGCCACGTGACTCCATCAGTTTACAGACCTGCACTAGTGCTTCCTAACTCTATAACTCTCTTGTTTCATCTGATTGTTTACATTTTGCTTTATTCTCTACTAATTTTAGCTTGTAGGCCTAATCTCCAAATAGTTTGTTGGTGTTGGTTTCTTGTGTGACCGATACAGAATATTGCGAATATGAATAATACAGAACCTGTTTAATCTTAATAAAGCAATTAATTAATTAGACAATTGTCTCTAACTGCAGTTTAGGTTGCAGATTTTCTGAGACGAGAAACTGTTGGTTAAGATGATCCTACGTATGGTTTTGAAGTCTAGAACTTAAACTATGTCAACTTTTGTTCATTTTTCAGTTCTTTGTTTTCTTTACCTTTATTTTCTTTAAATTTTGACAAGCTTAACATTTTTATACTTCACCCTCATAGATCATAAAAATATCTGGTCTACAGTTAAATACAAGTGTCTCGTACAAATGTGTTATGAAATTTTAAAATGAGTAATACTTTTATTTTGTTTAGGATATTGTTCAAGTGAAGACTCAGATTGTGACAAGCGGTTCTTTCGGCCAGACGTTCTTTTGGTTCCTGCTGGGTACGAGATCAGTGACAACATATCACACCAGAACAAGAAGTCACAAAAGAATAAGGAAGGGCCAATCTTAATGAACACCCCAACAAATTGGTTCATTATTCATGAGCAAAACAAGATAAAAGAAAAACGCGAAAGACGTTCTCGACCCAAAACAAATCCAAGTCCAAAGAGTGTTATTGCATCAGAAAATCATCCTAAGGAAACTTTTGTTCCAGTGCAACAGCCGATCAGTGATTATCATCCTTACCAGCTCATTTTTAAACAAAAAATTGAAAATTGTTGCGATGTGAATACCCAAGAACCTAAAGACAAGTCGAATGATAGTAAGAAACGAGTAAGAGCTTTGAATTTGAATTATAAAATGAACGGAAAATCTGACGAATCAGATGTTAGTAAAAATGAGCCAAAGACTTTAAACAAAGACATTTCTGATAATATTGTCAACCACAAACAAGAAAAAGTAGAGACTTCCAATAAATCTAAAAATAACGAAACTGTAACAAGTGTTAGTGCAGACGACAGCAAAATTTCTACAGAAAGTATTGGTGCTACCAGTACTCCAATTAGTTCTTTGTCAAAAAAGCAACGAATAAGTCAAAAATGGAAAGCAAACTATTTGGAACCGAACAGCCATAAAAGCTTTGAGTCGGTTAGTGACAGTGCAAACGACAGTATGGTTTCTGCAGGAAGTAAAAGTGTAACAAATACTCCAGATATTTCTTTGCTGTCAAGAAAACAAGGGAGTCAAGAACTGATAGCCAACAAATTGGAAACAACCTTCAGTTCTACTAGTTCCTATCATCCTCCTAGTTCCTATTCATCTGCAAATAATAACTTTGATTCAATAAATAGTGAAAGTGCACACAACAGTCAGGTTTCTGCGGAAAGTAATATTCTAAGAAGTACACCAAACAGTTCTTTGTTGTCCAAAAAACAACGACTTAGTCAAAAACTGAAAGCGAACAATTCGGAAACAACCTTTAGTTCTACTAATTCCTTCAGCAAATCATTTGCAAATAAAGACTTTGATTCAATAAATAGTGAAAGTGCAGACAACAGTCAGATTTCTGCGGAAAGTAATAGCGTAAGAAGTACACCAGATAGTTCTTTGTTGTCCATAAAACAACCACTTATTCAAAAACTGAAAATGAACAATTTGGAAACAACCTTCAGTTCTATGAGTTCCTCATTCACAAATAAAAGTTTTGAGTCAGTAAATGGTGTCAGTAATAGTAATAATTCTATAGATAGTGGAAATAGTTCCACATTGTCAAAGAAACAACGAATAAGTAAAAAACTAAAAACTGAAATAGCCTTTCGAGAAGAAGTGGAAAAAATTATTAAGGAAGAAGAAAGAAAACAGTCACACGAGGATCCATTATGCAGTTCTGGCAAGATGACTGACGCTGATTCCAAACAAAGAATCTACTCAGCAACGGATGAAGATGATCGTAGTTTCACTTCAGTTGCAAGTATGAGCTCCAAATCCAGCCACACCAATTCAGTCCTTGAAAATGCTACACAAGGAATGTTGAGAAGGAAGAAAGAAGCTGAAATGTCAATGGAAAATGGCAAAGGAGATTCTATTTCCTCTTGTAGTCAATCAGTATGCAGTGACGACTCCTCAAATATTTTAAAACTTGAAAAATCAACAATCAAATCTTTATTGACTGATCTGATTGTAGAATCGGAGTCCGTGGAAGAGAACTTTTACGTCGATGCTTCGTAAGTATCTTTAATGTTACCGTACCTAACTTAAAGCATTATATTTTACAAGAGTAGAACCTGTAGAACTTACCAAAATGGTACGATAGGAATTGTAAATTGTTAAAACTGTAACGACTTTTCATTTTCACACGGTCCATAGTACTCAGAGTAATGTTCTAGAATAATTATTAATTGCGCTCAATGGTGTAGTATAATTCAGATGGCGTAAATGATTTCTTATAACTTTTTTTAACAAACACTTGTGTTCAGGTTATTGTTGTGTTATATTCAATCTAACAAAATAGTAATATTGTTATTTGTGAATGTGTATTCCAGTTCAGCGTTGTTTGTAAGACAACCCAAAACATTCAAAGTATAGAAGTCCAAATGTTTGCGGACAAAAATACTCTTTATCTGAGACAGCTCTGCTTCCTCTACTTCATTACTGATTCGTTGATATACATTTGAACACTTTTGTCTACAACAGTTTAAAGTGTTAAGTGTTATTTGGAATTTATTGTGAATACGATCCAACATAGTTTTCTCTCAAACGCAACCCATATTTATTTAAAATTGATGCACATAAATTGAAAAATAGGTAGGCCTATTGTATTATTGATCTTAAAAGTTTATTCAAACTGTAATTTCTTTATTAGTTACTGGAATCTCAATTAAAAAGTTAATTAAACATAACCTGGCATAAAATGGATGAGTTTACTTTTAATCTATAATCTTACAACCCATGCTGTTTGAACTGTGAATACACCATGTTGAGTTGTATCATAGACAAAAGAATTAAATATAGACTGACAGCAGTGCTGCTGTTAGCTCATATTCTGGCGTCCACCACGCTGTAGTTTCGGCCCACACGACTGCAGCGTCAAGTGATAGCAAGCGTTGCAATGACAAGTTGGTGGTTATAGCCAGGATTGCCAACTTCTGGAGGAGTGTGAGTTTATTCCCTATTTTGTCCGTGGTTTAAAAGTTTCCGTGGATTAAAAAAAGGCTTTTCCATTAAAATTACGGGATTAAAGAATTTTTACATCACCTATATTAAAAAATGGATTTGATACGTTGGTAACATTTCGTTTGTCAGTGGTTTATTTATTTGTCTATAGTTTTATTCACAATAAATTCCCAGTAACACTAAACTGTGAAGACTACAATGCTGCATCAGCTGATCGCCAATGAAGTAAACGAAGGAAGGCTGCCACCATACAAGTTTGTTTTGTCCCTAAACAGTGAATATTTTTACGTGTAATTTGGGTTTTGTTAAAACCTGTAGTATGTCTACTCTATTTTGTACATAGATTGTAAAACTTGTGATTTATTATTTTTTTAGTGAAGTTAAATCACCATGTTATTATTTTCACTAAACTGGTCTCCTAATGACTTATTTTTTTCTTTCTTTTATATCTGCCGTTTTCATCTGACATAAACAAACATTTTGTTGTTTCCTGGCATCATGTTCTGAGGTCCTTATCTCCCGAAAACTACGGCAAATGTCATATTCCAGAACTTTTGTTTAACTGATTAGCGATAGACATGTTTGACCCTTTAAACAGCAAAAAACCTATCACTAAAAATGGAAGTTTTAAAAATGGGTTTTAGGTGTTAATTTTATTCAACAAACTTTAAGAAGGATCGCTATATTGCAGTTTCACTTGCTTTTGAAGAGTTTTGTCCAGTTTGGTAAACTACTTATGATGTTTCAGGGATTTGAATAGCTTTGTAAAATACATTAACACAAATGTCGGAGTCATGATTCACTCTAAGGACGATCGATTGATTCGCCCAGTGCCCAAGATAAACGAATGTTTTCTCCATGGACATGTTGTTGAGGTTAGTAAGCAACTCTTTATTCTTACGCTTTAATTTTTTCCCACTGTCCATCATTCACTTTTTAGTTTTTCCAGTAGATGGTAACGCGGAGAATTAAAGTACAGAGGAAACGTTCAATGGTACACTTAACTAAAGGTATACAAGCAGATTTTTTCATGTACATTCCTGGACTGAATGCTTGAAAATGGCATCTTGCCTATTGACAAAAGTTACAATTTGGAACTGACTACAGGTCATATAAAACCAATTTTAGTCATTATTCAGTTCTGGGGCTACGACAATGAATTTTGGTACACCTTGGTGTCCAGCACTATTTGGTATCCATGGCAAAGTCCAACACCCCCCACCTTGCCCTCATGTACTACAACGTTCACAGTGTAGGAAGACCCTGTGCGATGGGTGCGACAGTGCTCGCCTCTCTTGCTCTTCCTTGCTCATCAGTCGTACCAAGTATATTTACGGCACAACTAGAGATAAAAGCGCACCATGCCCCATAAGCAAGTTTTCTCTCTACTTTACTTCTCTGTGATGGTAACTAAACGGCATTGCATGGTCAATAAAATCCTGTAACCAATATTCAGAAACACTGTGGCTAAGCCACGAGACTGGATAATATAGCAAATGTTTTTATTTACATCTGGTTTGTAACACAGATGTGTTGTTTTTGTTATTGTAAAAAGTATTACTAATTGTAAACTAACTGACTGTAAGAAATAAGTGTGTTTGATTCTTTTATCTAAAACTAACTTTACTCAACTAAAATATAAACACGCTTCTACACTAAAACTTAAACAGGTCCAGAAAACTCATCCCTTACTGCTTTCGTGTCAGACAACTACTACAGGCCATTGACGAAGTTATTCGCAGCAGTTAATAGTTAGTACCTATCTTGGAATGTGAATATTAGTAAAAGAGTATAGGTGGATGTCTGCTTTTAAAATTAGTTTTCATCTTTATACTGAAGTTCATTAAACTTTGATTTTCAGATTCGTGATGTTATCCATAGTGTTTTGAATAGAGATGGATAGGTCCCAAAATCGTTGAGAAACTTTTGATTACAAACTGAGTTTAGTGGTAAAATCATTCTATTAATATTTTCTTTGAGATTTCCAAATATTTAGTTGATCTTAAAGTTCATTCAGAGTTTGGTCATTTCAGGTCACACAAGACTCCACATCTTAAATGAAGAGATTAAACTGATTTGAAAGATGACAAAAACCTAATTCCAAAGCTTTCAGACCAAAGTATTATTGATTTAGTTTCTAAATGTTATCAGTTTTAATTATGTTGTATATTTCGTTTTAGTGTTATTGCTATCATTAGGCATAATTGTTTGTTTAAACCTTTTATGACCAGAAGTTAGTAATAGTATGTATTCTATTGAGGACGGTTTATTTTCATCATTCTCTTTAAATCTATACTGTACAATTTTAAGTTTTGTGTACTTTTATAATTTGTTATTGTTCTCTACTACTTACATAAATAATCTTCA
This sequence comes from Macrosteles quadrilineatus, assembly GCF_028750875.1. Lineage (NCBI taxonomy): Eukaryota > Metazoa > Arthropoda > Insecta > Hemiptera > Cicadellidae > Macrosteles > Macrosteles quadrilineatus. Next base: position 106,346,432 of record NW_026542601.1, read on the forward strand.
ATCTTGAACAACTAATGTGAAACTGTAGTAAGTGAAGCTATAATCTAGCTTTAGATGGTTTTTTGTGTCTCTTTAAACTAGGGGTGTGCAAGCTAAAATTTTATTTGAGCTAAGCTTTTGTATTCAATGAATGCCTCGCAATATAAGTTCACTTTTCACAATACTTCTGTTCTAAATGCAATTTAATGTTTTTATGTAGAGAGTTAAATGAGAAATGGCACTTAAAAAAAATATCACCTCATTAAATTTTTTTCCAATAAAAATTGATACAGTATATTGTTTCACTAACATTTACATCAAGCTAGCATAGCTGGGTTAATGAGGAAAAATAGTCAAGGTCAAAAATTTTCCGAGATAAGTGTTTCTAAGATGTGAGGGACTGGTCTAAGAAATTGTTTAATCCTAGTTAGAATAATTCATATTAACACATAAAATTGGAAAATATGGAAGTCTCTAAACATGTCTACTGCTTGTATTTACTTTCTTTATGAACACTAAAAGAAGGAAATTCAAATTTAAATGCCATTACCTTCAACAATTCCTCAAGTGTTTAGTGAGATACTATTTACAGCTCAATCAAAATTAACTGATTATTTAACAACATAACCTCAAGTTTTATATGGTTAGTAGAAAAGCAGGATTACTTTAGGTAATCATAGATAACTAAATCAGTGTAGTGAACATTATTTTATCACAATGTCACCCTGACTATAATTTGTGACTGTGACACTATCATCTCAGTTAGTGGGAAAATCAACTTCCTACGGGATTCAAAATTCAAAATCATGATCATTCCCCATGATTCTGAAGGCATTATCAATTTTGCTAAGCTAGTTTCAGCTAGGAAGCTGCCTGCACACCTCTATTTCAAATAAAAAAGACTGATCTTTTTGTTATGTGTACCTAAAGTTGTTTTTTGTTGCTTAAGATGGGTGTGATTACAAGTTTATTTTCCTTAATACAATAGAACCGTATTTGCCAGACTCTTTGTTTAGTCCCACTGTCTGTCGACTTCAAAAACAATTTAGGCACTCCTAAAAACGTTGCAAAAGTTTTTTGTATCCATGTCTGAAAATTTAATTTTTGTAAATATATTTAATATTTTTTTCAAAAATTTAGCCTGCATTTATTATTTTATAGTGTGCTATTTCCTGTTAATTTTAACATATTTTGTTACATATTCAGAACTGCAGTTCATAAAGCCCTATTTGGGCGATACAAATTTAAAATATACAATCCATCAAAAAGTTATCAGATGTTACTTTAATTTGATTTAAAATGGAATATAAAAAAATTTCTGTAAAATGCTACTAAAAAATTCAGCGTCAAACATGCTGAATATAATTTATTGCTTATCAAATTTCAAACTAAAATTTTTTACACAACAGCTAACTAAAACATTGTACATTTTATATTTACTCTTCAAACAGTAACATATCAAATTATGTTTTAAGTTAAATTAATTAAATTAACTAAATGTTAACAATTAACATACGAAGTTGTGTGAAAAAAATTGTAGAAAGTAAGCCTTGGGAAAACAAAATAAATAATTTTAGAGGAAGAAGGTGTGGCAGAAGAAGATTGTGTTACTAAGCAAAGCAAGTTGGAGCTACCAAGCAATCCTAGTGTGAATACAGATTCTAAACATTGCTATGAATTCTCAGAATAGTCATATGCCTATGAGTAAACTTATTTTTATTTAATAAATGACAGAGCAAAGTTCTGGTTCCTATGGTCGGGGACATGAAATCAGACGGGTGAGTGATTTTGCAACCTTGCCATATCGGCACCGGCATACGCCCGCCATGTGCGGCGACTGCTTGAAGGTGACACTGATCTCATTAAACGAAAAAAGTAGAAAATATTGGTATTTCTTCACAATGTTAGAGTTAATCTCAAACTTGTAAAATTATTACAACAAATTTATTACACTTATGAGCTTCAAATTGTTGTGGTATATAGGGAGGTTATTTACCCACACTTTTGTATGGTTTCATAATTTTAATATCCATATTCATCATTTTCTTGTAGATATTGTAAACCCTTGTTAACTTTGTTATCTTGCGTTTACAATTCTCATTCAATTCAAAGCAGCGTTTTAACTATCAGTTGATTGCGAGACTGAAACATATAGTGTCTAAGGAGTATAATGTAAAGGAGATGTGTGATGAGTTTATTTTTGCCAGGGTCCCATATGTTGCAATAGCGCATTTATACCCACCCGCCCGATTTTATGGCCCCGACTGTAGTGTCAAGTTTCAGAGCATTCTTACATTTTAATGTAGGAAGACTTAATTCATTCATAACAGTTTGTTAGTTTAAGTTTTCTTCCTTTGCTCACTGTTAAGAGTTGACTTAAGACCAAAGTTACCACTAAAGAGAAACAATATGGCAAAATATTTGTTTTTTATTTTCCTCTTACGAGTTTAGTTTTTCAAACTCAAACTACATTCATACTCTAACTATGTACACTCCCCACCCTTACATAAAAAATAATCACTCCTAGATCAATTATTTACTAACATTATTTTACATAAAACAACTAACAACAATATTATTTTTACATAAAACAACAGTGTATTTAAGCTTTTTTTCTTTGAAGGAACTTGCTGTCTCAAACTCACTAATGGTAGGCCTAACTCTTATTCACTAATTTAAATGGTCCGGCTTTTTTCAAAATCCAGCCTAATGACCAAGTTAAGCCAAACTATCAAGGTTCTACTGTGCTTTTTAACTTTAAACTCAAGTGCACTGTCCACAGGTCAAGTTAGCTTAAGTCAACTCTAGAATCAGGGAAATATGTTTAGTTTTGAGAAAGTGTTGAGCTTACTAATTTAAAATTGTATCTATGTACAGTGTACAATGTTTAGTTTTACCAAAGTATAGTTTCTTAAAAACTGATATTTGACTTATATTTTTTACACCCTCTTTTTTCTTTAAGTCAATTAGTTTTTAAGAGCAACAACTTTTCATGGAAAAAATCTTCTATCTTCCCATTCCCACCAAATCTTCTATTTTGAATTCAAAACATATAATTATATTTCAAGTAGCTTGAAATGCAGGAAAACTGGCTTAGTAATTATTATTGCAATCAGTATGTTTTGTTCAGACTATTCTAGTTGGTTAAAAAATATGTATTGTAATTTAGTTAACAGATTCTTCTTTAATTGTAATTTCCTTAAATATAACAAAAAGTTTAAGTTTCCAAAGTGATAATTTGTTTCCAATTTTCTAAATGTGGTTTTATTTATCCTTATGTAAAGCATTGGGGCCTTGCAATATTCGTGGTTTTGTCTTTCTTGTCACCACAAATTCTCTCAAAACAATCTTACAAAATCTCATATCAGAAATAGACAAGGGCAACAGCATGCATGGTAAAAAAAAACAAATTTTAAAATGTTAAATTGTGTTTTCAGAATTTGGAAAAACTTAGGTTGAGAGATATGAATCGGATACAGACGGTGGCTTATCCGGCAATCCTAGCACGACGGAATATTGCAATGATCAGTCATCTGGGAACTGGCAAAACAGTCGGATACATTGTGCCATTAGCATCCCACCTATCTACCTCTGAGTACTACGATAAGGTAACTTGGAAAAAAACTCTAAGTAGTGGTTTACAACAGTCTATTGTTATACATTGTCTTATTTCCCTCTCTACAGTCTCTTCATTGACGATCTATAGTTTCAGGTTTTGAATAACCTTTGGCCAGTACATCATCAAAATATTTCTCAACAATTTATATTGACCGAACTAAAAAAATATATTGCTGTGAGATATTATGCATTGTTTGTAGAGTACAACAATGGTGTTCTTATTTTTTGCTCTTTAAATTTTGATTTCATCATGGTAAGGATGTTGCTTTAGTTATTAAAATTATAACTGCTGTAATGATTGGTTTGATGATTTTGCAGTTACCTAAAGGTTTTGGACCGAAGATTCTGGTGGTAACGCCTAGTTGGGACTCTGGAGAACATGTAGCTTACCTATTCCAGAAACTGTGTAGGGGTTCCACCTCCATCCTGCACTGCTACGGGGGAGGGGCGGAGCTAGAACTCAGGGTGAGTCAGAACCAACACAATTAACCTGGAGACATGTAGTTTATTCTTTTGCCTTTGGGATGTATGCATTAACTAAGAAAAGAGATTAACACATTTGTTGTTAACAGTCTTCTGTTATTATTACAGTGGTCCCTCAATAACCAGATGGGGTGTCAGAGTACCAATTATGTCTAATTAAGAATTTGTAGTCATTGTATTATTTGCAGTATTTATAATTAATTATAAAACTTATCATTTGGGACAGTATAAAAACACACTGAAGTCAATGAAAAGTTTCAAACAGTAGTTTTATTAAAGCTAGTATATGTTATGACTGTATATGTAAGATTTTAAAAGAAATGTGCTGAAGGACAATAACACTGTCGGCATTTCGGATTACTAAATGTTGGATTAGCGAGAGACAACTGTTCAGAGGACTTGTTTTGAGGTTTCGATGAATCTAAAACTTCACAGTAGGTTATGTGTTACCCGATACTAATCACCTAAGGCCTCTTTATTGCATAAGCCTATTAACTAGCCTATTTTGGTTTGTTTCATTGCCATTTAAGCTATGGCTTGGTCTTATGGGGCCATGCTCCGAACACTACTAGAGCTCTGATTATACAGAAGACTGCTGTTAGAATTTTATCTTCGAGTGGTAGACGAGATCATGCCAGACCACTTTTTGAACAGCTCGGCATTCTCATGATACATAGCCAATACATTCTAGACTGCCTCCTTCTCTTGAAAACTGACCCTAGGCTCCCTCATATTACACGAGACCAACTCCACAATTACAACCTGCGCTCTGCAAGGAATGTGGATGTCCCGAGGTGTAGGCTATCAAAGACCAGGGACTGCTTTCCAGTGTTAGCACACAAGCTCTACAATAGACTGCCCCTTCACATTAAAGAACTCCTTCTTGAATCTTTTAAAGTCAAACTAAAACAATGGCTGAGTAGGAAGTGTTTTTATTCCATTGAGGAATACTTTACTACTGCAATGGACTTTTGAGTGTGAATCCGGCCGCCATGTAGTGTAAATACTGTAAATATTAGTTTATTAATTCTTAAAAGTAAATTTTATTTGACAAGATCAATCCAGACATCTGGTCAACGATCGCCAGTTGGTAAGGCTCAAAAATAGTCATTAAAAATTGTTTTGTCAGGATACTCTTATGTCCAATATTTTTGCATTTTGGCTTTAAGAGTTAGTTAAAATGTACTTTTCCTCCTTATTTCCTCTAGGTTCCAGCCTGGAATTCTTTTCCACGTTACTTTAGGCTAGGTCTAGAGATAGTTGCAACATTTTCACATGGATAAAATCCATTGGTGATTGGCACTATTTGAACCCGGGACTTCAGGCACTGAAGTCTTTGAAACCCAACATCAACTGTTTACAGGACAAGCTGTTGACCGGCTGTGATATACTGGTGACCACTCCAAGATGTCTTCTCAGGCTTCTTGAATATGGTTTCACAAATCTTGACCTCCTCTGCCACCTAGTATTAGACGATGCTGATATTCTCTTGGACAAGTTCAAAAATGAGGTTAGTAGTTATCTCTGATCAAATGCATTGATCACAGATCAAACATCATCAAGTACAGCAGATTCTCTCTTATCAGGAAAGATTGTTGTAGAAAAAGTAGCAAAAGCTTGAACCAGAAAGTTGGTAAAATAAATGGTTATTTAACAAAACAAGACCTTGTGTGAATAAGTAAACCATTAGATTCTAGTATTTATTTAAAATTGGAGGAATAGGCAAACAATGAGGGGGCAAAGCTTCAACTCATGCAGTCACTGATATTGTCAGTAGTTTACTACTGCTTCCCTGCATATGGTAATAGTATCACTAAGGAAGACATGTGCAGGATACAACGGATTCATAACTCAGCAATCCGATTTGTATTCTGCCTAAAAAAATTGAATCATGTTTCCCCCTTCTGTGAAGCAGCCAGTATGTTACCCATGGAAGCCATGTGCAGGTTTTTGACATGCTGCATGACTTACAGGGTACTGACTCTCTTGTGAACCTGACTATGGTTGCGAGAGGCTTTCTGTCCGGGATGAGATCATACAACGTAGGACTGTATGGTCACCTTGGAATTGGGAAAGAAAAGTTTCTCTTATTTTGGATCCACATTGTACAACAGACTATTTGAGAGCCTAAAAACCGTTTCATCCAACAATACCTTTAAGATTAAGTAAAAAAAGTTCTTAAAATTTCTATTTATTTATTTACAATATTAGTTATTTGTGTTCGATATGTTCTGAGTAGCACCAAAGCTGTATTTGTTTGTACAATTGCAAGTGTGTCTACTCGATTTTCAAACCTTCAAACTTATTCAATTTGAATGTTTAGACAGTTTGAATTTTTCCCTGGGCTTGATCTTTCAACTATTTAAGCATCTGTATTTTTACACCAAACTGCTTGACAGATCTCAAAGCTACTGGTGGCTGTGGATGCTCTGGAGGAGGCGAGGGATCAGCGCCAGATCCTGGTGAGTCTGCAGATCGTTGTGGCCGCCAGAACGTGGACCAGACCTGTTATGGAGCTGGTCACTTGCATACTCAACAATCCAGTCATATGCATAGCTTCTCAACTGGAGGCCTGTGTGTATGCCGGCATCAAACCTACGGCTATCTTCGTCCAGGCAGACAAGAAAGTAGAGAAACTCGTTGGTCAGTATCTGTTGTTGGTGTAAAATATTATTTGGTTGAATTAGATTTACCAATACGTTGAATTGTTGAGTTGTTACACCTTGTCTACATACACTTGGTTGTTTATTAGTTTGTCTGTAGGTCACTGAAAGGTCACGCATAAACTACCTACGGGAATCATGTTAACAAACAAATCACTATATGACATTAATCCTCAAAGTTACTTTTGAATTAAGTTAGAGAGGTTTGATGTTTTGGAGTTGTTGGAATGATTAATATGTTTAAACCTAGTTATCTCAAATAAAAAGTGTGGTTTGTAGTTTTAAGATTTGATGTTAATTTCTGAGATTTTAATAAAAATCAAATAATTTATATAGTCTACAGAACAAAAATAAATATTTATTTTTCAAGAAAAAAAATTCTGTGATAAGTTTGCTAATAGACATTACAGACATACACTTTTCAGATATTTTTATTTTCTATGTTGCGTGATTTTTATTATGTATATAGTTAAACAAATTCAAGGATTTTTCCAAAAATTTGAAAGTCTCCTAAAGAATCCTTTAAGTGCTAAATATTTTGCAACACAAAATAGCTGTGGGTAGATTAAACTACAAAGGATCAATTTGGTAGTTACACGGGTAATCTATACCTTTTTGGTAAATTCTAACCTAGATGCCAATCCATTGTGAACAATTTTTTTGCTTTCCTGACATTATACAATTATTGCACCATTTTGCATCAACGAACCAGTTTATTTTCTCGACAGATATTCTAAAGGAGGTGGAGGGCAAAGAGAGAACTGTGGTGATGTGTCGTACCAAAGATGATGTCAAGTATTTGTACGGAGTGCTGATAGACTTGGGAGTGAGGAATGTTATTGCAGCCCATGAAGACTTGTCTGGCGTTAGTATCTCAGGTAATTATGTATTTATTATTTACGAGTCAGTTAGGTTACCTGAAAAAATTCAGGGACTAATAGGTACACAAAAAAGATATTTTGTCTTATCCCACTTTTTCCTCTGTAGAGATTAGATTCTTTAATCTACTCTCTGATCTCTTTAGGCGTTGGAGATGGGCTTACAATTTGCAGTTGTAATATACTGTATTTTTCTCAGAGTCTATTTTGTGACAATTTGTATAATAAATCAGTCTATTAATTTTCAAATCATTTGTCCATCCTCCCTTATCAAATAATTCACACACATCATATTTTAGCTGTCAAACAACCCATTTAAAAGATGACAGTTAATCAAAATCCATCTTCAGGGGCGTTTCTGGCCCTAGACTATTTTGTTGAGACAATAACAAGTTTTACGTACCTTCGTCAAACAGTCCAACAATTCAGATTGCTCAGTAGCTTACATAGTTTGTTGTGAAGACAGCATTTTTAAAAGCGTGCAATTAATCAAAATGTCTTATTAAAATAAACACAACACAAACATAAAAACTGTATGAATACACAAATATTTAGTTAACGCTGTCATGATGCTAAATTAGTCTGGCGCAGCGCACAGTGCAGGATTGGTAGCAGACTCGGAGTTGATGATAGTGCTATCTAAATGTTTGTGTATTGACACCATTTTTATGTTTATGTTGTGTTGGTTTTATTTGTGGTTTTGACAAGTTGCAAGCTTTAAAATGTTGTCTTTGCAACAAAACTTGTAAGCTACTGTGCAATCATAATCATTAGACTATTTGACAGTGGTGTGTAAAACCTATTATTGTCATAACTTCATTTTATCTGTATACTGTTTGAAAGTACACTGTTTCTAATGCAAAACATTACCTAATAAATGGCTATCCCACCCTGAAATCCTGTTTTGTTTGAGTATTAATTAAAAAGGAGTTGATTTAAAATAGTGCCTTTTGTGTAACGATTACAAAGGGACAAAGTGTGCCTATGGAATTCCTACATCACTTTACTCATCATCACTTTACTCGACTACTTATATTTTAGCGACTATTAACAGTGTATTGACCATTGACAAAAATGAAAAAACAGAAAACAGAAGTCTAAAAACACTTTTGTACCTATTTACCTTCACAATGTTTTAACAGAGATTCCTGCCCTTTGGAACCAAAATCAAAATAGCTGTGAGGAGATTTGGAAGGAAGAGGCATCAATGCCAATCATGGTCCGATCCGATGAAGTTTTAGAAGAAACGCCTTTGACCAACGCTAGTGTTCTCATACACTACAATATGCCAAACTCTAAAACTACTTTCAGCCACAGGTTAGCTTGCATGATGCAGCGCTACAACAATTTGTTGAAAAAGGTAAGATTAAAGTCCAAAACTGGTTAGTTAAATAAAGATAAGGATCCTGATGTAATACTACAGGACGTGTTCACGGTCACACTTAATTGGTCTGCCATAACACAGCAGTCTTGATTTTTTCGATGAAGTTACAAAATTTTTTTAATACTGGAATAGTGTAATTGTAGAATCAATGTATGAGGAATACAAGAAAATGGTACTTATGGCTCAGTTGAAATATTTGCTCTTTTTCCCAAAACCCAGCAGTTCTCAAACTTGGTATTCTTCCTCTGAGTTTCTGGGGATTTCACTTTTTGTAAACTGAAAGTTCAGTTAGCAAATTAGTTCAGATGTTAAGCCAGTACATGGATAAATTAAGACTCACTATAAGACCATTAGAGTTATTCTCAATAGTTCATTTGGATTTTCCCTACTTTTACAGGAATCAAAACCCAAACCTCAGGTGTTTATTTTGCTGGATGAAAAGAACGACCTTGAGACTCCGGGGGTGATGGAGTTCATGAAGAGATTAGGAACAGTTCTCCCTGAGTCGGTGCAGTGCACGATTGAGGTGTGTGTTCTGTTTGTTCTTCATTTTTGAGGTGTTGCCTTCAGGATTACTTAACAATTACTATTCTAGAGGTAACAAATGTAATCCTTGGTCGTCTCAATGGCGACTGGTTTCGACACACTAAGCTGTCATTGCCAAGCCTTTGACGTGGTTGTCACACCTGACCTAGGAGGTCGTCAAAAAGTCTCTAGAACACATAAACGAGACACGAACCCAAACATTTTTATATTATTTGTAGACCCATACCCTGAACCTTCAGCCGTGATCATTAGTTGTATAGCCATGCAGTATCATTTCTTCGTATATATGCTTGTTTATGTGCCCTGGAGACCTTTTGATGACCTCCTAGGAGCGACAACCATGTCTAAGGTCAACCATTCAGACAACCAAGGATTGTGTTAGCAACAAGGCATTTAAAACCTCTAGAATAGTTAATTTTTTGTGTTTTTTTTAAGAATATTGAAGAAAGGGGTGACAAGGCATTTTATGTAGGGATTTCAATCTCAATAAACTTATATGCAAGTACTATTTATCTTACGATCAACAAAGTAATTAAGAGTCTTAGTCATTTTTATGTTAAATATTTTTTCTTCAACAGGAAATAGAGAAGACAAGACAACAGAAGAGGATGTCCGAGCCACTTTGTGAGACTTTGAAGCAGTTTGGGGAGTGTTGGGACATAAAGCAGTGCAAGGCCCGACACACAGTGTATAAGGAACTGGACAACCCTGATGATGTACCAAGGTTTGTATGGATTGTGATCTGAGCGTTTGAAGTATATGTAATTATAACTATTGATTGCAAAAAAGTATCTGGATTAAGTGTAATCATAGTTTAAACGTCATGATACATAGGGCATAAGGGCCGAGGATTTTTGTTTGGTTAGGGTGCTTACTGAATGGAAAAAAGCCCACATAGGCACAATAAACATAGGCTACAAACTTTTCTCCACAAACATAAATTAGTATATTTCACTTTCGTTAACATTATTTTCTACTGAGCGAGGATTGGGTCGGAAAGAATGATGTAAGAGACCCAAAACTTCATTACAGTAACTACCTTGACTTGACAATGTCAAACTAGCTCGGATACAAGTGACGAGGTGCTCTGGCGACACTGTGCTCCAGAGACAAGGTGATCTGCTCCCTCTAGGCTGGTCCGTCTGTGACGTTCTTCTAAGTGACATTTGAGCACCTCTATTCATTCCTTCTGAGTCTACAGAGTTCACCTCAAAAGTCAAAATATTATGGCTGCTGGTTCAATCCTGAGAAGTCAGCAAGCATTTTGATGGTTCAAAAATCACAAGTCGACCCAGACATCATTGATCATTGATTGGCTTTTTTTGATCAGATAAGAATAAATAATCAGCTTGTCTCAGTCAAAAACATAAAATTATTCGTCACTCATTACTAATCCCAGTTGTGAACTTAAAATATTGTTGTCATATTAATTAAGATAGGCCATTCAAAAATAAACATTAAAACACAATGGCAAATTCAAAACTTAAATCACTTCTCCTAACTCTCCCCTTAACGAATTCAAGTTAATGCACTTCAAGTTGATTTCTTGATATGCTATCATTAAATGATGTCTAATTGTGTAGCCCTTATGGTAAAACAATTTTCAAAATCATGCTGTAAACGTTTCAAACTCATCTTGTTTCATCATCAGCAGCATAGATCGTTTTAAAACACATTGGTTTAGTTTTGACCATTTCACTTTGAGACACAAACGAATGGCACCTTGAACACAACAATTTTACATTCTTCATTATCACATTGGTTGTAATTGTCACACAAACACTATATTGGGCTGCTTGAAATATCTCTCCTAATCATTTTTATATCTAAACATTTTGTCAAACAACACATAAAAAATATTACACCAACATAACCCTTTATTAATCAACTCCTTAGCAATAACTTTTAACTTGTACCTTAAAACAAACAACTTGTAAAGTGTTCTTGAGTTTTGACTAAGTATACTAGTGTTCTAAAATACACATTTCATGAAATAAAAGAAAACTACACTAGAATATTACGAATTATGTTTTTCCCTATGCAAAACCTCAACCCTCAATGTTAACGTCTGAAGTTGTTTGTGACAGGAAAGGCTGGGTGAAGATGATCGTGCATCATGTCCACAACGCTAGTCACTTCTCCGTTAGACTTCTGGAGCATGCCGAGGAGAAGGACAATTGGCAGCGGCTTCCTAGCAACCTGCTGACCCTTCCTTTCAGGCTTAGCAACTACTTTGTTGTTGACAAAAACAAGTGAGTCTACCTTCTAAACAACCGTAAAGTAGATGTTACATTCGCACATTAGCAACACACATTGCAAACATTGCATTTAGAGTTCAAAACAACTTGTAACTAGGGTTTGCCGTGAATTAATGTCAAAGTCAAAGTACTACTCTAACTTTTTGAGAAACTGGAAGCATATCTTATTGCAAACTGAGGTATCTTCTTGGTACGTCTACATTGCTTTTGCCTTATCTGTTTTCCTTTATGCTCCATTCCACGTTCACTATGCTAGAAAGGTGTAAAACTGGAGATAATCGCAGTGTTCAAATTAATGGGAACATCATGACTATTGTCACGCGGGTGGTGTCAACATCCTCACGATCAGGATGAAGGCACTATTAGTAGGTCTATTTATTATTTACCGCAGCTGGTAAAAAAACTTTTAAAATGTCACAATTGACAACAACAACAAAATAAACAATATTTTATTGTCTGTCAAATAAAAAAAAAAAAAAATAACACTACTATACCAAGTAATGTAGGGTAAGATAATTTTGACAATCAGTGGAATGTTTATTAGCAAGTCATACTATAGCAACATTTCAGTCAGACATGTGGAAACATTTTCACACAATAACATTTTGTGCTGTTATAATCATTTGATTTAAATCTGTGTTTTTGTTCAGGCGGATGCATGGACCCCCAAAAGTCGGTGACGTAGTTGCAGTAGAAACATCAATTGATGAGTACAAAAGAGCAGTCGTTCTCAGGATAACGGACTACAACAAGTACAAAGAAGTAACCAACGTTGACATCCAGTTGATAGACAACGGTCGTTTTGACAATCGAAAGGTTAGTGTTTAAGCTTACTCATACTGTGATAACATGATATCGTATGATAGATTTCCAATATAAAATTCTTTGGTCCTTGTTAAAACTAAACTAGCATGCAAGTAGTACTCACACTATACAGTATACACATTTTACTTTATAGCTATCGTACAATTGTTTTGGTTTATTTCCTCCAAACTTAACTTCGACTTGGTCACAACTCACAAGCGCTGGCAGTTGTGAATAATCCTAACCCCTCCTAATCTCTAAGCCTCTATACTTAACCAAAAATAAATAAAACCATGTTAAGGTTTATAATAATTGATAAGAACTTCCAGTATTAAAAACATAAATAATACTTTTGAGTCAATTGTAGACTGGTACTATTTATTACCTGTATAGCTGTTCTAGCTTTAGAGATAAGTGCGATATCACTATATTTAATCTAATCAAATCATCCTCAACATGTACCTGTTTTGGATTTTTTGAAAATATAACTGCACTCTATTCCATAGCAGATTTTGGTTTTTTATAGGAAGATCAAAACTTACCTACAGATAAGAGGTGAGTCTTTTCAAACAAAAATAAACACACATTTGAAATATTTCATAGCCACTGACAACTTTGTCGATCACACAGAAGAGAAGATAACAGAGTCATATACCTATTCATATGTTACCTAATTATAAGACACAGTGTACAGCTAAGACTTTTCTTCCTATCCAAAACAATATCAAACTACAGTAGACTCCCTCTTATCGGATAACGGATTTTCCAGTTAAACCGACATCCCCAAAAACTCGTTAAAACGGACTGTGATATTCGACTTAAATTTAGGAGAGCATTGTACTAATACACGTGATCACTGGTCTCAAATCTTTCCCACGAAAACAGACGTTTCAGTACTGCCCAATCTAGTCCGGTTAAACCAATGTGCTGATAAAAATTGTCCGGTTAAAGAGATGTCATTTCCGCCGAGTGTAGTCCGGTTAGGTGTCCGGATAAGAGGGAGTCTACTATATTTCTGCCTAAAGTCCTTTTACCAAGAATACCTAACAGTAGATATTGCTACTTTTGTCCCTTGCAGGTGACTGATTTGTTTCGTCTGCCGGATGATATGGCAAAACTGCCTCCCTCAGTTGTGGACATGTATCTGTGTGCTGTCAAACCAAAGGACCTGGACACCAGCTGGCCTACTGCGCCAGGCAGGTGGGTAGACGAGCAGCTACGCCAGACCAGGAGACAGAGTCCCAATGGCTACTTGGTTGGAAAGGTGAGTCGAGTGATCAAGATTGAGATATTTGTTATATAGTTGCTCAAGAAAAGGCTCTAGGCCAGGATTTGAACTATAGAATAAGGGAGATAGCAGCTAGCTTACCTCGAAGAAGTACAGGTAGGCTATAGAACATAGACAAGAGACACTAGATACAACTTAAGTCTTAAAATCTCTTCCAAAGGAAGATAGCAACCCTTACATGTTAAGGAGCTGGGAACTGGTATTCCACTAAGTAACCAACTCCTGAACTACCTACCTTACTAAGATAAACCTGATCATAAAGCAGCTAGCTAATTGCAAAACAGGCCTAGTGTACATATGAGTGTATGTAAATAAATATATGTTTTGTACACAATTGTAAATAAACTGGCAACACTGCATAGTTGGCAACAGCCATGACAACAGCCATTTTGTAAACTCTCTTCACTCTCTACACTTGACAAAGGTTGTGATCAGTGTCTCTTCTCTATGTTCCATGGCCTATATGAACTTCTTCAAGGTAAGCTAACTACTATCCTTATTCTACAATTCAAGATTCGTTGTAGAGTGATAGTTGAGTCTTGGTGGAGATAATAGCAGATATTCATCAAGTAGAGCATCCTTATCTGAAGCTCCGTCATCCGAAACATTAGTTAACTCAAGGAAGAATGATACAAAAAAATCCCTATAAATCACCTGCCAATCGCAGTTCATCGAGCGACCTGCTCAAATGGTGTCTATGTGAGTGAGAATCTTGTCTGCTATGGCTTTATGTACTACTTTCATTCTATCTGTGTCAGTGTCAGTTTGTACGCTATTCTGTGCTGTTTGATTCTAATTTATTTTTGTTCAAGGAAAGGCTCTAGGCTCTAGGCCAGGATGTTGAATTGTAGAAAAAGGAGGATAGCACCTAGCTTACCTTGAAAGTGTAGGTAGGCCATAGAACATGTAGAAAATACACTGTGCATACAATATTTCGTCCCCTGAAGGACTTTGTCAAGTGTAAACTCTTTCTCTACACTTGACAAAGTCCTTCAGGGGACAAAATATTGTATGCACAGTGTATTTTCTACATGTTCTATGGCCTACCTACACTTTCAAGGTAAGCTAGGTGCTATCCTCCTTTTTCCATGATTCTAACTTATGATGTTTGGACGTTAAAATACAATGATTCTAATCAAAACTTGAAATATTACAGTTATAAGCAACTAGACCTGTAACTGTAACCTGCACACCGAGTGTAACAATATCCACTTGTCTGTCCAGATAAAATTCGCTCTGAGGGGGAGCTTGTGGCTGGATCCTGTGGATTACCAGGAGTTCCTACCCGAGTTAGACACAACTGTGCACCTACTCAACCTGCGCAGAGATTTACTGAAGGCCAACATGGCCACAGACAACAGCAACCACCTTCCTGCGCTGCGCAGACTCTGCGAGAATGCTGGGATTGAACTGCGTGAGTACTCTTTGTCTTTCTTAAAAGTTCACAGTTTAAGTTCAATCCTTGATGGGCTATGAACCTGACATTTGTCCACCAAAAGTTGCCATTTCAAATTGTTCTGCGATAGCAAGAATTACAAATAAAGTCGTTCAAAGTTTTAAATACAACTATTTTAAAACAAAACATTAACAAATTTATGTATTAAGACGGCGACAGTGGCACTACTTTGTCGGGATGTTGTCATTTCATTATTATTGATGAACCATCAAGTGTTTGCTGGAGATTTGGGTTTAAACTCAACAAAATTATAAATAAATATTTTTCATTTGTTTCTGCTGTGAGTTATATCTACAACATTGTTTACACACTAATTACCTATTTTTGGAGTATTTCCTATTATTCAAATGAAATTTTGAATCCTTTGCCAACTTGTAGACAAAATTGGTAACTTATCAATGCTTTACACACTTATACTTTTTTGATCCCGTTCTTGAATTGAACTAGTCAACCACACCAATAGCCTCCCTCCTCAAATCTAGTGTTAGCCAGTGGCCTGGTCAGTGAATCATACTTCTGCCCCTAATATCTCTGTGCAAACATTGTTAGATTGAAGAAAACATGAAAAACTGATGTTCAATTTTCATGTAAGGTTTATGTCAACAAATTCAACGGTAATTTAAAAATTGTATACAAATAAACATGAGATTTAAAAAATCAATTTATACCATCAGATTCTTATTTCTTCTATAAGTTTCCACAAAGATAATAGAGGCAGAAGTTCTACCTTTCTCAGCAGCATAGAAATTACATCAGAATACAGACATCAAGGGAGGCTATGAGTGTGACAGACTGGTTTTGCCTCATTCTGAGGTGAATTTCACTATAGCATAACCAAGCTCCTGCAATAGAAGAGTGAATTATCAAACCAGTTAGGTAACAAAAGGCAAGACTTACTCCTTCACATTAAAGTGGAGGCAAGGGCCTGTGCAACTGATACTTGGACAATGAATTATTTAGCGATTGCGTTTTCTGTATCAGAAATGTCTGAAGATACAGATCTAAAGAAGAATCACCAGGAGATCTAAATTTGGGATTCTGAGGAGACAACTGATGTGTAGGGATCCCAGACGTCCATAGATAAAAACCGGCTGGGGGGATTTTCGGCAAAGCCTTAAAATTTCTGGGATTTAGACTAAAAAAAATATATAAATAAAATTATTCCTGAACGCATAGTAGGCCTAGTATTAGTAAAAAATTAAGGTGACCCCCCCCCCCCCACCAAGGCAAGTTCCGCGTTTCATAATTGTCCTTTTTTTTGATGGAGGGTCTCTACCACTACTGATGTGTCTGTAATTTATTTTACACCTTGTTTTCTTTATAAGGGGTTTTTTCAATGTTTTATATCAGCCAACAAAGTTTGGACATAAAATTGTCAAAATTTCTTTAAACCCTAAGGAAAATATGGCTATGTATTTGTTAAGTTAAAGAGGTTGAGCTCATTTGGAACTGATTACTCTCTCTTGACACGGTGCTTGAGTGAAAGGATGTTGCTCTTGATCGCTTTGACACTGCGCTCCGTTTTATCATCCCTATTTTCGGGTTTACACTCTAAGAGGTCCTGAATCCCGTTTTTTATCTCATTTGCCTAAAAATTGGATCTACTGGAAATCACAATCACGGAAGTCACAGAAGTCACAGAATTTGCTGAAAAATAACGGATTTTCGCTTTAAGATCCCAAAAAATTAAAAACGAAAAAAAACCGGTCCCGCGTCCAGGTCTTACCATGAGTACTACGGTAATAGCTTATTCCCTATGGGAAATTCGCTAAAAATCTTCACATTTTTCCAATCAATTATTTGGTCTCTGTTTTTAAAACTAAACTTAAGAAACAAAGAGCTCTATTTGCATGGTATTGTTGTTAATGGTGTAAGAGGGAGCGAGCTGGTCTAGTGGTTAGAGCGTGGGACTTCGGTTCCAGAGGTCCCGGGTTCAAATCCCGCCAAAATGGATTTTATCCATGTGATAATGCCGCAACCTCCTAGGTCTAGCCCGAAGTAATGTGAAAAACAATTCCAGGCTCGTCCTAGGGGAAAAAATGGTGTAAGTAAGGACTAAGGAGTTCTTATAAAAAGCATTATATTACAGCATAAAAAATTTCTAATGGACAACAGAGATGAGCCGAAGTAAGAAACCTTAAATATGCAAATACATGTGTCAATTAAAATTTGTGAATCTGCTAAATTGGATGAGGGGAATGCTGAGATAAAGTTAACTATCGTTGGTCCTATGTCATCTAAAAAGACAACTTCAGGCTATTTAAATATCTCACCACGTTCGAGGTCGTCAATGAACACAGAAACATGAACGGACAACATAAAACATATAAACCAAAAGAACATTACTGTTAGAATATCAACAACTGGCCAGTTCAGGACACTATGGCACAGGTAGATGCGTGGTCATTTGAATATTCTGAAGATGAGATTTATACTTCAAACCAGTCCGTCACCTTATAGACAGCAGAGGAGATCACCATCACAGGTAAATTAAACCATTTAATTGATCTTAGGAACAAAGCTACACAGGTTATCTCACTCATTCTACAATCACTTTGCACTATTGACATTTAATATTTAACAACATGAAGCAATATTTATCATAAAATGCACACCTTGATGTCTCATATGAATACCAACAACATGTATTGCAGCCTATTTATTCATAAATCTTTAAGGTTCAATCCCAATCTTATCCCTGCCGTATTTTTGCTGGGGCCAGGATTAAACCATGTGTCAATCTTAGCAAGCAGATGTTTAAGCTGCTACCTGTAATGCAAGAAAACCCTTGTGGCTAATGTGGAGTAACTAGGTGGTGTTCGCAAAGGCATCCACAAAATTGAGCGGAGTCATCAAGGGTTATATTATATTGTTTTTGTCATAGGCCTACTGCAGTGAAAACAGTCGTTTTTAATGCATGTATTCCGGGTCTAGAGTAGCATTTTTACTCTTAAGGGAGTAAAAATTGTTTTTAGCCTCTATGGAGTAAAAATCAGCTGTTGTCAACTCAGTTGTAAATTTCTATTGTAAACGATTGCATGTAACCAAAATATGTATCAATTCGTGCTTCGTAATCATTTTAACCTACAGTCTACAGTCTCTTCCCATAGCATTTTAGCATTGCAGATACATTAATACATTCCCACACTCACCACTGCTCACCTTTACTACTTCCTTCACCAACCCCTACGTCGTGGACCTGCTTCCCTCTCTTCCCATAGCATTTTAGGATTGCAGATACATTAATGTAATCGTCATTAACAGTTCCCACACTCCGGACTGCTCGCATTTACTACCTCCTTCACCATTTCCTACGTCACGGACCTGTTTCCCTCCCTTCCCATAGCATTTTAGAATTGCAGATACCTTAATCTAATGGTCATAAACAGTTCCCACACTCCGGACAGCTCACCTTGACTACTTCCTTCACCATTTCCTACGTCACGGACCTGTTTCCCTCCCTTCCCATAGCATTTTAGGATTGCAGATACCTTAATCTAATCGTCACAAACAGTTACCACAGTCTAGACTGCTTGCCTTGACTACTTCCTTCACCACTTCCTACGTCACGGACCTGGTTTCCTCCCTTCCCATAGCATATAAGGATTTCAGATACCTTAATCTAATCGTCACAAACAGTTTCCACACTCCGGACAGCTCGCCTTAACTACTTCCTTCACCACTTCCTACGTCACGGACCTGTTTCCCTCCCTTCCGATAGCATTTTAGGATTGCAGATACCTTAATCTATCGTCATAAACAGTTTCCACACTCCGGACAGCTCACCTTGACTACTGACCTCACCACTTCCTACATCGCGGACCTGGTTTCCTTCCTTCCAATAGCATTTTAGGACATTGACCTTGGGGGTGGGGGTACGTCAGCTGATAAAGACTTGTAATAGCTCTGATGTCAATGTTTTCAATTCTATCAAATAAAATATTTGAACCAAAATTTAGTTTTTCATTCAAAACGTCTTGAATGTCACCAACTGTACAATGGATAGTTCTGTCGTGTCCGCCGTGTAACCTGCGTCGCAATGTGCGTTGTCCCAATGTGGCCGGCCTATCGTAAATGTATTTGTAACTTTTGTTTTTTTTAATGTGTAAATTTTATGTGTCGTCGACCTGCATGTATACATTGATGAAGACTTGCGTCGGATACTTGACCATATTCAATATGATGTTTTAAATAAGGATTTGATAATGGGTCTTTGAACCCAATACTAGTCATCCATAGACTAAGTTTAGGCTGAAGATGGAACAAGGTACGTAACCTATTGTATATTCGATTATCAGTCTTGGTGGCAAAGATGTTAAAATCTAATCGTCATAAACAGTTTCCACACTCCAGACTGCTCACCTTTACTACTTCCTTCACCACTTCCTACGTCACGGACCTCAAGCTAGCGTTGTCATTTGATTATATTTAGGCCTATGATCCATACCGTTTCTGTTCTAATATCTGTGGAATAATGCTATCAGCTATTTCTTTATCTACAGCATTCAAAAGTCAACAGCTGATCATATGTCTTTGTTTATGTGTCAAATACTACTTCCATAAGGATTACATTGAAACTTTGAGACCCAGTGGGGCGGATTCCTGAGAGACTTATTTAACGCCATATAGATGTTGGCGCTCACCGATATGATCTTTATCACCATGCAAAATTTGAAAACGATTGATTCAGCCGTCTAGGATGAGTTTGCGTATTACGAAATGCATAAGAGTCAACGTATAAGAGCTTCGCTCGCTCCGTTCAATAAAATTCAAAGCTTTCTTACAAAACCAATTTTGGCTAAAATAAGCAGTATCAGCAAATTGACACATAATTTCTCCCATTATCTTGTCAAAAACCCTTATGATGGGGAAGTGGTGGAGGTAACTATGATATTTTGTGGGGAAAATCTCAAAAGTTGCCACAATTTTTAAACTGTAATTTTTACAGCATTAGGGGGTATACCATTTTGTTTGGAATTCAAGGAACATGATAAAAGTCAAATTTTATCTGCAATTAAATGAGTAGTTTACATCCTTAACTAAATTTTACCACTGAATTAGAAACTGACGAGAGCTCGCCCCATGGTCAAAAACTCGACTAAAAGTATGTATTGTGCAAACCTCTCTATTGTCAACCCACACTGTAAATAAAACATGTGATTGGAATTTCTTTAATTTGTTTTGATTTTCTGTTTATATATTTTGTTGTTATTTTGTCATCAACATGGCAACCCATAAGGCCCTGTTTTTTTTTTTTTGTTTTTTTTTTGTTATATTTAAAACTATTTTTTTGCTTCTTTTTGAGCCTATTTTAATTTATATAGGGATTCTGCACATCTACTGGAAAATATCTTTCATATGGTACCAACCGTGTGTAATTCGGTACAGTATTATGGTCAGGCTAGCTGTCATAGGTTTTGGAAAAGGTTTTTAGTATATAAGATTGCAAAACTTAATTTTCTAGATTTATCTTCAATAAAGAACGAAAAAAATATTTAATTAGATATATACAAGAAGCCCACAGCAACAGTCAAAACCATTCATTAAGCTTCCCACCTCCCTTTAGCTCATAAACTCAATAGCTTCATACATAGATTGCTTTCAGTCCCACTCAATGCCAAAAACTTCAATGTGAGAGAAACATCATCAAATATATGTAGCTGTAAATAACGGTTTTAATCATAACATCATCGACACATGAAGAAAATTTATGAAGAAACTACAAATCAAATTCCTAATATGAAAACAGAATTCATTTCCGTTGAATATGGTAAAAAATTAAATGAAATAACATGGCAAAACTGTAGTGTTTATAACATCTAATAAAGTTCTAAATATCTAATAAAGTCCTAAATCTCTTGACCCAACAAATTGCTAGGAACCTGAGTGAAAAGTCTGGAGTGTAAAAAATAACATGCAATGAATAATGAATGTGATACGTTTTATATAAGCCAAACTGGGAGACTATTCACCAAAAGATCTATTAAGAACACATTCCCAAAAATAATTTAATACAATTAGTTATTCCAGCCTGAATGATTTTTTGCATATTTGTAATAAAAGGTCGAGTCATTTATTCCCCAACAGTTTACACAATGGATACAATATTAACAAGATAATATCATTAGAGCAATATGAAACTTATAGATCAGCTAGACTGTCCCTGATAACCTTATGAATGATAAAAGAATACTGCATTCTGCAATCCAATAAATTGTTTGAAACGTAAAGTTGAATGAAACGCGGGAAACGCCAGCTGCAAAGAATTAGGAACCAGGACAAAAGTCAACTCTGCAAGTACGGTAACATCCGACCAGGCCTCGACACAAGCGTGTCTGTATATACCGAGTTAAATAAAAGTAGTAAGTAGCCTACCCCTACCATACCACGCGTATGCATTCATTCGTCGTTTGCAAGTGTCTGTGTTTTCAAACTTGAAGATCGTACATGTAATACTTACTTACTTGTAATACTTGTCGTCTTCGTCGTTGACCAATGAAAATTGGATAGACTGCGTCAGAAGTGTGTTGAGGCTTTTTACTGCTCAAATAGAGACCCATCTTGTAACTCTTGAAGAGAGTAGAGCGGCCTTTTCACTAAGCAATCCTTCAGTCGTTTCTTAAAAGCCTTCGGGTTCAGGTTCTTCACCTCATCCGGTAGAGCATTAAAAATCTTCAGGGCTGACTGAGGATACGCTCGCTGTGTCATACCAAGACGACATCGGGGTATGTCCAAATCACCAGCTCTGCGGGTACCGTGGTCATGGTGACTCCCTCTTTTCCTAAAATCTAATTCCTAATTGGGAAGATAAAGATCTTATATATTAGGACTGATGGTGATTTGATCGCTGAAATTCATTTCCACAAAACACAACTGGCCGACACAGGTAATTTAACCTTGTTTTGATTAAAAACCCAAATGATCCTTGTCATGGTATTGTAATTTTACACTTGTTCAGAGATTGTCCTACATTCGTCTCTAAAAGGTAGTCATAACACTCAAGTTACTTGTTATTAAACTTCTGACAACTCCATTACGATGAATATTTGAATAAAGACTACTTGGAATTCTCTCAACCTGATGATGTGCCCCATTCCCCATTCGAAGTAAGAAACAGCTAGTCCTAAACTACAAAGAATTGTTTCGACAGGAACAAGGCATATAAACAAACCACTATATAGAATCAGAACAGAATCGTTGTTTGTAAACATTTTTACAATTACCTATGCAATAGACAAAGTCGACGGTCGTACTATCTAACCATCTAACACAAAGAGACTTAAAAACAGTCAGAGGTATTGTCATTATTTTGGAAGAACAACCGAATAACAAGTTTCACGATAAAAATATAGCAGTTAAAAGTTGTTTGTTAACACGCATGGACATATTTCATATTTGTTATTGTAAGGCTGAATCGCTCTGTTTACTGCACTGGTTTACTCCCTAAGAAAACAAATAATCTTAATAGGAAGAGCGGTACCTAATGTCGATGTCGGTGATATGAGGTCTATATTGACTAGAGTTATCCTGTAAAGCAGTATGTACTGAGGAACCGCTTACTAAAGAAAGGCATTTTTATTTATTTATATGTGAGGCTCGATGTATAGACTTCGGGCATTTGATTTGTTGCAGTGATAATTACTTGCCTCGCACTCCCACAGCCATCATGAATCTGTCTGTTTCGCGATGTTGTTAGCGTAATCACTAATCAGCCTGCTGACAAGCAAACTAAAGTCGGGACCACGTAAGTTTGCAGTTGGTGGCAGCCAATCACAAGATAAGGCTAGTGCGACGTTGCCACATCACCCGTTGACAACCCTAATTAAAATATACTAAGCAATATTTTCAACTCAGCTGGTATTATTAGATTTGGCAACACCGAACGGTTCTCATTGGTTCATTCAAAACCATATGGCAAATAGGCTCCTCCCTCAACTGCAAACTTAGAATCCCGACTCTAGATAGAAAATACAGTTAGTACGGTTAGTACTCATAGTCACTGTGGAATCCTTCCACCATGGTTAGTACTGAAAGATTTGGCACTTCGGGGATGGATTGGTCAGATTAAGATTGGAGCATTCCATACACAGGACTAAAACGGGATGCATGATAAGCCCCCTGCAGACGGGGACCGTAGTGGCGTCCAGTAGACCTAGCCATTAATGGCGGCCAGTAATTGTACGCCTACTGTCTACGCGTGATGAGGTACTGGACGCTTCAACGGCCAGTAGCTACTGGCTGCCAGTAAAGACAAAATAGTTTGAGTTAAGTGGCCGCTCAGAGGACAGTAGCGTGGTCACGTGACCTACTGACGGCCATTTTTCCTAACCTTAAATGTTCTAGTCGCAAATCTAGAGCACTGAGGAAACTGTTGTCGATCCGTGATTTCCATAACGAAATGTACAATCTAGGCCTATTATTAAGTTGGTAACCTATAACTTATAGACGCTGGACACATTCATTTAACTTACTATCAGACATGAAACTTGACATTGTTTAATGGTACTGGAAAAAATATTGCGAGTGATTGATAGGAATCGCCACTGGCTAAAAATCGGACTATGGGAACGGCGGTTTATGGGGGGTACTTTATGGGGTAAAAATAGGGTTTTCCCATTTTTGACCCTAGAACAAAAATTTCACAATTTCTTTCCAAACCATTTTGTATAGCTTAAAAAACAAATAATTAAGCATATCGAAGCGTTATTGTGCGCCTAATGGTTACGGAGAAAATTCCAAAAAAATTTAAATTTAAAATTCCCATGTTATTTTTATGGAGAATAAGTCTGCTGTTGTAGTTTGCTTGTTTATGAACATATTTTGATTGAATTTGGGAAAAAATACATTCATTTCTCACTAAACTATTTAACTAACATTTTACAACAAAAACACTTTTTTACCCTCCCTGTTGCAGCAAACCTAAGTACTCGTCAAACTAATTCCATTCAAATAGGACATTTTTAAATGTGACATTTTTAAGGAGGCATTTTAGTGTAAATCAAATCAGGCTAATGGAAATTTGCCTATTGTCTGCAGGACTGCAGGTTTGCAACGGCGGGGGTATTTACTATATCTTCCAATTCTTCACTCAAAACATTAATTACTTCATCGACAACTTCTTCAACAACTTCATCCACTGCATTTTCGTATTCCACGTCAAATTCATCCATTTTGATACTGAACAAAAACACTGTTGTGTCACACTGGCCGCCACTAAAACAGTTTCTGTGGCAGCCAGTACTGTCCCCGTGTGTAGGGCTACTGTCTTGACAGTACAGTGGCCGCCACTTGTGGACGCCAGTACTGGACGCCACTACTGTCCCCGTCTGCAGGGGGCTATAAAATGGGAGTTTCGGCTATGACGTCTGTTTTTATTTTATATGCTTTATTTTGGTGAAAACTAACCTCAATTGATAAAATTAGTGTAGCAAAACATAATAGCAATGTTTAAACAACTTCTTGAATCTTTCATGATTCAAAAGTGGGATTTACAGAATCTTTCATGATACAAAAGTGGGATTTAAGGATAAACTAAACTGAATTCAAATTAGTAAATTACAACAGTAACACAACCTCAAATTAAAACAAAAAGTATGTGTTAAAACAATAATCATTGAAGCAACTACAATTTCATTTGGACGAAAATAGGCTTGGTTTAGGGCTAGCTTAATTGCAGTATTTGCCCCTTAACTCAAACGGAAGAGTTAGCCTAATAGACATTTTCGAAGAAGTAGAAGATGAAGATTATTATGACACTTTAGAACCTAGAACAAGAGGGCCTACTAAAATAAGGGACAGAATTGACCATTTCAATAAAAGCCCACCGAAGATTCCACAAATGCACATTCAGGATCAATCAATCAATCAATCAATCAATTATTGAGATGGGGACGCCACCTAGGTGCGTATTGCCAACCCCTCGAATTGCCGTTTGTTGGAGAAACCGAACACACATTTTAAACGGAGTTTAAAAATAAACTAGTTTATTATAAATGTAGTTTACACCATTTTGGGGGAACCGGGCCAAATTAATACCTAGTTTAAATTCGGGAAAACACAAATCATCGCCGTTTAACTTAAAACTAAGTTTAAATGAGTTGGGAACACCGGAAACGGGATTTCTGAACCCAGTGGAGTGAGTAGACTGGAGTAGACTAGTGTCAGTTTCAGTGAGTGGGTGTGGTCACTGTGGTGTGGCGAGTGAGACGAGACCGAAACTGCGACGGCGGACCGCGAGGGCGAGGGCCGCGAGACGAGACGATTTGATTTTGATTTGACGACTGAGATGAGTGCGGTACTGTACTGACTGACTGACTGCGGACTGCGGTTTTATTTGAGGTAACCAGTGTTTCCATTTGAGGGATAAAAATCCCTTTCTAGGGATATTTAGGGCCTTTGAGGGATTGAAAAGGGATTGAGGGATAACTAGGGATAATCAGCGAAATTGAAGGATTTTTGAGATTTTCTGGGGATTTCAGGCCTTTGACATTATAAAATTGAAATATTGATAAAATAATACATTATGGCTGTATTTCAACAAAGTTAAGGACCTATTTTGGCTAACTTTGCAAGGTATTGATAACAAAGTGATTATACTACTTTTTCCCTAGGATTTTCCCTTAAGGAGGATGTTTTATCTATGGTTGTAGGTATTAGTGACGTAGTGTTTCAAAGTCGGAACGGGAACACTCAAGAAGGGGAAGAGTAACAGTAACAGCCAAAACTGCACGAAACAAGCGAAGTTGGAGTTGGTCGGTGGAATGGAATATGGCGGATCTAGATTACTGTATTTGTTTATTAGTAGCCCTGTGCCCTGTGTCAATGTCGAATGTTTGTTTTCGTTTTGATTTTATTTGCCGGTGATTTCTGTGATGTTTTTTGGTTAGTAAGTGAACTTGGTCTAACCTTTTCACCAAGGCATGGTGGCCATGTTTGAAAAAGACTATTAAGTTTGAAATTTGGACACTTGAGTAATATTTTTGAAACAATTGTAAATGCTTATAAATGAAAATTATTAGTTTATAGAATTTTAAAAATAACTATTTGTTTCATTTTTTAGTTAATTAATCTTGTTTTTGTACCACATAGACAGTTTTTAATCACGGCTACCTTTAATTCCAGGCCGGAGGCCGCGGCCTTCGAAGTGGCAACGTTGCAAGTATAGGTAGTGTTGTAGAAGGTGTTTGTTTCAAGAACGCTAAGCTAATGATATTTATGAATTTTTTTAAGAATACGAAAGCTTGGTTACTGAGCTATGAAAATGTTGACTCCACATTGAATGTACAGAAATAGATTTTCAATTTATATTGTTTTGGTTTTCGATTCTATATGTTTTATTTCCATGTTAACTTATGGGACATCTGGCGCTAAACAATACTACGGTACTTGCAACGTTGCCAATTCCACCAGGCCGCAGCCTGCCATGAGTTAAAGATGGCCGTGGTTTTAATGGTACAAAAATGTTTTTTATATAGTATTAATTTATAAATAATATGGGATATTGAAGAATAATATCACCAGTTACCATATTTTAGGTGGCTATACATGATATCCATTGGTATTGCTGCAACAATAATAAGTTATCTAGATATGATATAGAGGGATAATTGGAGGGATTATTAGAACACGGACTAGGGATAACTAGGGATTTTTTGACGTTGGCCCAGGGATATTTTTTTCTTGCGGATGGAAACACTGGAGGTAACCGGTGAAAAGAAAAGTAGAGTAGGCTACCGGCTACCTACCTGTTGAATTTGGTTGGTGGGAATCAGGATGGAAGCTGAAGATATGGCTTGTAAGTTTCTGAGTTACAAACTTACAAATTATTTAGTGTGAACAGTAAGTTTGATTTTATTGAACAGCTCTTATTTTTATTTGGTTGTATGGAACCTGTCGTACCTAACCTAATCTTCAATACACGAGTGACAAAAAATACGCTGAAGTTAGTTAGGTTATCATACAGTAAGTTTATTACCTTGATCAAGAAGTTTAACAAATCGTTAACAGAACTTTGAAAGGGTGAATGGTAATATTTGAGGCCAAGATGCTAGGCTATCCAAACTAGGCCTAGGCCTTGTAACTTAGGATATTAGTTTTTTTTATTTCCTGTCACTTATGCTCCTGTGCTTATAACTTATTTTCCTCTCTTTTCAAATAAACACACTTAGCCTAATAAGTAATAACATAAAGATGGGCTAATACTGAACTTACTTAACTTTATTAATGGTAGCCTACTTTCCTGTTATAGGGAACATTTATTATTATCGATGATTTCTTTTTGATAGGCCTATAAGTTATCGATAGCCTATTTATTTTTTTTTTTTGTAATGCCGAGCAATTAGGCTACTTGGTCAACCCCAGACTTTTTCATATTTTACTACGGTCATAAGGATGTTCTCAGAAAACAAGAAACATGTATGTTAGGCCTAATTCAAGGCCATCGTACAGGTTGCCGAGCGATGAGCAGGTTCAAAATCCACGCGATAACAGTGGCTTGCGGGAGATGCGCGGAAGGCCAGTTGTGACAGTACCGTTATGTTAGGCTGGGTTAGGTCAGGTTAGGTTAACCCATTACCTACCTAACAATTTATTCCTCATCTTCAACGTATTGATAATTAATAACCTAGAACCTAACCTTGTGGGGCTTGAATTATATATGTTTCTCGTTTTCTGAGAACTTTTTATGGCCGTAGTAAAATATGAAAAAGTTTGGCGTTGACTAAGTTAGCCTAAGTAATTGCTCAGAATTACCCTTTTTTTTTATTCTATAAGTTATAGGCAATTGATAACTTATTAACAAATTGAAACTTAATTTGAAACTTTTTTGTCAGCTGACAAAGGCTATGATTAATAAATAAATATTGTTTAGTATCAACTAACAATAAAAAAAAATCTATATAAGTACGGTAATATAGGTAGTAATACGCTAAGCCGATTTTTGTGAACAGAACTCCTCCCTCATTTTTGGACCGATTTTGATGATTGCGGTGTCAAAAAAATGGCCCTGATCTGTAGTTTTGCTATGAAGTTTTTTTTTTCATTTTTTTATCTTTAGGTATATTAGTTTGGGCAGGATCTTCCATCAAAGTTAGGTTTTCTCCCATAAGATTAACTTGGGGGGATCTAAATATTTGATTGGAATCTTTGTCTCCACTAATTTGAAAGAACGGCAGGGTGTAGAAACTTGGTAGAGGTGTCCAAAGAAAGGTCTCGGTCTGTAGATGAGCCATCAAAATAAAAATTAAGTAGGCCTAAATTCCCTTAGGGCTCTGTCTCAGAAGCCTTTAAAGTTCCTTTCCTAGATTTGTTTACATTATTGTCATTATATAAAAAATGTTTCTCCACTTTTTAATGTAACGGCTGTTAATATTTTAATTGTATTTTAAACAACATATGGGAGTTATTGAGTTTGTCCAATAGGCCTAGAAGTATTTGCTATGTAATTTTCTTATTTTAAAATTTATTTTGTTCTGCATCATCTCATGTTTTGCAATATAACATTCAATTACGAAATCATTGGAAATTCTTAATATTACAGTAACTCTTTAAATGATTTCTTTCCATCCATGATTCATTCATTGGTAGGAAAAAATCATTTCACCTTTTGCAAGTTTTGTAAACCGTTCAAGATTCTCGGAATTCACTGTGCGTAGCCTACAGATTTCATCATGTCTGTTCAGTTTAGAATAGGAGATCAAAAAATGTTTAGAAATGTTTTTATTTTGTACCTAAGATTTTTGTTGTTAGTCATGACACTTGTTGCAGCTCAAGAAGACCCTGTGGTGATGAAGAAAGTCAAGCAACCTCACCCCCAGTGGGCCTGGCTGCCAGTGGATGAGATGGAGGATGTACACATTGTAGTAGTGGAGAATCCAGAAGCGATCTTTGTACGACAAAACAAGTTTAATGACAAGTACGTCCTTTAGCCGGAGTTGAAGAGATTAATAGTTAGCTATTATCATATTTTGTATGGAGATTCATAAGTGGACTGTTGTTGTGATTTTTCTGTTGGCTACACGAAAGATCACTAATATTAAATACGTCAGGCATCAGTTGATACAAAATTTCAAAAACACCACCACTGCAGTAAACCTGCATACTGTAATTTGTTTAGATACCAAAGGTAGTCTCGGGGACAGGTCCTACTACAGTCCTACAAACTATTTAAGCTGATTATTATACTGTTCAAAGCTAATTCCCTCACAGACTGTAGGCTACAGCATTTTAGTGATGTAAAACTAGTAGGCATAATGCTGCCGCTGTAGAATGTGTCTCTGACTAAAGAATGTTGGACTATTGACATTCTTTTTAAAACACTAAAGTACAACAAGGTTGTTTTTATGTGCCATAGAAAACCTTTCATTCAAAGAAAAAGGTTTATTATTTTATTACAACACATTTATTTATTTGTAATGTAATCCAACAACAATAACTTTGGAATTTATGGGCAAATAATTACTTAGTGCTTGTCCTTCTTTTGACTAATACAAATTTGCCTTGTAGTCAATTGCCTTTGCTATCTGTTGGCCTTAACAAATGTATATTTATTATTTTAGCGTGGACAGACTGATGAAAGAAGTTCAAGAATATGCAATTGCTGAAAAGCAGCCTCCTAATTTTGACAAGATGCTTGATGTTGGTGATTGTTGTTTGGGAAAACTGTCTGAAACTGAAGAGTAAGTGGTGTTTTATTATTTTATAAACTTGTACATATCGCTTGAATAATTATTTTTTAAACTCGAAAGCAACTTAATAGGCCTAGTTATCAGATTGTAAAATTAATTATCGTATAAGAAGGGTATTTTAAAAATAAGTTTTATTCAGTGTAGCATTTTTTATGGTTGTAAGTTCATTTGAGCTGTAATTGATTTTATCTCCTAGATGGAATCGAGCCCTGGTCAGGAGCAAGCCTACTGAAGATACGGTAGAGTTGTTCTTCGTGGATTTTGGTGACACCAAAGCCGTACCTTGGAACCATGTGTTGCCGATTCCTAACAAGTTCATTACTAAGTTACCGTTCCAGGTAAGGTTTATCAACAATTTTCAATGTTACAATACTTGTGTGAAAAGGTCCACATCTACTTGTATTAAGATCATAGTTTATTTGTTTTGCACCAACTTTTAGAGGGCTTAAAACGAACTCATCTGTCAATACTTTTGGCTTTTGTACCTGATAAATAATGTTTAAGTCATTAGCATTGTGTTATAAATTATTTTTGTATCCATTGTTCATTTTTGCACCTTGAATTTGTGAGTGAGTAAACATTTTTATTTTGAGAACATTCATGTGGCTAAATAGATCCCACAATGTTGATATTTTTTTCTAAAATTAATCTAGCTTTTTTGACAACATGTAATGTAATGGTCGTAGAGCAAGTATAATCGGGACTAAGTCGCAGTGTGGCTAGGTGGTCAGAGAGATGCGGGGAATTTAGGTTTTTTAGGTTGCAAAAATAACTACAAGCATTAAACGTTTTTACAGGTCGTAGAATGCTGCTTGGCTGGAGTAAAGTACTTCCAAGACTCAGACAGCAAAGACTGGGAGGATCAAGTGATCGACTTGATATACGATCTATCAAGAGATGAGAATGAAGGAGCAATATCCTTAGCTCTTAAGGTACAATTTTTTCATTGTTAAGCTCAAACAACTTAATTGTAGTATATGGTATATGAATGGATAGGCCTATGTAAAATCTGAAGAAGAGGACTGGTCATAGAATATGAATTCACTGTTTACCTGAGTGGCATCCAATTTCTATTTTGAAGTGCGAAATAGTTACCTAGTTAATCAAGAACAAAAACTTTGACTTGAGCAAAGTGTTACAGCGGCCCAACTCAATCAACTTAATTAGTTACCTTACAGTAAGTAGGGCTGGACCCTACCCTTGAGTATAACTTAGCAACAAACAATTTTGTGATTGTTTTGCATTTGAAATTAATAATAATTAAAAGTTTTTTCAGATAACAAACTTATTTGTCCACCTAAGCCTATCACTAAATACAGTCCTTTTTTAGTATGCATCTGTATTTGTGTTTTTATAACAAAAAATAAAAATGTATGCACTTCTGCCATTCTAGACCACAAAACTACTAAAAGCCTCAACCGGTTTTGTTTTGATGTTTTATGAACAGTGACATAAAATAATAATTGTAGTCTAATTGGATGGATTTCACATAGGCTACAAGCACTAAGCAGTTAAAAAATTGACTTTTACTGTCAAATTTGTCTGTTGAATCTAGAATTTGGATATTTGTTATCAACTGTTGGGTACCGGTATTAATATCAACTCTTGAGTAACAATTCTCGATACCGTTATCAATGTGGTATTGAGAATTGGCACATTCCTTGTTGTTTTTAAGGGAACAGTCCAAACACTCATTGAAAGAGTGAAAATACTGTAAACATTTTAGTAACACAGTTTATTGTATCTAGGTTTGTTCAGTGGAAGAGAATGCTGTATACACTGGCGGAAGGCGGTACAAAGTGATTTTGGCAAACCTAAATGTGGAGCCCGACATAGTAATAAACTCCAGACTATTATCTTCTAACTATGCTGAACTTTTAAACGAAGACATAGTTAGTGGTATCAAAACCATGTCAGTTGGAGAGAACAAAAGCAATGAGAGCTCCGATAGCGAGGAAGATAAAAAAAATCTAGATGTCGCTCTTCCTAATGCTTTCAAGACAGAAGATGAATTAAAGATGGAGGAGATTTTGAGAAGCTTAGAAGCAAGAGTAGATGACTTTGATTTTGGAATCGACTTTACTAATGCTGAGGTATGACAGAATATTGTCTTGAGTTAGTTTTAGTTGCTTTGCTTTGGTGTTTCAAGACATGGGTCAAACTATCACTTTTTGCTTGCAGGATGAAATTGCATTTTTGCAGCAGCCGTTTCAGTCATGGTTTTGACTAGAGGCCGATGAGGTATAGAAACTTTATCTTTTGTTCGTGTGCGGTGGTTTTTGGTGTGTTTGGGTGGTTGAAGAAAACTATTTGATGTTTTGTGCTGGTAAATCCAGGGTGTCTGCCAGTCACGGGAAATAACTAATAAGTCACTGATTTTCCATTGTAAGGGGCCAAAAAGTAACAGAAGAAGTCTGGCCTAACTAAAATTTAGTTCCCCAGTTCTGTCTTTTGTTTAACACTCAGCTGTAGGCAGTGATTAGATTCATAAGGCCTCTTTTATGCAGTTTCTCCACCAAGCGGAATCTGCTAGTTTGTTACGATGGGGGTGGTCATTGCTGCCAACTTTGTTCATTTTTCTATCGTCAGTGACCCAAGATGGATACTTGTTTAATGGTTTATACATATTTGTGTGTAAAGAAAAATAGACGACGGCGATGGAGGTGGGCTGTACAGTTTACACCCGGTGAATGAAAGTCTTAGGGTTGGCAGCAATGATAGTGTTGGCAGTACTGCAGGGTTGCCAATGAGATGGTGTGATTGCCTTTTGTACAACAATTCCAGGGTGTCCACCGACCGGGAATTATGCGTGAATTTTTTGAACCGGGAAAAAACAGGGAATTATGCGTGAATTTCGTATTTTACCGGAAATTTTCAATTTACCACAATTGCGCATAAAGATGACGTTTCTGTGACCGCGGGAGACGATGGCGTTTCTGTGACTGCGGGAGACGACGACGCCGTTTCCGTGACCGCAGGAGAGGATTATAATGTTTCCGTTACCACTGAAAAATATCAGATTTTTGTCACGACTACTAAAGACAGTGGTCATGTTTCTGTTACTGAGTGAGATATTCAGGATTTTTTAGTTATCGTATAAAACGATGATGGTGTCTCTACGACGTTAGATGATCACGATATAACCTCGAGTTTGGCTTGACCAAAAATTTCTAAATGGCACACTTCTTCTCGTTTTATTTTTTATATTTTGTAGGTAATATCTTCATTTACCTTTAATGTGGTATTTATTTAATGTGTTTAGAAGGGTTTAAAATTTAAATTGGCTACGTGAAATTTTTCTAGTTTCTGCATTAATTATTTCTGCAGGTCACTTGAGACACAACCTATAACTCCAAAATTACATGAAAGTACCGTACATAAAGACAGGGGTTGGTGTAGTAATCATTACAGATAGTTTGGTAAAATTGAAATTATCAGTACTAAGACTCTATTTTTCGGGTGTCTGTACAGAGATTCAAAAAATTTGGTATCGACATACGGTATCACTGTTTTTAAGAAGTTATTGACAAATTGCAGGTTTAAGGATTAGTTTTTAATTTTTGGAGTATTTAATCAGTTAATATATCAAAATTGAATACTTGTGTCAGGCAATATTACAGTAATCATAAATTTTGTGTCTTTAACTGTTTTTTGTTTCTCTTTCCAATAACTAAACTAAAATAGCGAGCTGTGTTAGCGCTAAAACAGCATTGTGAGGTTTGGCGCAAAACGTGTTGGAAATTTTAGTATGAAAAGTACGAACTGAACTAGGCCTACTTGGATTTTTTTACTCATGAATTACTCATGAATTTTTCCTGGTTTGCCCTGGTGGACACCCTGAATTCCCATAATAAGTCCTCCGTCGGCCCCCGAAGGAACGCTGAAACGCGACGGAGATTCCGTCATGCATAAAAGGGTCCCATGTTAAAACACTCACTGACGGAAAGCCTGATAGATTCTGATAGATTCAGCCCCACGGAAAACACTGTGCTTAAAAGAGGCCTAATGCTGAATCAGTGAGATCAAACAGATTTTGGGAGCGGGCAACCAGCTCAAATTGTTATGGCATAAAATATTCTATGCCCGACTATCTCATGTATAGGTCACTGAAAATGTATTATTTTCATAAAGGTATCAAGGGTCCTGCATATTCACTCTTAAAGTTGTTGTACCCCTCTAAAAAAGTCCCTGAAATTTAGTTTAATCAACTGGTAGACACCCTGGAAATCTATGTTTTCTTATTCTCAAACCCTTGAAATAAAATTTAAACTAAGATATTTTCAGTTTTGAAAACTCAAAAATTAGTTCTCATTCAAATAATTCCCACAAATACCTTAGCTGAAGTGAATCTGCAGACTAAGCAAATTCCCATTTGGATTGCTTTTTCAATAAAAAACGTTTCATTAAAATGGTCAGATCTATTCCATATTTAAATAACATATTCCTATTGTTAACCTAACAAATCAAACTTTCTTGTACTGATTACAGGACACAAAGTAGCTAATTCTTGCATTTACTTTGCCACCCTCATTTTACTTCGTCGCACCCCAATATTTCAACCAAACAACACAAAAAAGTGTGATTGTATTTGGCAGGTAATACGAGAATGCTTGAAAACAAGTTGTCAACGCTTAAAGAAACTACGACTTTAATCAGCTGTATATACGTCAGTTTATTCGTAATTTGATTCGATCATTGATACGACTTAGTGTAACCTATAAGCATTAAGCCTGTCATTGCGTGTTAACAATTGTCATTCAAGGCTTGTATCTAACCTAACGTAAAATGTGTTGTTTAATGTTTGAAAGACTAATAATTTATAAGTAAAATGTTTGCAAATAATGAACACAGTGAAGGTGAGTATAAATCTGTTGTTGTGTGTTTGTGAGACAACTTCATTTATGTTTGAACTTGTACTTGTGAAACTGATAAAAAGTTTACCTACCTACAGTCAGGTAGGTAAAAAATCTGCCCTATCCCACAGATCAGTAATTTTTTATTTTTAAGTTAAAATCAATTTTCAATGTAGGCCCATAGGTATTTGAGTTCTACATGAAATTCCAAAAATAATGAGTCCAAACACGATGTGGATACAGATCTGAAAGTCGGACAAAGCTGGTGATGATACAGAGTAATTGTACTGCTTTCAGATCATAGATATTAAGTATTCACATCGTGTTTGGACTCATTATTTTTTTTAGTTGCATGAAGAACTCAAATTTATAAAGAAAAATGTATTTTAACTTAAAACAAAAGTTACAGATCTGTGGGACTGTGACAGTGGGTGAGTCACTGTTTGTCTCCGGCCAGCCCGACGAACGGGGCGAGAGGGTGAGTTGAGTTCCGAGAAGGTCCATAATCCGCTGGGTATCATAGTCAAACGGACGGACTATAACACTTCAGCAGTTGTTTGAAATTATCCAAAATAGCTGCTAGACTCCAAAGACTCTTAATGCAAAACCTTAATACCTTAACTGAACTGTTATGT
This sequence comes from Macrosteles quadrilineatus, assembly GCF_028750875.1. Classification (NCBI taxonomy): domain Eukaryota; kingdom Metazoa; phylum Arthropoda; class Insecta; order Hemiptera; family Cicadellidae; genus Macrosteles; species Macrosteles quadrilineatus. The sequence goes on from NW_026542601.1 coordinate 106,381,961, forward strand.
ACCTATTGTAAGTGGGAACAATAATGAAAGTTCTCGTTAAATATAGCTTTTTATATGGTTGATATCTTCAGTTTCGCCAACTCTGTGAGCCATAGAGATGTTTTTGTATCATAAGCACAATTATAAAAAAATTTTCATTTTACGATACTAACCCACCTAGGCTAACGGGTTATAATCTAACGGAAGAGGAGGTTGGAATTGAATGGTTACATTGAACTGAGGTTAATGTAGATTATATACTGATTTCTACCATCCCTTTTTATCTGAGGGTTTGTTTCAACATAAATTGGCTCTCCTTCAATTGGAACCTTGGTTTGACAAAAATTATAATTATTCCATGTGTTATTTAAATGGACACAAGACAGTTTACCATTTTGTTTCAGTTTGCAATATATAAAGCCTAATTATAAAACAATAATTTAGGAAAAATGTCCCCCAACGAAGTTTAGTATATTGAAACTTAATGTACCTATAGGAATACCCTTATTTTGTTTTAGTTTTTTGTCTCTTTTTAAAACTAATTTCTACCTGATTGAGGTAGAACCTATTTCATAGTCATAGGTTGTTTTTAACACGTTCGCGGCGGCATGGGAGCGATTGCTCCCATACGGAACCCTAATGCCATCCTGGTGGGTGCGATCGCTCCCAAGCTGCAATGCAGTAAGAAATGATTTATTTTTAAGCCAGGATTAGAGCTAGAAACTTGAAACCTCGCACAGCACTGCTCAATAGTATACTGTATTTTGTTGTGGTGTTGGTTGGTAGTAAATCTTCCCGTAAATCCCCGTCTGGCAATCTCAAAATTCTACTTTTGTCCCATATTTTTCCCTCCATTTGGCAATACAATTCCAATGGGACCGGCTACGTTACAAGCAGTGCTGCTATCTGTTGGTGTTTAGCGAACTACGTCGACTCTCGTTGTAAAGCAGGACATCCTCGCACGTTATTTGCTATTTGTCAGCCCGAAATTGGAAAGCCAATCACACGCGGCAATCGGGTTTGTTCGATGCTGAGGGCTGCGCCGGACCTGGGATACGCCCGCCATTTGACGTGCCGCCGCGAACGTGTTAACTTGCTTATTCACAGTTTGTGTCGAGTTGTTGGTTAAAATAGTACGGATTAATCGATATACAAATGTCCATTGCGATGCATCATACACAAATAAAGCAAACTGAACACTGTTTCATTGTAAACTTTGATTAAGTAGAAGTTTGCTACTATTTCATTTATTGAGCCAATGACTATTGATGCTGTTTGTTTGACAGGATGACGCAGAAAGATCAAACTCCTGCTGGGCTCTACCTCCAGCAGATAGTGAGGACTTGAGTGAATGTCCCAGCAACACCATCAATCCTCCCATCTCATCTCTGTCCTTGTCTGAAGTGGAACAACTACCGGAGGCTTTATCAACGCCTCTCACTCATAGACATTTACAATCTCACCTATCTACTTCTGCGAAAAACTGGAATGTCAAGGAACTAATGACTTCCAACATTCTAGGCCAGTCCGGCGGTTCACCGTTGCTTCCATTTGCTCAAAACATCAGTCCTCGTTTGAAAGAGCTTTCACAAATTCCCTCTGCTTTTCAAGACGATGATCTAGATGAAGATCCAAGAACACTGCAATGGATCGGTTGTATACCTGAATCAGACAGCTCACTTGATCAGTCTCACATCAATGAGGACTTGTCGTTTTCACAAGTTGCTGTACAGTCAGATGAAATCAGAACCCCGATGGTAGAATGGTATCAGGATGATATCTTTGTGTTTATACAAATAAAACTACCAGCCCTCGAAGCTTACAATATCACTTTTGACATTGGCAACGTCAATTTCAGGTAATATTTTTTTATAGTCAAAACTCCTTGAGATAACTAAAAATTCTTTTACGATTCTTCATTCTTATTTTAACAATACACAACCCATATGTGGTATTGTTTTACTTGAATAGCAAAATTTATGAATAAATTGGTAAATTACAGTCTTATACTCTTTTTTTCACTCAATAGCTTGGCAAGTGTAGCAGATATTCTTTCTGGTAACAGATTTACAGTATTGAACTAATTTATTATGGTTAGAAAATAAATATTTATTAGATAATGCTCATAAGTGCAACAGTCTTAAAAAGTTACATTAAATTTATATATTTTTAGGTAATTTTACCATAAAAATCAAAAAAATAATGTAAAACTCTGATTCTCAAGGATGTTATGGTCCTTGTAATTTACACAAGCCCAATATTGTTAAATTGCTGTTCAAAAGTTATTGCCACTTTAGTTATTTTACCCTTAAAATACCATAGTTACTCCCTCCGCTTGTTCATGATAACAGTTGTTGAGAAGCTAAAGGGAGAACGTATGTAAAATATTGCTGATGACGTTTATTTTTTACAGTGCCAAGTATAGCGGAGTGATGTATCAAGTTGATTTGACTCTGTTTGGAGCTCATCATAGAGATCGAGCTGAACATTCTGCAGAGGCTTTCTACGTAGAGATAAAACTTGAGAAGATGCTAAAAGGTAAAAATCTTAAATATTTATATAAAGGGTGGCCGAGAAAAACCTGTCTTAAAATAAGCATTGCTCATTTGTTTTTGTTTCAATTACAACTTGTATTAGGTACATTAAAATGTTTGTAAACCCTTGCCATTTAAGAGTACACTATTTACCTAACATTCTTGGCTAAACAAGTCTGATATCCTTTACTTAAAAAAAATACAGAAGTCCACTTTTATACAGGTTTGAGAATCATTTTTCTTATATTCTTCCATTAAACGTCCCAGCATGTCACGCTCATCTACAATTTTTTCTGCCAAACCCTGCTTCCTTTAAGATCCACCAGAGTACGCGGATTGTGAGTGTAGGCGCAAAATTTGAGAATGCTTAGATGAAAAAAAATCCACATTAGCTCAAATCTCATGACGTTGGGGCCACAGAATATCACAGACAGGAACGTTAAATAACACTTCCTAGGGACATGATAGACACCACAGCCATTCAGTGCCATCAACATTTTGATAGAACTATCTCAGAACTAACGATTTACACTTATTTCAAAGCTTTTTTAAACATAGGTAGGCTTGCGTGAAATTAGCACGCCCCTAAATGAATTTGTATGATTACTATTTCAGAACTAACTATTAAAATGCATAACTGTTGGTAGGCTGTTTTGGTTAGGTAAAGTGACTTAGTGTGGCCTTTTGTCTATTTATTAAAATAAATGAAAAATCTTTGAGGATTGGCAAAATTTAAACCACAATCCCAGAAAAAACTTACTATGCTATAACTACAAGTACAGCCACATTCTTTTTAATTCATTAGCCTAACTGTAAAGAGATGACCCAAATTAAAAGAATATTTTCTTTTTGATTTTAGGAAAGAAAAGATGGTGGCCAAGACTTACAAGGAACGAGGAGAGGCTGCATTGGCTAAAGTTGAATCTTGAAAAAGTTTGTCCTGATTCTGGAAGTGAAGCATCAGGTTAGTGATTTTAAATTTTGTTATTCAATTCTTATTATACACAAAAAAATGTTAATGTGATCTGAGGAGTGTCTGATAAATAGATGTAGTTTTGTACAAAAGTGTTATGTTAAGCCCAATAGAACAATTTCTTTTAAACATGCTATTGTGTGTCCTAAGTTCGATAGGTGGATAAAATTTTGCCCAATTTATAAATTTGGAACTTGGATCCAACAAATCATTTATTATAAGCTTCCATTAGCTTATTCAAGCCCTTTTGTCATCTGCTATTTCACTCATATATTTACTATTTCTTTTAATTCAAATTTATATCAATTATATCACAATTGATCTAAGATAATATTTAATAGACAGTTCAACCATACAATGAATTTGATTTGTGGAATTGCTATTGCTGCTTGCTCTTGTATTTGTCACACAATACATTGGAACCAACAACATTAGAAATGTTATTGCTGGATAAGACCTATTATTATTACATTCCTACAAGTTCTGCTTCATTGATTACTTATTTGAGCTATTTATCTTTACATCTTTTTCCCCCACTTAGAACTTGAAGATATGAGGATCAGACTCGGATACTGCGACAATAGAACAGAAACACCTACCTCCATTGCATCTTCGGAAATGTCCGAACTAGCCAACTCAGAGTTATCCATGTGAAGAGCACTAGTGTCTTTGAAACCATAAGTGATCAGTTTTGGTGCTGTGAAACGTAGAGCATTTTTCCTATTATGCATATATTTTCTATAGAGATTGGTTTATGAAAAGTTGATTTCGAGAGATATGTGTTTTGTTTCATGATACAGGTTTTATTACAGAATTGTAGTGATGACTGTGATGAGTTTCCCGAAAAGACAGTTTTGCAAGCATACGTTTATACAAAATCTAGTGTCACTATGAAGAGTTAAAGTACAAACAAAGTTTGTATCAAGTTTCTTACTGTTATTTAGTTTATTGTAAAATTTGATACTGGTTTTAGCTCGTTAAGCATTTTATTGTTGCTCTAGCTTGTGATGCTATTTTTATGTAGTTAACTAGTTTTCTAACTACTGTTATTTAACTTGACTGAGAATAGGACTGACAGACTGAGCTTGTGTGTTTTGTATCACAATCGTGTCTTGTAATGTTGAAGATTCCATATTTTCCAATATGTTTTATCAATATGATGGATAAAAGTAAAATGGCACAAATGTGCAGTACTTTTATTAGTTTTACATAAAAGTGTTATATAAACATGATTTCAGGTTGAGATGTGTTGAATATTCTACTTTTAGTGTTGTCGACCTAATTTAATTTCCACAAATAATTTTATTTAAATGCAACCTCACATCTCCATTTATCTTGTAAATGTATAGTATTTGATGCCTGGGAATTGTGGGCCTTTGCCTACCAATTGTCATTTTTAGGCTACCTGGATTCCTGGATCTGAAGATATGTTAAGTTAATTGGTATCTAAACTTTATTGATCTTACCATGTTCATTCTCTTTTTATGAGCGAGAGAATGATAGTTTTAAATTGATTCCTTGAAATAACTTATATTTTCAAATATGTATTTCCATCCATTAAAAAATTTTGTAATTTGATATTTAAACCACATATGTTTGCATAAAGGGTTTTGTGAACTTGCAGTTATCCCATAGTTTAATATTGTTCTTATTTTAATGCTTATAACTGTGATTTAATTATTATGTTTTTGTTTTTTATGTTTAAGGAAATTGTTTATACGTTTGTCTTTATTTTTTTATTTCTGTTTTGTAAGTACTAGTCTTAGAATTCTTTCAACCATTGTATTGGTATTTCCTAATTTAATATAAACCAATAGAAAGGTTAATGAATTGAGAGTTTTATAATAAACAAGTTAAAACCTGTTGTATGTGAGTTAATTATTTTCATTTTTTCTTCACTGAGTGATAAGTTTACAGTTTACACATTCGTAATAGGAAAGTAGTATAGGTAAAATTCTGCCAAGTAGAAAACATAAAAATTAGTCTGTTCATGAAACTTGCTGGAAACATAGTAATTACCATTAGTTTTTTCAATCTGATGAGTCCCTAGTGATTGGGGGGTGGGTACAATTTTAGGGAGGTTAAAAATTGGGGGTAGTGATTTTTGGGAACATTTTTATTTATGGGATCCAAACAATAGGGTGTCATTTTCTATGCTTCTTAGGATGTAGAATTGAAAAAAAAACATAATAAAGTCAATACAACGGACATTTTATGAGAAATACCCCCGCCGCAGCAACCCTGCCGACTAAGCAAATTTCCATATATTTGAATCTTATACAGGGTGAGTCACTACTGAATGCATTTATTTTAACAGCTTATTCTAATCATCAAACGAAACCAGAAAATGTAAACCCTGGTCTGACCTTTACCGTTTAGCTGTTATGGCGTCATTTGTGATTTTTTCAAATAACAGGACTTTTCACTGTTAATTTAACGTTATAAGCCAAACCCACGTTTGAAATATATTAAAACTTGTATCATTTGAAAGAGGGTTAAATTTACTGCAAATTAAACACAATACCAAAGTAACAACTCTTCATACAATGGTTTGCAAATAGCTTCAAATGTAAAATTGATTTTTATTAAAAATTCTGTTTAAATTTTATAGCTAAAAAAAGTCAGTAAAATGTTTGATATTCGAATATTCAACTAACTAAAAAACTTCCTTATTTATCTATCTTTAAAATGGTGTATTAACATTAGGGGGTTATGTAGGGGAAAAATGCAGCTATTCGTAAAAAACGTGAGGAAGGAGAAGTTTGGATTCATGGCGTTTTTTTTTTTTTTTTACAAGTATTTATTTACAATCTATTCAACAAGAGAATAATAAGTAAATTCAATAACCATTTTAACATGGGTTAGTTACACTCCATCAAGTGCACTAACATACAAAAACTTTAAAAACTTTTTTTTTTTTAAAGTTTAACTAAAAACGATTTGGAAGGTCTATTGGATTAACTCTTTTGAGCCTATATGTAGCTTCACTATTGTCGAGGAGGTTAACAGCCAGGAAATTTGGATGGGTTTCTAATTTTCTTTGGTATTTTTCACTTCGTTTCTTTATTTCTTCTTTAACATAGGGTAATTTCGTATCTTGATGAATTACTTTATTTGTGACAAACCAAACCAAGGTGCTTGTAAAATTTTTCTCAGTGTTTTCGATTGAAACCTTTGAACTATTTCTATGTTTGAGTTGGAAGTGGTTCCCCAGAGTTGGATACTGTAGGTCCAAATAGGTTTCAATATAAATTTGTATAAAAGTAATTTATTTTCAACAGATAATTTTGAATTTCGACCAATGAGCCAATTTAGTTTGTTTGTTTTTAAATTTAAATGAAGTCGTTTGTTCCAAATGTGTGAATGCCATGTAAGCCGTCTGTCGAGATGCATACCAAGGTACTTAACTTCGTTGGATTGTGGAAGCATGACATTATTCAAAAATGTTACTGGGGGACAAGTTCTTGTAGACATAGTAAATGTAACTTGAACGGATTTTGTTTCATTTACTTTAATTTTCCAATTCTGTAGCCACTGAGGCAAATCGTCTAATGCAGCCTGAAGGTTTGATGATGCCAGAATAGGATCCTGATTTGATGATAAAAAAGCAGTGTCGTCTGCAAATGTTGCAACCGTAATACCCTGAGTACTTGGAAGGTCATAAGTGAACAAAATATACAAAATAGGTCCAAGAACACTGCCTTGTGGTACACCTGATTCAATTTCATGCACATCTGTAACTATATCTTGATATTTAATTTGAAAAAAGCGTTTGGACAAATACGATTTCAACACTCCATAGTATGTATGGGGCAACAAAGTTTTAATTTTGAACAATAATCCTGTGTGCCAGACTTTATCAAACGCCTGGGCTACGTCCAAAAAAGCAGATGAACAAAAACGTTTATTTTCAAGATCTTCCTTGATTACATTCACTATTCTATGCACTTGCTCAATGGTAGAATGCCTTCGGCGGAATCCAAACTGATGGGAAGGCAACAATTCTTTTTCATCAATTATAATTTGGAGTCTTTTTAAGAAAAGTTTTTCAAAAACTTTGGAAACCACAGGAAGAAGAGATATAGGCCGATACGAGGATGCTTGATTTAAAGGTTTACCAGGTTTCGGAATAACAACAATTTGTGAAACCTTCCACTGTATTGGGAAGTATTCAAGGCGTAAAACTGCATTGAAAAGTACTGTAAGGAAAACTATTCCTTTTCTAGGAAGCTCTTTCAACACTTTACCTGTTATCAGATCATAACCGGGGGCTTTTTTGCCGTTTAAATCGTCTTTTATTACTTTAGCTACTTCAGATGGTGTGAACAATTTTATTGGTAAATCAAGTTGATTTGGAGAATCGAGGAATTCCAAAATTTCTTGCTCAACATTTGAATTAATATTATATGGCTTGAACACTTCCTTGAAGTATGAAGCAAATACATCTGCTTTCTCGATGTTGTTTTTGGCCCAAGAACCGTCTTCTTTTAGAATAGGTGGAATGAAAATTTGTGGACGTTTAAAGTTTTTTGTAACTTTCCAAAGGGAGTAGTCACTAGCTTCAGATGGAGAAAGGTTTGATGTGAAATCTTGAAATCTGTCATTGTTTAATTTAAACAGTAACCTTTTCAGTTGTTGAGTGGCCCTGTTTAGATTTCTTTTATCCGTCTGGTCTCTAGAGTTTTGCCATATTCTACGGAGTCGGCGTTTTTCGGCTATTTTCCTATTAATTTCAATTGGATAGTGTATTCCTGATTTTAAATTATGTTTATTCTGGTCTGGAGTTGCTCTCCAAGCGGAGTCTTGAACTGTTTTGTTGAAATGTTCAACAGCAAGATTTAAATCTTCTTCGCTCTTCAAACACACAGAAATCTTTAAATTTTGATCCATTAATTCACGAAAATAATTCCAATCTGTATTTTTGTTGCCCAAATGTGGTGGAATAGGTTTGAATATAACATTTGAAGCGATCGTTAAAATTACAGGTGAGTGGTCTGAGGAAAGGTCCAGAGATTGCTCGATTGTCACAAAATCTCGGGATACACCTTTTGTAACAAAAAAATCAAGAAGGTCTGGTATTTTTTGACGATCAGAGGGCCAATATGTCGGTTCACCTGTCGATAGAGTATCAAGGTTCCGTTCTTGGATTGACTGCAATAGTTGTCGACCCCTAGGAGTTGCCAGACGGGAGCCCCATGTAGGATGTTTGGCATTGTAGTCTCCTCCTGACAAAAATTTACAGCCTAAAGTGCAGAAGAAATCATTAAACTGTTGGCGTGTAATGTTGTGTCTAGGTGGGCAGTAAATAGAACTTATAGTAAGTGGGCCTGTCTCAAACTCCACTACAACAGATGAACTTTGGATGAAATCGAACTGATATTTTGGCAATTCATGGTGCTTGATATGACTTTTAATCAAGATAGCACAACCTCCATGAGCTCTATTGCTAGGATGGTTAGTGTTGTATAGACTGAAATTTGGAATTTTACAAAAGTTTAAATCAGTAAAGTGAGTTTCAGAAATAAGAATAATGTCCAACTTATGTTTAGCAATGAACAGTTTTAATTCTTGGCATCGCTGTGCCAAGCCGTTAGCATTCCACAAGGCTATTTTCAAGGTTTTCACCATTAATTGAGCTTTTTAAGAACAGTTGTAAGTAGGTCAAGTAAGGAACCTATTTGTTTAGATTGTTGCATAAACAGTTTTTCAAACCGATCAAAGAATGAAGTTATTGTATTTCTTAACTTTTCTGTGGATGCATCACTAGAAGCATTACTTGGCGTGCGTGCATTCACATTATCAGAACTTGTGCTGGGTTTAGTTTTGTTACTTACTCGTGAGTTGCTAACTGCCTCCGCATACGAAGTGTCAGGACGTGTTAGATTGTCAGAAGAGGCAGAATGTGATGATTGAGTAACTTCAGCTTGGTTTGGTACGGTAGTTCTTCCTCGAGCCTGGGGATGTGTTCGACTCTGGATATTTTTGAAGACCATGCATCCCCTGTAATTGGCTGGATGATCTCCTCCACACAAGGCGCATATTGCAGGAGTAGAATTGTCTTTAGTGCATTTGATTGTATCGTGTTCTTTTCCACATTTAACACATCTAAATGGATGCCTACAGTAGGTTTTTGTGTGACCATATTGTTGACATCTTTTACATTGAACAGTTTCCCTTTTCCTATAAGGGGGTTCAAAAGTTATCTTAGCATGTAACAAATACTGAATATTGAAGATGTCTTTGTTATTTGAACTCGGCTCTAAATCAACAAAGAACATTGACAGTGGCTGTTTGGTGGTTGAATGAGAATGAAGTACATTAGAAATATTTCTTACCTCATGACCCATCTGTCGTAGTGCTTCTTTTAGTTCTTCTGTATCAACTGAATAGTGCATATTCTTCAATACAACTCTGTATGCTCGATCTTGTTTAAGCTGAAATATATGGAAGCTAACATTACTCTCGTTAAGTTTTCTCACTATTTTTCTATAAATATCAGCAGATGTTGGAAGAATCTTAACTGAATTGTTATTTATGCATTTGTAGGCAAAAGCAATAGTGTCAACGTTCATGGCGTTAATGCTAAAATACTAAACAAATAACTGTATCCCTTTAATTTCATTACCAAATAAATCAGTTTACCTAATCTGCTGATTGAGAATTGGAATTGGAAACTAGCAGCAGAGTACAAACTACAATCTGCAGCGTCCTCACATGCACCGTGGCTCCACTAGCAGTAGCGCCGAGGTCAACTTGGCCCTGGATCATGCCGCAAATTAACATTCATAGTGTTTTTATCAGTGTACTTTTATCAAGACGACGCCGATCACAGCAGCGAAAATGGTGGATCTATCCAATACAACAGAAAGTCCGAAGGGATGTTCCACACATTGCATACTAAACTACAAAAGTATTCAGAATTTTTTTTAATATTATCGAATGTCCCAAAACGCTTTTTATTAATTAATAGAAGCAGTATCAACACGTTTGAAGACGAAGGATACCAAACTATGACAAGCAATTGGAGTAGAGGAAAGGCTTTCAGTGACATTAAGGTAATTTTAGTGTACTGAATTTTAACTCATTAATTGTAATACAGTAGTGAACCCTCGCTTCAACAATCCTCGATGTGTCGAATTACTCTACTTTAAATGGTCATTTTATCTCTATTTCTATTCTATTTCCATTTTAGTTTTATTTCACTCATATACCCTCAGAAGTAATATTTCTAAGTAACCAATGTATGCTGAATATCAATGAGTTTCGTGAGTTTTTGTTGTACCTATTAATAATAATCTAAAACAGCCATTAGGAGCTTTTCATCATAGGTCTAATAATCATAACAATTTTATGACTGCTGCATTTAAAAACCAATGGAATGCTTTCACTATTTGTTTCTCCAATCACTACTGTATTACTTTATAATATACAGTAGGAAACCTCTAGACAACCTTAACCTATATAAAACAAGATTCCCACACTCCCGATATAATAATTTAATAATTGTGCCTGTATGCCGGTCGGCTGTACGTACAGTGACTTGGCGCGGCACTACAATCTACAGCTAGTGGAGCCACATGTTGGCTGCAAAATGTAGCGCGAAAATGTTCCGAGTTCCATTCCCGCGCGACGCTACATTCTACCATAGATAAAACATACTCCCTACCATTCTACGGCGCGCCGTCAAATGTAGCGCGCTGCAGACTGTCGCTATAGTTCGGCCGCTTAGAAAGCGACCTCCTCCAGCATTGGTTTAGCATTAGCGCGCAGGTCGTTTTCTAAGCGGCCGAACTATAGTGGAGCCACCTTCGTTTGATCGCTGCCTTCCCATTTCGTCAACTGACCGGCTACAATTTGCAGCGCGGCAATCTACGGCAAATGGAGCCGCGGCCTAATCGGGTTGGTTCAATGCAAAGGTTCAGTCTGTCAGTCGTTCAGTCCAGTCCTCGGTGCCGAGCCGACTGGTGGAGTGGAGTTGAGCGTGGGGTAGGGACTAGAGGCAGGATGGAGTTGGAAGTTGGAGTGATGGAGTGGAGTTGCACGACCTTCTAGTCGAAGGGGGAGGTGCAGATGTCGCGCATGCGCACAAGCTGTCACTGTTGTTATTTTCAAAGTAGCAGTAGCAGTTTTGAGAACCTATTGCGTTACTTCCCGTTCCCAGTCACTACACCTTGTAACGTTGTAACCGTTAACGGAGTTGCCACGCATACTCACTCAGTTTGACAGATATTATTTTGGTTTGTTTGTTTTGTTTCCTTTCACAACCTCGAACTTCGAGTTAAAGTTTAAAGGTACTAACTTAGACCAAGGATGTGGATGAGTTATGTTAACTTCGATTAATTTTTAATATTGAATGTAAAACTTGTAATAAACTATTTTCTTCGGCGTAATTTTAGATTATCATATTTACTAAAAGCCATTTAGAAATAGAGAGATTTGAATGATGACAAAGCTGTCCGTAATACTAAAGGGCTATAACAGTGTGTAGGAGAGTGGCTGGGTATAACAGCTAGTGGGTACGGCAATACACATCTATAAAGCACAAAAACTTTTAAATAGGCCAAGTTAAATGCTGCCTTTTTGCCAACGATAATCGAGCTTAGTATTTTAGTTTGTATTTTAAATCTTATTTGTGTAGGTAGGCCTATGTACCTACTCTTACTTTACTTTAGATGAGAATGCGGATCTGATAGCCATAATTTCTAGCCTAGTTTTTGGCTAGGCCTCTTTTTGACCTAGGCCTACATTTTAACATTCTCACAGATTAGCGGATAGCTTTGAGGATTTAAGCTTTAAAGGGTGTAAAAATGTAAACCAACACATCCTAATTACTATTAGCAAGTAATATCATAGACAAAAAGAATTCTTATTGTCTATGGTAATAATAGGCCTAAACGAAAATAATAATAAAATCCACCACTAAAATGGTTAGCAATATAATTCTAGCCTAGCCCTAGCTAGAAAGAGACCTATGCTTCACGGCTTTAGTGCCAGCCTCAGCCTGTGGTTTGGAGAACTTTACAAACCTGCAAACAGCTATAACGGTTACACGGTGGCCGTGGAACGGAACCAAAAGTTTACTATTGCTAACAATGCTAACTGTGCAAATAACAGTGACAGCATAGCAGTGCTTGTACGCATGCGCGACAGCTGCACCTCCCCCTTCGACTAGAAGGTCGTGGAGTTGCAGTCGAGTTGAGTTGAGTTGGTTGGATTTTGTTTTGATTGAATTGCCGGATTTCCAATCCGCAATCCATTGCCGGTGCCGGTATTTTCATTTTGGAAGAAATTAAAAGCGCAAGAATGACCTGTAAGTTTCTAAGTTAAGCTAGTTGCAATTATTTTGTGTGGTTGTTATGTTATACTTCTTACTTATTTTATTGGCCGGTTCATGTTTTCATTTAATGTTTAAAACTACATCGTGATGCTGGTCTAATCTTCAACGCATGAGCTTAAAACATCTTTTGTAGGTTATGTCATGTCCTGTCTTTTATAATAATAGCCAAGCCTAGCCTATGCAAATTTTCCTCACACTCAAGTACTAGGCAGTAGGCCTTGCACAACTTTGTTATCATCTAATAAAGTTAAAGGATTAAGTTAGTCTATAAATTAGCCTACCTTGATACAAAAAGTAACTTAAAAAATTTGTTTAGGTACCGTATTTGAGCAACTTAAGCCTACACACCAATTTAAGAGGCTAACATAGTAGGCTATAGGCCTAACTTAAAAGGCTACTTAGTTTTGTTTTTGTACTTTTTGTCATTCATAAGCTTAGAAATTTTCCTTTATCCACATTAATAATCACAAAAGTCAATATTTGAAAGCACTATTATTTACAAGAAATTTCAATTTTTATATTAGCCTAGGCCTAAGTTATTCATTACAGCACGGTAAGTTTTATTAATCATTAAGTAACTTGAGGGTAGATTTCCGTATCTGTTGACATAAACAACCGAATGAAAATAGCGATCTAACTTATATTGAATGAACCAATCGAATAGCCTAATCGATATTTCCATTCAGGTGTTTGTGCCAACAGATACGGAAGACAAGTAAGTTACCCTAACTTCAAGTATTTGCCCTAGGTAACTTGAGGTTAGCCTCTTCAATTGTTAACCCTCCGAGTGTTAAGCGTTGCATAATCGGCGCACAACACACCCGCCGTGGTGTTATGCGTCGCTTTTGCGACACACCAACATCGTTTACGGGGAAGGCTCTGGGACTAACTGAATCAGATTGAACTTGATCGAGATTGGTATCGTTGTTTTCAGCAGATTCTAAGCTTTCTCCTGATGTCTGTTTCTAGACGCTTTTCATTTTAGTTCCAAAAATATTGTAGCAGACAGCTGACGTGTGTATTTGTAAACAACTTGGTTAACCTCGCACCGATCACTGATGTGTTTTATTACGATTATCATTGTTTTAGTGTTAAAAATAAAAAGTAGTGATAAACTTATACGTGGTGCATTATAAGAAGATTTAAGTGATTTTGAAGGGCTGGTTGATGATCCTGAAGAAGTAGATAGTGATATTGATGTAAATTATCAGCCAGATTCCTAGCTGTGGTTTGGCTATGCATTCTTCGCTAATGCCAAATGTACGAAATCTGTTTTTCACCCATTATTTATTTGCAAATTTACTTCCTTGGGCCTATATTATTATATTTTTGTAACCTTATTAAATTTAGAACAAAGTGGCTATTTTAAAATATTTGTCTAGACTTATAAATTATAAAAATTTATTGAGCGCAAACATAAATTTTTTTCATTTATTTTATATAATTTTTGAAAAATGTTACCCCAGAAAAATTGTTGAAATTTTTTTTTTGTACGAAAATGTTTTATATATATTACATTGAAGCCCATAATTTCCCAAACAAAATGATATATAAAACAGTAGGCCTATACTTTACATTGTTTTTAAGTTTCTAATACATACATTTTAATAAAACCCTGCAATTGCGCAATAAATGGGCGGACATTAGTACCATTAATATATTTTTGTAGGCCCTATATTGAACCATTGAATATCTACATCAATTCACTTGTAGAGATAGTATACACTCTTACAATACAAGAGGCAAATCCAATCTAGAAATCCCTGCCCATAGATTGGCCAAAACACATAACTGCCATAAAATAAATTACTTGATACTTACTTGATACTTGGTGATCTCCCACTGGTAGCGCAGCTGCGCCGTGGTCGTCAGTTTTTTTGGCCTATTTTTCTTTTAAATATTCTTCAACAGAATAATATGGCCTCTTCAATAGATATTCTTTAAATTTCCTCTTGAATTCATCTTGATCTTCAATGCTTTTTATATTTAGAGGGATCAAGTTGTAGATTAAGCTTGATAAAAACTTTGGTCCGTCCTTTACTAAACTTGAGTTGACTTGATTTAGATGAATGTTGTTTTTTTGCCTTGTTGAGTAGTTGTGAATTGTATTGTTTTGTGGAAACGTGTTCGGGTTCTTCTTAACTATTAGTGCAGATTCCAAAATAAATATTGCTGGCACCGTAAGGACTTTTGCTTCAACAAAAAGGGTTTTACAATGGGCAAGGTATGGAGCATTATAAATTGTTCTTATTATTCTTTTTTGAAGAAGTAGTATTCTGCTTGCGAGAGGACTGTTTCCCCAGAATAAGATTCCGTAGTTGACAATACTTTGAAAGCAACCAAAGTAAATTTTCATTAAAACATCATTATCAACAATTGACTTAAGCCTACGGACCATATGGCACACAGCTGTTAATCTGGGCGAAATTTGTTGGATCTGATCCTGCCATTTAAGATTGTCACTGATGGTTAGGCCTAAATACTTTATGTGATTGTCAATTTTGATACTGGTGCCTTCAAGTTTGAGTAATGGTGAGTTATCTGGGATTTTCCTGTTGTGGAATTGAAGAGCTTTGGTTTTTCCTTTATTTAAAATCAGCTTGTTGTCCTTACACCAATTGTTCATTTGGTTTAACCCATCTTGAGCTTTGTGCCTAAGCATCTGTTCGTCTCTGTCCTGCACCAGGTGGCTAACATCGTCTGCAAATAGCCAAATCTTTCCTATTGAGACAGATTCAGGTAGGTCGTTCACGAACAGCAAGAACAGTACAGGGCCTAGGTTGGAACCTTGCGGTACACCGGTGTTTACAGGAGATGAGGTGGCCGATCGATAATGGCGACTTAAACCATCTTGCCCAGAATACCTGACACTAACAATTTGTTTCCTGTCTTTCAAATAAGATGCTACCCAATTTAAGGCTTTACCTTTAATGCCGATAGCCATTAACTTTTTTATAAGAATATCATGGGAAATTGTATACGGTTTTTTAATAAATTAGGTCTGGCAGCCAAACTGGTTCCTTTTAATAGGTTTAAGTCAAAAATGTTTGAGTGGCTCATCAAAAATCCATTTTATTGTATAACAGAATATTTACTTTCTAATGTTGACATTGATTTTTAATATAGAACCCACTAAATATTTTAAATGCATTATACCTGCACAGTAAGCAACAGTTAATCTACACTACCCAACTAAAGTTGCCCGTTGCCGTCACTACTACCGCCTGAAGAATTGATTCTCAGTGTTCTCAATTTTTTCCACGCCAGTGGCATTTTACAAGGGGACAACGCTCGCGCTACTAAAGTTTTGTAAGTATAAAGTTTTTGTGAAATGTTTTTGTGGTTATACCGGGAATAAAATCTGTCACTCTAAGTCCGCATCTAAGTCTGAGACACTAGCCTACCCTTTTATTTTGCTTTTGTTTCGTGGCTAGCAACATACGGTACCAATTGGGTTGTGATATTTTTTAGTGATATCAGGTGCTCTAAATATGAATATTATTTGATAAGGGCCAGCGAGAGCCGTCACGAACCCCTGGGCTGAGCTATCCTGGGCCCCCTATTTTCCTGATTTAGTAGTGTCCAGCTGCCTCCGTGCCGTTTTGTTACACATATAACAATATTTAAAACGCATGTTAATTCTCGTGCTTTTATCTCGTTGCATTAATTCTCATGCTAAAGAGATGTCATTTCCCCTGAGTTTAATCTGGTGAAACCGATGTCTGGTTAAAATTTGTCCGGATAAGAGGGAGTCTACTGTAGGCCTACCTTTCAAGCGTTGATTATTGATACAACTTCTTTTCTTTGTCCAATACCCAATTCAAGTTTTCCAAAAATGAATGATAATTTATAAAATGCCAAAAAATTAAATGAAGAAGAAGAATGCGGCGGAACGTTGAACGCCAGCATCGCACACTGTCGTTGCCGTGTGTGGCTGAAAGCATCTGTCTGCCGATCTCCCCTACTTTTCATAACGTTCAAAAAATATTTGAACTTTTAGGTCAGAGTTTGTAATTATTCCTTTCGTTTGCCGCAATTGTAAAGACTACAATGAATTTGGTAGAACAATTTGCAATAAAAATTATTACTGGTAAGGTTCCCCTAGTATAATAGTTAATCTATATATAAACAATATTTTGGGTTGGGGTTTCACGGCCCCGTGACCCCCCCTGGGACCGCCCTTGGTTTGGCATTGACTTAGGCTAACAATCCATCGCAAATTAACTTAGTCTTGTCCACATCTCTGATTAGACTTGACCATCACTGGAGGACCTTGGAATGCTTTGTTTTTAGCGAATTTCCCTATAGGGAAGTAGCTATTACCGTAGGTGGCATGGTAAGACCTAGACCCGGGACCGATTTACTTTTTCATTTTGATGTCCCCAGAGGCCAAAAACACCATTCGTTCAAATTTTTATATATGTATATATAGACTTATATATATATACGTCCGTGAACGCGATAAGTTGAGTAATTTTTGTCCGATTTTGATGAAATTTGGTTTAAAGGTGTAAAGCGGGATAAACTTGAATGAGTTTGCGAACCAGCATGATCGGACCATGGGAACGGGGCTTTACGGGGGGTTTTATGGGGTAAAAATAGGTTTTTCTCACTTTTGACCCTCAAAACACAAAATTTCCCAATTTCTCTTTAGACCTTTTTAAAGAGCTTAAAAAAACAATTAATTTAGTATATAAAAGTATTTTTGTTCGGTTAATAGTAACGGAGAAAATTAAAAAAATTGTAAATTTAAAATTCCCATGTTATTCTTATGGAGAATATTGTCAAATGTTGTAGTTTGCTTGTTTATGGATATATTTTGTATTTTGATCAAATTTATTTATTTTGTACTAAGCTATCAATATTTTACAAAAAAACACACTTTATTAGTTTCCTTGTAGCAGCAAACCTAGGTACTCGTTAAACCTAATGTTATTAAAATATATTTTATTGAAAATCAATTAAGACAAATGGAAATTCGCTTAGTCGGCAGGTTTGCTGCGGCGGGGGTATTTTATTGCTAATCTGTAAGGTGTATTTTTTACCTGAGTAAGTTAGGTGAGTGGAAATAGTTGCCTCGTAATCTGAATGCTGCTGGTTCGATCTGGAGAAAAGTCACTAGTTTTTTGCTGATATGATAGACTACTTGGCCCATCTGTCTTTGATCATTTGGCAGATTGGGCTTTTATATTAAACGATCCTGACCAGAAAAACTTTTTATATTAGTTGATAATGAAGCTATCATTCCATTCATTCTACACTTAAGAAGGCATTAGTAGACAAATATGTACCGTACAGTCAAACAGATTTCTATTTAGGCCACACAAAAATAGCCCACTAAGATCAGTCGATTAATTTTTTTTTCACCAAAATCAGAAGCAATTAGCAGATGAAAAGTGATTTACCGGTAGTTTACCAGACAAATTAGGAATAATTTGATGTAGGCCTAAATATAATCTGATAAAACATGAGGTTTAACTTTATCCTTAGCACATTTAAATCAATTCTTATAATTTAATCCATTTGTTTTATCTTTGACTATCGATGCTTTTATCAGTTTTGATCTGATGATAATAATAGAAATATAGGTACTGTAGAACGTTGTGTTATATAGCTAAGATTTTGTTGTATCCAAGATTTTCGTGAAAGTCATGACACTTGTTGCAGCTCAAGAAGAACAGATGGTGCTGAAGAGAGTTGAACAGCCTTCTCCACAGTGGGCCTGGCTGCCAATGGATGAGGTGGAGGACGTTCACGTCATTGTAGTGGAAGGTCCTGAAGCAATCTTCTTACGACTAAGCAAGTTTTACGACAAGTACGTCTTTTAGTCGGAGTTAAAGAGTTCTGTCTAGATCCATAGTTTATTAACACTCAGTATAGGTCTATTGTTTAGACTGATCAAATCCAATACACTCTAGAGATACACTGAAATTGCTTTTTACTCTTTAAAATTTGTACATTCAATTAGGTACTTTTCTGTTAAAGGGAACATTAATTATTATCAATGGTTTTGTTCGATATATCAATATTTTTGATTTTCCTTTACGATCCATTTCTTCTGTTTTAATACCGGTATCTTTAATATTTAAATAACAAAGTAAGTTTTCCTTTTCAAAATTTCATTTTATAACAGAAAAGACTTGTGGAGAATATCAAACGGAATTTTAAAATGTTGACTTACAGCAAGATTCGTTGGTTAGTAACGTTAGCTTAGAAGTTTTGTTTCTTTTAATTGTTCGTTGGTATTGAACAACATTTATTTATCGTAGTTGTCATCTGATATGTTTCAATTTGTTAATATCGATCGATATCAGATCAAAATATATAATATCGATGTTTAAAAATATCATCAATAATAATGAATGTTCCCTTTAACAGGAAAGTACCTAATACCTTAAGTAGTTTTTAAGAAATAAAATAATACATACGAAACAAAAATCTCGCTAACGAGGCCATTTAGGAAAAAAGTGTTATGATATTCTTTATTTTCATTTTATTTTTACCCATTAACTTTTTTATAAGTTGTTTGTACTTATTGGACACCCTGTAAATATTTATTTATGCAGGGTATTACAATATTTTATTATATTTATTTGTATAATGATCAAACTTTCATTTCAGTGAAGTTTATATAGACAAAATTATTCTTAAGAATTACTTCTTGCATTTTCCTAGTTTAACAAAAGACTACTGAAGTTGTAAATTCACAAATGCTAGACAAGAGTAAAAATATGTATATTTAGTAAAAAGATAAAGTGAACAATAATAATTGAATGAATTAGTAAACAAAAAAATATCATCTGTTAAATAAAGATTTATATACAGGTAAGTAGTTAGGCACTACAACTACTATAGGCCTACTAAAACAAAAAAATACTGAAACCTATAGTTTTATGTACTATACCTACGTATTTGTGTGGTAGTTAGCTTCCTCTGCTGTCTGTGGACCTAAATGAATGTGCAATTCTTATTTCAGCTTGGAGAGACTGATGAAAGAGATTCAAAAACATGCAAGTATTCAAAAACAGCCTTCTAATTGTCACATGATGCTCGAAGAAGGTGATTGTTGTTTGGGGAAACCATCAGAAAGTGAGGAGTAAGTGGTATTTTACCATTTAATAAAGTTAAACATCTTACTTTAATATTTTTAGAACCGTAAAACAACTGATGAGTCAAATATTAAAATTATTGAGTAAACGAAGCTCTTTGGGATGGACATCAATGCAAACTTTGTTCCCAATGATGCCTGAATATTTTTCAGCCAAACTTATGCAAACTTTGTTCCCAATGATGCCTGAATATTTTTCAGCCAAACTTACCAACATTGTTCCGACAAACAGTAGGGAGGTTTAAGAATAAGAATATTTTATTTCCATTGATCTGTTTGTACAGAAATAGGACAAGTCAATTTGTTATACAAATGTTTCCAATGTTATACAAATGTAACATGTAACAAATAAAAATAAAAGAAGACATTAGTGTATCAAGAAGATATAAAAACTTGTGTTTCAAAAAACGTTTTAGAAACAGATTTCAATTTAGTAATGTCTATGTATAAATAAATAAAAATGCTGTTATTTACAAGCGTCTTGGTGCGGCATAAAAACCAATCTATTTTATACAGCACCATTGAGTATAAACGTAACTAGAGAGCCCACCGCTATACTATTAGTCGGTACCGATTTTGACGATGTAGTTCGGGCCGCTGACGCTTGGGTCATGGTAGGCAATGGTAATTCAGTACGCCGCTGAGCTCAGTCACAGAAAACATACTACTGTAACCCAGAATGCCAACTGCATGGTAAAAAGCATTAAGTGTTTTGAGAGAGCTTTGCCTGTCAATCGTAAGCAGCGCCACCAGCGTTGCTATGCTGAGTGAATGGCAACGCTGGTGGCGCTGCTTACGATTGACAGGCAAAGCTCTCTCAAAACACTTAATGCTTTTTACCATGCGGTTGGCATTCTGGGTTATAGTAGTATGTTTTCTGTGGCTCAGTCTGCGTTGAGACACGCTGTGCTAAGGGAGCCTGCAACTCGCTTGCGCGTCAGTCCCCCCATACTTATTGTCGATTCCCCCAGCAGTTAAACCGAACTGCCCACTAAACAAGGTCGGATAAAACAAACTGTAACATTTTACAAGCAAGGGTGAATAATCCGATTATTGGTTAATGGTTAATGAGAGGTCGGTTAAGAGGGGGTCAACTGTAGTACCCACCTGAATACCTACAGAAAGAGTATAACCCTTGTTTTGGATGTTAATAGTCTTGAGATGAGCTGATAATTCTAATTAGTATGAAAGTTTAATTCCATCTAGATGGACGTTGTTTTAATTTGTGACTTCATAAAATCATTATACAAATTTATCACAAAGTTTAAATTGATCATTCACTGAAGAATATCCGTAACATAATTTCCTTTTTGCATGGACTGGGTAAACTTAGTAGAACCCCTGATATCTGGCCTTGGTTTTACCGGTCCTCTGTTTATCAGGCCACTTCCAGGAAGCCAATATCAAAATGTTTTTCTCAAAGCTTACAGATGTTTAGACGCAAGCACTAGTCTTTGCGACTTGTCTGAGCTAAACTATTTATCTGTTTGTTTAAATACATTTTACTGTTTCACTAAACTCAGTTGAGCTAAGCCTAACCTCTAAACAGTTGGTTGATAATTACACATGGGGATTGGGAAATTAATCTTTTGTATTATTTCACAAAATAGATAAGAAAGTTGAGTAGAAATGTATTTACTATTTAGGTCCTAAAAATCTTCATTGCCGATTTATTGTAATTTTTACTTCCATTATTTAGCCTAATAGTTTTTGTTACCTGAAATCTCAATACTCGTATGTTCATTCCTTTACAACTTTAACTTACAAATAAATAATTTTTTTTTATTTCTACGAACATGTTAATTCTTCTAAAAATAATCCTAGAATAGACTTAAATGATACTTTTGACAGCATGCATTGATTAAATATTATTAGGTATGAATTATTTTCATTTTCATAGTTGGTTGGTTTATCCAGCCAAATCGCTATCCCGCCAGGGGCTTGGTCCCATGGTGGCCGGATATGAGGGGTTCTACTGTATGTTAAAAATTTGTATTGTTTTGTTTTTTGATTAGTTTTCTAACAATGCTATTTATTAGAGATAACTTGCTGTTTATGAAACATGCAAGTACATGTGCATTGCCAAACTATGTAGTAAAAGAGATAATTTTGCTTTTAAGAGAAAGTATGAAATATTCAGATGATTCAAGCGATGTTTTGTCAATTGACCCTTTGTAGCGACTATCAGATATTTTATAATTTTTTGTTGGTACAAAAATTGTATTAATTTTGAATTTTTTTGTATTTGTGCCAGAAAATCATTTTACCTTGTTCCTGTTGAAATTCAGTTTGAGGTGTAATTTTTAACCCCTCAGGTGGAATCGAGCCCTGGTTAGGGGCAAGCCAACTGAAGATACTGTGGAGTTGTTCTTTGTGGATTTCGGTGACACAGAGGTCGTACCTTGGAGCCATGTGTTGCCGATTCCTGACAAATTCATCACTCAGTTACCATTCCAGGTAAATATTTTCAACACCTTTCAATGTAACGTAACTGGTGGGTTACTCTCTGTATACAAGTTCACCATAGAACGAACATAGAATAAACGGTATCAGCAATCTGGCTCTTACTTTCTCCCATTAGCTTGATTAACAACCTTTATCATGGGTAAGTAGTAATAGGTAAAATAACTAAAGCTGCAATAATTTTTGAGCCGTAATTTTTACAGCAGCGGGTAGTTGCACTATTTTGTTTAAAGCAATAAGGACAGTAAAAAAAAATGTAATCAAAACCGTTTTTTTTCTTTTTCAAAAATCCAATTTTTGTTATTTTATGGTTTTTAAATGAGAAAATAACATATGTTACAATAACTTTTAAACCAAAATTCTTACAGCAATGAATGCTATACAATTTTTTAAAGAATTTAAAGGGCTATAACATGCAACATTTTTGTGAAAATGGTTTTGGTCATTTTTAAGAAAATACAATTTTTTGCTATTCTATAAGTTTTTAAGAGACAATCACAATTAAAAATCTAAATTATGGGAAATATTAAATTATCTAAATTATTTTTGGTTCCAGGGGGACCCAAAACGGATATATCCACTCATAACTCAAACTCGAGTTATGAAAATTTTGAGGAAAACAATTACTTTCTCCATATACTGTGGTATGGCCGAGAAAGTAAAAATTACCATTATTTAGTCAGATTCAATGAGTATTAGTTTTTCATTGTTATACACTGTAAAATGACTAAAAAATACATTAAACCTTTCTACAGATCATAGAATGCTTTTTGTTTGGAGTGAAGTTTTTATACCAAGACCCGGATGACCAAGAGTGGGAAGATGAAGTTATCAACATGATCTACGATATAACACAGACTGATGATGAAGTACCGGTAGCAAAACGTTTAAGTGTTAAGGTAAAATTCTATTTCTTCTGTACAGTTAAAACAATTAATGTGTGGTATATTGTATACGAGGGGGTACCTAATAATAACCGTGATAGCGCTGCTGCAGGTAGTCGCTGCTGCAGTCAAGCTGGTTGGTTGCTTGACATTTTATTCTTAAGTGGACCAATAATTCCTTCCATTTTACTTATCATCGATTGGAGTGCACTTGAATACCCTAGTTTAAAAAACTCTTGTTAAATTTACACTGTTGATTTGTCAATTGTCAGCTATCTACAACATCTATAAAGTAATTACTAAACACTAGCTTGTACCTGCGGCTTCGCTTGCGATGGTATAACAATAAATATTATACAGCATCTATATAAATAAAATTATAGTTTTGTCTGTACATTGCTCAGAATCATAAACTTTTCAGTTATTTTTACGTTTAATACATTAAAGAAACCGAAACAAGTCTCATCTCTATTTCTGTCTGTCTGCCTGTCTTCCTGTCTGTAACAGGCCGAGAGCCATTTTACGTGGCCTTCTCCTGAAAAACGAGAGTACCTATCAAGTTCCGAATCGTTTTAATGTATTCACTGGATTGGCGAGATTGTCTTTAGCCATTAAAATATGGCGTCACTACTTTGTAAATAAAATGACGGACGTTTAAAAACCCAATTTTATGCAAATTTTTGTAAAGTTTTCCCAATGTTTATCACATATTCATCTATGAAATAACGAACAGCTGTTCGAATCAAGATTATTTCTTCTAGCTGTCACTGATATGTTTACATTGAATGTTGTTTACAAATACCGCAACCATTTCAGATCGCGTTTTGAAAGCAAATCCAAACCAAGTAAGATTAAAAACGTTTTTCCTTACATAACGGATTTAATTAATTGCCAGTGCAATAATTTGTAGGGTATCCCTAAATGAAAATAGAGAGTCTTTGTGTATAAGATTGTTCTTGAGTTTTGACAACCGGGAAAAAGACCTTGAATCAGTGTTGTATATGGCTGGGAAACTGACATTTTTTGAATGAGCATTTTTCAGTCGAGAATCGGCACACGACCGACGTGCGTCTTACATGTCCATAGTAAAAATAAAAGTAGGCATACCGTGTATTTATGTTTTATTCGTCATGTGTAGTGTATAGTGCGTGTATGTGTTTCAAAAACTCACAGACACACCTGGGGAAGCTCAAAACCTTATATTAAGACTGATGATGGCGATTTAATTTTGCCGAAATGCATCTCCTGTAATAGGGTACATTAGGATCGACTGGCGGTCACAGGTAATTTAACCTTTTATTGAATTTTATTGTCATACCGATCCGGAACAACAACAAACAACATAAAATTAAGCTATGTACAATAGTTTGGCCAGCATATCTGAAAATATGCAAACCAACTGCTGTTTTTATATATGAAGGTTTCAACTGAATACTAAAAGATCCCCATGCGTAGAACGGGTACACAGCTAGTAAGAAATAAACATAGTATTACAATCATTACAATAATTATCTGTAGTGGCTTCCCCAATGATCACAAAAAAACAACACTGCCTAAATAATGATAAACCGATTTAATTACAAACTACAATACAGTTCACTCTTGGTAATTCAAATACTCAATAAATCACAACTTTCGATAATTCAAAATAAAAGCTCACTCCTTAGAGATTCTCTCAATTTTTCAATTTTTTACCATGTATTTTGATAGGCCTACACTCGGTATTTCAAAGTCCAAATAAAAGGCAGGCCAATTTAGAACACGCAGTAATTCAAAGTTTCGTCCCCAAAACACTCTCGTCAGCAAAACATTCAAAGTCAGGGCTCCCTTCATGTTATAACAGAAAACTAAAATTCTGTTCCACTGTAGTTTTGGACGTTTTGATGTTTAGTTAGAGCAATAGGTACTGTCTGGTTGACGGTGTTTGCGGTCAAGCACAATTTTGAGGTTAGGTTCCTTAAACAATGATTACAGTACTTTCATTATCGTTTTCTATTGCATGTCATTAGATCCAAGCCTAAACCCCACACTATAATAACCCACAATGCATTTTTAACATTCCCTACCACCAATAAAATAGTCTGATCTGAAAACCAATTATAGCAGATTGAAGTATAACACTGGAACACTAAGCGGCAACTGAAACAACGTCTCACGGCAGTGGCTAGCATTGGAACAATAGTTTGTTAAGGGTACTTTGACGAGTGAGTATACTCGTCGCGTGTCGGCAGTGTCGAGATTACTCGTCATGCACAATGAACGTATTTTAAGTTCTGTTTCATTGAAGCCTTATGTTGTGCAGAACCGTGGCCGAAGCTAAATTATTTGTTGTTTTGTCATGGAACCTAATCATAAATACAAACCCCTTTCGATTGCGGAAAAAAAGAAGTGATCGCGGCAGTAGAAAGTGGTGCAGCCCAGTCAGAAGTTGTGCAGTATAACTGTTGAATGGTTTATTTTTTCCCAATAAATCAAACTCTTAATAATTCAAATTGATTTGCTTGACCCACCAATTTCGAATTGTCAAGAGTCTCCTGTACCTGGAATTGCTTTGTCTGTGCATAAAACAGAGTGGCAGCTAGCTAATAATACGAGTATAACACATCAAAGAACAAACAAATCTTGTGATGTAAACATTATTTGATTTTGTATTTAGTTTATAGTGTGGTAACAATCATTAATTGTTTTTGTAGGGAATAGCCTAACACTCATTGAAAGAGTGTAAATGTTTTAGTAACACTTGTTTATTGTACCTATAGGCTTCTTTCGGAGAAGAAAAGGGATTGTACACTGACGGAAGGAGGTACAGCGTAGTGTTGGCAGACTGCAGTGTGGAGCCTCTGAATCCCTCTTTTATCAATTCTATAATGGCCTCTTCCAATTATGCAGTGCCGGCAATTCTGATGGACTATGTAAGAGAAGATGACTTTGACGATGAAGACTTTAACTTTCTTTTCTTAGATTATAGATCTAGGCCTAAATTAGCTCAGAGGGGATAGTGCAGAAATTTAATCTTGAGGTAAAGTTCATTCTTTTTTGTGTTTCAAAACTGAATGTACCATCATAAATAATGGTTTTGAATAGTGGCCATGATAAATCACGGTATTGAATAATGGCCATGATAAATCATGGTTTTGAATAGTGGCCATGATAAATCATGGTTTTGAATAGTGGCCCTTAAGGTATGAAAAAAATTTTCTTTTGTTTGTTTTACATGTGTTTGAAGTAAATTAATGTTTTGTTCTCATGTGTGATTTATTATTTCCGAATCCTTGGGCTAATAGGGAAATTTGGGGGGTTGCAGCTTTCCTAGAACCTACACAACAAAGAACCAATAAAAGGTTTTCACAGCCATTTTTACTCCCTAATGCCAGTGATACATTTTTTACCACTAGAAACCTACATACAAAATTTACTTAACCTTCACTCATCTGATGAATGTCGGTATTGTATGTTTCTCATGGTCAAAAAAACGTACCACCGACCTCATATCGCATGCATGGAGATTCAATAATTTAAATTATTTTCTTACACAAAGCGTACACGTCAGCTACAGAGCTGTAAATGGCGTCATTCTGTTCACAAATGATGACAGAATAACTATTTATATTGACTGTAGGAAAAATATAATGTGTAACACAAGCACAAATGGCCTTTGCTGCACTCAAGAAACATTTTGCACGAGCCGCATGCAGCAAAGTGCCAGTTACACATGTAACTATTTTCTACAGTTACTATTATAATTACTACAGAAATTATAATTAGTCTTTCAAACAGTAAACATGTTTTAGGTTAGGTTGAATCCAAACTTGAATGAAATGAGAAACAACTGCTCCAGCTGATCGTAGTCGTAGTGTCTTTAAGTTTGAATTATTTCCAAGTGTACACGGACGGATTACAACATAACAAAACCTTGTTGTTTTGTATTGTTTGGTTGGAATACTGGTGTGCGACGAAGTAAAAACTGTGCGGCAAAGCTATAATCAGTGCAAGGAAGCCCACTTTGTCAGGAATGTAGGAAAAATCATTTTCACTTTTGTTACGTCAATTTTTTTTAGATATGGGCACAGAAAATATACTACTATAACCCAGAATGCCAACCGCATGGTAAAAAGCAGTGTTTTGCCATTCAGTTGGCATTCTGGGTTATAGTAGTATGTTTTCTGTGATATGGGTTAAGCCATGATATTGTCTACATTACCTATATGTCTTCTAATTTAAAAATGAACAAAAAATGTGTTCTCTACAAGCTAAGTTGACAGCTGTAGCTAAGTACTAAGCTGACATGGATTGCACATACGGAATTCAAACCCGAATAGAAAGACTTCAATGCTAACTGAGGTACCATGCCATAGGTTCTCTGCAGTAGGGTATTTTTGTTTTGACCCACTTGCATGTTTTATCTTTCCCATTCACAAAATTAATATAAACATGATCTAGGTTATTACAAAATATTTATCTTTTCTTTATTGGATTTTTACAACAAACTTCACTTATGGATTTATCTATTGTTATCTTTTCTAAGCTCTTATCACCATTGTGACATATGGCTACAATAAAATTAAGTGAATTCACATGTTCACTTAACCTGGATTAAACCTTCCACAATTTTTTAGGTAAAAGACATTTATAAAACTGATCTTCTATGGTCATTTGATTTCATTAATACATCTTTTACTCAGTAGATCCTGAAAGCGTACCACAAAGATTTCTTCTAATTCTAAGATTTTTATGTTAGCAAACAAAAAACACGAACATTAAGGGGGCCGATCCTTCTAAGTGCCTTACATACCCTTAAAAATATGCTTAATAAATGTGATAAGCATTTTAACATAACAATGAAAGGTAGTAGGTAATAAATTAAATATACAATTTTACAATACTAAATTGTTATTATTTTATTAATTTACATAAATAACATATTTATTACAAACAAGTATCTTAAACATACAAATGGTAGGCACTTACTTCTTCCTTAGTAGGTAACACAGTACAACTTTGTTTTAAGGTTTTAAGGAAAAATTTAAAAAAATTTCACTTAATGAAAATAAACTCCTGAAACTAAACAGAGTAGTTGCAAAAAAACAAGAGTCGTAAGACTTTATCCATTGTAAAATGGAATTTAAGAATAATATTCAATAATTATAAATGCTGAGATCACTGAAGAAAAAGACTTCTTACTCCACTGGCTGTGGTGTTTCCCGGAGATATTTCTTTCCTGAAGGGACTAAAACTGTTGAAATTCCATTCGGAAACAACGATTTGGCTTCTTCTTCACTTACTGTGGGCAACACCATAACTTCTTGCCCTTGCTGAAACAAAATAATGATAGTTAAAAGGGTTTTATCATTCACTAACATTTATTTTTCTATTAAACATTTTTTGCTCAAAATTAAGAAGTTATATATTATGTTATAGACAAGTCATATATCAAGTTGGAATTAGTGTATAAGCAAACCCCATAGTTAAGGTTGCAGTAAGAACAACTGTATTGAATCATTGCAGAATACGCTTATCTTAATATTACATTTTGATACTGTGTATAATGTGATGATAATTGATGTTTTAGGACTAGGAAAAATTATTGGAAATTTTGTGGTATATCATATTGTGAGACATGAAAGCAAAGGTTTAGTTAAAATTTTGTTCTATAACTGTTTGTTAGTGTGAGGGATATGAAGCACACTATTTTCAGCTTGGGCAACAACTGTAAAAACTATTTTACTCCACCATAAGTAAATATGTATTAATTAATTTCCTAATTGACATATTTTTACATTCCACCACATCATTTCAAAATAATGAAGATAAATTTGAAAGGGTGAATCACTTGAATTGGGAGTATATTAGGAGGAAAAGAAACAGATTAACAGTTAAAAACACACACAAATCACACTGTGACTGAAAAAAGGGTGGTTTACAGTAACTGACTTTGGTTGACACTTCTTTGGCAATGTCAAATAGATTTTACCTGTTGATGACTGTGGGGACCATGAATTTTTGATAAATCTGGTAATCCATGCTTTGATTGATATGTTTCAAGCTACAAACTGTTAAAGTCATAACAAATAACCAATAATTTTTAGCTCACACTTTTACTGCCTTAGCTAAATATTCTCAGATTCAAGTCATAACGAAGTATAACTGAATGATAAATTTTCCTATAAGCATTCAAGGGTAAACTAAGTTAAGCATATATTATCGGATGTTATTTATTATTTTATATAAATATTAATTAAAAGAATATAATAAATATTGAAGTTTTGTAATTTTTTGGTCCCTTCAAGTAGAGGCCAAAGAGGGCCTACCACTCTTTTACAGAGCGCTGTGGCGTTCGGTTAGTTTAGATCAGTGCAGTTTATGATAATGCCAAACAATATATCATTTACAAAATTTGATTTGTTTATAAACTTAAGAAAAAGTGTACCCATCTAAAATTTAACGTCTTTGAATTTATCTCCTTAACAAGGCTACATAAATGTTACATTGTTTGATATTGTTGTAAACTAAACTAAACTGTCGTAGAACAGTCTAAAGATTAAAAATTGTTTTTTTAAAGACCCCATAGCTTAAAATTTTCATATTCAATACATACGACGATCGATACTATATCCGTAAAAACAGATATCTGATACAATATATGTATCGATCAAACTAATATTTCATCCGATAACATGTCGTATATTCCCTGCAAAACCACCCACATTCAATTACAAATTAAATTCATTACCTAGCCTTTCTTGACAAAAGATTTTTTTAATATCTCGACAGTTTAAAATAGAGCTTTTGGTTAATCATATTGCAAAGAAGTAAGGTACTAAGGAAACTCGCTAATGGAACCACAGTGCGCTTTCAGCTCAAGTTGTGTCGGAAATATACTTATGAAGAGCAAGAGTGACAAGCACTGTGCGAAATTCCTATCGCACAGGGCACAGAGCTTTCCTCCACCGTGAGCTTGAAGTACATTAGGGCGAGGGGGACCTGTTAGACTTTCTCCTAGACACCAGCGGCTAGCGCAAGACACCACTCATACCATTGAATGTTTCCTCTGTACCTTACTTCTCTGTGATCATATGGAAAAATTACCTTCCAGTCTGCCGGGGTGGCCACTTTGTACTTGTCTGTCAGTTGAAGAGAATCCAGAACACGCAGAATTTCACTGAAATCAAACATTTTAACTTCAAGGTTGACATTCACTTAAAAAGTTAAGGGTAGGCTAATCAACTTAAATACATAGTAAATTATATTGATCACAATTCAAATAAACTTTTAGGAAAAAAGAATAGGACAAAGAGTACAATGAAAAAATAAAACTTGAATGTGAGACGAGAACATATACACTGTAGGCCTATTTTAGTACCTACGTTTGGTAACCCATTGCTCACTCAAATATATGAATACTAAATTTAAAGCTCAGTTGACTAAATCATTACCAAGACCATGCCTTAAAGAGTTAAAATTTAATTCTGTCCGGCACAAATCTAAAATGTATTGAAGCAAACTACTCACACAAACTAATTTTAGAAAGAAGCCTGTTTTAAGTTTATTATTAGGTACCATTAAGTACAAAATATAAGTTTACAGAATTGAGACCGTATCCCATAAGGTTCATGAAACAAGATTATTGTCTGAATCCTGCAATCGTGATAAATGATGTTGAATTTCCATGACCGCGTGAAACAATCATGTCTACGACCTTAGGATAAATTTTTCCGCCATCACGGAAGCTGATAATAATGTTTCTGCGACTGTGGGAGACGATGAAAATGTGTACATGACGGCAAGAGAGACCTTCTTAAACGATTCTTATTACTGTGGTTGTACGTTTTTAAAATTATTATTGCTGTATGCCATTCAGATTATCGGCAATTAGGACCGTTGGAGGTCTACTGTGTTTACTTTGCAGGATTTTAGTTTCAGCCCAAAACCAAATAACCTTTTAGACGTGGCAATGTTATGGAGCCTGGGTTTTAGCGATTTTTGTTAGGAAGCAGGCATACATGGATCTCAAAAAGTCCATTCTGGCACAAAAATAAGAAAAACAAAAGAAAAAACACACTAAACACAAAACTGGTACATTCAGCTAGGTTTCAATCTAACAAGGTAACCAGGATTATTAATTAATTGGAGATTATAGAGAATTTATGTTACAGTATTTGGTCAATTAATAATA
The DNA here is from genome assembly GCF_028750875.1 of Macrosteles quadrilineatus. NCBI lineage: Eukaryota > Metazoa > Arthropoda > Insecta > Hemiptera > Cicadellidae > Macrosteles > Macrosteles quadrilineatus. The sequence goes on from NW_026542601.1 coordinate 106,413,412, forward strand.
ATAATGTCGTATTGGTTGTATCTTACTTATGATTTCATACATGGGTTATTGTAGGTAAGATACAGCGTGAACAAGTGTAGTAAAATGTGTTTGAGGCAAATTTGCCAACATCAACTTCCTGAAACCACCATTTGAATATAACAGTTCCTAACTCAAACTTTCCCTGGTTGAAAATACTGTGACAGTAAAATATTCAAACTTTTGTGTAAGTGTTATTTTTTTCTTGTGCCAAAGTGTACTTCCTCCCACTCAAGATTAGAGGCAGAAATCCTTCACTTACTCAAAGTTTCTGCCAGTTGTTGCTGGATACATGAAGTAAAGCCTCAACACCTTGTTGGGATCTATGATGAAGACTGCTCGGCAAGTCAACGGCAGCCCATCCTTGTCCTTCTCTGCAGGATCTATCATGTCAAACCGGACAGCCAGGTCTCTGCTTTCGTCGTCAATGATCGGGTATGGAAAAGCATCTCCTTGAATCATCGAGTAGCTCTTAATATCCTGAAAAATATAGTGGTGTAACAGTTAAAGGGGGCTACGTGTCATTTTTCAAAATTGGGCACATAGTATAATATAACTTTTTTTCCATGGTATGCATGTATAGGCATTGGCTCTAGCCTGGGATAGTTTTTTCACATTACTTCAGGCTAGACCTAGGGGTTGCGGCTTTATCACTTAGCTCAAATCCATTGGTGATTTGGCAGGATTTGATTCGGGAACCAAAGTCACACACTCTATTAGTAAACAAGATTGATTAGCACATAGTGGTTAGCTGAACGATGCTCGGCTACAAAACAGAGGTTTGTCAGTTTTATTCTGAGAAAAAATGTACCTAGTAGCTTTTGATACATAAAAATTGGACCCAGCTGACCATAATTTGAAAATAATGAATTACGCTCGCTCAAAGACAGCTCTGCTGATTTCAGTCAGTAAAAAAGCTTGGATTAAACCGTTTGGATAGTTTACGAGTGTTAAAGGGTTTTAGGTGATGTCTTAACTGGGAAAGAGGGAGTCTACTGTATCTCATTCAATTCTATCTACACCCACCCTGCATTTATTAAGCATAAAATATGTTCATAAGTAAGTTGCTGCCTTTTAAATAACTGTCGGAAAATTCAGATTAATTGAGCTGTGGCACAGTACAAAACAAACAACACATTAGTCTGCAAAAATATTTGTGCAAATTTTTCTTAAATTTCTAAAAATATAAATCTTTTCTAGAGTTATTGAAGGTCTTAGAATACACATGTTTCACCCTGATGCAAGATGAACCTTATACTAGATTGTGTTACATTTCCTTAATTTTTGTATTTCATCTCAACCAATTTTGGGTTTGAAACAAAAAGTACATACCTCAATCCAACCTTTGTGTGAGTTAACACTGTTGCAAGACAAAGCAATAACTTTGACATTTCTTTTTTGGAACTGTGGAACGAGTCGAGCAGCCTTCCCAAGCTCTGTAGTGCACACGGGCGTGTAGTCTGCTGGGTGGGAAAATAATATACCCCATCTGAAAGAATTCGGAAATAAAGTTTTATTTATTGGTTCAGAAATAGATCAGTTATAGTTTTTCTTAGGCAGGAAGGCTAATAAAGGTTTTTAATGTTCATAAATTGGAAAACCCAATTTTTACTTTCTCCCTTATACATAGTAGGCCTACAGTACCTATACCGTATGGAGAAAGTCTTGTATTGTCAAAATTTTCCAGTTTGAGTTTTGAGTAGGCCTAGATATATCCGTTTTGGGTCTCCCTGAACCAAAGTGATGTGTGTCTGTATGTGTGGATGTGTACAGAGCTACGGACTACACCTGTAGTCCGATTTTGATGAAATTTGGTATGTAGGTTAGTAGGTACGGTACTAATTCATGGTATCTCCAGGCGTTTTTCATGTTTTTGAAATTTAGATTTTTAATGGTAATTTTCCCATCAAACCTTTTCAAAAAATCTGTTGTGTATTACGAGCAGTCATTGCCGCTCTCAAAATGTATGGCTGCACTCAGCTTAATATGCTTCATGCAGCCAACTACAGTGATATATTTTGTTTGTATTCTTGTTATTGATATACCTAGCCTATAGTCATTGTTATATTTTGTTATTGTTATTTCTATATATTGTTATATTTTTTTGTAACATCAATATCCATTGTTTTTGCCATGTAGGCTATTAATTAGTTTTAAAGATTGTTTTCAGCACCTCTGTAATTGACAGCTAAATTTTCATAATATTTTCCTATCTGTAGCTTACTCAATGTAAAATGGTGTTTGCCGTTGGTGTTCAGTAAATAAATACAGCTCTCGACATTCTTTGCTCTCTTAAAACACAATATAGCTATTTTAAGACATCAATATGAGAGCTTATATGATATATAAGTATTAGCTTTGACTAACTTATTAGATACCCTAGTGAAGGTATCAGCAAGTAAATTGGATACTAAAGATAGCAAGTAGAAATAGGCCTAAGCTCCTTGGATTACAGTAACAACAAGTTCTTACGCTTCTCAGTTAATCCCATAACAAGCTTATGTGTGTACGATACTACAACCATAACTTATGTCTCGATTGATTAATTTAGTAGCCTATATACTGTAAAATCTCTTTCAACCGCTCCCAGTTAAACTAAAATCCGAGTTAACAGAAACCCAAGCAAAATTCTAAATGAAAAACAAGCAAGACAATAGAAACTGTCCACCGTGGCACTTAAGTAAGTTTAGGCCTAGATGGTCCAGCATAGAAAAAGGAAATAGAATGGAGCAGACAATATGGATCTCATAAGCTACCGTGTTTGTGTTATGGATTAAGTTCAGAAAGCAACTGGTTGATTATTTTAAGAAATTAATTTTGTGTTTAGGCTACAGATCTAGATTTGAAGACGACAGAAATAAAAATAACACTCTCCAACGCTATGTTAGCTATGGAACTAGCGAATTTCCATGTGTCTGATTGGATTTTCATTAAAATACTAGGGGAAACCCGTTGAAATCGACGGTTACTCTCGAGGTTTTTTTTGGATGGGATGGACCATAATTGTAGTGAATTTGACCACAAATCTTGAACATTTGCTGAACCACACCCATAATAGTCTGGCTTGGTTGGCAAATGAGATGAGATAGGCCTAAGTTACATCAAAGTAAAAATCCTTTCCCCCTTTTACCTGAACTGCCATTAATTCACCTACTGCACCAAACCATAGATTAAACCTATTCCGTGCTTAGTCTATTCCAAAACTTGTAACAAAGCTCACATCCTCAACATAGTACCGTACATTAGGTAGCCTATGTCTCATTATTATGCAGGTGAAGAAATTTTGTATCAAATAGGCCTCTAATCAGTAGATTTACAAAAGTAGGTAAACAAAACTTTCAAGAGCTGTATTTAGTTCCGTTAACTTAGCCTTAGAAGTTATTATTTTTTAGCTAAAAATCTAGTTTCTGGTGATCATAAATAAATAAGTTATAGATTCACATGGTCACTTAAAATCAAATTAATTACCGTAAGTAGCCTACCTTTTTTTATCTTTTTCCATGACTCAGTTAAGTTAAAAGGCGTGGCTATTTAAGTAGATAGGTACTAAGTTACTCTGCCTCAGCCACTTAAGTTAAAACAATCCTTCAATCCATCATTGGAACAACTCCATTGAGCATGAAATCTGAAAACTTTTAATTTTTGGAGGCTTTAAAAATACTGGTGGGCTTATTTTAGAAGTGTTTCTTTTTTAAATGTTATTCTTTGGAAGGTTTTTTCATCAAAAATCTATGAGTGGACCGCTGTTAAACCAATCTTTTTTCCATTAAACTCAAGGCCTAGGCTAAAACTTATTTAAATTCTAAAAAAATAACACGTTAGACGATAAGTTCTTCCAGAAATTACATTGGGCTATTCTATTGCCTGTTGACATTGGCCTACTGTAATTTTGTAGATAACGAATGACTGAAATAGTAATTGAGCTTTGGAGACCTACCCTAACTTTAACTTAACTTATGAGGCATAGGCCTAGGCTATTTGGGTTGTGAAGGTTTACTCTAACCGCGCAAACACCTAACGATTTCATGATGTTTGTAGTAATAACCTTAACTTATGTATAGTTTGTTAAATTAGTACTTACGAGTTTCCTAACCATTCGTGGAAGTTTATCTTTCCAACTGTTGTTTCCGCAGAGAAGTCTGGAAATAACTCTCCCAATCTAGGTTTTCCGGACATAATAGTAAATAGCCTATACAACTATTCAGAAATAAAAAGTAAAATAACTCAGTCACAAATCTAGACTAACTTAATAATTATTCAAAATCTGAAGGAATGCAAACTTTTACCTCCAACTCCTCATTCCTCAACAGACGAACATAAATAATAACCTCCTCAACCAAAACGATCGTGAAGACAGCTATCGCCAGCTAACGGCGGGCGGAGAATTCCACACCCCACTACCCTACCTGTGTACAATCTAATACAACAGTAATAGACCTCAACTGTGTTAAAAATGTTAATACCTTAATTTAAACGATATAACACATGTTGTAACGTTTTCCGGCACATTTTCACAAATGAAATGGGAGGAAATACTTAAATTCATAACATATAAAATAATATATACATAAAATCTTAAGTAAATTTGAGTCTGAAATCCAGCGCTCGGCGTACTAAGAATGTTCGGACAAACATTTACCTATGTTGTGACGGTATTCCCCAAAATTTTATCATTTTAATTTGAAGTATACACTTGAATGTACAACATATTAAAAAATCATTAAAATCTAAACATATATATTTAGGTTAATTTTAGCTTAAAGTCCAGCTAACGAATTAGCGCTCAGCGTACTAAGAATGTTCGGACGAACATTTACCTATGTTAAGACGATATTCCCCAAAATTTTATCATTTTAAATTAAAGTATACACTTGAATGTACAACATATTAAAAAGTCATTCAATTCTAAACATATATATTTAGGTTAATTTTAGCCTAAAGTCTAGCTAACGAATTTGTTCTCAGCGTCCTAATAATGTTCGGACAAACATTTACCTATGTTGTGACGATATTCCCCAAAATTTTATCATTTTAAATTAAAGTATACACTTAAATGTAGCACATATTAAAAAATCATTCAATTCTAAACATATATATTTAGGTTAATTTTAGCTTAAAGTCCAGCTAACGAATTAGCGCTCAGCGTACTAAGAATGTTCGGACGAACATTTACCTATGTTAAGACGATATTCCCCAACATTTTATCATTTTAAATTAAAGTATACACTTGGATGTACAACATATTAAAAAATCATTCAATTCTAAACATATATATTTATGTTAATTTTAGCCTAAAGTCTAGCTAACGATTTTGTTCTCAGCGTCCTAATAATGTTCGGACAAACATTTACCTATGTTGTGACGATATTCCCCAAAATTTTATCATTTTAAATTAAAGTATACACTTGGATGTACAACATATTAAAAAATCATTCAATTCTAAACATATATATTTAGGTTAATTTTAGCCTAAAGTCTAGCTAACGAATTTGTTCTCAGCGTCCTAATAATGTTCGGACAAACATTTACCTATGTTGTGACGATATTCCCCAAAATTTTATCATTTTAAATTAAAGTATACACTCAGATATACAACATATTAAAAAATCATTCAATTCTAAACATATATATTTAGGTTAATTTTAGCCTAAAGTCTAGCTAACGAATTTGTTCTCAGCGTCCTAATAATGTTCGGACAAACATTTACCTATGTTGTGACGGTATTCCCCAAAATTTTATCATTTTAAATTAAAGTATACACTTAAATGTAGCACATATTAAAAAATCATTAAAATCAAAACATATATATTTAGGTTAATTTTAGCTTAAAGTCCAGCTAACGAATTAGCGCTCAGCGTACTAAGAATGTTCGGACGAACATTTACCTATGTTAAGACGATATTCCCCAAAAATGTATCATTTTAAATTAAAGTATACACTTAAATGTAGCACATATTAAAAAATCATTCAATTCTAAACATATATATTTAGGTTAATTTTAGCTTAAAGTCCAGCTAACGAATTAGCGCTCAGCGTACTAAGAATGTTCGGGCGAACATTTACCTATGTTGTGACGATATTCCCCAACATTTTATCATTTTAAATTAAAGAATACACTTGGATGTACAACATATTAAAAAATCATTCAATTCTAAACATATATATTTAGGTTAATTTTAGCCTAAAATCTAGCTAACGAATTTGTTCTCAGCGTCCTAATAATGTTCGGACAAACATTTACCTATGTTGTGACGATATTCCCCAAAATTTTATCATTTTAAATTAAAGTATACACTTGGATGTACAACATATTAAAAAATCATTCAATTCTAAACATATATATTTAGGTTAATTTTAGCCTAAAGTCTAGCTAACGAACTTGTTCTCAGCGTACTAATAATGTTCGGACGAACATTTACCTATGTTGTGACGGTATTCCCCAAAATTTTATCATTTTAAATTAAAGTATACACTTGGATGTACAACATATTAAAAAATCATTCAATTCTAAACATATATATTTAGGTTAATTTTAGCCTAAAGTCTAGCTAACGAATTTGTTCTCAGCGTCCTAATAATGTTCGGACAAACATTTACCTATGTTGTGACGATATTCCCCAAAATTTTATCATTTTAAATTAAAGTATACACTCAGATATACAACATATTAAAAAATCATTCAATTCTAAACATATATATTTAGGTTAATTTTAGCCTAAAGTCTAGCTAACGAATTTGTTCTCAGCGTCCTAATAATGTTCGGACAAACATTTACCTATGTTGTGACGGTATTCCCCAAAATTTTATCATTTTAAATTAAAGTATACACTTAAATGTAGCACATATTAAAAAATCATTAAAATCAAAACATATATATTTAGGTTAATTTTAGCTTAAAGTCCAGCTAACGAATTAGCGCTCAGCGTACTAAGAATGTTCGGACGAACATTTACCTATGTTAAGACGATATTCCCCAAAAATTTATCATTTTAAATTAAAGTATACACTTAAATGTAGCACATATTAAAAAATCATTCAATTCTAAACATATATATTTAGGTTAATTTTAGCCTAAAATCTAGCTAACGAATTTGTTCTCAGCGTCCTAATAATGTTCGGACAAACATTTACCTATGTTGTGACGATATTCCCCAAAATTTTATCATTTTAAATTAAAGTATACACTTGGATGTACAACATATTAAAAAATCATTTAATTCTAAACATATATATTTAGGTTAATTTTAGCCTAAAGTCTAGCTAACGAATTTGTTCTCAGCGTCCTAATAATGTTCGGACAAACATTTACCTATGTTATAGGTAAATGGTTGTTTACTCAGAATATTAATGATGGAAATGGAACTGGAAATAGCTGCAATGACAATTTAACCAGAAATGAAGAGGAAAAAATGTCCGTAAAAGCTTATAATGAGTATTGTGAAGGAAACTGGTATGAAAAACAACCTGATAGTGACGTCAATGTTGAAGCGAGAAATAACAAAACTGACTCATCTAAAAAAATCCAGCAAAGTACACAGCATACGAATGAAATGACTTTTGATGATGATTTATTATTACCATTCAATGATAGAAGTATAACAAAAAAATCATTGATTTCAATCGGTGCCGAAAATAGGGAAACAAAAGATTCTTTCGTACATGACAAGATTCCAAATCAACACTCTACAACGAAACAAGACGTTAGTCGTGACGTTGGCTACTGGGAGTTTTGGATTACGTCAGAGGACTGGAATAAAGTTAAAGTAAAAGGTGACAGCTATTCATGGTTCATGATTCGCGAGTTGATAAAGCTTGTTGCTGCTCCAGTTTTTAAGATTTGTTTGGTGAACTTTACAACCCACAGAAGGAATAAGTGCAATATTGGAGAACCTGAGATTGTTTACTATGGCAAATGTAAACATGAAGGCTGTAGACAATTTCGGTTTGATTTAACTCAAAGTGCTGGTGGAGTGAAACTTACTATATCTGCAAGTGGTAATAAAATACATCAGGGTAAATTGTCATCGCGTCTAAGTGGCTTAGAGAGAAGCGTAGCAAAGCAAGAATTGCTTTCCAAAAAGGCGCTGAACTTTAGGAGTGAAAAGATTCTACAAGCTGAATCACAGACTGTTCTTTCAGGAAATCTGTTACAAATAAGATCTTTGGATGTGTTCAGGCAAGCCAGAGCAGAAGCTGCAAAGATGTTGGATAAGCACAATGACGATGGAATAGATTTGATACTACGATTCCGTGAAGACAGGGATGGGGATGAACAACAGAAACAAATTTAAAAAAACGAAAAACAAGAAACTGAAGATGACGAGAAGATAATTCAGAGAATTGGCGAGCCACTGCATGTATACATGTTTAGCAAGATTCAGTTTAAGACACTAAAATTTACTATTCAAAATGAAAACAGTAAAATATGTGTTCTTCATATTGACAGCACGGGCTCGGTTGTAAGACCTTTGAAAGGTGATAGAAAAACTGTTTACTACTACTCAGGATGCGTGAACGTATCTGGAAAACTTCTACCAATGATGGATTTCATTAGCTGCCAGCATGATGTGGCTTCGATAACATCGTTTTTCTTGCAGTTTGTTCACTTCCAGAAAAAGTACTTTGGAAAAAGGCTCATTTTTACGCACATCGTCACAGATTTTAGCACCGCGCTTCTGCCGGCGGTGATTTTGGCTTGGAACCGAATGACAGTACTTGCATACCTAATAAAAATGTTCAGATTTTGCTTGAAACCTCAGTACAAAATTAAAGGAATCGTAACACTTCATCTGTGTTGCAGCCATTTCATGCATATGGTAGCAGGTGATTTGTCAAAGATTGGAATGAACAAAGATTTGAAAAGATTTTATATGTATTGCATGGCATCTTTGATCAACTGCAGCTATTTTGAAGAATTTAAACTAAAGGTACAGGCACTAGTAGTTGTTGCAAAGAGCAAAGAGGTAAGCGAAGCAGTGGAAGCAGCTAAACATATGTTTGAAAGGGATGAATCTGCAATCCAACTTATCGACCAGCTCGGAGATAAAGTTGACGAATCCACTTTGATAGAGAGTGAAAAGAAGACGATTTACCAATCAAGCCCTTTCTACAAAGTCGGAAAAGAATTAGAAGATAGGTTTGACGTTGAAGAAGGTGAAAACAATAACAGTCCAACTGAAAATAATAAAAATCTCCTGCAATCGATTCAGTTCTGGGATTTGTTTTTGACCAAGTACATGCCCTACGCTCCGTTATGGTCGGGCATTGTTATTCGACACTCGACGAAAGATAAGTGTAAACAAACCAGGTTTAGCAATGCACCTGTAGAAGGATGGTTCAAACAAATCAAAGAAAGTGTGCTCGATGGATTGACAAATATGAAAGTTGGTAGATTTGTTGAAAGGCTGAGAAATAGAATAATTTCAATTTGTAAAGAGATTTATTTAGAAATCCCAACTGCAGCATGCAATAAGAAGAAGGGAAATAAAACTAGAAAGATGACTAAACTGAAAAGTAATAGTTTTGATACCGGTATGTGTTCTATCATTAGTGGGAATGATGAAGAAGTTGAAGAAAAATGGGTAAAACGACCTGTAAAAAAGCCTGCCACATACTTCACAATGAAATTCCCAGAAACCGCGCGGAATGAAGTTGCAGTTAAACAGACGGAAAAGAAAAATATTTATGCGAGAAATATAATGGAAAGCACAGCTATTGAGCTTATAGAAGATCAAACTGAACAGATGGCCCAAAGATTATTGGTTAAGGATGAAATACAGGAAGAACAACGCATGGAAACGTATTGTAATGAAATGTATCAGAAATGCCAAATACATGTAAAAGATAATCTGAATCAAACTAAGGAAGGATTGGAAAATGTGAGACATTGCGACCCAGACGTTAGAAAATCCAATAGAATTGTCAAGTATGGTCCGCTGCAACTTGAACTTGAACCCAATGACTACGAGTCTCTCCGAGGAAGCAACTGGGTGACAGGCGCAGCAATAGACGCAGTGGCAGAAACTTTATTACGTTTCAAGGCGAATTGCACATACTTTCAGTCAGTTTCGATATAGCGACAAGAATATTTCATGGAGAGAAAATATACGACGCCTCTTGTATTAACATTGAAGACTTCAATCACAGTCAGTATGTGCTGCTTCCGTACTCCACAGCAATGATGGACTCACATTGGTGCTTGGTTGTAGTTGATTTAAAAAACAAGTTTGTTTATAATTTCGATTCGTTGGACTCAAAATCACGAAATAATAATAACATTCTTGGAAGAGTACTTAATTTTCTAGACAGTGTGAATCTAATGTCTGAAGTGGGTGCAAAAATCGATCTGATAGACTGGACTGACAAATCTGATACAATAACATACCCAAAACAAAATGACGATTACAACTGTGGAATCTTTGTCATATATTACATGATGAAAACTGTTGAAATGGGATTAGAGAGTAATAAGCCATTTGAAGAATTTGATACACACGAGTTTAGAATAACATGCTTAATGATATTAGAAGATCCAACACAAAGTTTGATTCTTCCATGGATGGCAAACGGCTTGATTGCATTATCAAAGTATTACACTCCAGAAACAACAAAGATGAACTCAAAAGAAAAGGAATTAGTCCAGCGATTAACCGTAGCACGGATGAAAAACAAGAACATGGGAAGATACTTGGAACATATTTCACAAAAGGATTTTGCATCACTCACGAAAGGACACTGGCTGACTTCTGTCATAGTTGATTACTGCAATGCTACATATGTAAAAGATGGACAGTTTTGTTTCGCCATTGGGGAGGCTACATTTGCTCTCCAAGAGGGAAGACCTCGCTACACCCAGGTTTTCAAACCAATTTCAACTGAATTCAAGAAACTAAGTTTGGTCTTTGTCCCATACAACGAATGCAGTCACTTTAGTTTGTATGTTGTAGATCTGAAGAATAAATTGTTGACCCATCTAGACCCAATGAATGATAGTCCAACAACAAATGAAAGGAAATGTGAGAAAATCAAGGAATTCCTAAATATCAGAAACCGTTTATCTACAAAGGAATCAATAAATGTTGACGAATTAAACTTCATTAAAATAAACTATCCCCAGCAAACTGATGGCAACAGCTGTGGTGTTTACGTAATTTATTACATATCAGTATTAAGCGAAAAGAACATGATTGACAATATAGACATGACATTTGACAGCACGGAATTTAGAGAGAAACTTAAACTACGGTGTCTACGATTATCCGAGCGTATGATAGACATTTGCTTAGTATGCGGAAAAGGGTCTGATCAACGTCGTCATCAGTGGTGCCAGTGTCAAACATGCAAAAGATGGCTACATTACCTCTGCATGGAAACACAGCAATCCTACGAATGTCTTCAAAGAAGAAGCATTTCATTTCGATGTTTACTTTGTACTTTATATAAAGCAACTTAATTGTTCTCTATGGTTTATGTGGGTAAAATAGTATTCCCAAATTCATATTGTAAACTTAATGTATTCTTAATAGTGTTTAATTTAATTATGCACCCAATTTGTTCTGCGCCTACAATGGCTGCAATCATAATAATTACAAATTGTTTTCAATTTGTTCTGCGCCTATAATGGCTGCAATAATAATAATTACAAATTGTGTTTCAATTTGTTCTGCGCCTACAATGGCTGCAACCATAATGATTACAAATTGGTTTCAATTTGTTATGCGCCTACAATGGCAGCAATCATAATTAATACAAATTGTTTTACAATTTGTTCCGCGCCTACAATGGCTGCAACCATAATGATTACAAATTGGTTTCAATTTGTTATGCGCCTACAATGGCAGCAATCATAATTAATACAAATTGTGTTTCAATTTGTTCTGCGCCTACAATGGCTGCAACCATAATGATTACAAATTGGTTTCAATTTGTTATGCGCCTACAATGGCAGCAATCATAATTAATACAAATTGTTTTACAATTTGTTCTGCGCCTACAATGGCTGCAACCATGATGATTACACATTGGTTTCAATTTGTTATGCGCCTACAATGGCAGCAATCATAATTAATACAAATTGTTTTACAATTTGTTCTGCGCCTACAATGGCTGCAATCATAATAATAACAAATTGTTTTTCAATTTTTTCTGCGCCTACAATGGCTGCAATCATAAACAATTTAACAATAACTTACTATGCGCCTAAAATGGCTGCAATATGGGAGATAACTGTTGTTCGCGTCCGTCAAACGGTATAGAAATAATGTTTCTATATTGTTTGGCACGTGTCTCCTGGGTAACGCTAAATGAACAACGCCTGTTAATATTTTGTTTAGGTATGTTTCAGGTAAAGTACAGTAAAATCACCATTGTAAAAAACAGTCGGGAAGTAAGGCTGTTTAATAACTGGAGGGAGATAACAAAAAACTAGAAGTCAGACTAACATAAAGTCCTGAGGTAAGCCCAAGTTAACCTATATATATATATATATATATATGTTTAGATTTTAATGATTTTTTAATATGTGCTACATTTAAGTGTATACTTTAATTTATAATGATACAATTTTGGGGAATATCGTCACAACATAGGTAAATGTTTGTCCGAACATTCTTAGTACGCTGAGCGCTAATTCAATAGCTGGACTTTAAGCTAAAATTAACCTAAATATATAAGTTTAGAATTGAATGAATTTTTAATATGTTGTACATTCAGGTGTATACTTAAATTTAAAATGATAAAATTTTGGGGAATACCGTCACAACATAGGTAAGTGTTCGTCCGAAAACTCTTAGTACGCTGAGAACAAATTCGTTAGCTAGACTTTAGGCTAAAATTAACCTAAATATATATGTTTAGAATTGAATGATTTTTTAATATGTTGTACATTTAAGTGTATATTTTAATTTAAAATGATAAAAGTTTGGGGAATATCGTCACAACATAGGTAAATTTTTGTCCGAACATTATTAGGACACTGAGAACAAGTTCGTTAGCTAGACTTTAGGCTAAAATTAACCTAAATATAAATGTTTAGATTTTAATGATTTTTTAATATGTTGTACATTCAAGTGTATACTTTAATTTAAAATGATAAAATTTTGGGGAATATCGTCACAACATAGGTAAATGTTTGTCCGAACATTCTTAGTACGCTGAGCGCTAATTCGTTAGCTGGACTTTAAGCTAAAATTAACCTAAATATATATGTCTAGATTTTAATGATTTTTTAATATGTTGTACATCCAAGTGTATACTTTAATTTAAAATGATAAAATTTTGGGGAATACCGTCACAACATAGGTAAATGTTCGTCCGAACATTATTAGTACGCTGAGAACAAGTTCGTTAGCTAGACTTTAGGCTAAAATTAACCTAAATATATATGTCTAGATTTTAATGATTTTTTAATATGTTGTACATTCAAGTGTATACTTTAATTTAAAATGATAAAATTTTGGGGAATATCGTCACAACATAGGTAAATGTTCGTCCGAACATTATTAGTACGCTGAGAACAAGTTCGTTAGCTAGACTTTAGGCTAAAATTAACCTAAATATATATGTTTAGAATTGAATGATTTTTTAATATGTTGTACATTTAAGTGTATACTTTAATTTAAAATGATAAAATTTTGGGGAATACCGTCACAACATAGGTAAGTGTTCGTCCGAAAACTCTTAGTACGCTGAGAACAAATTCGTTAGCTAGACTTTAGGCTAAAATTAACCTAAATATATATGTTTAGAATTGAATGAATTTTTAATATGTTGTACATTCAAGTGTATACTTTAATTTAAAATGATAAAATATTGGGGAATATCGTCACAACATAGGTAAATGTTCGTCCGAACATTATTAGTACGCTGAGAACAAGTTCGTTAGCTAGACTTTAGGCTAAAATTAACCTAAATATATATGTTTAGAATTGAATGATTTTTTAATATGTTGTACATTTAAGTGTATACTTTAATTTAAAATGATAAAATTTTGGGGAATACCGTCACAACATAGGTAAGTGTTCGTCCGAAAACTCTTAGTACGCTGAAAACAAATTCGTTAGCTAGACTTTAGGCTAAAATTAACCTAAATATATATGTTTAGAATTGAATGAATTTTTAATATGTTGTACATTCAAGTGTATACTTTAATTTAAAATGATAAAATTTTGGGGAATACCGTCACAACATAGGTAAGTGTTCGTCCGAAAACTCTTAGTACGCTGAGAACAAATTCGTTAGCTAGACTTTAGGCTAAAATTAACCTAAATATATATGTTTAGAATTGAATGAATTTTTAATATGTTGTACATTCAAGTGTATACTTTAATTTAAAATGATAAAATTTTGGGGAATACCGTCACAACATAGGTAAGTGTTCGTCCGAACATTCTTAGTACGCTGAGAACAAATTCGTTAGCTAGACTTTAGGCTAAAATTAACCTAAATATATATGTTTAGAATTAAATGATTTTTTAATATGTTGTACATTTAAGTGTATACTTTAATTTAAAATAATAAAATTTTGGGGAATATCGTCACAACATAGGTAAATGTTTGTCCGAACATTATTAGGACGCTGAGAACAAGTTCGTTAGCTAGACTTTAGGCTAAAATTAACCTAAATATATATGTTTAGAATTGAATGATTTTTTAATATGTTGTACATCCAAGTGTATACTTTAATTTAAAATGATAAAATTTTGGGGAATATCGTCACAACATAGGTAAATTTTTGTCCGAACATTCTTAGTACGCTGAGCGCTAATTCAATAGCTGGACTTTAAGCTAAAATTAACCTAAATATATATGTTTAGATTTTAATAATTTTTTAATATGTTGTACATTTAAGTGTATATTTTAATTTAAAATGATAAAAGTTTGGGGAATATCGTCACAACATAGGTAAATTTTTGTCCGAACATTATTAGGACACTGAGAACAAGTTCGTTAGCTAGACTTTAGGCTAAAATTAACCTAAATATATATGTTTAGATTTTAATGATTTTTTAATATGTTGTACATTCAAGTGTATACTTTAATTTAAAATGATAAAATTTTGGGGAATATCGTCACAACATAGGTAAATGTTTGTCCGAACATTCTTAGTACGCTGAGCGCTAATTCGTTAGCTGGACTTTAAGCTAAAATTAACCTAAATATATATGTCTAGATTTTAATGATTTTTTAATATGTTGTACATCCAAGTGTATACTTTAATTTAAAATGATAAAATTTTGGGGAATACCGTCACAACATAGGTAAATGTTCGTCCGAACATTATTAGTACGCTGAGAACAAGTTCGTTAGCTAGACTTTAGGCTAAAATTAACCTAAATATATATGTCTAGATTTTAATGATTTTTTAATATGTTGTACATCCAAGTGTATACTTTAATTTAAAATGATAAAATTTTGGGGAATATCGTCACAACATAGGTAAATGTTCGTCCGAACATTATTAGTACGCTGAGAACAAGTTCGTTAGCTAGACTTTAGGCTAAAATTAACCTAAATATATATGTTTAGAATTGAATGATTTTTTAATATGTTGTACATTTAAGTGTATACTTTAATTTAAAATGATAAAATTTTGGGGAATACCGTCACAACATAGGTAAGTGTTCGTCCGAAAACTCTTAGTACGCTGAGAACAAATTCGTTAGCTAGACTTTAGGCTAAAATTAACCTAAATATATATGTTTAGAATTGAATGAATTTTTAATATGTTGTACATTCAAGTGTATACTTTAATTTAAAATGATAAAATTTTGGGGAATATCGTCACAACATAGGTAAATATTTGTCCGAACATTATTAGGACGCTGAGAACAAATTCGTTAGCTAGACTTTAGGCTAAAATTAACCTAAATAAATATGTTTAGAATTGAATGATTTTTTAATATGTTGTACATTCCAGTGTATACTTTAATTTAAAATGATAAAATTTTGGGGAATATCGTCTCAACATAGGTATATGTTCGTCCGAACATTCTTAGTACGCTGAGCGCTAATTCGTTAGCTGGACTTTAAGCTAAAATTAACCTAAATATATATGTTTAGATTTTAATGATTTTTTAATATGTTGTACATTTAAGTGTATACTTTAATTTAAAATGATAAAATTTTGGGGAATATCGTCACAACATAGGTAAATGTTTGTCCGAACTTTCTTAGTACGCTGAGTGCTAATTCGTTAGCTGGACTTCAGGCTGAAATTAACTTAAATATATTATATATGGTTTTTAATAATTCTTTAATATGTATTTAAAACAATAATATTTGGTCGAATATTGTTTCAACATAGTTTCAAGTACGTCCAAACACTCCTTGTATGCTGAGAACATATATATGATAAAATTTATATGTTTCGATTTATTTATACTTTTTGGTGCGTATATGTGCTATATTACATATACACAGTTATTAGTTTTAGTTCGGATAACTATTAATTATCCATAGAAGGTAAATTCAAATGCGAGGTCTTTTTTTTGTGCATCGACTGTACTGCTCAAACCTAGGCGTTATCTGATTGGTCGAGAGGGCGAAGAGGGGAAATCGTTGTGGGAGGGGGAAAAATGTAGGGTCGACAGCTGGCGATAGCTGTCTTCACGATCGTTCAACCAAAACCAATCAACAATCAACCCAACCTCAACCTCAACCTCGACTGGAGTCTGGGACCGACTGGGACTGGGACTGGGACTGACTCACTGTAGTGACTGACTACTTTTATCTATGCTAGTGTCTACTCTTTTACTCTACAGTACTTCATATTGACTGACTGGGCTCGGGCTGGCGCTGGCGGGCGGCGGCGGCTGCGGCCGCTGCGAGACGAAGACGATTTAGCCCAGTTAATGAATGCAATAAAACACCCTTTTTCGCAACTAAATGGTGAAAAGCTGGATTTTTTATATGTGATAGAACCACATTAGAGGTGTATTTTCCCAAAAGTCCCCACTTCTACCCCTTGAGCTTTCCCCCCATCCCCCTCCTAATATAGAAATTGCAGTGTTTTACTTAATTGGTCATAATTCGAATGCTATGTCAGCTATGGAGCTGCAATTTATTTTGTTTTATTTCCAAAAAGTTTCCCTACAACTTTTGTATTTACAACATTTTTCTAAAACCAATACTTAGGGAGATATAGAATTTAAACTTCGTTAAAAGCTTAGTTTCAGAGTGCAAAATTTTGTTTTTCTCTATGTATACTTTTAAATAGAAATAATACGCAAATATGGTTCACACAAAAGTTTTAGTACGTTACGTTTTTCAAGGTTTACAAATATATTATTGGTTAGTCATCTAGGTGACCGGGTGAAGAGCTGGACGTCGGCAAAAGAGCGCGTGCGGGCTAGTTGAAACATTTGCGCTGCGTCATCTCATCTGTCCCAGCCAATAAACGCACAAACTGACTTTTTCGTTGCTAAATAGTGGAAAGCTGAGTTTGTTATATGTGATAGAACCACTTAAGACGTGTTTTTTTTTTTCAAAAAGTTCCCGATGTTCCCCTTTGACTCTTTGAGCTTTTCCCCCCAAACCTGCAAATTATAGTCGTTCACTTTACTGGATATAATTCAAATTCTACGCATGCCATCGTAGTGAAATTTGATTTGTATTATTTGTAATTAGTTTATCTTCAACTTTTGTACTACAGGTTTTCTTATAAAACTATTAATTAGCAGCTGTGTCTAAGGAACATGTCGGCCTTAGTCACTAACAAGACTACAAGATCTGAAACTATTATACATAACTTCATTTTATGTTGTTTATGGTTGTTTCGGATCGGTATGACAATCAATAAAAGGTTAATTACTTGTGTCCGCCGGTCAATTCTCTAATGTATCCTATCACAGGAAATGCATTTCGCCAAAATTAAATCGCCATCATCAGTCCTAATATAAGGTCTTGAGCTTCCCCATTAGGTGCGTCTTGGAGTTTTTTAAACACAAACACAAACTGTACACTTATACGTATGACGAATAAAACATAAATACACGGTAGGCCTAATTTTATTTTTACTATGGACATGTAGACGCCCGTCGATCGTGTGCCGAGTCTCGGCTGAAAACGCTCATTTTAAAAATATAAGTTTCCCAGTCATATACAACACTGATTCAAGGTCTTTTTCCCGGTTTTATTAAAAATCAAGAACAATTTTATACACAAAGAATCTCTATTTTCATTTACGGTTACCATACACCTTATTGCACTTGCGATTAATTAAATCCGTTATGTAGGGAAAAACGTTTTTAATCTTACTTGGTTTGGATTTGCTTTCAAAACATGATCGGAATTGGTTGCGGTATTTTTAAAGAACATTCAATGTAAACATATCAGTGACATCTAGAAGAAATAGTCTTGATTCGAACAGTTGTTCGTTATTTCATAGATCAATATGTGATAAACATTGGGAGAAAACTTTACAAAAAATCGTACAAAATTGGGTTTTTAAACGTCCGTCATTTTATTTACAAAGTAGTGACGCCATATTTTAATGGCTAAAGACAATCTCGCCAATCCAGTGAATACATTAAAATGATTTGGAACTTGATAGGTACTCTTGTTTTTCAGGAGAAGGCCACGTAAAATGGCTCTTGGGGCCGTGACAGACAGGAAGACAGACAGAAATTTAGATGAGCCTTGTTTCGGTTTCTTTAATCTATAAAACGTAAAAATTTCCTAAAAGTTTGATTCTGAGCAATATACAGACAAAACTCTAATTTTATTTATATAGATATAGATATGAATTTGAACGGATGGTGTGTTTTTGGTCTCTAGGGACCTCAAAACGAAAAAGTAAATCGGTCCCGGGTCCAAGTCTTACCTTGAGCACTACGATAATAGCTTAATCTCTATATGGAAAATTCTCTTTTTCAGTCTTCTTTTCTTAGTACTGTAATTTTAATTATTTCACGAGGTTTTGAGCACGTTAAATCGAGCAAAAATGATCCCATTTTGATGAAATTTGTTATGAACGTGTAAACATACATTTATTTGAACTAGTTCGCTAACCAGCTTGATCGGACTATGGGAACGGAGGTTTATGGGGTAAAAACAGGGTTTTCCTATTTTTACCCTTAAAACACAAAATTTCATAATTTTCTTTCCAAACAATTTTGTACAGTTAAAAAAACAAATAATTTAGTATATTGAAGCGTTATTGTGCGCCTAATGGCTACAAAGAAAGTTCTAAGAAACTGTAAATTTAAAATTCCCATGTTATTCTAATGGAGAATAAGTCAACCGTTGTAGTTTGCTTGTTTATGAACATATTTTGATCGAATTTGGAAAATACATTCATTTTTTATTAAACTATTCAGATTTTTACAACAAAAAACCACTGTTTTACCCTTCCTGTTGCAGCAAACCTAAGTACTCGTTAAACTAATTCTACTTAAATAGAGAATGAATGTGATATTTTTAAGGATGCATTTTAGTGTAAATCCAATAAGGCAAATGGAAGTTTGCTTAGTCTGCAGGTTTGTTGCGGCGGGGGTATTTTGTATTTTTATTAAAGACATTTCCAAAAATTGTGGGGCACGAGGGGGACGCCTATGCTTAAAATAAATAGAATAAGATGAATTTAGCCAACACAAAACAAAGGTTCATTAAATATTTTACACAATGTTTATTGTTAATTATTAAGACTACCTGCAGTTTCCAAAGTCAATGTTATTATTTATATGACCAAAAACAGCAGGTGTTAATATAGAGAGTATTTTGTCTATGGTAGTATTATCAAAACATAACATGAACCTTCTAACTGTTTCAAATTTGATTAAAGTATAATTTATAAGAACATTTATAGAATGACACAATATTAAAAAATGCAGAAAATAATGCCACCTGGATAAATTTACACCATTTATTAGTCTTACAACATCAAACAATTGTGTTCAGTTTGCAATGAGAAGATATGATTTTGATTTTAAGTGAACAAAAACTGTGACCAGAACACTTGATATAAAAACCATTGACAAATACTTTAAACAAGTAAAAATTATGTGTTCGAAGACAAAATGTGCATTTTCTAAAAGTTTGTTCGGTTTCTTTTGAGAAATTATCACATTCATCACCCTATGACTTGATGGTACGTCCAAATGAATGAGAATACAGAATAAAAATATAAAACATATAAGGATAAGTGTTAACAGAAAAAACACTATGTTTAGTGAGAGTTTAAAAAGTTGTTGGACTTGGGGGAACATGTTTTCTGATAACAGCAGCAATAAAGTCCTCAGCACACTGATTAGTAAGAAAAACGCAAGCATAAAAACAATATAGCTGTGAAAACTCATAAATCTGTCAAAGTCAAAGTAGTTGTGTCTCTTGTTGTAGTACCTTTCCCACAAATCGTTAACGTTACACTTGTATAAATGGAAGAGGTAGGCCACAACAACAAGGTTACTTGGAATCACAATCAACAGGAGCAAGTTGTTTTTCACATCCTTAAAGAACTTTATAAATCCGTTGTAGTTGATTAGATAAACAATTTCTAACATATACACAAGAGTCAATACGATAAAAGCTATGTGATGAAACCTGATACCGTCACAGTCAATGATGACAGATGTCACTCTAGCTGCCCTCAGAGATACATCTGCCGTTAGAAACTCTATGATCAAAGTGATTTGACTCAAGCTGCGGAGGTCGACGTTGTATAGAGTCAGTTCTATAAACACAGATTTGGTCATTTGATCTATCCAATGGTTCACCACTAACTGTGTTGTAGTCTTGACTGTTTCTTTTATTGAAGACCCAATCCTGGCCTTATACCCTCCATTGTTGTAGACTATATCAGACTGTCCCTGAAGTCTGTAGAATGTTTCCAGCCAGTCGGCCGTCGGAGGATAGTAGACCCAAGGGTCCTCCATGGAACTTTCCGATGTTCCGGAAGGTGAGTAGACAGACCAGCCCATATTGTAAGGATCCTTATCTTCTGACAGAGAACTCCAATGAGGGATACAACGGTTAACCGGGGGTACAAAACTGTTACAAGGAAAATCGTAGACTCGCTGTTGCCTCAAAGAAGGGGTTCCGACCAATCTCCACGAGTAGTCAGAAGTCCAGTACATAGAGCTATCCGTTTGATTGAGAGACCACATATTGTACCATCTGTTTTCAAAAATGACTTTCAAAAAAGCATTATTAAAATAATTATTGAGTTCTATTAAACCACTAGCTTCAAAAAAGTCACTGTTATCTCCATATTGAGGTGCAATCATCGTTTCCAAATGGCTGATCCTAAAAAAGTGTGAACGCCTTAAATGATGTACAGTGATGACCACAGTGATGATGTAGCATACAGATATTACGAATCGTAGAGTTTTCACAAAATAAATAACTTTAAGCCATTTCTTCAATAACTCTTTTCGATTTTCAAGTTTAATTGGTTTGTACATGGGGTGTTTCCTTTTAGCAAATAGGTCTTCAACACTATTGTTTTGTATTATCGTCACAGAAAAGTTAATATCTTCTTTAGTCGCTCGATAGTTAGATAATGCAACAAAGCCGAAACTGGCAGTAATTGAAGTGGCTAGGAGCACGATGCTTATTGGGTTAAGGAACACTTGATCGTAAATATAGGATATACAAATAGCAGAAAGCCACTTTTTACTACTCACTAAGCCCATTTGAAGACCGTAAAGCATTATGAAACAGACACTGAAAAAGATAATGGTAGCACATACAAACCAGGCTAATATCAGCCAAAATGCATTAACACGTATCGTACAATCAGTGTGAGGTAGCACTGCGGGGATTAGCTTTTCAGTTTTAACAATTTGTTGAACTACTCGAGCAATCCTAGACCTGAAACCTCTTGATTTAACAGTTATAGCTGCTGGCTTAGGAATAAAAGCAGCTGTATTTCTGGAGTAGTTATCAGACTCAAAATATTCATCCAAGAGCTCACTGCGCCTTAAGTACAGTGAACTACGATTGCGTGATATCACACAAGTGTAGCTTCTTTCAAATAGCAATTTGATAATATAGTTGACTGCAACCATAATTATTGCTGTTATGAAGCTAACAAATAACTCTTTGTTTCCCACGTTGTACCTGTAATAGTCAGGTCTGGTTCTTTTAGGGTTAGTTGTGTAAAACATTATACTAAACAATAAAGCGATGAGTAAACTACAAGTAAACATGTTGACTCTCTGCACTCGCTTGACAGTGCTCCTAGGATGTTGTGTGAGAACTCCTGTCACAAACCGTTGTTCTCTCATACACTTGGATATGTTTTCGCTCAACACATGTTTTATCTTGAGAATGTCGTCACTGCTGGCCGGACATATCAGAGCCTCAGGGTAGTTTGTCTTGTTCAGTACTAACCATTGCTCTACAATAAAGAAACACTCTAAGCTACTGTTGATGTCATAAACATGCACTTTGACACAATACCAATCTGGACTCATGCCGGAATTGTCATGCCATATTTGAAGATATTTTATAATACCCAGAGGTTTGGGACACATCATGAGGAACCAGTCATCGGAATGTCTACTGAACACCTTGTAGTAGCTACTACTCAATATGTGAGCTCGACTTTCAGCTAGCTCTCCAAAGAGTTTAACTCCAACATTAGAGGAAGTCCCAGCAAACAGACGCGAGCTTGTGTAAACTGCCAGCAAATAAGGGTGTTTGTCTAATGGAAAATTGTCATTCAGCACCGTAATAGACCCACGGTAGCGATCTTTTTTGTCCAAGTGATGAGCAATCACAGAAAACACTATGTAGAATATAATTACGATCACCATTAAACATACGACAAGTGGATTGTCCCAAACAGTCAAGAAAAGTTTTATATCGGATATAGGATCTATTTGGGTTGGTGTATAAGGAAATAATGCCCCAAATATTGAAAGGTGGTTACACTGACAGTGGATTGCCCCACCTTCAGTGTCTGAACCTACATTGCAGCTAGCAGAACTCCACTCAACCGTTTCCCAGGATACACAGGCTATGCTGTTTACCGTAAATGAAAAAGAATATGTTTCATTTACAGGAATTCCAGGTCCTGGTAGCACACCCATGTAATAAAATGCGTGATCTTTAGTTCTCGTATAATTGGGAGAATAGTGTGGTGATTGTTGAGAAATCAAGCTGGAATCAGTCATCATCATCTTGAATGTTGGCCGATAATTTTCCATGATGAGTACTCTTAGAGTGGTGCTCGTTGGTGGAAACTGAAAAGTCACATTGAGTTTGCTGCCGACAAAAGGCTCTAGCCTATGAACCCTGACTCTGAAGTCTAAACTGTCTTCGTCTGAGGTATCGGCTATTGGAAAAGTTTGACTAAGTGTCTGAACTTCTTCTATGGAATGATTCAAATACGTAACGATGTCTAGTGGGGAAGAGAGTTCTCTTATGTTTGAAATTTCATTTTCTTTGGTACGTTTACTCAAAGTAATAAACAGCAGGTTGGAAAGAGAACCACTGTAAGACCACTCAAATACATTCATGTTCACAGTAGCAAAGCACAAAGATAAACATTCATCAGGATCTAAACTTTTCTCCAATCGATTCATCAGCACTGAAGACATTTTAATGGGCAAATCAGAATAATTTTTTAGCATGTGTGAAAGTTTGACGTTGTACTCAGGATCCTCTTGTAAAACTTTAAAAATAATATTATTATTCTTAGAAGAAATTGTTGTAGGTGGTAGGCCAGACTTTTGTAAAACACTTAAAGTTGTTTGAATATTTCGGAATATTTCTATCAAATCTTCACTGGCTTGTAGTAAGTTGTGAAAATTATTTATAGTTGTATGCTTACTCATTTCTGTTAAAATCTTTGTTTTATTTTCATTATCAAGTATTTGTTCTAAAGTATTTATTATAGTCGTTAAAGTTTCTTGAACTTCTTTCGGGTGAGCTGGCTTAACACTATTGGAAATCAAATACTTTACCTCATTTGTAAATCTGACAAATATTTTTTTAACAGACTGTAATACTTTGAAATTTAAATTCTCAGTACCAAGTTTTGATAACATGTTGTATAAAACCAAGCTTAATATTTTCACATCCTCAATTAGAAAGATTTTGTATGACAGTAAATTCTGTAATAAAAGATCAATCAAAGCTTTTTGGATTGTGTTTTTTGTTACAATATCAGCCACAGATGAAACATGCTGCACAAGTTGTGGAAATTGATAACCTTTTAGGTAAAGTGGATTAAGCAGTATTTCATTCAGCATTCCACCTTGTTCTGTACTATTATCTGTAAGCTTAACTTTGTACACCTTACTGACACGAGAGTAGCTATAACTTCTCACATAGACCACGAGGTTACCTCTTGTCAGGAGTACTGCTTGAAGCTCTCCATTGTTCGAAGTTCCTAGCATTCTACCGTTCATATAAACCTTATCACTCACTTCTTCAGAAGTTTTGTCAAAAAATTCAAAAGTTGTAGATATAAGATCTACCGTTGTACAACTAATGTCAAAATAAGTTACACCCCTAATACCTGATTCTGGAACTACGGTACATGTCCCTTTATAACCATGATCTTCAGTTTTAAATTTATATTTTGCCAATGTCTCATTTCCGAAAGACACCAACACGATATAGCTAGTTGAGGGTTCTAAAGTATTTTCAGGAATTTTAAATATGTACGCAAGATCTTTTGTAGTAAAAGCGTCTGCTGGAGCATCATCAATTTGGTTTACAACTTTGTAATAAGTCCACTGGAAAGCTATTTCGTCTTCTGAGTCAAGATTAGAGTCGTCGTCTGTGTTAAGATTAGAGACCTTTAAAATCAATTCATCACTCACAATAACTGAATTTCCACAATTCGTTTGACACAGAATTACCGGTTTCGACCGATCAGTGATTACTACAGTTTGGTAACTAAATTGATGCTTCTTGACCATCTCTGTTTGAGGAGATTCTTCATCCTTGTACAAATTTGACCAAACCTCCAAAGTAAACTTGAATTCTCCCTCTAACAGTCGCCATGGCTTTATACGGTAAATCTCTGTACTTGGTAGCTCTACTGGATCACACATGTCTCCAATATCTTTCCCAGGCGAATCTAAGCGGACAACGGAGCAGCTCCATTTGGTCATTATTGACTTACCTTGTTGGTTCGGATCCACCGAGTTCACAGCACTGAGTAACAATTCCTTGTCCTTTGATTCACTTCTATAATCTCCACCCTCTATTACTGCTTCTAACGGTAGTGATTGAATTTCAAAATAACAAAATGCAAAGTTTGTAGAGACTGTTTCGCTAAAGACATTTTGGACCACGAGTTCAACCCTGTACAAGCCGAATTGTAAATGGTCAAAAATAGGGTCTACGAGTATGGATTCCTCTTTAAACCTCTCTACAAATAATGTGTCTTGCGATCTTCCTCCTGGAATCTGCCAAATCTGCCATTTTAGATTAACTTTTGGGTCTTGACACGATCTTCCGTATTTCTCTTTAGATTGACTGAGACTGTTGCCATTAGGAACTATAGTTACAGATGATGTTATTCGGAACGAAGACATCTTGTTGTAGGTTTGAGGTCTATTGTGATTTTTGCTACAGTCATACAGTTTTATAACAGGCAAACACAGATTTTTTTCCGGATAAGACACAAACTGTACTATTCCTGCATTGAAAATAGTTCTACGCTCATGTTCGACTTGTATCCCCAACCTACTGAAATACCCCAGTACATTTTCGTTTAGATATAGCATCTCCTCATTCTCAGTACCATAGGGTTTGAATGAATAACGCACAACGCTTTTGTAAATGAAATTACACGCTGATCCATCACATTCATTATTTTCATGGCGATCTTCATATTTCATACCAACGTAGTAACCATCTTTTGTGATCACTGTTATTTCAGATAGCCTTATGTTTGTCGATAAAGATAGTTTAACATTAACTTTGACATGCTGCATGACCATAGGTGAGGATACATCAGTAAATATATCACTTACGTAGAATCTTTCAATCTTGTCATACTTTGTTTCGCAGGACTCCCCAACATAATATGGTTTACACTCGCATAGATATTTCATATCATATGTATTATCATGACACTTGCCGTTATTTTTACAGGGTTTTAGTTTTGCACATGAATTTCTTTCCCCTTTACGTTTGCATTCCAAAGTGTTGGGATCAACACTGTACAGATAGTCAAAGGGATATATACATGATGAAACCCCGTTGTCAGAGGACACACACAGTGAACAAATTGAACTTTGCAGTTGTGTTGAACAGTCCTCTTTTGTTTTACAAGATTTTCCAGTCAAATTTTTTGTCCAAATAATAACAGGTAACATGAAAAATATTAAAAGATTATTGACATGCATTTTTGTTACTTTGATATAGATGTCTCTACAATTATTTACTAAAATGTGAGGTTATAATGAATGTATTGTTTTTATTTTTGTATGACAACTTTTCAACAAATGGACCATGTGATAAAAAAGTTCACTACAAATCTGAACACATATGTATTAAACATTTGTTCATATAATATACTGTTACCTTTTGGATACTGAAATAGAAATCCCATCTACATATACCTAAGTATTTATCCAAATAGAAAGAAGTTGAAAGCCACGAGATTAAAGTTTAAAATTCTATTTTCGCCCTCAGTTTTCAATATTCTGATGATATTTGACTGACATAAAATTTGCTACAAGCTTCCATAAAGTTCCCTTTCAATTTTACTTGGTTTTTTAAAGTGTTGGTGTGCTGTAAGAAAATCAACTAATTCAACTTTACAAGTTAATGGATTGTATTCTATCTATGGTCTAAGATCATGCACATTTTGGTTTACAAAATATGAGTCAATCTATATTGCTCAAAATCAAGCACATTAGTATATAGTATAATATGGCATTTTGACATTGACAAAATCACAAAGTTAGGTAATTTAAAGATTATCCTTATATTTTTTGCTGCTTTGTGTATACATGATAATAGTTCAATTTTCTTGCAATCAACTTATAAAACGATAGTTTGACATTGTGTAGCATATAAAGTCCAATTGGATGAAATCCAGAGGATATTATAATGAGATTTTCATCCATACTAACATAGATAAAACATACTCCCTTGGTAGATTTCTCATCCTTATGGATCAGCCAAAGTAAGTTTTATTGTTAGTTCTGTCCATTGCACTGTGGTAGAGGTTGTGTGTTGTTTACAATTCATTTCTTGTTATTTCAGACATTAAAAACCTCGGTCAACCAAATAAATGATAAAATCATAAACATTTTTTCTTGTGTTCCACATTACTTCAGGCTGGATGTATGGGTTGCAGCGTTACCACTTAGATAAAATCCATTGGTGATTTGGCGGGATTTGAGCCCGGAACCTCAGGGACCAAAGTACTGTACTAGATCAGCTGGCTCCTCAATCATAAACAATAACTCGTCCTCTAGTTATATAACCACATAGTAAAGCACAAATCATTAAATTAACAGCATAAAATTAATAGAAACAGAATTTCGTCGACATTATTGCGATCATCGTCACTGGACATAAACTAGACGCAAAAAACAATTAAGCTTCAAAATTTACAATGGGAAAGTCTACTTGTGTTCGTTAGTCATGATTTTACCTCGTTTATTATTGTAATGTTGGGGCTACTCTGTACCTGGTATGTTATATTGATTGTGTGTGTGGAGTAGGTCAGTTGGTAACAGATTGTGTTGTTCTTGGTATCTCCCTCTTCAGGTATTTATCTACATACTAGAGGTTTTCAGTGGTCGAAAACTCGACCAAAAATATGTAATGTAAAGATATTTTCTACATTTTCACCCCACGCTGTAAATAAAACATGTTATTTGAATTTCTTCCATTTGTTTTGATTTTCTGTTCATATTTCATTGTTATTTTGTCACCAGCAAGACAACCCATGTTAACCTTTTTTAAATTTTAAATGCATTTATTGTGCTTATTTTTGAGCCTAGGGATATTTTCTGCTAGGAATGACACCGCTGTTATTAATACCAAATAATATAATCTGAATCAATTAAACTGTACCCTACTAATGTACAAGTTAATTTGACTGTCCAGCTTTTTAAAGATCAACAAGCTAGCTGCCATGTTATTCACAATAAATTGCAATATAAAAAATGCAAAGGAATCTCATAGACTTCACACTGTAAAGAAAAATAAAAGATTCTTTACTTATTTCTTTTGTAAGAAAATATTACTACTTTATTTCCTTACTTAATTGATCATTCCATCTATATAAATAAAATTAGAGTTTTGTCTGTACATTGCTTAGAATAATGAACTTTTTGGTTATTTTTACATTTCATAGGTCAGAGAAACCGAATCAAACCTTATCTCAATTTCTGTCTGTCTGTCTGTCTGTCTGTCTGTCTGTCTATCTGTCATTCTCTTGGTAACGCTAAAATACGCACTTTATTACAACTACTCCTCAATAACTATAGCACTGTCCCGCCTGAAACTTATTTTCCAAATACTATACATATATGAGATGGTTTTAGACGTATTTCATCGAATATGAGACAGTTAGATATTTAACAGTAAACCCTTGAAAATCAAGTTTTTGTCGATTTTTGACGTGGAATTTCTGGAAGCCCATGTTAACCTTATGAGAAATGAAATTATTGAATCTTAACAGCTGTTTCAATTAAACAAGTTGGTTCTGTTCTGTGATGTTCAATAGCATTAAAGTTACAAGGATTACCAACAGGGTGCAGCACTAGCACTATTATTTCTTTTACATTTATGACAACAGCTAATTTGCAACCTGGAGGCGAGTGAGCGTAGCGAACGAGCTAACCTGAAGGCAAGTGAGCGTAGCGAACGAGCTAACCTGAAGGAAAGTGAGCGCAGCGAACGAGCTCCAACATACAGGTGAGTGAGCGTAGCGAACGAACTTCAACCAGGACGTGATTGAGCCATGCAAACGAGATCAGATAGTAAAAATAAAAGTAAGCCTACCGTTATAGGATCGACCGGCAGACACAGAGGTAATTTAACCTTTTATTGATTGTCATACCGATCCGGAACAACAAAAAACAACATAAAATGAAGCTATGTATAATAGTTTGGCCAGCATATCTTAAAATATGCAAACCAACTGCTGTTCGTTATATAAGAAGGTTTCAACTGAATATTATAAGATCCCCGTGCGTAGAACGGGTACACAGCTAGTCAAGTATAAAATCACCTCACACCTTTATGTAATACAATTTAGATATTCCATACAGGTGTGAATATACTAAAAGTTGCCCCCTGGTGGGGTTTGGAAAAAATGAAATTTAATTAACTTAATCAGACAACTGAGGACCAATCACAGAGCTGGCAGTGGAAGTAAGATGTTGAATTGAGCCCTGGTTATATACCCCAGAAATCCGATTTATGGACCGTGAGAGGTCTGATATGTCCTCCAGTAATGGAAGCCTATCCTCATAGCCTCTACTGCAACCCTACCCTTCAACCGGGGCTGGTTCAAAAACTGAATTTGATACACAATCAAACACTCTCAGATATCTATATATACTTTAGAAATGATTTGATCAAATATTTTATGAAAGAAGGAAGTTCGTAACAGCTTTATATGACGGACAGATGATAATGTTGAAAATGAAATTAAATATAAAAATTACAATATAATTTCGATTGATTGAAAATTTCCTCAAATTATTTATCTAGTAAAATCTACAAATGCATTACAGTATATATTTAAAATAAGTAAATGGCACTAACTTTGAAACAATGTGACTGAGCTACTAAGACATGAAACCTGCAAGAAACATGATCAAACAAATATGAAATATGGACAGATTGGCTCATCTAATTGATATAAATACAATTTACACAGAACATTTACTTACATAGGTACACTGAAGACAATTTGACGACACTTAAACATAATAAACATAATAACTTAAACATATGCCTATAGAGAGTTGAAAAAGGAATATAGATCCAAGATTAAATCGGCAAAGAAAAAATCAAATGATAATTTAATAATTAATTCAAAAAATACTGTCAAGTGTATCTGGCAAGTCGTAAAGGAAACGACTAAGCCTAGTGTAAGTAAAGATGAAGTAGTTATATCACCTGATCATTTCAATGAATTTTTTGTGAGTAATTTAAGTGAAAAGGGCCATAAACGTGAGACAGGCTTGGATGGTCATGTTGAATCTTTTACTGTTGAAGCTTCAGTACCTAACTCAATGTCATTATTAAAGAATCATAGTTTTGTGGCAGATGTTTCTAATAGTTTTAAGTTTAAATGTATTAATGTTGCTGATTTGTCTAAAATTGTGTCTTCCTTGTCTTGTAAAACTAGTAAAGATCATTTTGGTTTCTCTAATAACCTTGTCAAAGAAACTGCAACCTATTTTATGGATATTCTCGTCACCATGGTTAATCAGTGCTTGTATGAAGGGACTTTCCCAAGTGTGTTGAAAATCAGTAAGGTACATCCTATTTATAAAAACAAAGGTGCCAAGCAAGAAGTAAATAGCTACCGTCCCATTGCTATAGTACCTGTATTTTCAAAAATAATTGAACTTGTTGTAAGTAAACAGCTTATTGATCATTTTAACACGCACAACATTCTAAGCACAAGGCAGTATGGCTACAGAAAGGGTGTTTCGACAATTACAGCCTTGACAGATCTGGTTGAGGAAATTTTGGACTCTTTTGAGTCGAGAGATCTTGCTGGGGCCGCATTTTGCGACCTCAGCAAGGCTTTCGACAGAGTCAACCACAATTACTTGTTGGATAAGCTAAGTTTTTTTAATGTTAGAGGCAGGGAGTTGTCATTTTTTAAAAGTTATTTAGAGAATAGAAGTCAATATGTTTTTGCCAATGGTAAATGTTCAAAGATGTTAAATGTTACACAGGGCGTGCCGCAGGGCTCCGTATTGGGGCCCCTGCTCTTTTTAGTATTAATTAATGATTTAGAAGTTAATGTGTCATCTGAAATTTTCATGTACGCAGACGACACTACATTGATCGCTAGAAACAAAATCAAAGAATTGGCTGAAGTTGACATCCAGGAAAATTTAAATAAGGTTAGTGGCTGGCTGGATGCCAACAATTTAATTTTGAATAGAGAAAAAACCACCACTATGTTTTTTGGCCTGAGGGATCTTACCAAGGAGGAGGGGGGCATTTCAGCCAAGTTCCTTGGTGTCCGGCTGGATCCTACTCTTTCTTGGTTGGATCACTCATCGGAATTATGCATGAGATTGGCTTGTGACATTTTTGCTCTAAGAAGACTCTGTGGTGTCGTCTCGCAAAATGTAGTTAGAACAGCTTACTTTGGTTTATTTCATGCTAAGATTACTTATGGTTTGATTGTCTGGGGCAATTTGACAAAAAAATTGACTTGCAATGATTTTGTGTAAGATGGATGAGCCCTTTGTTCAATTTATTATTGTATAGATTATATATTGTAACCTGACATATCCAATGTATTCAAAAGAATATCTAATGGAAATAAAGATCTTATCTTATCTTATCTTATCATATAGTTACGACACTGCACTTGGGGTTGACTACGTAAAAATGGTCAATTTTGACGAATTTTGCCGGTCGATGTCGAACTCTAAGACTTGATTTGTTAATTCAATTCGTAATATTTAGCAAACGTTGTTTCCCGATTCAAATTTCTATGCACTCCGGAGATCAAACAATTGTTTTCGTTGCCGATATACACGTTACGATTTCCAAAAGTGAGTTTTTGCGAATTGGAAAGAGAATTTAAAGATTTCCGAACATCACCGATCGAAGCCTGGTCCCCAAGTAAGCGACCGTTGGGAAAACTTCTTCGACGTTAACAAGTTCATATCACTCCGCGCTCACGTGATTGGCCGTTGTTGCGTCCTTGCTTTCGCGCGTTTTCTGTTTGATTTGAATTTAATCGGTACAACACTTATTATTCCAAATCCAAAATGGTCATTAAAATACTATTTTATTGTTTTGGTATGGTCTGTACACAAAATTTAGGTGGTTCCTGGATTCCCCCGCCACTTTTTTTAGCTTTAATGAATCAATCAGCTGATCAGTTGTAGGGTGTTGTTTTAAAGTGTAGGGAATGGACCGCTTCCATTCAAACCGCCTGAATTTTGTAAACGGAGTATGCTATTACATTATTTGTTAGTATGTAATTATTCTACACACTAACAAATAGTGTTATATCTCTGTAATAATCCTATACTATATTCAGTTTAAAAAATTCAGGTAGTTTGAAGGGAAGGGGTTCCATCCCCTCCACGACATATGTAATCATTCTGGTGAGCGAGCTGAGTGGTTAGTGCGCGGGACTTCAGTCCCTGAGGTCCTGGGTGCAAATCCCGCCAAGTCACCAATGGATTTTATCTAAGTGATAATGCCGCAATCCCTAGGTCTAGCCTGAAGTAATGTGAAAAAACAGGTTCTAGGCTCGTGCCTAGCATCCTAGGACAAAAAATTTCATCTTTCTATTATTCAATGTTCAAACGTTGTCTCAAAACATCCCGCAAGATGAATTTTCCAGACAATTAAGTTGTTTTAACCATTTCCCAAACCACTAAGTGACTTTAACCTTGTTAACACCACACTTTTATTTAGTATTTATATTCTAGAATACTCAGTTTTTAGCCTTTTTCAGACCACTAAGGGATTGTGACCCATTACGAACCACTGAGTTGGCTTAACTACCATGACAGACGGGTCTGCACCAGATCGGTTATACCAACTATGCCTGGCACGACTGTGTCCTGCGCTTGAGAAGATTGGCTCCAAACTTGACTGGAACCCCGCCATAGCTGGACCTCTAGATAAACTCGGTAGGAAAAAACTAAAAGCTATACAAACTCAGTTTGAAAATATCGGTTAATATATTTACTTTAGAAATGAAGAATAAAAGGTAAACTTTAATTATGATTTGACTGCTAGCTGAAATGCTGAACAAATACGTTGAATGCATTATTGTTGTCATACTAAAGCAAAAACAGCTGTTTTCAATATATGATTTGGGATTGAAAAAACATCTGAAGTTAAGGATCAGCTGATAATTTTTTCCTTCTGTTATTTTTATCCTCTGATCTTTAGAAAGAAGGACTATTGTCGGGACCACGTAAGTTTGCAGTTGGTAGCAGCCAATCACAAGACAAGTCTAGTGCTACGTTGCCATATCGCCCATTGACAACACTTATTAAATATACAAAGCAATATTTTTAAATCAGCTGGTATTATTAGATTTGGCAACACCGCACGGTTCTTATTGGTTCATTCAAAACCATATGGTAAATAGGCTCCTCCCTCAACTGCAAACTTATGTGGCCCCGACAATAAAAATATATTATTACATAGCAAATTTAAATTTAGGTATTATAAGGTCACAATTTATTAAAACGGTAACAGCTTTCAGTAACAAGATTTTAGCATTTTTTGTGGGAGCTAACTTAAGAGCATTTATTTTTGGATACTGAAGTATAAATCTCACTTTTATGTGTGTAGCCTTTTTTTAATGGAACAAAATTGAATTAGCCATTCATAAGTTTATGTTTTTCAGCAAGCAGGATTGCTGAAGATTTGTTAACGTATGCATCCAAAGATGCAACATATTGGAATGATTCTTGGGTAATATTTTTAACACCCAAAATATCATCAGCCATTTTGAAGTGGGACCGATTTATTCTTGAATTTGTTGGTAAAAGATGCAAGGTAGGTTTGACAATCTTCTAATCTGCCAAAATAATCACATTCCTTCACAAAGCTTAATTTAAGGTAGGAGACCGCTAGCAAGTAACTCTCCAGAGGGGGCAGTAAAATATCACTCATCAATGTGCTCTGCATTTTAAGACTCCCCACACCTTAAATAGTCACCTGTCTATTTGCATCCCAGTCTAAAAACAATGAAGAACAGAACATGATAGTTAAATGTTGGTTTAAACAATAGCACTGCCACTGAACTGTTGATGTACACAAGAGATATGTGGCCATGGACACACATATATGTAGGGCGGACTGGACTGCAGACATTAAACAGTCTTCTATGGCTGGACTGGGAACCATAGACATTGGCTATCTTACTAAGAGCAGTGACACTCTACAATCATTTGAAGAAATGGTCTTTTTTATTTTATTTATTATTTTTCAGTGGCTCTAAAATTTGAGAGTATATTGGTCCAGACATAGAGGACTGGCTACCCTTTATAGGAGAATTAACTAACTTTACAATGGTCCAAGACTTAGATACCGTACAGTGAAAAACAGTCCCGATAATATATATTCTTCCTTCAGGGAAATCAGCTATAACCTAAAACACTTTAAAAACTACTAGATAGCCTGTTGCTCGAAATCGAGCAAAACTGCAACTTGTAATAAAAAAAATAAACAACTAAAAACATAAACAGCAAGACCTCAATCAAAGAGTAATTCTAAAGTCTATGACTGATGACTTTTTTCTGGTGGTCCTCTGTTTTCAGCTTTAAAAGTAGCGGTGACATTTATACAGGTCGCATCATTGTAGCGAGGAAATCCAATTATTTTGTCTCTTATTATGTACATAAGAATCTCCCTTAACTCCTCGGAGCTCTCGTCCCTACATACATTTCTGCCACAGTTTTAAAAGATTGGGCAAATGGGTTGGCAATGTGACCATATTTTATCATTGAATCTTTTCCTTTTAGTCCAGGAGCTGAGGGGGGTTGAGCATGCATGAAAGTAGTACGCAATGTTATTGCTGATTATTGTAATATGGACTGTGGTGATCAAAATTACGTATGTCGCCTATTTCAAAAGTGGTCGATAAGGTGGGGGGAAGGGGGCAAACATGGCGGTTTGCGCTATGCGTTAAAACGCTGATAGTTCGAAAACGGTAAAAGATAGAACATCGGTTAAAACGTCGTTGTAATCTTAAAAATGTGGACAACAATAATGGTCATTGGGTCCGAGGTCGTATCTCTATAAATAAACAAGTTATTGTATAAAATATGTAAAAATGGACTTTTCGTTTAGTTTTTTTTACCGAAAGTAGAATTAATTTGTGAGTGTCGCAAAGAAGTAATATCAAATATCTTTGCTGATAGTTGTAATATGGACTGTGGTGATACAAAATACGCATGTCGCCTACTTTTCAGGTGGTCGAGAACTTGGGGGGAGGGGGGCAAAGATGGCGGAACGCGCTATACATCGAAATGACTGTAGCTCGAGAACGGTACGAGATAGGACATTGGTTAAAACGTAGTTTTAATCTAAAAAATATTACCAATAGAAAAGGTCATTGGATAAAAAGTCGTATCTTAACTAATAAAAAAGTTATAACAATAATAAGTTTAACAAAATCTACATCGTACAGCTATTTTTTTCGAAAATCGTATGGATTGTTGATAAATAATAGTGTAATTACTTAATTACTCGGCTAAATATTAACTAGATGCATTTTCTCATAAGAAAAAAATAAATTATTACGAATACATTTGGTTTAAAATGTAAAACACGGCCTCCAAACTACATAATATAATACTTGGGGTTTCGCCGCAATCAAATGCATAATACAGACTACCACTACAAATCCAATTTTAATTATTATAATGTTGTAGGTTATTACAATATGATTTTGTAACAGATTCTTATTTAATACAGTTATATGAAATAAAAAACATTACTACAAAAGTAAATACCTTATAATAACAAATACGGCAAATCTTTTCATTCTATCCATAACAATTACACTGGTTGTTCATATTATTTGTTGAATTTAAATAGGTACCTTTTTAATTTCTCTTAGCACCTGTAATACAAATAAAAAATTGTAAATATTTTCTTTGATACAAATGTATATACATCTATATATAATTAATGCATGAGAGCGGTCAAGAAATTTAAAGTTTATGGTGTTTATATTTACAATGGAATTAAACTACTATATATTACATTTCATATTTAATTATTATCTTATTTGTTTGATTATTTATTTATCATTATTTCAGTTATATACTCAGTGTATAATGAAATACAAAATACAAGCAATCATTATTTTAAAAACAGCAGCAATTATAACGCAACCTAACAGACGAACCCCAAGGCGTTTGGAGGCCGTGTTTTACATTTTAAACCATATGTATTCGTAATAATATATTTTTTTCTTATAAGAAAATGCATCTAGTTAATATTTAGCCGAGTAATTAAGTAATTACACTATTATTTATCAACAATCCATACGATTTTCGAAAAAAATAGCTGTACGATGTAGATTTTGTTAAACTTATTATTGTCAACTTTTTTATTAGTTAAGATACGACTTTTTACCCAATGACCTTTTCTATTGGTAATATTTTTGGATTAAAACCACGTTTTAACCGATGTCCTATCTCATACCGTTCTCGAGCCACAGTCATTTCGATGTATAGCGCGTTCCGCCATCTTTGCCCCCCTCCCCCCAAGTGCTCGACCACCTGAAAAGTAGGCGACATGCGTATTTTGTATCACCACAGTCCATATTACAACTATCAGCAAAGATATTTGATATTACTTCTTTGCGACACTCACAAATTAATTCTACTTTCGGTAAAAAAAACTAAACGAAAAGTCCATTTTTACATATTTTATACAATAACTTGTTTATTTATAGAGATACGACCTCGGACCCAATGACCATTATTGTTGTCCACATTTTTAGGATTACAACGACGTTTTAACCGATGTTCTATCTTTACCCGTTTTCGATCTATCAGCGTTTTAACGCATAGCGCAATCCGCCATGTTTGCCCCCTCCCCCC
Organism: Macrosteles quadrilineatus; assembly: GCF_028750875.1. NCBI lineage: Eukaryota > Metazoa > Arthropoda > Insecta > Hemiptera > Cicadellidae > Macrosteles > Macrosteles quadrilineatus. Next base: position 106,450,137 of record NW_026542601.1, read on the forward strand.
CCCACCTTATCGACCACTTTTGAAATAGGCGACATACGTAATTTTGATCACCACAGTCCATATTACAATAATCAGCAATAACATTGCGTACTACTTTCATGCATGCTCAACCCCCCTCAGCTCCTGGACTATTTCAAGTGTCATGGATCTTGAAATTGTAGATCCCCTAGGTATGACTCTTCATTATGAACCAGACTTAGTTAACAGATTGAAACAAAATATAAATTCCAGCTTTGCTCTGGAAGTTTTAAGTCCTGCAGTCTGTGGTTAACCTTAAAAACTATTTCAAACTACGTCCATATGTTATTTGTAAATAAAAGAAAATGAGTTTGATCAAATGTCAACAGAGAGCGCCACCTTCCAAACTTTAGCCTTTAAGTGTACTTAAGTTGTGCGCTTTCTAAATATTTTGAGACATATTTGCACATCTACGTGAAAATACCTTTAATTTGACACCTCAAACTTTAAAATCCATCAAGCCGTTATTGAGTTATGACTGTGAAAAGAAAACTGCTTGCGTGTTAATATATAGATTCCTGTATAATCCATCCTGCTGAAATTCTATTCATCACTACTTTCTGGATAAGAGTGAATAACGGACAACAATCTTTTAGAACCTGCGGAGAGTTTTCTTCAAGTGGGTGGCAGAAAAGTTTGACACTAGTCTGTTGGGGTTACTGCCAAAGTCAGTCTGCAGCGTAGACTTTGACGGGGAGCTTTACTACAGGGGAAGATCCAGTTTCCCAGACTTTGGCCAACAATCATGGCTGCCTGAAGCAGAAGGAATATTCAGGTAGGTGTCTCTTTCTGGTTTTTTAACAACGGTGGGACTAATGTAGAATGGATGGCTAAGAGGATATTGTGCTCACCTTCTCGCAAGTGGATTACCAGTCTAATAATGAGAAAAGTCAGAAGCAACTGTTTTTGTATATCGTCTGCTGGCTAGATGGAAACATAAACACAAATTATTAAAACAAATAACACAACTCATGAAATAGAACTTTGAAAAACTCCAATCCCAGTCCTAAATTCTTGAAGTGAGAAGCTTTTTGATGATTCGCAACAACTAGACCCAGCTGTCCTTGATCACAAGGCTTTTAACAAATGATTCTGGCTTAAACCAGCTGATCTTATAGATTCACCATTAAATAGAAAGAAATGGAAATGAAAGAAAATTGTTTTCATTCACTTACCTTTGCCTTTAAGATATCTATCGTGCTAGAGTTGAATATAATCATATACAGGGTGTTTGGTACTCAGTGTGAAAAAATTTTTTGGTGTAAGTACAAAGTAAATGCAGTATGATGATGCATATAAAATGTTCCAAGTCTAAAATTAGCTTCCCAAAGAATTATTTTATGTTTTTCAAAAATAACTAAGTTTTTAAACTTAATACAACTATTTCTCAATTACCTGTAAATGGATTTGAGTAGACAATGTCATTTTCGTGTTCTACATTAAATTTTGAATAAGAATAATACAAAATGACAGAGGATCAGTTGTGAAAACTCCATCGTAAATAGATTCAAAGATAAAAATTAAGATTGTAATGTTTCAATTTAATTTAACCATTGTAGGCTATGTTATGCCTAGGCTAGGTTAGGTTTTTGTTAGATCAATTGTAATAAAAGTTAGGCCTATCTCACATTTTTCATAGTTTAAATATTTCTTAATGTTCTTTAAATTACTAATGAAATAATGTTTCTAATAGTTTATTTTGTAAATAGTGGTAATAAAGAATATTTCTACCCACTTACCGTACCTAGGTTAGCTTACCCACTTACCGTATTTAGGTTAGGTTATCCATTGTAAATATTTCAGCAACACAATAACAGTTATGAATGTACATTACTATTTTATTTCACACTCAAAGGGATAAACATGTAAATTTAACAACTAACTAAATAAACATATTTATTTATTACATTTGTTTTAATGTTTGTTTACTAGTTTACAATAGCTTCTCTGACAGCTCGAGCTCCAGCCGACAGCAGCTGATGCATCAAGAACGATCAAGTGGGCAGCGATGACGTCAGGCTGCCGGAAAAGGAAGATAACTTTTGGTGGAAACATCTGGGTTTAAAGTTCTAGAACATTCCATGGTCTCCATAGCAACCAAATCGGGTATAAATACAGCAGTCCACGGGCCAGTCTTCAGTCTTCACTTCACGAGTTGACAGTCAGCGCTGCGGGTTTAAACCATTTGCCAGGCGCAAATAAAACAATAATAATTAATAGTAATCAAATTTGTATTTGTGAAAGAAAATAAAAACAAAGAATAAGGTCAGTCCCAATTGTGTACTCATTTGAAATATTAATAAGGTAATTTGAATTAGACAAGTAAGTAGGATAGAAATTAGAATAGGCCTACACACAAAGCATTTGTCAGGCCCCGGCAGACCGCTGGTGCTGCGGCTTTAACACTCAACACTCACGCACATTCGGTAGTTGTCTGGCACTTTTTTTAAAGAGTGCTGCGACCGAAATAACACTTACAAGTAGTGGCACTAACAATTTAACTCCATACAAAGCATTTGTCAGGCCCCGGCTGACCGCTGGTGCTGCGGCTTAACACTAAACAAGCACGCACATTTGGTAGTTGTCTGGCACCTTATTTAAGAGTGCTGCGACCAAATAACACTTACACATAGTGGCTCTGTATAACTTAACATTATATCCCACATTTCACACATTCTGCAGTTAGGATAAAATCAGTCACTTGGCAAAGAACCCATCCCTGAGAAACTTTGGTAAAAAATATACAAAATAAAATAAATACAATTAAATGAAATTCAGATTTAAGTCATTGAGACGTTACAAATTGGCACCCAACTAGGTGGCTTGATTTTATCACGGTTATAGATTATTTTAATGCAGAGATATAATTTACGAAAATATATAACACCTACACTTAGAGCACAAGAAGCACACTTAAATATGAGCCGGCAATTAGACGAAATCAATATGGAAGAATTATTAAACCCTAATAATGACAATCCCGGAGATGACTTATACAGTATCGATAATCAAAATTTAGCGTCTGGCGACAATCTAAATCATAGTAACGTAACAAGTCCCAGTAGAACACAGCACACAAACATGGACCAAACAATAATTAGGCCTATATTACAGACACTTGAAGAGTTTAAAGAACAAGTATTGTCACAATTTAAACAAACTAAACAAGAAATAGAAAAAGTTCGGAAGGATCTGACCATCGAAATAAGACAAATCGAATCCAAATTTGATACAAAAATAACAGAATTAAGGGAAGAAGTACACAACCATATTGAGGAAAGAATCGCAATGATTCAAGAGAATCAGGAAAGAATCAATAAGGAATTTGAGGCAAAGTTAAAAGCTGGGAATAATGGGAAACCAGTAGGCCTACATATCACATGTCCTAGCACCATAGCTAAAGACTTACCAAAATTCAATGGAAAATCAAAAAACCCAAATCAATTCCTTTCTAGGCTGAAAAACTATTATAACAGGGAAAATGAACGAAGGCTTTCACAGGATGAACAATCACTGAATTTAGAAGAAATCTTAGATATATGCTTGGAAGGAACTGCAGCACGATGGTGGGATCTAGTTAGGACTTCAGTACACGATATTGAAGACTTTGAAAAATATTTTATGAACAAATATTGGAATGAGGAGATTCAAGATGGGATTAAAACTAAATTAGACTTAGAAAAATACATACCAAGGAGGGGACTGACAAGAACAGAGTATTTCATCGACAGGGTAATACTGTTGCAAAATATGACACCAAAATTCACAGAGAGGGAAATAGTTCGTCGCCTTGTTCGACATTTTGACGAAACAATTCAACAGGCCTCCAGAGTGCAAAACATAGTTTCAATACATCAAATGGAGGAACTATTAAGTAGAGAAGATACGATAGAAATTAACGAATCTATACGGAACGAGGCAGAAAGGAATGTAGAACGAAGAAGTTCATACAGTCACAGACCATCAGGAAGAAACATGGATCAACAAGGTTCATTTAATCACAGGCCATCAGGGGACAGACACTATTTTGAAAAGAAAAATGAAAATAGGAGGGATCATTTCCAAAATAATTATGGAAATAGAAACAGCTATGATCGCAATCAAAAACCAGGAGATAGTAACCGAGAAGAACCTAAACAAAAATATTTAAACTAGATAGCACTGGAAATAATGCAGGCCTAAGGGAAATTTTGACACCACCAGATAAGACACTTAATACATTTCCAGTGCAAGATGAATTAGAAAATATTAGGCCTATAAATAATATTTATGTCAACAAAGAATTCTTACTAAATGACAACATCAATAATGTTGAAGAAACTAAACACATGTATCATGTACCAGAAATTGACATTAATTTTGAAAAAGTAAGTACAGTGTGTATATTAGACACTGGAAGCACTGTTACTTGTATGCAAAAGGAATGGTTTTTAAAAAATAAACACAATTTAGGAAAATATGAAGAATTTCCATTAACAAATACTACAATAACTACAGCAGTGAATCAGAAGTCCCAGCGAGTTAAGAGTATTATCTTAATAAATGCAAAAATAGGCTCAATAAGTACACAAATCCAATGTTTGATTATACCAAACTTGATTAAGGAAATAATAATTGGAATCGATACGATGAAAGAACTGAACATGGTTATAAATTTAAATAAAAACTATGCTACTATAGGAAAAGAAAGCATTAAATTCAACAATAATCCCATTCAAAGCATAAGGTGCAATATATTACAAAAAGAAGATTTCACCCCAAGTATGGATGAGAAGGAAGACAATCTATTAAGTAGAGAAGAAATTTCTGAAGAAATCAACAAAATTAGTCATATAGATGAAGAAGATAGAGAAGAGAAAATATTGGAACGGCAAAGTATGGAGCAATTAGAAGAAACATTAGGGTGGAAGTTAGAATCGGAACAATTTTCAGAAATCATTGAAAATGAAGTGATAAAAACAGCCCAGACAGAAGTGAGAATGTTAGAAGAAGAAAATATGAAAAATGAAGAACTGAAGACAGGAGAAGAGAAGAAAAGAAAGGAAGAAGAGGAGAAGAGCAAATGGAAAAGGAGGAGAATAAAGGAAATAGAAGAAGAACCAGAAATGAGGAAAGAAGAGGAAGAAGGAATACGAATACAAAATTTCAAAGGAAGAAATGATGGAGTGCTAACAAACACTTTTCCGGAAATGGTTCTAAATGTGAATTTAGTGCACTGGCTTGAGCCACAAATCAATGAGTATAAATTGATAAAAATAGATGAAGATGACGACGAAGACATTTTGGACTTAAGACCAAATTATATGGAAATAGAGGAGTAATTTTCAAAATAAAAAAAGACTATGTATTGTATAATTTTTGTATATATGTAAATATTTAATTTTTTATTTTTCAAATTAGGGGACAATGTAATGTTTCAATTTAATTTAACCATTGTAGGCTATGTTATGCCTAGGCTAGGTTAGGTTTTTGTTAGATCAATTGTAATAAAAGTTAGGCCTATCTCACATTTTTCATAGTTTAAATATTTCTTAATGTTCTTTAAATTACTAATGAAATAATGTTTCTAATAGTTTATTTTGTAAATAGTGGTAATAAAGAATATTTCTACCCACTTACCGTACCTAGGTTAGCTTACCCACTTACCGTATTTAGGTTAGGTTATCCATTGTAAATATTTCAGCAACACAATAACAGTTATGAATGTACATTACTATTTTATTTCACACTCAAAGGGATAAACATGTAAATTTAACAACTAACTAAATAATTAAAACATATTTATTTATTACATTTGTTTTAATGTTTGTTTACTAGTTTACAATAGCTTCTCTGACAGCTCGAGCTCCAGCCGACAGCAGCTGATGCATCAAGAACGATCAAGTGGGCAGCGATGACGTCAGGCTGCCGGAAAAGGAAGATAACTTTTGGTGGAAACATCTGGGTTTAAAGTTCTAGAACATTCCATGGTCTCCATAGCAACCAAATCGGGTATAAATACAGCAGTCCACGGGCCAGTCTTCAGTCTTCACTTCACGAGTTGACAGTCAGCGCTGCGGGTTTAAACCATTTGCCAGGCGCAAATAAAACAATAATAATTAATAGTAATCAAATTTGTATTTGTGAAAGAAAATAAAAACAAAGAATAAGGTCAGTCCCAATTGTGTACTCATTTGAAATATTAATAAGGTAATTTGAATTAGACAAGTAAGTAGGATAGAAATTAGAATAGGCCTACACACAAAGCATTTGTCAGGCCCCGGCAGACCGCTGGTGCTGCGGCTTTAACACTCAACACTCACGCACATTCGGTAGTTGTCTGGCACTTTTTTTAAAGAGTGCTGCGACCGAAATAACACTTACAAGTAGTGGCACTAACAATTTAACTCCATACAAAGCATTTGTCAGGCCCCGGCTGACCGCTGGTGCTGCGGCTTAACACTAAACAAGCACGCACATTTGGTAGTTGTCTGGCACCTTATTTAAGAGTGCTGCGACCAAATAACACTTACACATAGTGGCTCTGTATAACTTAACATTATATCCCACATTTCACACATTCTGCAGTTAGGATAAAATCAGTCACTTGGCAAAGAACCCATCCCTGAGAAACTTTGGTAAAAAATATACAAAATAAAATAAATACAATTAAATGAAATTCAGATTTAAGTCATTGAGACGTTACAAGATGTCTGATAAAAATGCAAAAAAAATTGGTCAATTGCATTTGTTCACACCCTGTATACAGGAAAGTGTCGGAATATGTTAAAAACTGCGCCATTTTATAAGCTTTCCAACCATATGCTACACTATTGAGGTTTAGATATTTTTTTGTTTATTTTAGTGGTTTGAATGCCAGAAAACAGGGAACTTTTTTACTGTTTTTACTGTTCAAGCTGAAACAAAAATACAACTTTTGCTTAATACATGCTGACTTTCTATGTTTTAAATGATAAAGACGCCATGCTTTGTAGTCTTCAAACCACGAAAGCGTACATAAGCAGACAGAAAGCTCAATGGTGTAGCATATGGTTGGAAAGCTTATAAAATGGCGCAGTTTTTAACATATTCCGACACTTTCTTGTATACAGGGTGTGAACAAATGCAATTGACCAATGTTTTTTGAATTTTTACCAAACATCTTAATTTTTATCTTTGAATCTATTTACGATGGAGTTTTTACAACTGATCCTCTGTCATTTTGTATTATTCTTATTCAAAATTTAATGTAGAACACGAAAATGACATTGTCTACTCAAATCCATTTACAGGTAATTGAGAAATAGCTGTATTAAGTTTAAAAACATAGTCATTTTTTAAAAACATAAAATAATTCTTTGGGAAGCTAATTTTTAGACTTGGGACATTTTATATGCATCATCATACTGCATTTACTTTGTACTTACACCAAAAATTTTTTTTCACACTGAGTACCAAACACCCTGTATATAATTTTTATTAACTTTGAGTTGTGTTTAAAATGTTATTCTGTTGTAAGATCTCTGCTGCTCAGCTACAAGAAACAGCACTCCTTAAATGACAAGTGTTTGGTAGAGTTGCACCTCGGTACGTCGTCTGTATCGGCTGATCAGCTGACTCAAGTGTTGCGGACCGCTCCTAACATTCGTCTGCTGCGGCACTATCAGCTGGTTTCAGCATTATACAAACTGCACTCTGAGTCTTGGAAGAGTGGCAGCACTATTCCAACCTACAAGCTCAACAACTTGGATGCTGACTTTTCTCATGTGGTTTGTAATTTTATCCACTATGGATGTTCTCTTCACAAAAGAAACTATTTTTTTTTCTTTTTCTTTGATTAGTGAAAACCTACAACCTACAACCTCTGGTGAATGAACAATTTGTTAGCAGCAATATCAAAAAATTACTTTTTCTTTTCACAAAGCCATCCCAACGTCATTGACTGGAAAAATAACCTAATCTATGATGTAACGGAACATGTTAGGAAATGTTCCAATATTCAAACAAATAGTATCAACGGCCACATACTAGATGTGTATGGTGGATAAGTAGCCATTTTTTGTCAAACAGGACAGATACATTATAGTATTAGACCTAGGTAATTTATAACTCAAGAATCACTTAATTTGTATTCTCAACATATATCTTTTACAAAAAATAAAAAAAAACTGTCAAGATTTCAGCCATGCCAGGTAATATTGAAATATCATTCATTTTGATAAGCCAATCAAAAATGCATCATTGAAAGCCCAGTACTTTTTGAATTGCTGACAGAAATTGTAACTAAATATCAAATTTTATAGCAAATGTCTCAAACTCAAATACATCTTTGACTCTAGCATTTTCTCAGGTTAGATGCAGGATGTCTCCACAAGCAGTTTTGCCGGGAGACGCGATGCGACTAGCCTCTCAGCTGTGTCCGGACGTAGCCTCGGTTAGGGTGCGCATCGACTGCTCCACCCCTCATGACATCCTCGGGCCTCTCACCTCATTCAAGCGGCTCCGAGAACTGAGCGTCGTCTGCGTCACCAGTGGCGAGAGGTGCAACCTTGACTTCAGCGACATCTGTCCCATCCTCGAGGCTCATGGCGAGACTTCACTCACCTCCTTAGAGTTAAAGGTATTATTAAGAATCTGTGTTGAATTTGTTGTTTATAAAATTGATCATTTAACTTTGTTACCTTTTTTTGCTTCAGTTCTTGATGTTGTAACTTAGTTTAATTCCCTATGCACATTTTGTCAGTATAGGTGGCATCCTCAGTGGGTCTTATATTATCTTCTTTACAACACTAAAACTAATTTCTATAATATTTAGCAAAAATTACACAGGATTGGAAATTTAATTAACCTTAAGTCACTTGAGCGTGGTTGGACCATACTGATCCTGTTATTACGGTAATTCCAAAGTAGTTTTGTGGATATTTTCACCGTCACTTGCAATCTCAGAAAAATCCGGTTCATCTCTTGTACTCTTAGAAAACCGTCTTCGTGCTTGCAATGGCAGCAAATCCTAAACATGAACAGAAGTCGTGTGGAAATCATCATCGTCTACCCTGATCGCAGAAATATCCTGGACATCTACCATGGTTGTGTGGACACCATCAACAATTGCGGCAAAATATTAAACATTTCCTGCGTTTGCTGAGACATCATCATCACCAAGGATTATGGAAACTTTATCGTCATCAACAGCAATCTTGGCAAAAGTGTGATTTTTAAAATGACGTTATCTTGGCTGACAATTATCTTTTTATTTGATCTCTCAAGCTTGTAAGCTAGGTTTGGCTCAGCTCTAACATCGAGCTCCACGCAACTCTACTGATGGTATATCCCACAACTTGTCCCCATCCATGACATTTTTTCACCTACTTCATTCCTTGCTAAACAACAACCACTGTTAAAAACATTCTGTATTCTAATATCAAACTACTTCTTGCAGGTGATTGAAGAAGTTGAAAGTCACCAGATAGTGTTTCTGTGTCCGAGACTTGAGGTTCTGGTGCTTAGTGGATGTGGGTTTGTCTGTCCTCCAACATGCGGAAGTTTCATGTGTGCCAACAATCCAAGGTATATCAAACCAAAGTCACTATGGATTTCATTGCACCTTCGTCTACCTAGGGATTATCCGATGGTTTAAGGTTGGGACCAGTCCCCAGGTAAACCTTCAGGAGACAGGTTCCATCACATCCAAAGCCTGCATACCATTAGGGGTAGCTTAATTTTAGAGGATTGTAGTAAAAACAAATTAAATAATCAATGCTTAGTTTATGACTAAAATCTGCTGATTCTTTAGTAAGGATCTTAACAGTGGATAAAAACTGCATGAGTTTGCAAAGGATGGAAGAAGCAGGTAGTTTGTCTTTAGACTTTTCAATTTCTTACTTCATAAAAAATCATGAAACGTGATCAATATCATTATTGCTCCGCTCAACTGGATTGTGCTGCCCTGAAAGCAATCCTAGTAAACTTGCTATAGAGTTTTGTTTTTTAGGTACCTGAGGAAACTAAAACTGCTCTTCTATGCCGATGGCGATGACTTCAGTTGGACTCACAATGTTCCGCAGTGCTTCTGGAAAGCCGCTCTGACTTCAGGTGCTCTTGGGTTGTGTGACAAATAAATATTTATTATTCTTAGGTTGGATTGGAAAAGGTTTATTGCCCGACAATTTAGGAGATAAAGGACAGGTTAAGGAGACTTACCAAATAAATGTATGCCCCACTTCACAAAAGCAACGCAAAAGAAAACACAGAAAAAAAACTGAATATTTTTAGGCCACTGGCCCCTTCTCCAACATTGAGAGTCATTGAATATTCTGGAAGTCTTTCACTATGTACAGGAAGCAGTGTTGCCAACACATTTTTGTGTTTCTTTTGTGAAGTGGGATGCATACAATGTTTAAGGTAAGCCTGCCCTGTTTTTCGTCTCCTTATTTATTACCTATTCTTACAACTTATTGGAAAAAATTGTAGGTATTGTGAAGAATTTAATTTTTTTTTACTTTTACCTCAAGCTATTTAACTTCTTACTTTGCTACACTATGAAGTGGACCTGATAGATATTATAAGAATGATTTATGTCTACGGTACCTACTTCATGAAACTGTGGTTTCAGCTTGCAATAAAGACAATAGACAATAGACAATAGACAAAATCTTTATTGAAATATTCCTAGAGAACATTCATGCGTCAGGTTAAGAAAGGTTAAAGAAGTTAAACTTTACACATTTAAAGAAGTGTGGAGTTTCTGTTACACTTTTATTACATTGAAAGGATAATAATTCTGAATTGATCCAAGCATGTGTGATTTTGATGTAAACAGATTTTTAATTCTGACCTTTTAATTTGTTGTTACCAAGTAGGCCCAACAAAGAAGTCCCGGTTGTCCGGATTATTTCTGGAGTCTCCTCGGATAACAGAGACGACTGCTCGGGAGCTTTGGACTGCAGGACAAACTGTTTTGTATCCTGAGCTACGAGTAGTTAGCCTTCTTAGGTAAGTGAAGCTTTTGGGGAAATTTTAACATCAGATTGAACACCAAAACAAATTTGCAAAAAATTGATAAATTACAGTATTGATTTTGATTTGTAACCACATGAGAATTATTTCAGTCAGATAGCAAGTCAGGCCAGTTTTCTAAATGTGTAATAAACACGTTGAACCCTTTAATCTTATAAGGGTGATATATCATGTGATATAACAAAACCTTGCCATTTTACACATGAAAGAGCTAACTGTTAAAAATACTGAAATACATCAAAAAAACCAAAACTGTAGCTGAAAATGAGCTGCAGTCAATCAGTGTCACATTTGAGGGACAGGTCCACTTACTATAAACATTGGACCGATTGGATGTAGTTTACAGGATGAGTGGAATTTGTGAGTTGCACGGTTGCACTTAACAGCAGGTTTAATTTTTACTACTCTATAATTATTCTTACTTTGTGTGTCCACCAAATCTTTTTAAACAAATATGGATTTTTGTAAGAAAAATGGGGCAAGCAGATTAGTCTGATAAAAAATAATTGGGAAAGGGGGATTTGATTTCCGACAATTTCAGATTTATAAGATGTTTGTGTTGTCACAGATACAGCGAGATAACTTTAGATGACGTACGCAACCTGACTAGAGGAGCTCCGCTAAAGTACTTACGAGCGACCGACTGTGAGAGACTTCACTCCAAAAGGCTACGACAAATGTTTACCTCTCAAGGCCTTGTAATCTGTACATCGTAATCTTGAATTACAAAATAGATTTGCATTGTACTGATTGTTTTTAACCTTCTAACAAGGCGTACTAATAGCCAACTTTGTCCAAATTGACTGTGACTTAGTTTTAGTATGTACTTTGGATTACTTTGAGTTAAAAGTATAGTCTTGTGTAGCTTGTTTTTTGTTGATAAATTTCTTTATACATTTTGGTAAAATAAGTTTTTTCTCAAGAAAGACCCTGCAACATTTGAATCTCCTGCTCTTAATAATATACTTTTGTGTTTTTAGCACGAATAAAAAAAAAACCATATGTAAATTAATGCTATTAGTATAGGGATTTTGTTTACTTTCGGGCCAAAAACATCATTTGTTTATTTTTATGATCCATACCGGTATTTTTCTAGAATTCGTGGTTTTTACTGTACTCTAATGCACATCTATCCTACAAATTTCAAATTTGTGGTAGTGGAGCTCCATTATTTTCTTTGCGCTTTCTTTTGGGTTTGTTAAGTTGAGGCTCTTTAGAAACCCCAATAAAAGGTTTAGTGACTAAACCAGGAAAAAAGACTTTGGAAGGAAAATGACTTGGTCAAAGAATTTTTACAATCAAATGATTCTGATACGTCAAAGGCACTATCATCCATTTCTTTCCATTTTCTTCAATTCAATGTTCAATATAAGAATCAGTTTTGTTTTAATTTTTGTTTAACCCTTATTGATCTTCTAAAAAATTGTTCTTCAAATATTACGTTTTGAAGCAGATCAAACACTACCTCGTATTTCATACATAATGCCATGTTTCATGTTGTACATTCTTTTGATATCATGAAGAGGTTTTGACTGTTGTGAGATATTATATAATCACAAGTGAAAATGAAGTACTGTAGTGGTATTAGGAAAATACAAATACAATTCTAATACTATGAGGTTTTGTAGTTTAAAATTAATTAATTTGTTCCCAATTAGCTAAACGGCTTTTTTTCCTTATTTTTGATTTAGCTTTGCTTTGGGAAGAAAGAAATTGGATGGACATAGAGAGGAATATACCTCCATTAAATAAAATTCTGTAAATTAATTGCTGACTTTATTAGTCCTTTATGTAGTTTTCTTTACATTTCCGTTACAATTCCAAATCACAAACAAGTATCTAATGTCAGGTAAATCAGATAAAGTTAAGAGATGAGAAACTGGAACTAATTTTGTTTTATCGGCCCACTTCCTTGATATATCGTTTCCCTAGCCTCCAGGTATAACATTTCCATGTAAGTTTCCTACTTTCTCAGTGGAAATATCCATGAGTACTAACTGACAAATAAGCTGTCCTTCAGGAAAATATTATTGAGATCATGTATTTATTGCTTTTGACAGTTTTTACATTGTTTATTAAACATAATTATGCTTATTTACTGTATTTATTTTATCTTTTTTGTCCGTTTTTCTTGCAAATATTTACAGTTAAACCTCGCTAACTTGTTAATTTTTGGACTCAGAGGCCAATAGTTTGGGGGTTGTAGATGTATAGTTATCCAGAACATTGAACATTTTAATGGGTTTTAATAAATGATAATATAACAAACTAATTTTTACATATAAGTTCATTATTTACATGAGTATTTTTATTGAGTAAACAATCTTCAAAGAAATGTAGAATATTAACAATTAAAACTAAATTTTTAGATAAAAAGTTTTTTTTGTGTGCGCCTGTCGGGTTGACTGTCGAGTTAATGGGAGTTACCATGTGTTACTTTAGAAGGAATCGTCTATTGTTTATTGCTAGTTGGATGCTGTTGTTAATTGCTTATTTGTTATTCTTTTGTTACCTACATCTACTCATTTAAGGTTTAATTTAATATTAGATCAGTACCGTACTGAATCTGTCATCTTGTAATACTATTGCATTACTAATTGATCTCATGTTTGTAAGTAAATTGTGCTGTAACATATCAAAATGGAGTCCGTTAAGACAAAAATTAAAGACTAAATTACTACCTATTCCAGTATATGTATAAAGTTCATGTATCAAAATATTACAGACTTATACCAGTCTGACACCAGCCCAAATAACCCCATATCTGATATGAACCTAATTATATTAGTACTAAATATTAAGACATATAATTAGTCATTTGACTTATCAACTTTGGAGATGCAAAAATCAAGATTAACTAAAGATAGTGTGCCTGAAGTGAAATACTTACATTTATATGATCTAGTCATATTTTGAATAAATATTAAGCATCCAAACCCTAGTTTAGTGCTATAAACATGATTAAGATAAAACTTGACGTAAAATCTGATGTTCGTGAAATGATCAACATGTGTTGGTTGGGATTTGTGTTTCTAGTGATGTATGTGCCTTATAATTCTGTGGAAAACATTGAGGTAAATATTTCATCATATTGTAAAAGGGTGAAAATGGTCAGATGAGATTTGAAGTAGGTACCGGTACAGTATGTTGTCATGTTTCTATAGCATAAAACAGCTGTTTTTTTATCAGCTTTAATAAAAAAACAATGTTGATGATATTGGGTAAAGCTTTTAAGCTTGTGTTTATTCAAACAATTTCGTGAATCAGAATTATCATACTATGAGAACTGGGAGGGGGGGGGGGGGGTTACAGTAAAATTTGGGTTTTCTATTTTTTCACTATAAAACTCAAAGTTTCACAATTTCTTTCCAAACCAACACGTTTCCTATCTCGTTTAGTGTATGTATGTGTTTTTTTTTACAAAAACATTCATAACTCCTTTAACTGTTTGAGCAACAGCGTTAAAGATAAACAAAAATGTTTATCTTTCTGGCCACTATCTTTGTGCAAAATAAGAATACAAACTTTTGAACAGTTTTAAAATGGTGGCTTTTAAAAATATATGATGCCTAATTTCATGAAAACCATTAATTACAAAAAAATCTGCAAGTAATGTACGTAAAATTCAGTCAACTTTATGCAAATATTAACGATATCTTATAAACTTAGTTTGGACAAATAATAATCAAATCTCAGGGCCATGCATATCTAAGAAGATATTTCGCCACACCAACAAAGCCTCTCCATCTTGCTATATCCTCTGCATCCTCCTCAGTTGCTCCTAGTTGCTCCATGTCTTTCTTTACTTGGCTCCACCATTTTTGTTTTGGCCTTCCTCTCGGTCGTCTTCCTTCGGGATTTCTTATTAAAACTAATTTTAACTTATTTTGCTCCTCTCTTCGTAAAACATGTCCAGCCCATCTAACTCTTCTACACTTAAATTCACACACCACATCTGGATCTCTGTAGAGTTCTCTCAGTTCTCTGTTGTGTCTCTTCCTCCATTCACCACCTTCATAAATTGGTCCATAGATTTTTCTTAAAATCTTATTTTCGAATGTAATTAACTTCTTTTCTTCTTTTTTATTTGGTTTCCATGTTTCAGCTCCGTATAATAATACTGGGCTGATTATTGTCTTATAAATTCTAACTTCTGGTGTTTTTTGACAGTAACTTAGAGGACATCAGTCTGTTGCAAGCGTAGAAACATCTGTTTGCCAGATTTACTCTATTTTGAATTTCTATTTCTTCTTTGTTTTCCCTGGATAAGATAACCCCTAAGTACTTAAAATGTTCTACTTTTTCAAATTTATGGTCATCTACCTGCAGTGGGTCTTGGGCTATACCTTGATTTCTTGAAAATTGCATATATTTGGTTTTCCCATCATTTACTTTTAGTCCTAATTGTCCTGTTTTGTCCATAAATACTTTTTTTAGTTGGCGTAGGTCCTCTAAATTTTCTGCAAAAATGACGATATCGTCTGCAAACGCTAATATGTCAATTCTGGAGCCAATTGAAATTCCCTTATCTATTGTTGCCACTTCTTGTAGAGCTTCTTCTATTGCTAGGTTGAAGAGGATTGGGGAGAGCCCATCCCCTTGCCTTACCCCTGCATTTACTGTAAAGGGCTCCGAGACTCTCCCATTTTTTTAAATTAAAATATACCCATAAACAAGTAAATTACAACAATTTTCATTTTCTCCATAAGAATAACATGGGAATTTTCAATTACACTATTTTTGAATTTTCTCCGTGACCGTTAGGCATACAAAAGGGCTTCAATATACTAAATTATTTCTTTTTTTAAGCTCTACAAAATGGTTTAGAAAGAAATTGCAAAATTTTTTGTTTTTAGGTTCAAAAATGGGAAAAACTTATTTTTACCCCATAAACCCCCGTTTCCATGGTCCGATTACGCTGGATCGCGAAACCCGTTTGAATAAACGTGGGTTTACACGTTTGTACCAAATTTCATCAAAATCGCATCATTTTTGCTCGAGTTATCGCGCTAACGGACACACACACACACATATATATATATATGAATTTGAACGGATGGTGTTTTTGGCCTCTAGGGACCTCAAAATGAAAAATTAAATCGGTCTCGGGTCCAGGTCTTACCATGAGTACTACTGTAATAGCTTATTCCCTATATGGGAAATTCGCTAAAAAGAATATAAAAAAAGGGTACTCATGTTATTTTATATAGGCTATTATTTATTAATATACATATATATATATATGAATTTGAACGGATGGTGTTTTTGGCCTATGGGGACCTCAAAATGAAAAAGTGAATCGGTCCCGGGTCTGGGTCTTACCATGAGACCTACGGTAATAGCATAGACTAACCAACACAAGGGAGTATGTTTTATCTATGGTAATAGCTTATTCCCTATATGGGAAATTCGCTAAAACCTTCCCTGACACACATATAGAACAATTTTCCTAAAACTCGCTGTGATTGGATGACCGTATTATTCATATGTGACACACAAACGGACATAAATTTCATTTTGTTTAAGATGATTTTCTATAAATCATTGTTAATTTTATCTTAAAGTGAGACAAAACAAAGTTATTATTTGGACCTATATTTTATTGGACCTATATTTTAATTTGTATAAGATATAAGAATAGTGAACAGGGTGTACAGTAACAGCGGGACAGAATAACGATGGAATGCACGGCCGACTTGATTAGTGTGGAGACAAGAAGGAGACACAATCCACCCTTTCATCCAATAACGATCATAAAGGCAGTGTGGTTCATTGACCAAACAACTTGTACTTGTAGCTGACGGCGACTTTCCCATGTTTCATGCTGCACGCATGAAAGACAACAGACAAAGTTACCACTGAATATATTATTGTGACGATGATGACAAAGATAATATTCCTGCAAATTACTTTCTGAATACTATCTTTCACAGAAATAGGGTTGTTTATTTTGACTCTATTTTGTACTAACGGTCACTAAATCTTGATTCTAAACCCTTTGTTGAAACAACCTATGCACTGAGTCCCACGAAAACGGAAAAACGAATCCCAGCCACACGTGTTGGAAGAAAAAAGGATTACTTTATTTAAATTGTAAAAAATCTATTGTTTTATAAAATACTAGATCGGAATGACAATGAATAATTATTGTGTGTAAATTTGGAAATTTGTATGAGAAATGTCCATACATTTTAGAATAAGACCGGTAATTTTTTTGTACAAAGAAATAAATATTCGCAGTACTGCATTTTCAAATTATCTCATGTTCCCATTTTTCCTGAAAACCAACCAATTTCAAAGTATATCTTAGGTTTTTTATTTAATTAAATTTTTTTATAACGAGCGTCTGTATAAGTATAGGTGTTTTATTAGTCTACAAACACGGGCCTCACGCCACTCAAGGGTAACGTTTTCCTGCTATGGACTGGTATTAACCATCGATCTCTATTATTAACTGGTGCTTTATAGAGGAAAATGGACTGAAATTATTCACCAATTGACGTAGGTAGGTATCTAAAAGTAAATAATGTTCCTGGAAATATTGAGAAACGTGCTGTCGTAGCTTCTATCTAAAAACATAATACTGCTTAATCAAAACAAATTATTAGCAATAATAAGTTATATTAGTATGCTTAAATTTAAAGCCCCAAAGTTCCAGTTAGGCGGATAAGTGTTGTGGCATTTTTTGGTAAGATGAAATACACTGAGCACCTTTGCACACGTTGCTGTAATTGGTTATCAAAATGATTTTACGATTCTGTCTGAACTACATATACATTGATAAAGGTTAAAACCGACAAAGTAAAATCAAAATCAATATTTTTTAGTTATTAATTCGGCAGCAAAGATGGTGGCGGGATTGCGGAAAGGCGTCATAGCGCTGCTAGTGCTAGTGCTGCCCCCACTCAAACCATTGTTGAACCAAACCAGCTGGCAAACAGAAACAACGCTTCTCTATAAACATCCCAGCTGTTACCTCAATCCAACCTCAACCTCAGTAGTAGTCAGTCCGACTAGTGCCTCGCAGACGCGTAGACGTGAGTTAGTTTCGTGTTGTGATAGTAAACAGTGAAGTGACAAAATGAAGACAAACAAAGAATATACCGTGGTTAAAACCAAATCGTCTTCCAAGGAATCTAATCGACGTGAAATACGGAACATGATTATGTTAGGATCGGGCTTCATGGTCATGTTTTCAGCGTTTAACACAATGGAAAACCTAGAGGTAACTAACTTACACAATGCTTTGTTTTGACTATTCTTAGCCCTACCGAATGAATTGTCTTTGTTCCATTTACCAACAAGGGACGAAGGGCACGTTTATAATATCAGTAAATGTGTGTGACAAATTCTGGTACTTACGTATTAAACGGAGGCCACATTTTGTCAGCGCGCTGCGGCGGTTATGTTAGGTTGGGTTATCGCAAATATTATGTGTGTAGGACTTTCCTCGCTTCGTTATGAATCGATACCAGACGAGTTATACTTTCTATTATGATAACCCAACCTAACATAACCGCCGCAGCGCGCTGACAAAATGTGGCCTCCGTTTAATACGTAAGTACCCAAATTCTTTTATTTCAACTTTAAGTTCAATCCAGAATTTATCAACTCAACTGCTATTGTACATGACTTCTAGATATGTTTACAAATTGTGTAGGCAAGCCATTTTGAAAATTAAAAACAGTTTTTTTACTTTTTGAGTCAACCTGGTGGGCAATTTTAACTCCCTATTGGTGTAGAGTCATAGAGTACCGGTACAGTAACTTAACTTATTGGTTTAAATTATATTATTATGTGTAAGTTTAAACCAATTGCACTAAGAACACTTTGGATTGTAGGCCTACCATAACTTAGACCTAGGACCCTCAATGATTTGACATTCATTGGTGTATTTTAAAACTAGTCCTAGGCTAACAAGACTAAAAGTAAGGGAGCCTAGATGCAATTTAGTGTTAAAAAAATAAATGTTGAAAAAAAGTGTTAAATTATTAAAAATCCTTAGGCTATAATAATTTAATTAAGTTAAACACAGAGGATACGCGTCCGGTAACCAGACGTGGATTAGGCGTCCGGTAGTGACGTCACCGGGTTGTGGGGTCCTGGAACGCCATTACCACAACGATACGATGTTCGGTCAGCGTTGTTCGTGGTGTAGTGGATAGAGTGCTCGGCTGATATTCAAGAGGTCCCTGGTTCGAAACCCATCGGTTTCTTTAACATTTTGTCACAGATTTTGCTTTGAATGTAATTTCTTCTTAACTGTAGGCTACATCTTTTGTTAAAATTTTTGGCATTTATAATTTTACTAGCTGTAACCCGCGGGCTTTGCCCCGTTTAACTTCTTAATTTTCAAGATTATCTCGTTCGCATGGCTCAATCACGTCCTGGTTGAAGTTTGTTCGCTACGCTCACTCACCTTTAGGTTGGAGCTCGTTCGCTGCGCTCACTTGCCTTCAGGTTAGCTCGTTCGCTACGCTAACTCGCCTCCAGGTTGAAGTTCGTTCGCTACGCTCACTCACCTTTTGGTTGCAAATTAGCTGTTGTCATAAATGTAAAAGAAATAATAGTGCTGCACCCTGTTGGTAATCCTTGTAACTTTTATGCTATTGAACATCATAGAACAGAACCAACTTGTTTAATTGAAACAGCTGTTAAGATTCAATAATTCCATTTCTCATAAGGTTAACATGGGAAACTCCAGAGCCACTGGGGCGGAGCCCGAAAGGATTTTTGAAATAAGAATATGCCTATATGTTAATCGGGAATGTGAGCTATCATCATGCCAAATTTCAGCCCAATCCGACCAGTATTTTTTGCGTTCACTTGTCACAAACATACATCCATACATCCATACATCCATCCATCCAAACTTTCTCATTTATAATATTAGTAGGATGTTATGAAGAGAATTGAACCTTCATTTGATTTTTTTTCATTATCAGCAAGTTTGGTTGGTTAGGTTAGGTTATGACAGTAACTGCTGGACGCCTAATCCACGTCTGGTTACCGGACGTGTATCCTCTGCGTAAGTTAAAACATTTAACATTGGAAACAAGTTAATTATTAGCCTATGGACTAAGTTTAGCTTTATTCCTTATATAATAAATGATGATTTGAATTCATGACAGAAACAACAATAACTTGCTAACTTAGGCTACCTACCTTAAGTTTACCTAACTTGCAATTTTAGCCTAAAATTTAATGAAAAAGTTCAAGCAAAATGAAAAAAATAAATAATTGTTCAGAAGGGTTCCGAGAACTACCAAGTTAGTCTAGATCTTGGCCGCAGATCATTTGGGACTTATCCCCCCAGTAAGTTAGTGTAAAATGTTGGGAGAAAATGGGTTGAGTGTAGTGCTTAACTCATTTCCCAGCTCGGATGAAGTTGCCTTTGAAAAACATTCTGAGATCTGGTGCATGTAATTTAGGGACAAGGAATGAAAAGCTTTTGAAGTACCGGTAGGTCTGGACAGTCGATATCGCATATCCCCGCTAAGTCTTAATAATGATTCTAAACAACAGAGAAAATGATCCACAATTTTCCTTCTTCCAAACAGTGAAACCAGGTGGTGATGCCACCTTAATTAGTCAACGGATACCTTTGTGAAAGATAAAGCTATTTCTAGTTAGCCTACTGAAATATACAGTAAGTAGCCAATGACTAGGGAAGTTATTGTTAATTAATAACCGAAAGGAATTATTCTTCATGTAGCGTCTCAGAGGGACAAAATGTATCCTTGCTTGTTGCCCAGTCGTCACAAAATCACAATACGAGTCTCACTACACCATTTTCCAAGGCTAACAGGCCGAGATAGTGTTCAGGGGAACAAATAAAGAGTTTAATTTAACTTACCAATTGATTTGAAAATATCTCAATAATATATCTGGTAAAAGATCCTTGGTCCGAGTGGTTATAGTGTTCCCCTAACAATCAAAAGGTCGCCAGTTCGATCCTGTGTAAAGTCAGTACCGTAGCTTTTTGATGGTTCAAATCTGGACACAGCTGTTCCTGATCATTGGGTTTTAAATTAATGATCCTGGCTATTGAAACAACTGATCTTAGTCCGTAGGCCTTTTTTTAAGAATGACAATGCCTATTGTAAGTTATTTGTACTACTAAGTATCCATTAGAAATCCCATCTATATTGACCAGTTACATATTGCCAAATTTTATTTCAATAAGAGTATTAAGTTAAGTTTGTGAGCCACTCACAGAATGCACTGGCCTACCGTAGTTTGTCTGAAATTCTATTTATACCTTATTTTTTGTGCTGACAGTTGATAGATTATCAGTTTCTATACCGGTAGCTCATAATAAGTCATTCCATCAGCTTGACTTGGTAAAAAGTTCATATGACAGAAATTAGTTGCCTAGGTTTAATTTATACTCATCATTCACTCATATTTGGGTTAAAATATGCTCCTAGGTGACATTTCTGTCCCAAATAATTGATAGTTTTGATTAATAATCAAAAGCTAAACACGCCTTAGTGAAAGTTATACAGTCGATCAGTTTTTTAATACATTTTAAAATTTAAATACCGGTAAGCTACTGTAACCATCACTTTGGCTATCAAAACATTTTCAAATAAGCTTATATAATGCTAAAACAAAATAAATACTGTAATGGAACTTTAGATATATTTTTTTGGTGGTGATTGTTTTACTAGCTTTCACCAACCTCTTCAAATAATAATATGACAGCGCTTTTAGGCTCCTGTAGGTTCATAGACCTCCAATTCATCCTTTTGTTTGCTCACACTATTGTTGGCCGTTAATAATAGCTGAGGAAAAGTGGGCATACCTTTGTTTTGGATCCAGATTCTTATTTTAACTAGGTTATGTCCAGAGGCTACCTGCCAATTAGTTGCACAACTGATAATTAAGCTTAGCCTGTTTTTATTCATGCCAATTCTTTACCATTATAGTCTACCTTGTGTCTATATTAGTGAGAAGTTAATGTTATGGATTTTGCTATTTTCCATCCAGAAAAAGGGCATTGGTAGATAGGGAACAGCTTTTTGAGTTAGTTGGATATAGGCTACCTGGGAGATTTTTGTGGACAAGTAAAATTAAGGCTACACTTTATTTTTTCAAGATAAAAAGTGGAATACTAAAATCTTCCAGTTGAGAGCATTAATGATAAGCTCACTTTCTTGTAAGACCAGAACAAATTATATTGTTAAAAATACTAAGGTTTTTCTCTGGAATTTTTAAAATGAATTTTTCTTAATTATTTAACTTAACTTGAAATTTTTAAGAGACACGGCTCTTTGGAGATGATTAAAACTTGCAAGCACTACATCTAGTTTATATGCTACTTAAATACTGACAAAGATTGGATGGTATCACAACTAGGATACCTTGTTGATTGCCAATAATTAAATTTGTCCCTTTATTTACTTATTCGTAACAGAAAATAGAAATACATGGGAAGAGCAGTATAAAACTAGTTTCGTGATACTTTGTGTCCGTTGTTTGTTTAGTTATTGGTCCAAGCACAAAAGAATTCCGGTTTACAAGTACAAAAGATCTCATTTGATCAAAAGCAATAGCTACTAAAACAGTAAATGACAGTGATTGTAACAGCAGAAACTGATTGTTTCCCCCAAATGTTGGGATTTAGCTTAGTCCAGAAACAGTTTTGAATTATTACTGTAAGAGCCTACGTCTTACAACAATGAGAGACCATTGTTAGAGTTAGAGGTTAGCTGTGAGAAAGGTCCTTGAGGTCCTAAAGTACCTAGATAAAGAAGGATAGGGTTCATTTAATCTTGTTCATCTTCACAATATCAGCTATTGAAAGTTCTCAAAAGTTCCTTTATTTTCTGTCAATACCTCAGGAATGCACGATATCTTAATTAGATAGTTTCTGATCTGGCTGTCTGACAATTCATGATGCGTTGAACTGAAGATTAGTTGGAAACAAAAGTAATAGAGTACTGTCTGCCTTCTGGGAAACGCAGTGAGTGACTGCCAACTAAGTCAACAGCTGGTCCAATTTAAAACAACTCTGCTGCTAATTCATTTTGACATTTAATTTACATGATAGTTCAACAACCCCGTTATATAAACAATGTTTTTACAAATTACTCACTGTACCGGAATATTAAGATAAATGGATCCTGGCAGATTAAAATAGGCTAACAAGTTTTCAGTGAATCTTATTAAGCCAATTAGGTACATAGCTATCAATGTTGGGTGATAATAAAACTGTATCACAAATGTCATAACATTGATGTAACTGAAAGCTCCATAAAACAAATCCATACAGCTTACTTTGGCTGAAATTGGGTTAGATAGTAAGCAAATTACTATAATAAAAAAGTACTGCGGGAAAGATAATCTGCCAAGGATTTCCTTTTGAATTGCAGTTTAATCTTATAATCTGATAATTAAGATTTTACCTCTGTGAAAGTAGAGAGTTATTGCTAGATAGGAACTCATTGTATGGTAGGTTTTAGTCTTTGTATCTTTAGCTTGAAAAAAATATTTTGTACTGCTCCGTTGGTCTAGTTTAGTTCCAAATGATTGACTTAGGAATCCAAATTTTCATAACCACTGTTCCTATTGTTTACTTTTACAATAGGAGAACTCGAGGAGTGAGCTGGTCTAGTGGTTAGAGCGCGGGACTTTGGTCTCAAATCCCGCCAAATCACCAATAGATTTTATCCAAGTGATAATGCCGCAATCCCTAGGTCTAGCCTGAAGTAAAGTGAAAAACAATCCCGGGCTCCTACCTAGCATCCTAGGGGGGGGGGGGAATGTTTACTTTTACATTAATTAGATCAATTTGTTCCATCAGGACTGATGTTGTTTACAGATGGGAACTAAAGGAATTGAATTTGTAATTTTAACAAGACACATTTCAATGATTTTTATTGATCAATAACTGTAAAATTTAATTTATGTGCATCTGTCTACTTTTCCCTGATGAAAACCGTGTTTTTATGATGGTATGTCAACCAAATGAATATTTCAGTGCCAATACAAACGTAATAGGCCTACTTTCAAGACAACTCACTTTTTAAAGACCAACCTTTCTCAAACATTTTGTAAACTTTCCAAGTTGTCACAGGGTTCAAGTTTTAGTTTTAACTAACAACACTCATGTTTAAGAAATTTATTAAAAAATGGAGCTATGTTCTATAGCCCTATGTATCAAATGATGTAAGAAGCTGCATGTAAGTGGAATGTTCAATACTGTACAGACTCTGGCAAATGTTCAATTGTAGGTGGTCCAATATGTGGTCATATGCCAATAGCAATGTTTGCATTCATCACGTGTCCTGTTTCGGGTCTAATTTACCTGGTCGGAATCTTAATTGTTTTATGCTTAGTGCAGTCAGTGTTACACACAAGTCTTCTTCAGTTCAGGTTGATCCCAGGTTTAATCGTGACTAGGGCTCAAAATTTTCTATTAGCCCTTAGTTAAATGCTTTATCCACCATCTGGCATATTACTCCCTCTTCTATTGTCGCTGTTTGTTTATTATCCATGTTCTTCTATACTCCATCCCATGTGCACCGTGCAGTTTAGAGAGACGATTAGCCATGTATTTTAAATGGAAGTTTCAGAGAT
Organism: Macrosteles quadrilineatus; assembly: GCF_028750875.1. Lineage (NCBI taxonomy): Eukaryota > Metazoa > Arthropoda > Insecta > Hemiptera > Cicadellidae > Macrosteles > Macrosteles quadrilineatus. Next base: position 106,474,734 of record NW_026542601.1, read on the forward strand.
ACCAGCAAACTAAAAGCATCAGAACTCCAAAAACACAACTTTTCCTTTAAAAATTTCTTACACGTTTTTCATTTAATTTTGAGCATTGCAAGGTTAAAATCTAAAAATACCAATCTAGTAAAAAAACTAAACTAAAAGGTAAACAAATGATAAAAACATATTTTTCCAACCACTGCACTGATACGATCACATTGCCATACCTGTAAACATAGCGCAAAATAGCTCATTGCCTCTCTAGAGTCCTATTGCTAATCAGCTGATTTCACAAAGTTGTCATTTCTACACCAAAACTGCGGATCCCGTACGTTAGTTAACTACCGGTAAGCAAATAACATATAACCTTAAAAAGCAAACAACCTAAATGACATTACATCTAAAAAGTTAAAATCTGTGTGTTATTATTATTTAACTATGGTGGTAGAAAAAAATCATGTGTGTATTACAAGCACAAACAGTTATTGTGCTCTTCCCTACACAAATATAGTACCTTCCCAAGTGACGTGACAGACAGTTTACGCAACCAACTTGAAAATAAGAATGTTACCAGTAATGATACATAATCAAAACTATCTTCCATAAAACCTACACTGTCAAGTGAACCTGGAATTGAGCAGTCTCTCCTGGTCTTCCTACTATCAACTACACTTTACTTCAAATTTCTTGTATTGCATTCTTCTCACATATAAAGCATCATGCTTTTCCACTATCCCTTTTGATGTCTTCAACTAACCCCTCTTCTGTTTTTTTTTTGTTCCTAACTTCTCAACTGTTTGTACAAGTAACGTCATCTTACCTTAAAGTTGTTAGACTTAAAAATTAAAATGAAGACCAACAATCTTAATGGTGCTAAAAAATCTCATTTCTCCGGCTTGCATTCTGTCATCTTGTATTACTTCCTCTATTCGGATTCAAATTTACCTGGTCATATTTTTGTATATTTTGGGAGATGTTTCTATTTTTGCACTGAATCATTGTCTCGGGTGTTTGGTTCGTTGTTCAAACAAGACAAACACTTGCGGCAAATTTGCGTAGTTAGCTGAGTGGCTCTAATTGGTCGACACTGATCTTGATGACTTTTAGCGGATGTCCGGGTGTATTATGTAACGCTTGGTCACTATTCTCCTCTCAGTAATACTGCAATGTAGATCATACATATCAGAGCTCGATTTGAAGTAAAACAGTTATCCGGAATATTTTTTGAAGAAATTTTTTTAACTTTGTAACCTTTTTTCAAGATAATTTCATTAAAATGCAGGTATTGTGTGTTTTTTACTGTTTTGTTGTGTGGATAATTATTGTTGTATGGAGAGAGGTTAAATGAAAGGGAAGTGGAAAATGGAGAGGAGGGATGAATCTCACCCTTTACGGGAGAAGTTTATCAATTATTTCAATTCATGCCAATATTCTCCATAGGGTACTAGTAGGATATTTTTGGTGGCTAAAAGTGTGCTTTTAGTAGTAACACTATCTAATAGCACACATTGATATTTACAGTAAATATTGATAAAAACTAGTTTAAGCTTAGACTTTTTGCGTTTAATCTTAAAGGTTCTGATGAACTGGTTCTCAATGTCTAAGTTTTCTATACTTCGTTGATAATTGATCTGTGACTTAAGATTGAATAATCAAAATGGACCTGTCCTTTGGAATGTAAAATAAAATAATATTCCAGAATTTCTTGCCATTGTATCATGATCATCTGTTACTTTAAGACTAAAGTTAATGATAATTGAAGAGCTATATATTTTCCTTACTATCTTTTCACAGGGAACGCTATACAAAACCGTACAGAGGCTTTCCAACTACATGTTGGTTTTCCTTTAAGTGTGTTTCCGTGAGTTTAATTCACAGTAACAGATAATCTATATTGTATTTTTATGAGAAGCTCCACTATAACAATGTAGGCTGAAGTATAGAGAAGTGTTGTATTGCAAAACAAGCTCTTGAGTATTTTTAGTCAGCTGGGTGGTCCATGCAACATGGCCTAGCTGTATCTTTGTTATCAGTAGATTGTAAAGTTTATCTTGTTTGGAACTAACCCATCAATAACCCTTGTCTAGGGTGGAAACATTGTTATGGTTAAAGGGATTATGATTTGCGACAGTGATCAATCTACTGGATCATCTACTGGATCGATCTTTAAAGCGATGGGGGTAAACTTAATATGTTAAAACATTACATTTCCATAGGAGAATAATGTGTAAGCAATTCTTGTAGCCTAATGCACAAGTGAAGAATAACACATGAAAAAAATGTTTTTCATCAACTTTTTAATTGACAATAGACAAAAGACAAAGCTTTATTGTACATGACGCCTGATACAATAATTACAAAAGTAATTCCCAAGCTGGTACATGGTCAATTTATATCTAATTTATATCTAGGTTCCTTAATCTAATTATACCCTAACAAGAGTAAAAACGATTAAAATTTATCTTTAAAAAAGTCTGAATTTTGTAATGTGCTTTCTGGCTCAAAGTCTCTTTCAGCTTATATGTAAAATTTGATTTTGATAAAGTTCTGTATGAATTAGGTAAATGATTGTAGATTTTTAATCCCATGTAAAGAGGCCCATTTTCAAATTAATGATGCTATTTGACAAAAGGTCCCGACTTGAGATAATAACAAGACTATGGTTTGGACCATTCCCTTAAAATCCCGTCTGGAATCTCAATGGTGTAAAACATACAAAACTGGTAAAAATATTGTGCTTTGCAAAAAAAAGGAGACTATGCTATATAAAAGTCATCATGGACACTTTAAACTTTGTGAATGAGCCATTTAAAAACTATGATTTAAAAAATTAGAATATCCTTAAAAATTAATCTTTATTGGCAAAGCCTGTTAGAATTTATTTTCAAATCATAACTCGACCAATAAAGAGAAAATACTAAATCCAGCCGGTCTATCTGAACACCATTCTAAAGTCTATATTTAATTTATGATTTCAATTAATTTTTTTTTTATGCACGTAAAACTTACGCCATCGTTGCCTGAGAAGGAAATTTCACAATTTTTTGTATAACCGGTTTTTTTGTAATGTGAGTTATGACAGACGGTGTTGTGTGATTGATAAGTCTGAGTGTGAGTGATAGAGGAAACACTCATATAAATCTCCCAACTTATCAATACCGCAACGATAAGGCATGAGTGTCGGGACTGTGACAAGTCAGTACTTGTGAATCATTTACGTGTAAATCACGAGCACTACAGACAAGTTCAGTTAGCACTTTAGCACTAACCGATTGATGGTAATTTTGAAACACTATAGTAGCGACCGTCATTTTAAAAGATGTTGGGAATGAGGATGATTTTATTTTGTCAGTTAAGCCAATATTTATAACTTGTAGCTCTGCAACAGATGTACATTTGAAAACATAGCCATTTGAAGATGTTACAAAAAAGCTAGTACAGTAATAACTATTGTGGTTTTTTTCTATTATTTTCAGTGTCATCATTATGGAATATAAACCCATAAAGCGACCACGTAGTTTTATCTGATATATTTGCCAATTACTTGTGCGATTTTCTACAAAACGGTTTTAAAATGTAATCAAAAGAGATTGTAACTCTATAGTAATACTCTTTCAATAGGTTCCAATCATCAAACTAATTCTAATAAGCTTACATGGTAACTTGTAAAGTCTGGGGACAGAGACCTGACTTAAGTCAGGGAATATTATGACAGAAACTTTTACAAATAGAAAAATGTCCGTCCACAAGTTTAATACCAATCAGATGGAGTTGAATGTTTTGGTAACGCATAAAGGACAAATTGCTGACATTTTGATTTTATATACCTTAGGTAAGAAATTGACGCTTATCTTTGTACACCTTAGGATCAGTTAAAAAAATTCATTCTTCAATAACTTATGGCAGTTTAATTTGGAATTAACACAAACACAAATATGGTTTATGGTATCTGTTAATCTTTAGTAATTTTACAAAAAGTTAAATGAAATAGCCTAGTTTTTGCAAGCGTTAAATTGCAGAAAAAATTATATTATTCCGTTCTTTTTAGTTAGTTTTTGGTCTCAAAGTTCAGACTGTAAACTGAAAATTTTCCGAATATTTTACTGAAATATTAACTACCATATATTACATTATTTTTTTATATATATATCTAGTTAACAAAAACTGTACTCATGTCTACTTCTTAGCTGTGAGCCTAACAATGATGCCAATAGCAACGTTCTATTGTCGGGAAGTCTTCTAAAATAGATGATTTCCTTAAGTGTCCAGTTGTCAACCATGGCAGAGCTGGTATCCGTGTCAGGGCCGACCATTGTCTCTGCAGGACAGAAGGTGACTCTGGTCATGATGTGTTCTTTATTAGGTCATGACCCCTAGCTCATGTGAGTCTTCAGCAGAGGCGCCCTTCTTACAAATGTTGAAGCTTGGATATCTGAAAAAATATGATAAATAAATGCATAGCATATTTTCATATATCCATTCCTAACTAAAAGTCAGAAACTTTTGATGGCCCAAAACTGGACCCAGTTGTCCTTCATTGGGCTTTTAAAATGCCCTGGCTGAAGAACCAGGCGATCTTTATTAGTAAAAAAAGCTGTCATCTTATCAATTCAACACTCATCCTTCTGCTATACACTTTTATATCAAATTTCCCATATAGGGAATAAGTTATTTCCAGGTCTCATGTTAAGACCTGGGCCCGGGACCAATTTACTTTTTCGTTTTGATGCGCCCAAAGGCTAAAAATAACAACCGTTCTAATTTAAATATATAAGTGTCCACACGGTAACTCAAGCAAAAATCATTCAATTTTAGTAAAATTTGGTAAAAAGCTGTTAACATAACTTATGTTTATTCTAAGAGTTTGCGAATTAGCATGATCGGAAGCAATGTGAATAAAAGCTTTGAAAAGACTTTAAACCTTTAAAGCTATATTTCAAAATCAAATATTTTAATAATATTACTAGGCTACTTATTTTTGTCTATCTATGCTCTGTCGACAGTTGACTTTTATGATTTCCTCCTCCTCTCTAATGTTCCATCAGTGTTGGCATTGCAAGTTTATGAACAAGTTAATGTGCTAGTAAATAGTTTGTTTTGAGTCTCAGCACATAAATAGCTGTTTGAGAACACATAAACGTGTCCTCGGGCATTAAAATTAGGCAACTTTGCATCAGAAGCCACTAGATTTTCCTAAAATATTGTTAAATTAAAATTACTTTCCAAGTAGGTTATTATTACAGTATATTGAAATTTTGATTGTCAAACAAAAACCTTACAAGCATTTCGAAATAACTGACCGACCATCCTCATATGTAAACTATCAGGTTCTTAGGCCAAGGTTATTCCATGAGAAGAATAATTTATTACTTCAAGTCTGTTTGAATTCCGAATATTTGTTATAACTAAAATTGGTCAAAGATCGATTAATGTATGAAACTATTAACCTTAAATTAATAATCTGAAATATGGTTATTATATTTAAATAGGGGTTATTTCATATCAACTCTATTGAGTTGATTATTACCCAGTTTAACTTTTACCTGACTATCTTTCAATCAAGATTAAACCATATTTAAAGAAATAGAAATTACAGATATCAATACACTTTTGGTATACTGGCACATATCAATCTCATAAAGACTAAATAAAAAAAATAAACTTAATTCTCAACCGCTTTCAAAATTACATCTTGCTAAAGTTAAAAATTTCAACGGATAAATTTAATTTTCAAACCGCCTTAGTACCTCTCAAAATCAAGCTTGAAAGATGAGAGAGAGGATTCATTTTGCAGCATTTTAATAAGATATTTATAGAAATGTATAACAATGCAAAGGTCATAATAAAAAAAATTTGTTATAAATATTACGAGATCATTATTTGTAAATATCTATAAATGACTTATTTCAAATGTATTTTTGTTAAGAAACCATCAATCAACTAGGTACCATTTGAGATTGTTTTTAAACATTTTTAAGTGTCACATTTTGAATTATGCTAAAACATTTTTTTACTTAAATACATTTTCATAATAACTCGTTTCGTAAAACATAAATATAGGTTTACCATAATGCTTAGATGTGACAACAAATCCCCATTTATTTAAATAATCATTGTTTACCTATAAAAAACCATTGCTTTGTAATATGTACAAAAATAACTGCTTTCATTGAAATAATCATTATTCAAGCATATTTCCCAACTTTCAACGCCAAAATATTAGTTTGAAAGTAATTTAGCAAGTGAGTTCACACTGTAAGCGGATGAAGTGTTTTGCAGCAGTTGCGAAATGGACACATCAGCAGAAAGAGGAGTGGGTCATGAAAAGTGATAGCGGGGGAATCTGATGATGCATATGCATATCTCTGCCTTTCTGGGAACAACAATCTGGACTTAGCTGCTACTGCTGAATATTAGATTATATCAGTTTTGTTTTCTAGCACAGCATTTACATCATGTTTCACCTTGTTTAGAATAACTTTGTAATTTTGTTTAGGATGTGTTTTACTTTTGAATTTAACATAAATATTCTGATTAACTTGAAAACTTTTGACTTTCAGATATACAAGGTTTTTTTTTATTTTTTATTACATATTATGAAAATAAATAAAATTATGTTGGGGTATTTCTGTTTAATATTTAGCAGTTATTATTTTGGGAAATTTGCTATTTTACTAGATAAACATCTATATATATAATACGTGAAGCCGTTTTTTGTTAAAGCAACTCCTCCCTTATTTGTGGGCCAATTTCAACGTTTAAGGTGTCAAAAGATTTGTCTCAATATGTAGTTTTGCAATAAGGTTTTATAATTTTGAAATTCCTACTCTTAAGGGTGTGAGACCTTCTCAAAGGTCGGGTTTTCCCAATAAGAAATACATAGAACAAATTTAAAAATAAAAAACAGCTGTTTATAAAAAGAAACTCATTAGCTTTTTGGGAGTAAATATTAATGTTAGTAATATTGAATATTATTTTGGGAAATTTGCTATTTTACTATATAAACATCTATATATAATACGTGAAGCAGTTTTTTGTTAAAGCAACTCCTCCCTTATTTGTGGACCAATTTCAACGTTTAAGGTGTCAAAAGATTTGTCTCAATATGTAGTTTTGCAATAAGGTTTTATAATTTTGAAATTCCTACTCTTAAGGGCGTGAGACCTTCTCAAAGGTCGGGTTTTCCCCATAAGAAATACATAGAACAAATTTAAAAATAAAAAACAGCTTTTTATAAAAAGAAACTCATTAGCTTTTTGGGAATCTATATATATAATACGCTAAGCCGATTTTTGTGAACAGAACTCCTCCCTCATTTTTTGACCGATTTTGATGATTAAAGTGTCAAAAGAATTGCCCTGATCTGTAGTTTTGCAAAGTGTTTTTCGTTTTTTGATATCTTTATTAGTTTGGACAGGATCTTCCATCAAAGTTGGATTTTCTCCCATAAGATTAACATGGGGGAATCTAAAAGTTTAGTTGGAAACTTTGTCTCCACTAATTTGAGAGAACGGCTGGGCGTAGAAAATTGATAGGGGTGTCTAAAGAAAGGTCTTGGTCTGTAGATGAGTTATCAAAAGAAAAACTAAGTAAATTCCCTTAGGGCTCTGCCCCAGAAGCCTTTAAAGATCCCTCTACAGATTTGTTTACATTTTGGCCATGTGGATAGTACTTTTTAATGAAACAGCTGTTAATTTGTAAATTGTATTTTAAACAAGACACATTAATCATTCATTGGGAGTTACTGAATTGTCCAAAAGAAGCATTTGCAATGTTTTTCTTATTTTAAAATTTAGTAAATGGGGACCAAGCTTTGCTCGGGGGAAATCATTAGTTTACTCTTACAATTATTTCTTATTGAACTATCTTATATCTATTTTACGGGTTGGTGTTTGCCTTTTTCACATCTTTCCCCTATATTTTATCATATTATTCTAGACAGATCATCATAGGTTCATGAGATTATTGTCATACATGCTTTCAATCATTGGAAAAATCTTCGATTGTGTAAAAACAATACAAAATAATACAAGTGGAGAAGTATTTTGTTAAATTAATAGTGGTTTATAGCAACTGGATAAAATAAATTCATCTGCAGAAGAATTTGATTGTGCTCTTACCGTTTATAATAACATCCAAACACAGAAACCTTGCCTAAAATAGTACCTATCTTGACAAATTATTTGCAGTGGCCTATATTACGGACCGTGGCCCACTGGATTGGTAACAATATTGAAAATAACACGACATTTTGGCTGTAAAAATGGCCCAATGAGTAAATACTATTTAAGTAGCTACTGTCATGACAGAAAGGTCATATTCCTTTCAAACTAGATCACATCATCCTTTATAAGATACGTTGATTAACAATGCATGTAAACGTAAATATTAATTTTACGTAACAGCCAATTTACATTATTTTTTATTTTTTTGAAATGCCACATTACTATGTCATTCGAATTATTTGTTGCCAATGAAGCTGCACGACCATATAAATGAGGAGGCCCCTAACAGTTCAAGAATAAAAGCCAACTTCACTTCAAGTATATTCCACTACACCTAACATTCCGTAGAGAGATTATATTGACAACTTTGTGTAATTGATAAGGCTGAGACAAATAACTGACATCCCCATGTCAAGGAATTCCAGCTTTAACAGTAACCACACAACCAATTTCTCAAAACTGTGATAGAGGGTTATTAATTGGCACAGAAGTACGATATGAACTGACGCGACGTGACGTAGGAAAAATCTAACTTACACTGTAACGGATATACCTCCATTTGAAGTTAGAACGTGTCTTCCCAACAAACGGAATTTTTTTTTCAAATAAAATCATGGATTAATCTGCATTACACTGATGGAGCCACGGAAGTATTTAGCTACAAAAGATCCACCAATACGATTTAAATACTATTTAAAGGTTTTCCAAAGGAAGAGATACCAGATAGCATACTAACAACTCCGATGACGTACAGTATGAGAAATATTTTATTCATTGAATGATCAACCATATTTGGTAACGAACGCAATTAATATCATTACTGTTTTACACTTATTAATCTTTAAACAATGCTAAATTCTCGAAATACGTATAATTTCACTCAATTTTTCGCAGTTAGATGAATTAGGGCAAGTCTTGAAAGTAACCGTCGATTTCGACGGGTTTCACCTAGTAAATATTAATGTTAGTAATATTGAATAGGTTAAGACCAAGTTAAACAGTTAATCAGTTTTGTTGGAAGAACAGAAATTGCCTCAAGTTAAAAGAAGAAATATTGAAAACGGAAGGAGGAGACAATTAATAAATAAGATATCTTATGCGTATGAGGAGAGTAGAAAAAGGCCTGGTAGTGTATCCAGATACACATTCACTTGGTGAGATGAATAATATTTGCCAGTTCTGCTACATGCAACTTGCCTAATGTCAGATCAAATGAATGAGTGCAAGAAATGTTTACTTCTGACACTGACAGATCGAGATATCCAAAATATTTACTAGAAACTATAATAATACTTTGACTATGAGAAGTTCAAGTAGTAAGTTTATTTATACCAAATCTTGGCGGACCTTATGTTTTTATTGTAAACTTTTTTATTACTCGCTCTACTTCAATTGAGAAAAAACGCAAACGGATTGTTTACGACTAGGTTATGTTGCCAGTTCCTCGGACAAACTTATACAACGTTTTTTGACTGAATTCACCAACACAATCCAGACATTTCAAGTCAAAAATAAGAAGTTTCAAGAACTCATTTGCTATTGAAAGTTTTCGTGGTAATATTACCAACAACCAAACATAAGTAAAGTAATTAGTGTTTGTGTATCAAATGATCAAGTAGTTACGGTAAAGTTTATTTTTATGATTCAGGAGAGGCAAATAATATACACTGTTCAAAAAGAGAAAATGAAAATTGCTATCCAAATCTTATAGCTACATAAGTTATCCAACCTATTTTGACAAATGAATCCATACTTTCAAAACTTCGGGACAGGTATTAAGAGAAACTCCACTGAACAACGTGAGATTGTTCTGATGCGAGGCATATACTGTGACTGACAGACAACACGTTAAAAAACGTTAACCAACTTTCAATGGTGTTTTAGCCTATTCAAAGCAGATTATGGCTGTCCAGGTGGTAACCCAGAGTTTGTGGGTAAAAAATGGAGCACAGGAAATGGTTCATATCACCCCACTTTTCAGGGCTCTCTGCGGAGAAAATTCGTTTGATTAGGGGGATGTCTCAAAATCAAAGAAATAAAATGACCCAATTTAAATTACTTAACACAGGTTATCTGTAAGGCAACAGTGTTCTTCATTTGCTAATGCTGGAAAAACTGTGTTGCAACATGTTAACTCGAATTGAAGCAGATCTTTTAGCATTCATTAGAAGTTATCAGTTAAAACTGAGAGCAGAAATAATGTAGGCGAACCTTGACGACGCAAATATACAGATATTTAAAATTAGTTTCTACTTAAACAATTTTAAGATGTACGGTAACTAGAATTACTCGAATTTAAGCATAACGTTTTCCTCGGCGTTATGTTTCATACTATGCGGCTCATTGAGCCGCACGGGTTCTCTAGTATACAACATAATACAAATATACTATATAAAATGGTATATCTATGTCATTTCTATATTCAACAAATTTGAAGAAACAATACATGAAATCAGTACATTCACAGTAATATATTTTTGAAGGATATATTATAACCTACGGGTCATAGAAAACTATGATAGTGTAATGAAAACTTTTGATTATTCCATAAAATACTTAAAAACAATTTTTAATTTCAATAATAAAGTTTCAGAAAAATAATTATCATATCATCTTTTAAAATGTCACATAAAAAAAATGCTGGCAGGCAGAAGCCCTAGAAAGTGAGCGGAATGGCCTTGGCAGGTCACAGCGCGTTCCAGCCTGTTGCATCGCACTCGAGTGTAACAGGTTCGGTTACATAAGGAAAAAACTGACAAACAAGTTAGAGTGTACTGTAGTGGCTAAATGACGTTTAAATGGACTATTACTCTACAGTAATTGATAGTCAGAGACTAGCAAATTAGCAATGCTTTTTAATTTAATTAATTTTTTTTAATTTTTTTAAAACCTACCTTTGTGGCAGACAACAATATGTAGCTTCCGGCAAACAAACATCAGCTTTTAAAGAGGTTCTTGCTGGGGTGCCGCAGGGGTCAGTACTTGGGCCAGTATTGTTTATATTATATATTAATGATTTGCCAAATGCTATGCCTTGTAAAACAGTTCTATATGCAGACGACACATCGTTTATTTGGCCTTCTGACAATCTTAACACAGCAATCCATGGAATTGATAACATGATCGATATTGGTAATAATTGGTTTAAGAGTAATTTTCTTGAAATTAATAGTGATAAGACAGAGAAAATATGTTTTACACTACGTAGAAACCAAATTGAAAATCCAGATTTTGTTAAATTGCTAGGTATTTTCTTAGATAAAAAATTAACTTGGGAAGAACATACCAACAATGTAATATCTAAGTTGTCACGAGTTTGTTTTTTATTGCGAAAACTAAAAAACTGTGTATCAAATCACACACTTCTTTCTGTTTACCATAGTTTATTTCATACACACTTATTATATGGAAATATTCTCTGGGGAAATAGCTGTGGGGCCAGCAGGGTGTTTACTTGGCAAAGAAAAGCCCTGAGGATCATGTTTGATATACCAAATAAAGTCAACTGCAAACCTTTCTTTATAAATAATAATATAATGACACTTTCAAGTATTTATATTTTTAATAATTTAGTCTTTGTTAAACAAAACATTACAAATTTTACTAAATGTCACTCAATACATAACCACTCAACTAGACAATCAAACAACCTGTACATCCCACCAATTAGACTTTCAAAATTCACAAAAAGCCATAAATATTTACAATTACAACTTTTCAATAAACTTCCCATTCCATTTAGAGAAATTGATAACATAAACCTTTTCAAATCAACATTATCAAGATGGCTAATTAGCAAAGCCTTTTTTTCTATAGACGGTTTTTTTTAAACACAAATAATTACTCTGAACTCTTAACACTATTGGCCACTAGGAGGCAGCCTGCATGACCAAAAATCTTTTTATAAATTTCCTGAATATTTACAAATTGTTTAGTTCTGAAACATTATTTACTTAAGTTTTGTATAAATTTGTGTAAAGCATTCAATCTTAGAATTTTAAATTTAAATATTTAGGCCTGTATGTACAGTTTTTGCAACAAAATGTTCAATGTTTCATAGGATGATGTATAGATTTAAGCATGATGTCACATTTGTGTCCTGACTTCTGACGTTGTCTATTGTAATTTTATGTTGCTGAATGACAATAAAGATTATTATTATTATTATTATTATTATTATTATTTATTAATGATACTTTGTAACTACAAATAATAGTATGGGTAGCCGAGTGACTGTTGTGCTGCCCTACGTTATGGTTGCTGGATTGATCCCGTAATAAGATCGATTCTGAACCTAAATACCTAGATTGTCAATTAACGAAGTTGCTATGTTTTACAAAAAGGTCATGTTAGGATGGTGACATTATGCTATATGTAGTTTTCGTAGGGTGCGTGGAATGGAGTCTAGCGGTACTCACCTTCTATAGGAATTGAGCGTTGCGTGGTGCACAACGTCTATAAGCAGGCTTTTGATACCTTTTGAAGTAAATTGTGAGAACAGGGAGATAGAATTAATTAACAAATTGTTTTATAATTACAATTAAACTTTGGAGTAATTTTACAGAATTTCACTTTAACAATAAAAGACAGGGATCCTCATTCTTGCTGCTTCTTATTTAAAATAAATTCTGCTTTCTAAATGAGTTTACATGTTAAATAAAAGAAAACTATCTGGAAGATGCATTGACAGAAGGTGTAAAATTCAACTTGTCAATGGTGTTGGCAGTTTTTGTCGTTGTTGTTTAGAACTTACATTGAATAAATATTAGGCTATACATGATAATAATATGCAGTAATGACATGATGCGTTAATATACTAGCAGCTTAAAATATATGCCTTAAATTTCCAGTTTTGACTAATGAATATTTTTTTTTACGAATATAAAATATATTTATAAATGGGAACAGTTAATAAAAAATAAAGACTGCAAAACTAAAATTTATTTCCATTTAATTTTGGAATAAATTAATTTCAACAACAGTTACATGACTTTCATTGCTTACTGACCTGCTACAACAAATACAGTTGCCAGAGACAGTGGATTTATATCAAGTCTATTTCTGCAGTCAGTGAACGCTGTACCATCAGATTGGCAGCCTGTCAAAGAAACTGGCCTACCTCTCGATCAACCTGTCTAGAGAGGAATGTTTTAAGTTGTCTGACCTGCAAACCGTGTCGGGTGTTGAAAGTGTTGATTTAATGTTACTCATCATACATCTATGGTTGAATTGGATTTGTCACAGGTGTGACTGTTCGGCCGTAAAATTTGTCGTTTGCTTAGCACCACCCGGAAGAACATCTTAAGGAGTTTTTGCCTCGGGCGCAAACATCATCACATGTTAAAGAATCTTTTTAAATGTATAGGTACTTGATTCTTACTTACTTACTTAACTTGATACTTACCTACTTTACTTGATACTTACCTACTTTACTTGATACTTACCTACTTTACTTGATACTTACCCACTTTACTTGATACTTGTAACTCTCCCACTGGAAGGTCTGGTGTGCCGTGGTCGTCAATGTGTTGTTGGCCTGATGATTGAAAAAGTCTCTTGAGAAGGAATTGTTTTAGTTTTGATTTCGAGGCTTTTTCGTCTACAATACTTCTTATTTCTTTTGGAACCTGGTTGAATACCTTTGTACACATGAATCTTACCCCATTTTTCTCTAGGCTTGATGTTAATAGGCTTATTGTTTAGAAAATTGGTGCCAAACTAAACAGGTGTATTTTCTGTTTGCCTTGGCAAACTCTGCTGTTAATGCTAACAATGGATGGATTATCTTTATAAGTTTGTTTTTATTTGATTATTTTGATTTGATTAGACTACTTGATTAACTGTAACAGACTTATTAAATGGGTACCAAACAGCAATAAATAGCCTTTTCTGTGTCGGAAATTACTCAAATGGGAACATCGTGCAGCCTGCTTCAACAAAATTGCCAAAAATATTTTAGTAAGGATCCTCATCATGAGAACGTTTTGTGTCCGAACAGCTCCAGTCAAGCCAACTCCAACACACATAACCCCTTTGTATTGCATTAAAGTAGCCATTCCTTAAAGTCTGTCACAGTTAATCACATAGCAAAGACAAAACAACCAAATCAAAACTAACAAACCTATACCATCCATTGTTGACATCAATCAGCTGTTGTTCAAGGCAAACGGAAAATATACTTCTGATAAGTTTTGCACCATTATTTTGTTAACGCCCAGTAAGTGAATGTATGTAATCTATAATATTAAAACGAAACAGTGTTTTTTTATTTCACGATTCTGAATCAACCACTCGACGGATTTTCATGATTTTTGTGTTGAAAGAAAGATAATTTTGAGAACTAGGGAATGTCGAAGCCAAAAATTTAGTTTAGGGTCCCAGTTTTTTAGAAATTAAGTTTTAATTTTTAAAAAGTCTAGCAGCCGACGCTAAGATTCTAAACTAGCTTTTGGCATAAAATAATTTGCTTAACATAACAGCTGTAAACATTCAGCTTTTGTGTCACAAATTCAGCATTTGGATAAAAATGTAAAGACATACTTAGGGTTGACGTATTTATACTATGTGTAATGCTAATCATTGATACGTTCAATTCTTCTGTAAGAGGATGACAGATTAATTAAACTATACATAGTAAAATACTAGGATGTTCAAATTATTTTTTAAAGCAATCTTTGTAATCTTCGATTTGTTTTAGAGCAATATAATTTGTTTAAACTAACAGCTGGTTAAATATAAACTATGGAACTATGAGGTTATTTTATTTACTCTTATTTTGTCATTGATTATAGGAAATAAGTAAGATTAGTAGAGATAATTAGACAACAGTTTAAAATAGTTTAGACCAAAATTAATTAAACCACAGTACAAATCGAGGCTCTGTACACGAGTCTTAATAAAAAAGGATAAATGCAAATTATTTTACTACTCCACTTTTCAAGGAAAGAAATAGAAAAATAACAATGTTTACATGTTTTAATTCTTCATGGTAGCTTTTTGTTTACAATTAATGTTAGTCTGCTTTAACTTTGTTTGGATTAGTCCCGGAAATATTGATGTCATAAAAAGATCAAGAATAACCAGGAATCGCGATTTTAAATTACCACCACAACCTCAGCCGGGTTTTATACAAAGATAAACAGATGGATGACATAGATTGAACACAACGTCAACATTGACCTAGGATACTGCAATTAGACAAACCATCCTTTTATGAAATCGTGTTCAGTTGTGGTTACGTTTGGGGGTGCCTATATCAGCGCCCCCAAACGTGAAAATATCACTTATATTTCAACTATGAATATATTGTAGTTTAAATTAACTAATATGGGAAATTACGATGTAGCCTACATTTATTCAATGAGGGTGGGTAATTATCAAGGAAAGAACTGACAACGGTATGGATAATAAACATTGACAATTGATAATAAACATTGACAATTACGTCATTAGCTTTACTAGCGTGTTTATTTTTTATATTCCTGCTACATGAGACCAGTTTTTTTTTTCAAATGAATGTTATTTGAACCAAACAGCTGTTTCAAAACAAACTGTTATTGTTTTTACTTTTCTTTGTTTACACTTTTTTATTTAGCAATTAATGCAGTAAAATTGATATAAAGGATAGGTGTGACGATTAGTTTTGATGTTAGGACACCAAAGTTAAATTATGTGTACTAACTGGAAATTGTGTATAGTAGTTGTATTGTGGTGATAATAATTATGGAAGAGGCAGGTATGCTATGGAAGGTGGTATCGTTGACTAGGTCTATACACTTCTCAATTGACTATTACTCTCTCCACTGTAGGCTACTTATAATCAGTGTGCGAATCGGCTGCAAATCTCATTTCAACGCTTTTCACATCGTAAAAATTGCGGAATTTTGCTGTTTTATTGTAAAATTATTGGATTTAAAATGCATATCGTATAGGCCTATGATGGAATAAAAACATATTTGGTCACACAACATTTGTTTACAAGACGATTTTTCACATTAAAACTGCAAGAAACTTTGTCTTTATATGTGTAAACTAGCTGATCTGAATTATACACGGTTTTAACTGACTACTGAATTCCCGTACGTAGGACGGGCTAACACCTTGTTTTATTTAAAATAATAATTTTTTATTCTCACTTGACACACTTAAACTATACCTTCAGCCATATCTAAAATGGTGGCAGTGTATAAAATAAATTATTTTTAGCTATTTTTTTGTAATGTAATAATTGAAAAATGGTTGTTTTCAAAGACTAAAATATGTTTATGTGTGAAATTACCTACCATGTTTGTTAACTAACCCAGTCCAGTGAAATATTACCCATGACACTACAGCTGATTTCATGTTGATTGGCCTAGAAAAGAGTATCACACATGCCAAATGGTTACAGCAGAACCTTGCTTGATAAGATAAAAGGTCATAAACGAAACATCATTAGTTGTTTACTGACACATTCAAAATAATTATTTTGTATTGCAATTTGTTGGGTTTTCTGCAATTTTACATCTGCATTTTATTTTCTATAAATTTTAAGCCAAAGTTTTGTCATATGAACACATGTACTATTGTTAGAGAATGTATACAGTAGCTTAATTTAATCATAAATTAACTTGCTTTTTAGTTCAAAATCATCAGAGAATGTGAACAAAGAAAACTTAAACTCCACCGACTTGTTTATTTAGTTGAACCGATTCTCAATCAAACGACATTGTAATCAACAAGCTCAAACAAGACAAACAAAATTCTCAACGTTTGCCGCTTGTTTAGAACTGATTTAAGTTTTCTTCGTAGATTTAATGAAAATAAATCTTGAATACATCTTGTTTGCAATGGAGTTGGAATACATTACGTTGAATCATTTTTTTTCTAAATAAACCTTAAGGATGATAAATTGTTGTCCTAGTTTATACAAAGTTGTAAGTTTAAAAAAGAGCTATTAATATCATTGTTTTGCTGTTTTTTACCAAAACATTTTTGTTGGGAAACTTTGATGGTATAATTAGTTAAAAATAATTGTAGATTGTTCTTGAAGAAAGAAAAGTGTGATAAAATAATAATAAAAAGTAAATTTTACAGAGTATATAATTTTTGAAAATAATAATGTTTATGTTTGTTTCAGAAACCATTTCTGGCCAGCGCACAAGAAGATGACCCCACATTCACAGCGGACGGCTACGTCGCACTGGGAATTCTTTACCTCTTCTTCGGTATCTTCCTATGGGTCGCCCCGAGCATAATCAGCATGATCGGACCCAGAGCTGCACTGGCCGTTAGCTCCCTCGGATATAGGTAATAGGTAATGCTGACTTCTTACCCCCTCCCCCTCCCTTCCTCCAGTCATACCTGTGCCTGTCCTTTACATGATAGGCTACTACTAAGAGAAAAAGAATATTTTATTGCATTATTTATAAAAACAATACTAGGGACCTTGCAAAATTTTTTATATCCTTAGAGCGAAGCGGTATCTTTCTCCAGTAAAACAATTTATATCAAAAGTTTGAAATATTTTAGGACTGTACACAATATGGGATTCTCTCTAAACGTGTTTACAACATAGGCTACTGTCTCCAAAATCTTAATGAATATTTAAATAATCAACACAATTCACAAAATTGGGTTTAAAGTTACAATGAAAATTAACACATATTAAATTTAGTGCCACAAATGACGATGTCTATAAAAAGTATTATGGTTTAAATACAAAATACCATCACTTGTCCGATAGTGTTTTTGTATCAATATCTCTAATTATGCGGTGTTTGGCCATAATTATATGTTTTGAGAACAAGAACTGGCCACCAAGGCTATTGTCTGTCAGTTGTTTAAAATATGCTAACTAATTATTTATTGAGGTTCCTGTATTTTTTCTATCTTTTTCCCTAGACATGTATTGCTTTCAGTAGGGTACTTAACTTATTAGTGTACATAATTAAAATAGATTTATTTTGATTAGCTGTGTAAAACCAATCAAAGCTTAGTTTATTTCAAAATTGAGTTTATTTTTTTCTCAGAAGGGCCATGGGCCTCTCCTGTCTATGCCCATAGCCCATGTTAAAGTATGAAATAGATAGGACTCTTCTCATTTCAAAAGATTTCAAAATAATAGGTAATCTGTTAGTGTTAGTATTTTGGTTTTAAGGGAAGAAAGAAAGTTAGGGTCTCTTTCCATCCATTTGTGTCACAGTGTGTTGAACATTGATTGTTAACAATAAAGATAAGGGGTTTTCTAAATGGATTGGGAAAAGTTACTATTCATAAAAGTTTTTAAATCAGCTAGGTATGAGGTAGAGGAGTTTCTGCTAATTTCAAAGTTCCAAAAGCAATTTGTAATCCGCTAGTGTGCTGAGGTATTTGAAGGCCACAGCACTTACAGCTATAACGGGCCGAGTCGTGCCGAGTGTTGTGTTGTGGTGATCACATGTCGAGCACGTCCAGCGTTTGTGATGAGTCAGGCCTAGTCGGCTGGTGACAGGAAATGCAACTCTAGCGTTGGCACAAGCACCTACCTACGTGTAATTATAGAGTCTTACAACACGGACTACTTGAATATACTATCAGTATCCGCTTTGTATTTATGTAAATCACTCGTGGTTATATTGTGGCTTCTTAAAATGCTGAGAAAATTGTAAAATTTTATTTTCAAATGCTTGCTTAAGGGTTTGAAATGAGTCGTGAATAACTTTCAGTTTTGTGTATTGGCTCATTAACAATGTTTTTTAGAGTGGGAGATAGGTGTGGTAAATCCATTCAAACAATAGTTTCTGTTATGTGTTGCCTTCTCTTTTTTATTTACTTTTTGTTAAGTATTTCATTAAGGGCCAATATAATTTTTGCTTTTAAAAGTAATTGTTTTTACAGACAACGAATACAATTTTTTTGTGACGAACAAGTTTTCTTGCTAGTTTGTTTTAAAACCACTTAAATTAGTGTAACTTCAACTGTAGTTTCACACATTTTCTTCGCCTTATTGTTGATTTCAATAATTGTTAACATTTTCACATATTTTTACACTACATTTCTTAAATGTTCTGTTAAATGTTAAATTAATATGGGTATTTTGTTTATATTTGGCCTGACATTGTACTTTAATATCTTTATTTCTCCACCTTGAGCCTAATACATAACTTGACTGATAAGAAAACATGTGTATAACTAGGTATGAAATGTCTTATCAACATGCCTTAAAACACCTTCTAGTCAATCTAATCAGCTGACTTTTATTTAAGATGAATATTTACCAGTTGTTTCCTGTTTTAGTTTAAAGTTTATTTAACTTCAAGGTCAAGTTAATGATAAGTTCAAGGTAATGAAACATAGTGTTTCCCTTCTTTGAAATCTAGGTTAATGCTGAAAGTTAACAATCCGAGAAACATTTTTAACTCACTCCAAAGTAATCTTGTTTGAGATAATAATTTCATTTCAATTGAATTATCCTATTTATAATAAAGCCATTTGAAGACAAATTATCACATTTAGACAGTATGGAGAGTTTTATCATTTCAACAACTACTATTGTACACTCAAGCATCCCATTATATTTACATAATATTCTGACATTATAAAGATATAGATATCTACAATTCTTTTGTTAAGAGTTTACAGCACTTCATTTTTGCAAACCTTTTTTTGAAGATTTGTTATAGGCTCTTAATTAGAAGTGATTGTAATTTAAATTGTATTGTAAAATCTTTTTCATTAGTGTAATTAACTTATTATATTTTGTTGTTACATCACAACTTGATGATTTGTAAAACCACACAAAAATATAAATAAATTATTAAGCCTCTCCAATCTGTCTGTGTACATTTCACCTTATGTAAATACTTTTTTAAAGAGTTGATGTTTGTAATTTTTATCTTTTGTGACCAGTCCTAGATTTTGGTGTTACAAAAATGTCTAAATGCCGGAGTCTTTTTTCAAGCTGTGTAGTTCCCAAAAGCTATGTTAAATCCACTAAAATTGTGCACATTTTACTTTATCCAACGAGATGATCATGATCATTGTACTAAACTTACCGATTAGCTGGAGTACACAATCCACTATTGTAGAACCCTATTTTTGTGATCATTGATTTTTTTTCATCCTGCTGTATTACTAGTTTTACTGAAAAAAAAGAACTGTACATTACCTCATTGGTTATTGAACCGACGATGCCTCCTACTCTCTTATGTGTTATTCTGCATAAAGAGTTAAGTACATCAAAGTTCTCTTGGACATAGGTCTTCGACACAATTCTTGGTCTGCCGATCGATGGTTTTACCTTCCGAGGTTCTAGGTATTTTTATCATCATATAAAAGTTAATATTTTAGCTTATAGTTTTGTGTGTGTATGACTCATTTGACTCTCGTACAATAAAATATCTAACCTTAAGATTTTCTAATGGTCTCTCATTGTTTCAGTGCCTTTATCGCATCGTTCTACCTGCGCAAGACATGGCTCGTGTACGGAGGCTCGATAGTGAACGGCTGCAGTGCTGCCTTGCTGTGGACGGCTCAGGGAAACTACACGATCCTCAACTCAAGGCCGAAGACCATCACCAGAAACACCAGCATATTCTGGGTCCTGTTTAAGTGCTCGTAAGTATACATAGATTTTGATTGGTTAATGGCCGAGTGAAACTGGAACACATATCTGAAAAGATAGGGGGGGGAGGGGGGTTTAGAAAAATATTTCATGGCTAAATAATTGGGGATGTAAAATTGAGATGAAATAGTCAAGTAAAACATGATACAGAGCAACAGGATGATTTTTGTAATTAGGAATTAGTTTTAGTAATTCTGGATATCTAGGTTATCTTTGTGTAAAATGTCAGTTAATTTGGTTTAGATTCTGATATTTGGTTTAATTTGATAAGTGTCGTCAATGTCAACCACCAAAATGTTACCATCAAAGTTCTAAATTGTTAATCAGTTTCTCATAATTTGTTATATTGTTATAATTTTTTTTAGGTATTGTTATATTTTATAAATTATTTTATATTTTATCAGATATTGTTATATTGTTACATGGTCAACATTTAATTTATATGCACATTTATTTTAATTTTTCTAAAGTCCATATTGTTTGTCCAAGCTAAATTTTCAAATCAGAATGATTGAAGTCAAATGATATTTAGGTATTCATCATTACACAATTTTTCAAATTACATTTACGGTTTAAGTGTAATTTTTGTTGTTTTATCTTATTTATTATTCCATAATCTTGTTGTGTTGTGCATGTGCTTAATTTTGTCCTTTGGATATTCAACAAATAAGTATTGTAATTCCCCTGTGATTAATGAAAAAATGGTAAATCCGTAAATAAATTAAACAGATTTTGCATGTAAACAGATACACACCTCATTTTTCTATTGCAAAGTAATTTTATTTATCTGTTTTTCCAACCCTGAATGTTATTTTAGGGTATAAAAACTTTATTTAAAAGAAATGCTTTGGCTGCTTTATAGTTTGAAGTGAATTTCATAACCCAAGCAAACTATAATTGCCAAAGTAGTTTTGTAAAATTGAGCTATACTGAATGATCAAACATTGCATTTCTTGATGCAATCTTCCACTATTATCAGTTGGATAAGATAAATTTCACAGTGTCTTGTGTTGGGTATGGAATGGAGCACAACTAAAAAAGTAAAAAAAGTAATTTAAATGTTCTTGAAAACTCTTAGTTTGTACTCGTTTGTACAGTTTTTAAATATAAAAAATGTTAAGTGATTTTCTTCTTGGTTTTGATGAACAAGATATATTAATTCTATCCAATGTTTACATTGGTTCAAGCTTAAAACATTACTTCCCTCAAACCTGGGTCATTCTTATAATCAGTAAATATCTGATTATATATGTTTTCTCACCAAAATTAAATTTGTTGTTTTTAATTTTTTTTCATATTTATAGACAAAATTCAATTCTTACATCCAAAAACATCTAAGCAGCTTAGGTTGATTTCCTTTAAAAGCTTTTAATGTTCTCAATTACAAAATTCCACCGTTGAAACTGAATAAAATCTTCAATACTACACCTAAGAAACAAGTTAGGCCAAATAAACATGTTTGTTTGCTCCTATAGCTAAGGTAAAGTTATGTTATGTTTTGAGTGGCAATTAAAGCAGTTTCCATTCGGAAGTTTCCAAATCGTTCAACAGAAAGTCACTGGGTTTGTGTGGATTAATTTGTTTGAGGGTGTTTTAAACTTTCCACTCAGCACAAGGACAGACCACTGTGCCCTTAGGTTGGCCAGTCCAATGCCCCAATGTGACGAACAGTGAAATCTGAGTTAATTGATGCTTGTGAGAGTGTGAGTGTTTCTGCGTAGGACCTTGACTATCCCAACGTTTACAATCTCGCCCAGCCTAACCGGTTCTCCGGTCAACCGGTCACATAATTGATTCATATTGCCTTCCTCATTTCTGCAGCGAAACAAACAGCTGTTTGAGAGTTGTTGTATCTGCAGAGAAAACATATTTATCAGCGTTACGTAATATATTTTTTGACATATTTTCTTTATGTTTTATAAATTTAGTAATAATAATTTTGTTTACAATTTTACACGTTTTAATTTTGTAAAGTGATTTTTTTTATTGTCTTCAGTTTATTCCTCAAATTAGTTAAAATAAATTTCCTTGGCAAAAGGTTGTTGTAGGTAGGTGTATTTAAGTTCTGTACAGTACCATATAAACCTTAGTATAAACTAACTATATAATAGAGGTATTTTAAAGTTATATTTAATAATAAACGGTCTAAAACTAAAACTTGCAGCCATATTGCCGGTACTAAATATTGTGTAAATTATACCTATACAATCTTGGCTGATACATAAGATAATTTCAAATATAAACGTTTAATTTTATTATATTTATGTAAATAACCAATTTTCATAGTTTTGAATCACACACTTTGTACAACACATTAGATAAAATTTTTAACAACAACAGTTGTCGATAATTATAAACCACTCTAACTCTTGAGTGTTACTAAACGGTAGAGTGGAGAACTGATCAGCTGACCTGGCACTCGAGACAATCCAGCCACAACCGGATACAACCGGTAGACGGTACTGCACATAGCACTGAGAAATTCTCTCAGACTATAGGACATGCGTTTATATTCAATTTAATTAGCCGAAACGTTTAACTATTAATGAGAAGGTCAAAATGATCAGCGTAGTCTAGTTGGAAGCCACCATCTGTTCTGACGTCATCGTTGTGGCCGTGAACTTACAACTTACAGCTGAGAAGTGGGTCGTGGGTGTCGTGTTGGTAATCAAGGCAATTAACTGGCCGTTACTTTCACCGATTGAGCTAGCTGCTAAATTATGGCTACTGTGTGGGGTTCATGCTAAAACTTGTCTGTCTGTGTGTTCGTATGTTCACGGTGCTGTTATTTGTGTCACCAGCTGGAAGTTCATTTAAGTCAATGAAGTCAATAGACTATTCGTTCAAAAAATTAAATTAAACAATTTTAGTAGATAATTTTAAATTAAAGTTTGAAATGTTAAATATAATAGTTTTAGCATATAATGTCCTTGCTGAATTCTACAACAAGACGCTTAGCGCTTTATGATAGGTTTATGATTTAAATTGAATACCTTTCTATGACAAATAAATAATATTAAGTAAAATATAAAAACATTACACTTTTTGAATACATTTTAAATGTACAAAAATACTATTGTAAGATTAAATAAACAATATTTTTTACTTGACCCTTCTTTTACATTGATTTACTATTTAGTTAATTGTAACGGGAATAACGTTAAATGAACATGTTTAATGTGTGCATTTCAGTATGGTGAAATAACAAAATAAAACACAATTATTGGTAATTTTAAAATTGAAACTCAAATGCAGTTTTTAAAACTGTTTTTATCAGTGACCAAAACGATTTGACCTAAAGATGACCTTATCTACATCAATACCGTTAGTAAATCTTTTGTTCATATTTATTGTAGTGGAAACTAAAATTTAAAATAAAAACTGTCACAGTAAGATTATCTCACTTAAAGGAAAAACAATAATGTACAAAATCATTGCCATATGGTTAATAGATTTAAAGAAAATTTAATTAAATTAGCACAAAAAGCACCTAATCAGTCTCTGTGCAGTGTGCATGACCTAAACATGTTTATAGATTAATTCACTATCAAGTCACTATCAATAACTTTGAATGTGAGTCATTTCCAGGAAGTGCCAGTTTATCATGTTTATTTAGTTGAGAATGCATAGGCTGCATTGCAACTCAACAATTAACTCTGTAAAATATTTAACCTTTGTACATTTTTTATAGTGACATGCTATTATACAGTATGAAACATTATCTATATAATTAATACGCTACATGAAACTTTGTCGGTTGAACTCCTCCGCCATTTCTTAACCGATTTTATCCATTGACGTCTCATTGGAAAGAGCGTGTCGCGTAGATTTGCAAACTGGCCTTACATTTTTTTTAAAGTCCCTTGGACTCTGCCCCAGTGGCTTTGAAAGTTCCCATGTTATCCTTATGAAGAACATAATTGTTTACATTTTGATCAGCTGTATAAATTAATTGCTGTTATTTATTTTTCAAAACAATGAAACGCATTGAGCACATTTATTGACTATTGCATATTTATTGAGTTTGTGTAAACATAACCCCCAAGACGGATCGTGTTAGTATGGTTGTACCTTAAATATGTGTATTTATCGTTGTTTTGTGTCGCTATGAGGGATCGTGTTAGTAAGATTGTAACTTAAATTTGTGCATTTATCGCTGTTTTGTGTAGCTATAATTTGTTTATTTGTTTTTTTTTAATGCCTCCGACGTGACGACAACGAAACATAGACAGGAGGCGTAATCGTGATAACGTCCGCAGCTACAGAACAGTGGCGCGTAATAGGCTTAACTCATCACGGTCAGCAAATGACCCTGGACAAACTCATTTATTAGGTTACAAATGCGCCCTAACACTTTCCCCAAAACAACTTTTTGTTCTCAATTGGCCCTCTATCAATGACCTGTGTTGCCTGTACAGCGAGGCATTTTGAGAAGGAGAAAACCGGCCGAAATGCTTTAGGTTTATCAATAACGAAGATAAACATGGTCTGAGTTACACACCGGTAATCTTTGAGTTGACTCTTTTAAACTCATTGTAAATATGACTGTTATTCGTTTTGAAATAACTCCTGTAATACTTTGCAATTGCTCGAATTCGAGCAACATGTACACTAGTATGAAATAATACTGTACTATATCCACAATAAATATCCTTATGAATAATCAGTCTACGACCTAATGTTACTTGCCACAGTATAAATAAATTTGTCAAAAACTGTTTCTGTTTGTTAAATAAATAAAATTATTCTACACTGTTGATGGCAGAAGAAATTTTTGAAAAATTATGTAGTGAAAACGTTGAGCATAGGCTGATACTAGGTTTAAAACTAACTTTAAATATCCGTGGAATCGTCTTTCATTAGTAGAAAAAAAACCGACATACATGGGCAAAAAACTGTTTAACTGAACAAATATTTAACTGAAACTGTTTAACTGAACTGTTTAAGCAGTCTCAAGAATTAAAGAACAAAATACAGTCCAAGCATTTCTAAAGCAGCCTTGCTAATTTTCTTCTAAGAAAACCCTATTACAATATAGATGAGTGCTTAACTGATCAGGATGTGTAAAAATAAATTTGTTTTTATCAAAAATGTTTAACTGATACATTTTGTTTAAACCACTTTTATTTTTATAGTTTTAGTTTATTTTAGTCTTTTATAACTCCTTAGTCTTGAGGTATTTGTATTTTGACAATGTCGCCTGTTTTATAGCATTGCTATATTATGTAAACGTTACGTGACAATAAAGATTTCAACCTACTGTGAAGTAAACATATCACATTGTTTTTTCCTCTGGTTTAATCCATTCCAAAAGAAAATGTTTTGCTGGAATCATTACAATTTGAATGTTTTTTTTTATGTTTGTAGATTAGTAAATTTTTTCAACTAATAAATAATTTTACTTTAGATTCAATTTTTTGAAATTTTTCATGCATTGTTCATATATACCTCCAATACTTTAAAAGCCCAGGGGGTAGAGCCCTGACTGAAATATTAAAAAGTAGTTTTATTCATATTTGAAACTCACCAAACATTTTTAGTATGCCCTTAGTAATACCCCTACAAACTGTTCGGAGGTTGTTGCAAATTTTATCATACAGTAATCCATTTTGTAGTATTAATAAATTTGTTTACAAAACCCTTTAGTATGGACATAAACTGTATCAACTTTAAAAAAGTTGAAAAATTTGTACACATATAAAACTATATAAATTCATTGTACTAAAGGATATTTTAAAAAGGATAAGAAAATATTGAAGACTTCATTAGAGAAAATGTCATCAGAACACCGGGATAGGGGCTGTAAACTCCCACATCCAATGACGTAAATGATCAAGGTCAAGTTTACTCCAATTTCAACCAATTGGTATTATTGGTCATAACATACTCTGTTGAGATTGTGTTGGTCAGAAGCCAAAGCCCTAATCCATTATAATGAATATCAGTCCAAATGTTGGAAAAGATTCAAGTACTATTGGATATCTTAAATATATTTTAATGTTGAAAACTAGGCCAACCTTAAATGGATGAAATTGAAATTCTCAAAATATTCAATTTATTTTATTTACTCAAAATAAAACATAACCTTCAATCACTGTTAAGTTTATCTTCATTATGGAATACATGATTTCTGTGGCTAATTTAATTGCTGCAGCCTTTATTTTCAATATTAATGAGAGTATGAGCATATACGCTGTATGTGCAATTCCAGATTTGAGTTCTTCCTACTCTTTTTCTGTGTTAGTGGAATTTTGTATGAAAGTGATTGTAGAAATTTGTAATTCATTTTGATAGCCCCAGGATTGTGTTTTATGACTAATAATGGTAAAAACGCACCTTGTCAGACAATCCTTGTCATGTATTGTGTTTACCATTATTAGTCAGTGGAATTTGGAACGAAGGACAAGTGATTCAAACTTTTAAATTTTTAGATGATGGGGATGGACCCGTCCTCTCGTACTGAAGTTTTATATGCTTAATACTAGGATAACCCCACACACCATTATATACCACTTAAAAGTACATTTTTGAATTATTACCTAAGATGTTGCAACATAAAAATCCTTTGGATGTTTCATTAAACCTATTTTACAGGCTATTCTTCGGCAACATCTTTGTGTTCCTGATGTTCCAAGGGAAGACGAGGATTGACTACGAGACGGGGAACACTGTGATCATCACGCTGTTCTGCGTAGCCGCCGTCGCTACGTTCCTCATGTTCTTCCTGCAGAAGCCGGAGCACGAGAGTCAGAAACGAGATGAGGCGTCGCTCTGGGCGTCTCGAGTGTCTTTCATCGCAGAGGCCGGGCCTAAGGAGGCCTTCTTGAAATCTCTCAGTCTTGCTATCAAACCCAAGATACTTATGTTGTGTCCGCTGTTTTGCTACTTTGGTAAGCGTTTGATAAAGTTGCTGAAAAAAGATTTTCTAGTAAGGGGTAATAATGCAGAGGAATAGTGCTTATAGTAGTATTAGTGCAAGACACATTCTTAAGAATCATTACAGAAACAATGCTAAACGTTGCAATAAAAATATCCTGGTTAATAGCAGGACAACAAGCTACAACGTGAATTAATTAAATTCCAAATTTGATGGTATTATAGCATGAAAGTACCTGGGGACCAAGCTTTGCTCGGGGAAAATCATTAGTTTACTCTGAAAACAGTTTAGTATTGCAGATACATTAATCCACTCCCAAACTCCACACTGCTTACCTTTACTACTTCCTTCACCACTCCCTACGTTGTGGACCTGTTTGCCCTCATTTTAGATTTGCAGATCTATAAATGCCACAGACAGTTCCCACACTCTGCACTGCTAGCCTTACTACTTCCTTCACCATTTCCTACGTTATGGACCTGTTTTCCTCCCTTCTCATAGCATTTTAGGATTGTAGATACCCTAATCTAATCCCCATTAACAGTTCCCACACTCCAGACTGCTCACCTTTACTACTCCCTTCACCACTTCCTACGTCGCAGACCTGTTTCCCTCCCTTCCCATAGCATTTGAGGATTGCAGATACCTTAATCTAATCGTCATAAACAGTTCCCACACTGCTAGCCTTTACTATTATTGATAAAAAAAGTCCTCCTACAATGTATCTAGTAATCTTCAGTATCATCTTTGCTCAATAGTAACAACTGATGTTTTTCCTTTTGTACTGTATTTTGTAATTGCTAGTATACTGTGGATAGACTACTAACAAGTCTTTTGTTTACTTTTTCCTTGTTATTCAATTCAACTAACATGGTTACTTAGCAACCCATAAGACTTTCAGTTTCATTTTTCTACGTAATTAGAATTTTGTTGGCAGTTCTAACTGCAATAAACTCGTTTTTAGACCAAAAATAAACTATTTACAACATTTGAAGACAATCGTCGGAGCCGTTTTCGAGATCTTGGTGCAAGCATACATACATACAAGCAAACATTGCTCGTATTAGAGTATAGGATAGTCCAAATAATTGAATAATAGATAATTTATTAATTGATAAAATTACAGGAACGATCTTGAAGTTACTCGAACCCAAAACTCTGATAATGTTCATTATCTATTGTTGGTGAGCATCTCCTCATGCCTTCTAAATTAAATCATAACAAATAACAAATCTTCTGGTTATATATATAAAACATAAATTAACTTTACAACAGATGGAGTATGATAAAACCCCCTTTATATCAATTTTAAATTAAGTGTTTAAAGTCATGCTTATAAGGTTACAGGCCAATGGTGTAAATCTTTATAAAAATTGAATAACATTTGTTGGAAAGTGACAAATGCTATCACCCTCTTTGCCGAACTTTGTTATTGTTGGATTATTTTTTTTTAAATTAGTGAACAAAATAGAATATTTTCCAACAATTTTAAAAACAGTGAGATGAAAAGTCAGTATGAATTTTTTGATGACTGCATAATACCGCTACATAAACCTTGTTGTTCTAATTGTTTAAAAAAATTAGTTTATGTACTGATACCTATATAATTTTCTAAACAAACATACATCTCTATTATTTTTTGTTCATAAACTTTTTAAACTTATATTTTCACAGAAATGTAGCTGGTGTAATTTTGTTTGGAGTAAAAATGTATATAGTGTAATGCATATAAAATGTTTAAAAGTATTAATCAACCAAAACAACAGATTTTGAGGAATTTTGTTGCAAATAAGGGAAAAGACCCGGGTATGTGTCATGAAACTTATCTATTGTGATACCTAAACAACAAAAATTAATTAGGTACAAAGAAAAAGTTTTAAATGTTGATGAAGATTTTTTTAAAGTATGAACATTAAGATGAAATATTTTTCATAACTACGTGTTGTATCGATAATCCATTTCACAGTGAAAGTTTTTGCATTTAATTATCTCAGAACAAGTTCACAGAACCTGGTTTTCCCTTGCGCTAATCTCAGGTTTCTCTTGAAATTGAGCATTAATAGCCAATCCATACTAATAACCTAATATCTAATATCCAATGTGCCCAACATTGGTTATCCCATGGGATGAATCCCATTATCGTAAATGTATCAGAGATTGTTAGTGTTTTCCTTATCAGCTGATGAGTAAGGTAATTCAGGGTTGCCACTGAAACCTAAAACTTTATACTTAATGTTCAAATCACCAATCAATTCCTTTGATGGATTGTAATAGTTACCTGTTTGTCTTCGCGGCCAAGCACTAGGCTTGTCTTATCAATCGCCTATGAAAATAGCAAAGTGAGATTGTAATGTCTTAATTGCCACAAAAGGTATCTTATCAATTTTTGTAGGAATTTAAAAATTGTAAGTGGAATAGAGTTAACAATTTTCAGTAGTTCTTGTTTTAGTTGTAACCAGTTCAAACATGATATACCGGTTCAGTACAGTTTTAACTTTTCATTATAATTTAAAATACTTTTGAATTGAAAAAGAAATTTTTAATACATATTTTATGGCTTGTTTCAATAAATAATCACAATGACCACTTCATGTAATGTTTGTAGGCAAAATATATTTTAATGTTTGTAGGTAATTGACAATAGTGTCGTGACTATTGTCTTGAAAATTTGTGTGTTTATTAAATTATACAGGGCGTTTATAAAAGAATCATCAGGTTTTAAAGGCGTGTACCTCACCCAATTCTTGTCCCACATTAATATTTGAAACATGTGCTTAAAAAGCATGTTTCCAAGTTTTATAATCAGCTGTTCAATAATCAGTCTTGGTTTTTTCTTGAACGTGTTTGCATAATTTTCAAAATGGTTACAATTCACGAAAAAACATTTTGAGTTTTTCATTATGACTCAAGTTTATCTTTAATAACTGTCCAGCGTGAGTTTCCGGAGCATTTTAGACGGACTCCTACTACAGACCAAAGAATTTTAAGGTGGTATCGCTAGTTTAAGAACTCTGGAAGTGTATTGAAACGTAAAATCATAGGTCGTGAAAGAGTTCTCTTAGAAACTGAGATGGATTGGCAGATGTAACGATAATGACATGACCCTTCTCAAATGGCCCCCTAGATCCCCTGATCTTTTGGTATGTGATTTCTTCCATGGAGTAAAAGACAAAGTTTATATACCGCCAATGCCTCAAACGCTTTAAGAGCTCCGTGGACGAATTCGCATGTCGTAGAATCAATCAACCTTGCGATGCTAGCCGGTGTATGGGACAATTTACAGCATAGATTGGAAACTTGCTCCACGGTTAATGGATGGCACATTGAGCACTTATAGGGGTATCTATGAAAAATTTAAGAGTTCTCCTTTCTGTTGATATATTTTATATCCGTATTTGTTTTCCATTAACGTCATTAAAATGTTTTAAAACCTGATGATTCTTTTATAAACGCCCTGTATTATGGGGGGTTTGTGAAATAGAGGTTATGTAGTCTATACTACTAATTGCATTTATTTTTTCCTGCTTTATCATTTTATAATGGTTAACTTCTTGAATTTCTCCATGATTGGAAATTTTACTTCTTCTGTTTACTTTGTAAACATTTAATTTGTAATTTATACATTATAATCACACATTTTCCTAAGTTAAATTGTGATATATCAACATTCATTGTTCTTGAAAAGAAAGATCTTACAGTTTTACAAACTCTGTACATAATTTTAAGATTTTATGAACAAAATCTTAAATGACACCATTTTTAAAATGGTGTTTAGTTAGGCACCCTGCATTCATCCATTAATAAAAATTATTCAGTGTTTGGAAGTTTTGCGGTATATCTTATGGTTTCTATACATTTGTGTTTTGTCTTGCGCAGGTTTTCAAGTGTCGTATCACTCCGGTATCTACGCAGCCTGTGTAGGGTTCACCAAGAGCTTCGGTGACGACAGCAAGAAGCTGGTACCTCTTGTCGGCATTGCTATTGGTCTAGGAGAGCTAATCAGTAAGTTCATATAAATTCAATCAAATTGTACTGTATTGTTACATTAAGTTACATTATTGTTAAATTATTTTGTTCTTAAATTGTAATAAGATAAGTTGTTTTAAAACACTTTAGTTAGTTAGGATAACTAATTCTTATTAAATTTTTAGTTATTGACTCTGTTCCTCGTCACAAAGTTATTTCTAAGAAGGTTAATATTGTTTATTTATAACTGAAGAGCAGCAAAAGCTTCTCTCTAGTTTACAAAACATCACCGACATCCAATTAATGCCAAATAACAGTTTTATATTTACTTCTTAATAGGGCTTTAAATGTCAGACGCTTATCTAAACAAAGGATTTGGCGGCAGGCAGCTAAATTTGTGTGGTAACATAATTTAAGTACTCTACCATGAAATTGCCTTAAATAGATACTTACATAAAATTGATGGTATGTGAACATTTGATTTTTCCTTGAATTTTTTACCTCTTTGCCATTTGGAATGTTTTCCCTAAAATGTATATTTAATCTGGTTTATCAATGTTAATGTTCTGAGAGTGATGATATCTGTTGAGTGATAGACAATCAAGGCTAAGTGTTTGTAGATTAAGTTAGCCGCCAAGGCTGAGTCCAGGGATATACTCATTCACTCTTGTGTTATCTTAGGCAGTGTAAACAGGTTTATAATCTCCAGATGAATAATTTCACTTAAACCAATAGTAATAATTGCTTGTTGTTTACTACAATAGACTATATGTTATACTTCTATATCATTCTTTCTGCCACTTTCACATCCTAGGACACTGGTTTCTAGCTTGGAACTGTTTTACACATTGCTAGTCTTAGAGGGTCGTAGCATTGTCACAAGGATAAAATCCATTAGTGATTGGGAGGACTTGAACCTGAGTACAAAAAATATTTATTTATTTTAGTTAAACATTCTGTAAAAAGAGTTCGCAAAAGGAGTTAGATATTGTTTAAACCCTCTTTTAGATAACATTTAATTTGTCCATAGCTTATACAGGTATAAACCATGATAAAGAGGACGAGTCCGTTTCAAATGTCCTATTTTATGGTCAATCAATCTTAAGAAGTTAAAGGGTATTTCAATTTAGAGAGATCTACGTCAGTAGTGTTTATATTATACGCAAAATCTATTTCTTAAAATAATTGACAATTTGTTTACTAAACTTTATCTTTATCGAGATCCGTATCGTCGTCTCCTCTATTATATTCTGTTGGCTAGGCCAACTACCCATGCCATGGGGAACAGGACGTATTGCCTACCCAGTTAATGCCAGACGTAGTTAATTTTCCCATTGATTTGAATTTTTTATTATGTTTTCGGTTGACCTGGGTTTTAGTGTAACGGGGTGCGGTTAAGGAATTTTAAAGGTATAATATTCTGCAGCACCTAAGTTTTGTCTTAAGTTCCAAACAGTTATTTTACTATCAAAATTGTTTTTACTAAAAGATCATACAGTGAATACAAAGGAGTATTGTAACTTTACAAAATGTAACTTATTGAAGGTTTCAAAATCTTGACTCGAGTCATGTACAACTACCCTGATTTGTATTAAGTACCAGTTAACATGGACACATGTGATTTAGAAGTGAATTGCGTTTGATCAACTGTCTCGCTTGCTGATGTAAGAAAATTGTTGTGTCCAAGTAAGTGAGTCAAGGACAAACGAGTCAATCAAGCAATTACTCTGTCAAACTGATCTGCGAGCGCGAGACGTTTACTTGTTAACTGTACGTCACCAGCGGAATAACTGAGACAACTAACACAACTCCCATCAAATCAATCTTGGAAGTGGATTTTAGCTTCTCACTGGTAGAATTGTGTTGAGTTTAAGTTGTTTCAGGACTACAACTGTTAAAAATGTTTGAAGCTTGGATATAAAATGCCATTACAGCTCCTAAACTGAATTCGGAACTTTGGTTATTATACCGACCACACCTAATAATAATTGTAACCTAACATAAGGGTGGACTATGTTTTAGGTTAGGAAGATTTTGTTATTTTAACTAATTTAAATCTTATTTGGAAGTCGATTTATCGGTGTTGTTGGTATAGTGCCAAAGTACCCTGTATTCTATACGACTAATATAGTTAAATTACCTCGTCGCCATTTCAATGAAAAGTACTATAGTATATTTCATCACTAGGGCCTAAAGGGACTCTTTTTGCCCCGAGGTCAAGTTTTACGATGAGGGTTAAAAGGACACTTTTTGCCCATGTGGTGAACTATATTTTTTGTCATATTGCATCATTAATTATTAATTAACAAACTAAGCTAGGAAACGAAATAACGTTTATGTAAAGATAACCGCTCAAAACGATTTCCAGCTTGTTTTCAATTAATGCAAATAAGCAGCTGTTTAGTAAATGATTCAATCATTTCGTCTAATATGATTGTGTTTCAGTACATTATACCATCGATATGTCGAGCGATCGACAACAATAGGCTAAAACCTTACCTAATAAATCAATCGATAAATAATTTCGATCGATACGATATCCATAATCAAAATTTACATCTGTTTACAACATCTGATTTTTACTCCCTAGAGAGTAAAAATGCTACTTTAGACTTGCAACGCATACATTAAAAGGGCTCTTTTTGCTGCAGTATGACGAAAAAGGATTAAAGTACCTTTTCTTACAGTATTTTACTGCGATTATTCACATGTTTTGTTCCTAGTGTAGCATAATCAAGTGTAACTTTTTTTCCACCTTAACATCCTAGAAAACTAGGTTCTAACCCAGAACCGTTTCACACATTAGTTAAGGTTAGGCCTAGAGAGTCGTGGCATAAAGACTAAGATTAAATCCATTGGTGCTTGGTGGGATTCGGACACGGGACCACGGGAGACTAGTGGTTGTGCTCTACAAGACCAGCTCAGTCTATCATGTGTAACTTAACAAAATTGTCCTTAACTTGTCCAAATGATTAGTTCATTGAAAATGCATAATTATTATTTGTATTAATGTTAATATCATAACATTAATTCCAATTTCTTTACTTTTCTGTGTAATTTTAGTTGCAATTCAATATTAAATGTCTGTGACCAATGCTTTATCTTTAATGTAAGTGATAAATTCCACTTAGACGAGTAGATTAAAATTCTGTATTTAAGGTCCCACCTGTTGATGCTACAATAATTGTAGCGAATCATATAACTAACAGCCACACAACAGAACTGTGTCCCAATTTTGTAACTGCGTGTATATTGAGTTATTTTAACATTTGATAAGATATAAATTCTGCAATGATAAAAGGCTTGGCTTGTTTTTGGGGGGATTTACTTATTTTATCATGCTTTTTGTGAAAGGGCCTCTAGCTAAACACATAATAGAATTTGGTAAAAATTAGTGCAATAATCCAGTCACAGTTTCCGAAGATTCAGAATTAAATTTGAGACCTTTTATGAAATTTTACAGGGTTTAACATTTTAGTCCACTACTACACAAATACACTAAATTCATCCAAATTTCATTAAATAGATCTTATTTTATGCTGTCGATGGACAAGAGCTTGAAGTAAGATATGACAAAATAACTAAAATAAGTAAATTACCAAATAAAACGAGCCAAGTCTTTTATCATTGCAGAATTTATATCTTATCAAATGTTAAAATAACTTAATATACACGCATGTGTTTCAGCATCTCAAAACATGAAACATTAATTTCTATGATTTTACTGTATAAAATAGGTTTACGCACCTTGCGTCGTCAATCCTGGTTTGGTCTCTGGCGTTGACAATGTAAAGTACGTAAACATATTTTATTTCGTCAAAAATCAATCCTGGTTTCAATGCAAAACTTTGTGCTGAAACCTAGGTCACAGTTACAGACTTATTTTGAACTGGAGACTGAATGTAACTAAATCATTATATTAGTTTTTAACCAGCTCAGGGGCAATTCCACATCTCATGATGTCAAAAACATTTAAAATTTCAATTTATTATCAATTAGACCAAAGATAACTTTCACCATAAATCTGCACTTCTAATGAGGGCAATAAGATAAAACAAAACTGCAATCAGCAGTGTTTCTAGATGTGTTAATTAATCATGTAAATAGGTAATAAAATTACTTTTTCATTAGAGTTTGATATATTGAGAGCAAGGTTCAATTCCAAGGTCTATTTTCACTTGAAATAATATAAAACTCTACTAACTCCATTAAGGCCAATTGATTGTTCAGCTCATTCACTTAATCTTTTTTCTTTTCTTTATTTCATAAAAGATTTTGAAATTTTAGCAATAGGTGTTAAGTAGGATGAGAATCGATAGTAGATGTTTTTGAAACATTGATGTTGTTTTTCTATCTATTTTCAATGGTATTTACATCGATGGTACTTTACCGATGTTTTTATTACATTGATGTTTTTGGCCGAGTATTGAAATATCGACGTTTTCCATTATTGGAGAGTACAGAGAACAGACAAAAAAACTGAAAAAATCGATGTTTTAGTCCCAAAAACATCATGATTGGTTACATAGTGAGAATCGATAATAAAAAAAAATAATTAAATAATGATTTAAAAATTGTCACATAAAAAATCGAAAAACTACATAATTATCTTCTGTGCTCTCACCTTGTTGCAAAGCACGGGTAAGGCCACTATTGTTTTTAAAGCTTTTTAAATTTTTTGGGCCTGCTGATTTGCTGACAAACTATTGATGTCGTCTGCATGCTTTAATTTCTTAACATTATGTTTACTGTTTCAGCTGGCTCAGTTCTGATCCTCAAGGGCACGCACATCTCCAAGTTCAAGTGGGGTGGAGTTTACATTGTTTGCATCGGATTCTTTGTTCAGGCGCTTTGCTACTTGATTTCATTCTTCAACTTACCAAACTCTGCGAATTTCGGGGACACACATGAAGCAGCTTATATTGAAAGCAAGTAAGTAAAGACTTGTTTGTAAGGTTAGAGAGTATGTCCTGGTACATAGGAGCAGGACACACTTGTATAGTAGAGTCTCGATTGTCCAACCAAAAACAATTGCAGTAAGGTCAAATAAGCAAAAATATCGCATTGCACAGTGAAAAAAAATTCTTTACCTGTTAAAAATATCAGATTTATAAAACTTTTGTTGCCAAACCTGTTGAAGGCTTGTTACTAAAACTACTTTTAGCGAATTTCCCATATTTTTATTATAGTCACAATTATATCACATGAAAATATCAATTGATTTTCCTGTATTAAATCTCCCACAGTGTGGATGGAAGGTCTGATAGTTGAGACAACTCTGTATAATTAATCATGTATTCATGATGTCTTTGTATTTTATTGAGATTTTGAACTTTAACAAGGCGTCTACTTAAGGCAAAAACATTTATACACTTTAGTAAAGTGAGGGACTGCGGCGGCACTCACTTTACTCACTTGAGTGCCGCCGCAGTCCCGAGCCCGTTCAGCCGTGCGCACGGTGATAGTTTTACTAACTGTTTTCGTCAGTGTCGTGTTTTTATGTTTACGTGGTCAGACTACGTTTCTCAATGTAAAATATTTTACGCGGTTGCTACACCAACAATGCAACTAAGTGTGGAATAACCTAGTGCAACAGCGGAGCAGAAGATGTCCTAAAGGTCGAAACGTGCGTCCTCCATAGATATACTGGATTGGTTGACATAAGTTGTAATTATTAATTTAAACATCAATCCGTTTGCTACAAATCAATCATGATAATGACTGTTGTCTATTGGCATGTGTAATATTACATGTCATTCATTCATCATTAACATTAATTTCTCTATTATTTTGTATATTTTCTCTCATAATGTCTGTTAATGCCCCTGATAATGTATTATCAGTTATTTAATATGTTTCTCCTTGTTAATGTGTTATTTTATCAAATTTTGTTCAATGTTATATAATATCCCATCACCCCACAGAAACATCATCCTATTTCATGTTACAATAAAATATTTATGCAAATTCTCTCCATACCTATTAAGTACTCATCAAAAACCAACAATAATCATTTATTTAGAATGATATATAATTGTAAGAAAATTGCAATATAGTAATAAAATCTCAAATATAGTATTATTTTTCAAAATTATCCAAAGAAAATCAAAATTACTGTGGCAAGTGTCATTCATGTAAATTTAACCAGCTGTGCATCATTGCAACAATGGACATGGACTTCCTGAGCTTCTACCATTGCCTCTCCCCAGATCCTGCCAACTCTTCACAGTGTGAACATCATTCTATCGGAAATTGTGTTTGATTTAAACTAAAATTTATAATCCCAAAGTAAAACCTATATTTTAAATTTCTCATCATCCAAAAGTATTGGACAAGTGCATTGAAGAGTACCAATTTATAAGAAGACAGACACTCCAAATTTGGTAACCATCATCCATCCTATTTAGCTAAGGACAAATCTTCATTGGACATTTAATCAGAATAGCCTACTAGGCCCAAAAACTCAACTCATCAAGATATACATATTTCAAATTGAACTTTTATTCAAAATTTAATCTTCAAATTCTATTTTATTTCATTAAATTCAGTGAAACCATTTGGAATCTTTCTTTGGACATTAACATTATTAGCCTATATTAATAGCATCATGAACCTAGCTTAACTTATTTCAGAACAATAACTAAATTAAATTATTTGCATTTTAAAGAAGCCTAACATATCATTCGAACCGGCACGACCACCCCTCCCTGGATTAAGAGCTCATAGCCTATTTAAATATTAATTAGTGTACTTTAGAAGAAACCAGCCCAATATAAGCCTAGAATCTTTTGATCCACTTTGGAACCCCCACCATTTTGAAAATTTACCATTGTTAACTTACCCTGTAACTAAATTCAACCAATAACTTATCTTATATTTGTATTTCATTAATAAATTTTATATTGTAACTTACCAAATCTATTTATTCTTAAAATAATTCATAATTATAAGATTAAGACAAAGACTTACCTTATTAGACAGAAACAAAACACAAATTAGGAATTATCTTTATTAAGAAATAAAATTGACTTTCAGTTCAATGTGGGCTAACTTAGTAGCCAAAGGAATTTTGTAGGCCTAAGTTAATGAATAGCCTATAGAAAGCTTTATGGTGCGTAGCAAAATTGGCGACCCAACGTGTCGGCTTTCGAATGATATATTACGGTAGTCATAAAATATTGCAATTTTCGATTTAAGCTAAGTTAACCTTAAGTTGTACTAGATCGTAAGAACCCATAGCCTATTGTACTGTACGTCCCGTAATTAACATTCCCTAACCCCAATAACAACACAAAGCCGTTATACAAAACATTAATTAATCACGCACAATTTGCATAATTAGTACAATAATTAATCATGGCCGAGAAAGGATATAATTTAAGACCCAACCGGAAAAATTCTAACCTAAATCCGAATTACGAATACGACACTCAAACTGACAGCGAGAGCGAGATTGAAGAAGAACGTCGCCATCTTGATGACATCACATGCACGGACACAGAACAAAAAACACATCCACAGCAGACATCAGAACACACAGAGGAAGAAAACAACGAGTCCATGGACCAATCAGACAATAGTATTCCCATTCCTACAAGTCTGTTTGCATATGTTGCCACTGAACTGTCTAGTAAACAAAGTCTGAATGTTTCCAAAATGCCAGGTGATAGCCAAGGTCACATTAGCGGATCAATAACTCAGACACCCGCACCCGAACACAGCCGATCGTTACCGAATATAGCCGACGACGACGAACGTCACCTAGACCTACCAACACGGCAACGACTTGACAATCCTAGCGTCACTGTCGGTGAAACAGCGACAACAAATACTACTGTCACGTCAGCACTAATTGCACCATCAGATATTAATACTTTAATTGCTCTCATGACTAAACTAGATACTAAATTGAGCAACAAAATTGACGAATCAAATACCGAAATTAAAGCAGAAATTAATAATAAAATCAACAGCAAACTTAATGAATTAAAAGTTGAACTCACTCAAAGCTTCAATGATAAAATTGATGCTAATAGCCTAGAAATTCAAGCTTGCCGAAATGCACTAGAAACTCATATTTTAGAAAATCGTGAAAGTCAAAATAAATTCCAGATCGAAATCAACTCAATTAAGATCACTCAGACAACACAAGCTGAAGAAATGATTAAACTCAATGAGAAACTCACACAAAAAATTGATGAATCACAAGATCAAATGCGCCAATTCGTGATTGATAATCTTACACAACAACAATCAATATCTGATAATAAAAATCAACAGAGACAAAATGACATCCTATCTGCTGTCAAAACACAATTGGTAATGCATGAACAGAATTTTGACCAAAAAATTGAAGAACTTTCTCATCGAACCAGGCAAGAATCCAAACAAAATTCCAAAGCTAATTTGGCCATCATACAAAACGAAATTCTCCCAAAACTCACCATCCAAAACAAAACTTTAGAATCTCAGCAAGCTGAAATACAAAATTTAAATCGCAATCTAATAAAATGTGAACAAGAAGTGGAAACCCTCAAACAAAGCAAAACATTTGAAAACTTCCAAGGCCCAATCAAAATTATATGCAATGGAAATGAAGAGAAAGACCGACAAATACCAAAATTCAACGGCCGAAGTGGCAACCCAAAAGAATATCTTAATAAATTGAAAAGATATTACGACAGAGGACTTGAGCGAAACAGCAATTATGACCCGATTGAATATCTCAAAGACCTGCTAGAAACTTCATTCGAAGGTCCCGCCTCAAGATGGCTACAACTCGTCAAGACTGACTTAAGTTCCTGGGAACAATTTTCCAACGAATTCGAAGCTAAATACTGGTCAAGAGAAGTACAACGCAGCTTAAGAGCCAAAATCGAATCAGAAAAATACCGGTCAAATGGTACCCTCAGCCGCAGTGAATACCTTACAGAACGTGTAATTTCACTCCAATCTATGAGCCCTTGCCTAACCGAAGAAGAAATTGTGACACTGATGGCAGAGAGATTTGACTCCATCATACAAGACTGCATCAATGTACAAAACATCACCACCGTACGTGCATTAGAAAGACTTCTATAACGTGAAGACCTCAAAGACGGACCAAAGAAGACACGCACCAACAACCAGAATCACAACAGCTCATCCAATAACCGACCGACAACTCCAAATCAACAACCACACACCTATCATCAAAACGGCCGCTACGAGAATCAGAGAGCGTACCAACCCAAGATAACTTCATATCACAACAATTCATACAACAACAATCACCAACACAGAAATTATCCAAATCATCAAAATTACCGTCCTAACTACAATCATCCTACTTACGACCGAAACCATGAAAACAAACCATATCAACGAGACAGATATCCTCCACGTAACGGTGACAACAACCAACGGACCTACAGAAACCACCCAACCCAAGAACAAGCTCAGCTCTGCGCAGTAATAAGACAAAATAACTACGTGCCAAGTGCTCCTCCAAACGACCAATCATCACACAGTTACGAGCCACAAACTCATCCTGCACCAAATATACAGGAAAACGGTTCGGCGCTGTAAGCGACAACCGAGAGGGTCAATTATCATTAGTTAACTCTAAAATTACAGCGCCTATTTATGAAATTCTCGGTAATGAAATAAATCATCTTCAATCCCAAAGTATAATGTGCGATAAGAACTTCTTATTAGAAAATGATTCAGAAAATAATCAATCTCCAAATTTCACTCAAATAAGTTGCCCAGAAATTAGCATCAAACTTAATAATATTAGAGTAAACGCATTAGTTGACACTGGTTCATCAATAACTTGTATATCAGAATCCTGGTTCAGTGAAAACAAATCCAAAATTTCACCATTTGAAGAATTTCCAGTTAATAACACAGTAATCAAAACTGCTACAAATGAGCGATCTAAAAGAGTCTCTCGAATTATTTACGTTCCCACTACAATTGCAGAACACACCTTGCCATTGGAATATCTTATTGTACCAAATCTAATAAAACCTATAATACTAGGAGTAGATGTTTTGTCTAATCTTAAAATGGATCTGAATTTCAACACAAATGAAATAGATATGCAGATAAATAATCACAATGTTACTTTGAAGTTTTGTATGTGCAACCAAGAGGGACAAATATGTCACTTAATAATTAATGATAGCCATAGGCCAAATAATGAATATTTTAATGATGAAACGTTTGATGTATATCACGATGATCCAATATATAATAAATTAAACAGCACAATAAATAACTTCAAAAATAGAAAAACAGATCCAATCGAAGATGAAACATTAACCCAAGAAGAAATAGATAATTCCCTAGCAAGAAATACGTACATAACCGCAGAAGAACGTGGAAAATTAAGCATTTTATTAAATAAATATCAGCGAAAGAAGATGAAGATGTTTTATACGGCCCCTACCATGTATCAGCCCTCAAGAAATATTTGGAACCAACCCGAGCAATAGAAGCTGTGATCGACGAGATAAATAATGATGACCCTACCCTCGAAGACATTCTATATCAATAAATTTCATAATGTGTTTCATCCATCAACAGACTTTTGTGCATCATCATCTCTAACCAAATTGTGCCATGGACCTTAATCGCGAGTGCGTGACCCCATAAATTGTGTTTTCCATAAACTGATACCCAGGTGATAAAGTTTATAAACAATACTCACTTACTAATAAACTGTGATCTCCTTAATAACAAAGAAACAATAAAGTTATTTGGTATTGAACAGTATGGAACAACAGCCATAATATCCCTTTCTTCCCATGCCAGGCCATGAACACTCTATTCTATTTTCCCCCTTTTAATGTTATTGTCCTACACATTTGTTAATTTATATTATAATTTTATTGTATTATCACCCAATGTTCTATCATCCAGAAAATCAATCATTTAATGTTATTCATACCTATCTGTAAGTATCATTCATATTAATGATTCATGATTCCATTTCATATTTTGTCGAAATCTGTATTTCATTTCATAGCATACAGATTTCTGTGGGGATAATTTGTAATATTACATGTCATTCATTCATCATTAACATTAATTTCTCTATTATTTTGTATATTTTCTCTCATAATGTCTGTTAATGCCCCTGATAATGTATTATCAGTTATTTAATATGTTTCTCCTTGTTAATGTGTTATTTTATCAAATTTTGTTCAATGTTATATAATATCCCATCACCCCACAGAAACATCATCCTATTTCATGTTACAATAAAATATTTATGCAAATTCTCTCCATACCTATTAAGTACTCATCAAAAACCAACAATAATCATTTATTTAGAATGATATATAATTGTAAGAAAATTGCAATA
Organism: Macrosteles quadrilineatus; assembly: GCF_028750875.1. Classification (NCBI taxonomy): domain Eukaryota; kingdom Metazoa; phylum Arthropoda; class Insecta; order Hemiptera; family Cicadellidae; genus Macrosteles; species Macrosteles quadrilineatus. The sequence continues at coordinate 106,517,708 of NW_026542601.1, forward strand.
TAGTAATAAAATCTCAAATATAGTATTATTTTTCAAAATTATCCAAAGAAAATCAAAATTACTGTGGCAAGTGTCATTCATGTAAATTTAACCAGCTGTGCATCATTGCAACAATGGACATGGACTTCCTGAGCTTCTACCATTGCCTCTCCCCAGATCCTGCCAACTCTTCACAGTGTGAACATCATTCTATCGGAAATTGTGTTTGATTTAAACTAAAATTTATAATCCCAAAGTAAAACCTATATTTTAAATTTCTCATCATCCAAAAGTATTGGACAAGTGCATTGAAGAGTACCAATTTATAAGAAGACAGACACTCCAAATTTGGTAACCATCATCCATCCTATTTAGCTAAGGACAAATCTTCATTGGACATTTAATCAGAATAGCCTACTAGGCCCAAAAACTCAACTCATCAAGATATACATATTTCAAATTGAACTTTTATTCAAAATTTAATCTTCAAATTCTATTTTATTTCATTAAATTCAGTGAAACCATTTGGAATCTTTCTTTGGACATTAACATTATTAGCCTATATTAATAGCATCATGAACCTAGCTTAACTTATTTCAGAACAATAACTAAATTAAATTATTTGCATTTTAAAGAAGCCTAACATATCATTCGAACCGGCACGACCACCCCTCCCTGGATTAAGAGCTCATAGCCTATTTAAATATTAATAAGTGTACTTTAGAAGAAACCAGCCCAATATAAGCCTAGAATCTTTTGATCCACTTTGGAACCCCCACCATTTTGAAAATTTACCATTGTTAACTTACCCTGTAACTAAATTCAACCAATAACTTATCTTATATTTGTATTTCATTAATAAATTTTATATTGTAACTTACCAAATCTATTTATTCTTAAAATAATTCATAATTATAAGATTAAGACAAAGACTTACCTTATTAGACAGAAACAAAACACAAATTAGGAATTATCTTTATTAAGAAATAAAATTGACTTTCAGTTCAATGTGGGCTAACTTAGTAGCCAAAGGAATTTTGTAGGCCTAAGTTAATGAATAGCCTATAGAAAGCTTTATGGTGCGTAGCACATGATGATGATATGTGTCTAATGACTTGTATGTTGTCAACAGTGTGTGGCTGGCAATGTTGTGCTCCATGATGATCGGAGTGGGTGACGGCTGCTTCACATCACAGATCTACGCTCTACTGGAGGCCATGTACCCCAACGACAGCTCGCAGACTGTTGCTCTTTTCAACTTCATCAATGTGAGTGTTATTTGTACTTGTCGTTCTTCTATTTCAAGCTGTAAATGTTTATCAATCTGTTGTTTTTGATCATGTCCATGCAACTGTAAATTAATAAAATTTACTGTGCAGTGTCTAATTAAGCTTGAACAGCTTATATTTATAATAATAATAATAAGCTTAAGGAGGACACTAAGACAACTATCTAAATACACAGCTTGATTGGAACCAGTTGATCAGCTTCCGGAACTCTTGTCACCCAATCAAGGAGCCCTACGCAGATGTAGGCAGAGCAGCCAACCAATAGCTTAATATTGTAACTTAATATTGTCCAATAACAGTAATATTGTCCTATATAACAGTTGTTATTAACTTAGATTACAGTGGATCCTTGATAACAACACCCCATGGACATTTAAATAAGACTTGTTATCAAGGTTGAATTCTCATTGACATTTATAATAAAATGTGATAAAGGGGTAAAATAAATTTTAGGGAGTTTGAACATGACGCTTGTTATCAATGGTAACTTGTTATAGAGGGTCTACCTATGAATCTAATCTAATATGGTGACCGAGGTGGAGACTGGGACGGCGTCGTCATCCTGTAATCCAGCTACTAGGAGGTCAATTGTGGATATTTATAGGCATGCACTGTGGATGCGATACTCTCTAGTGTGGATTAACGTCCGCACTAGTGAGTACTACAACTATCCGCAGTACTATCATGATAATTAGATCAATTTGTTAATACCTAGGCAAAAATGTGGTTCGGATTCCACTATAATCTGTAGGTCCCTTAGTTGCCATTAGCTGGGAGCTGTGTCTAAGGAATATGTCGGCCTTGGTCACTAACAAGACTGCAAGATCACGCCACTCATCCTACGCTCATCTCCATTTATACTTGGCTTAAAAAGTATTTAAGGTCACCATTAAAATGAAAAAGTATTAAGTATAAGTATTAGAGGCTGAACCAAATGAATGGTATTGAGATTTTTATTTGTGTTTAGAATTTGAATATAGACAGTGTACACTGTGGTCTTGTTGCAGAGTATGTCTACAGCCCTCAGCTTCTACAGCAGCACCATGATTAGTCTACATGTCCAGCTGCTGATCCTGGTGTGCGTGGGTCTCGCTGGCAGCATCGGCTTTACCATCGTCACTGCCAGAGTAAAGAAAAACATGAACAGTCAGTCAGTTCCGACTCACTAATAGTACTGCGACACTGAGCGACTCGCTGTGATCCAGATCATACAGACCTAATCTATGTGTACAAATTTTTTCATTATGTGTGACAATGTATTTTACTATTCGACTATTCGGTTATTTCAAAAGGACCAGCTTATGTGCAGTACATAGAGTAGTGGTCGTGTGAAAGAGATCCGTTCAAAATCTGCACTCAGACGAAGGTCTTATATTTTCTTTAAATGTTTAATCACATGGTGCTTATTTATTTGAACAAAATAACCTTACACAGGTTAGTGTTCCAAGGGTTATAGTTTGCAGATTTATTTTGATTGACTGTGATTTGTAGAAACTGACCGGCCAGTGGCGGTTCTAGGGCTACTGGGAAAAGGGTGTCCAGAATTTGGTATTTTTAAAGCCATTGCGTGGCTGTCTATAGCAATTTTTAAACGTCTAGAACAGTGTCCCAAAACCTCCCCTAAGTTTTTCAGACAAAATGTATGTTTACATTTTTCCCATGGTCCAATGGGAAGATTTTAGCCCCTCCCCTGAACTGCCACAGAAACCAGTTCTAAAGTTATGGTTAGTTTCAAATACAGTAGACTCTAGCCCACTTGTATTATCAAAGTTCAAGTTAGTAAGAGCCAACTGTAGTTTATTTATAGTCTGTATGATGAAACCTGTCTCCTATCCCTCCGTCTACCTGGGCACTGGCCAATAGTTTAAGGCTCAGGCCAGTCCCAGGTAGACACAGGATCAGGAGACAGGATCCATCATACAGACTGTAGGCCATTTGTAAAACAGTCTTATTGCTTTGTTGTAAAAGCATTGCTATTTTAACATTTTAGTAGGGATGGTCAAGTCTCGAAATTTCGGGAAATTTTCGGGAAATTTTAAATCTCGTTACACGAGACGAGATTTCTTTTTGGCCGAGATTTTTATCGAGACGAGAATAAAAAAAAATTAAAAACGCCTGCAGAAAGTCAATGCAATACCCGCAATACAGGAGCGTGTTGTAGTTGCGTTTCCTTTGCGAAGGCGTTCTTATTTAACTAATTCTTTAAATGTAAATATTACTTTAATTATTTTAATAATATTACTTTAATAACATTTGAGAAGTTTTGTTAAGTGTAAGCAGTGTGAGGAATGTTTTATTACTATAAAAAGTCAAAACAAGTAATTATTTTATAAAAATTAATATTGCTTTTATTTTATGATTTATTTTATTTTAGGATAAGTTGAACTCTATCCTAACTGATATCACTATGTTTCCTAATCGTAGGCATTTTTAATAAGTTAGGCGTGATTAATAAAAAAATGTTATGCTTATGTTTTTTAATAAAAGATTGTAAATATTCTTGCCTATTATCATTATTTTTGTATTTAAATAGTCATCTAACAATGTTACAAAATCAGGTAAAAATTTTGAACGTGCATTTCCCGTTGTGTATGAGAAGGGAAATCCCGTCTCGATCTCGTCTCGAAATTTTATGAGAAATAAAAAATCTCGTCTCGTCTCGTCTCGAACTAAAAATCCAATCTCGTCCATCCCTACATTTTAGACATAAACTCCAATGTAATATTAAAATTAATCTGCAACGTTGAAAACAACAAATTTTCTAGTTTTTTTATATTAATTGTAATTGGAATGAAATTTATTGTTGCCATAGGAAATACTTTGTTCCTACTACTGTGCCTTTGAGGGTTTTAAGTTCAACTGAATTATTTATCAGCCTAGTGTGTCGTGAAGAACCGTTTTCATACACCTTATGATTAGACAATCTAAATATCTGGGAAACATATATACTGTCACTTATGACATCTATCCGTCTGGTAAGTGAATTAATGAATCCTTTTGAACGAGAATAACACCAAACGATGTAACAGGATTTTTTGGGATACGTTTATCATATTCGCTTATTAATAGATTCATCATTTTTAATGATCAGTTGAAGAAAATTTTAGTTCTGTCTGGTTCATGTAGATGGTGTTTTTGTATCTTTTTATCTAATTATCAACAATAGCCCATCCTCTTGTTTTAAAACCAAATTGTAAAGCACAAATCATACTTTTTTATATTGCTAAAAGCCGAACACGGAACACACAAATGCTGAGCATGTGAGAGTAAGTTTCACGTACGAGACAAAGCCGTAATGAATAATAGGAGAAAATGCCGGAAAATCACTTTTGGTACAAATTATGAAAGCTACTTTTCAACAAGATGCAAATTCCTTCCTATTTCTGTTTACAATTAGATTGTTATACAGTGAAAACAACTGATTTAAATTATAAAACTTATCTCAAGTAGTGGACAAATAAAGAACTGATTGAGAGCTAGGAAAAGTAAATTTATGGAAAAGGCAAAATCAGCTGATTGGTTTTCCTTGCTCTAAATTAGAGCTTGGAATATTAATTTTCTTTATCAGCTGTCATTAAAAATACTTTCTCTATAGAGTGCTTAAAAAATCATCCACACCAGTACTTAACGCCAACAACATGAAAATAACAAAATAAGCTTTAGGTTTTACAAAAGAATGAGAGGTTTACTCATACTATTCAATGGTTTTGGTTTATCTGATCATAAGGTGTGTTCAAAAATCTGGATACTCCTAACCATTGTTTATCTGAATCAAGTTTTTGTTCAAATCAAACTATCCATCAATTTCAAGGAACTAAACCTAATAATAAATTTTAAAAATTGTTCAACAATTTCCATCTCCAAAAAAGCTTTATATAATACCGGTGTTTTGCTTAGTAAATTTACAAAATACTTAAATCTTGTAACGTTAGTTCTAGTTTGCTAGTTGCTACATTACTGCTTAATTTGTCAAATATTTTCATCATTGGTGAACAATTTACTTAAGAAGGTCTTGTATGATAATCTAGTTCTTAAGTCGATATACTTATTTTTACTTAAATGTTTTGATGATTATTTAATGGAAAAAACGTAAACCTACTTAATATTTTGTATTCGAAAACCACTTAATGTTTGTTCCTAACATTTTAAAATTTATATCACCCATCTTATGTAGTTTTATGATTGTAACAAACTATTCTTATTTTCATTTCATGATAAGGGAGTAAAAGGGCTTTCTTTTAGAAGCCTTTTTGTATTCTTCAAGTCTACTTTAGACCGCCCCGATAAAAAAATTATGCTACAAACTGTTGAAGCACAATAATCATCTGTTACGTTTTAAAAGCACGTAGCAAATTGATAGTGGCGTTGTTTTATTATTTGAGTTTGTAATAAAATATTTTGAAGTATTTTTTCTCTCTTGATTATGGTTAATTTTGGATTGTTTACTAAGAATGTGTGTAAACTTAAGTAATGTAATATTCCTTACACTGTAAAGTACTAGATGTATACAAATATGCTAGATAATTTTATTTCACACCGTAGCACAAGAAGCGGCCTGTTTATGCTCACACAATACAATGAAGATGATGATGGTTCCCAAAGTGCTTCATTTTGTAAATATTCTGTGCCTTAAAACGACCAATACATTTAATAGAACTATGACAAACTATTTTTTTTAGCTTTGCCAAGCCTAAAAATGCACAAAATGGTAATATTTACTAATTTTACAACACTTTTATCTATTTAGTAGGTAATGTTCTAAAATACTACTTAACCTTTTGTATGATATTGAATGATTGTATTTAGTTTGTGTTAAGTATAAGTAAATACGTATATACTTAGTTATATAGTGACAAGGGTATGATATGTGAGTGTTTTAGTTAATGTGCCAATGTTTATGTATGTGTGTGTAAATCAACTAAATAGCTTAAACTCTGTTGATTGTTGAATTGTGTTATCCAGAGTTTAAACTATTTCGGGCAAACAGTAATAATTATGTTAATTTTATATGTATATTCCTTTCTCACTTTCACTATCAATGAGGAAATTAGTTTTTTATGATCTTTAGTAATTAAGTAATAAACGAATGATTAATGAAATACCAATGATTTATTATTTTTCATTCCTTAATCCTTAATAGAATTTAATTTGGGCATTTGAAAAACAAGACATTGTTTCTTTCAGTTCTTATGCAATGCCTTAATGATGTGATTACCCTACACAGTAGAGCCCCTCATATCCGGCCACCGCGGGACCAAGCCCCTGGCCGGATTAACCATCATACTATGAAAATGACGATTCATTCCTAATAATAATATAATATTTAATCAATATATGCAGTCAAAAGTATCATTCAAGTATATTCTGGGATTATTTTTTAGAAGAATAAACATGTTTGTAAAAATAAAAAAAATATTTGTGGGTTAAAGTTGTTAAGGTAAGAACAAATTAAGTTCATTAATTCAAGGTTCTACTGTATTGAAAAAAGAAGAAAAACTATTGGATAACTTAAATTTACAGACAAAATTAATGTGTGATCGTATTGCGGAACTATCAAAACCATAGCAGAGCCTTGAAGTAAGATTGTAGTCCAGACACCCAAAATTATTCATAAAGGCTTTCACTAAGCAGTTGTGCCATCTGCATCAGTAAGAATCGTCAACAAACAAAAAGAAAAGAAATTAATACAAAACTGCTTTTGATAAGTACACACTTTGATTTATCAAGTGATATTCAAGTCAATTGAACAAATACAGGGTGTTTATGAAAAAAATTTACACCTTCAAAGAGCCATAAAACCTTAATTTTTCCACTTTAAGTTATGAAATAACAATCAAAGTCTAGAAAATCATTTCAAGTTCTGGTTAATGATAAGAAGCTAACTAAAATCAACGTGTTTGCCATTATTGGCATGCAAATAGTCAAGTCTAAATTCCAGTTTGGATCAAACACTACCAAAATGAAACCATTTATTTCAGCAAATGCTCTCCTGATTCTTTTTCTGAGTGCATCCATTCAAGGCCACAGTAAAAAAACAGGCCGTAATGCTCGTCAAGCATGACGGCAATGACGTAGGTATTTATTTATTTATTTTCCAAGGAAAGATTAAAACAAGCAGCTGATCACAAACGGCCAACATTAAGTCATTGCCGTCTTCTATCGTGACGTCATGCTTGACGAGCATTACGGCCTGTTTTTTTAGTGTGGTCTTGATCCATTACGATTCTAACAAAACTCATCAATTATTTGTTATTGTTTACAAAGCAACATATACAATTCAATCAGCTGATAAAACTGCTACTGATTAGAACTTTTCAGCCAATCTTTCATGTGGTGTTTTAGACAACTTTTATGTTACATAGAAAGAGGGGGGGATGGTAAAGTTGTAAACATTTTTTATTAACCCCTGTAAAATATTGAAAATATATCCCACCTTTGTAAATGTCGGTTGATCAAATAAATAGATATCAGAAAAATAATAGATAACACAGTTTAATTTCACTTATAAAAATAATCAAATATTAATTTACTAACACTAATATAATAATTAATTATTAAAATATAAAACACTCTCTAAATGTTTTTGTCCACAGTTTCTTTACAATCGGTCAACTTATCTTTAAAATGTGATATCAATCTATCATTGTAGGTTGGAAAATGCGATTCACAATTGCACTTCTTACAATCAATTCGTCTCTTATGAACTTTGGAAGAAATGCCGAACTAATTTAAAAAATCAAACAAAATGAACAAATCACCTGTTACTAGCTATACAATCATAGTCAAAACACCTGATACAAGTCTCAGTTAAGTCAGAAACTGTTAACAGTTCAACGAGTCTGTTTTCTAAACAATTGCAATCACAAATATACTAACATTAACAAGAAACACATCAATTTGATCAGCTGATTTCACTTGTTAACGATACTGCAAAAGTCAACATAACGATTGCATAATATGGACACATTTTCTGAGAGCATCCAATTCATATTAAACAAAAATGCAGTAAAAAACCTTATAAACTTACTGAAGGAACTTATTTGTCATTAAGTCGTTCTACTTTCTACATCTTTGTCTGCTGTTTTCCCTTGTGGATGTCCAAACTAACGTAGATGTAACTCGCCGCACCCATCGTGCCAGTCACCGTTAGTACAAGAAGTTGCCAGTAGAGGCTGACGTAATTGCTGCTGAAGAATCCAACGGCAGAGAACAAACTCTGTAAATAAACAGAATGTGTTGTTATGTATAGTTTCCCTTATTAGTCACCAAATCATCAGCTCAGCTCTATTAAATTAATATTGGAGGTCAGAATGTGTTTTGACAGAATTAGATCACCGTTGTTTGAAAGGTTTAGATGAGAGCTTAGTCAATAAAATAAACACGTAGAGAAATATCAGCACATGAAAAAATAAATTGTCATTAATACAACAAACTGATCAATGGTTCGCTGAGTAACATCTCAGAATAAAGACGATGCTTCTCATACATCAATGAGAATAGTGTTTGACATTTAACCTGAGATGTGCTCTTAGCAGCAAGAAACAGCTGTCCTTCTCTTATTAACACAACACGATCAATTAATTGACACAAGAGGTAATCTAAACTTATTAATGTTAAGACTTAACTCAGAAGTTTCACTGCGACAATAAAGATTTTGCGGTTGAATCTGCTAGGGTCTACACCAAATTCTAGGAGTGCTGTAGACGCTTTGAATCTATACTTATTTAATACGCAACTACGCAAGCAGGTTTTTTGTGACAATTACTCCTCCGAAACTACTGAACCGATTGACATGTTTTTGGTGTCATTGGAAAGTGTTTAACTTGAAGTTGTGCAGGAAACTTTCTTTTTAGGGAAATGGCCCTAGGGCCCTTTAAAGGTTCGTATTTCTCCACAAGATTAACATGGGAAGCAAAAATTGTTATGAAACTCCAGCTGTTGTCAGAAATTAAATAGTAATAAATGGTCTCCATGGAAGCATGAGAAAATTCACAATGTTTGCTTTGATATTTAAATGTAAACAACTAGAACTGTCAAATGCCTATTTCACAATTTCAGACAGCTGATCCAAAAAAAATATATATATTTTACACAACTATGTGGTAGGTTTATTTAATCTTAAACTTTATGATAGATTATTTATTCTAAATCTATTTCAATGATTATGAAACTGATTTTTTCCCGATGCGAAGCACGGGTACAGCAACTAGTTTTTTTTAAATGTCATATAACTTTACATGTACATATAATCAGCTGATGGCAACAGTGTAGAGACGTCAGTTCAACCAACAACAGAAGTGATCCTAGATTCTGGTGTAGACACAAGCAAATTCAAACGCAGCTTCTTTTGGCTCAGTGATATTTTTAGGTGGATATTTTATTCTGTAGGTATATATTTAAGTGTTAATATAACACAAAAGTTAATCGTAATACTGATAACAAGAGTTTACAACGTTTCTGCAACAAACATAGGAATGTGGTCATGGTAAGTAATAGTTTGATTCCTAGAGTTTGACTTTGTTTGCGTTCAGTTAGTCTTTGTGTAAATAAGTGTACTCATATGTTTTGGACATAATTTATAGGAAGTGCAGGCTAAAAGTACTGTAACACTAAAACTACGTAAAGAGAAGTTGGTATATATAAATAAATAGCTTACAAAGACGAAAGTGAACACGGCACATCCGTAAACACTGTCGTTCGGGAAGATCGCTCCAACCATGGCAGGAATCATAGACATGTAGATACCGTCGGTGAGTCCGATTAACAGAGCTGCTATGACGGCGATCCACCAGCTGAGGATATAAATATAAAATAACATAGTAAAATGTTTGGTTGGAGGGCAATGTTGTTTGCGTTGTTGTAGTCCTATAAACCTTCTTTCAGCAACAGAACTAACTTGTTACATTCCAATTATGCCGCTGAAACAATGTGCTTGTGTTTTTAAATAAAGGAAAGAATATGCCGACACTTATGTGCTGTAATGGAAAAGGATTAAAAGCAGCTGCACGATCTGTCCTCGTACTTATCTTGAAGCATTTTAAATGAAAATGTTACTACATGATTAATTAAAAGTTGACTGTGATGTAGACTCTAATATTAATGAAGATGGACCAAGCTGGGCCGTCCGAAGGGGGGGGGGGGGGCAACCCCGGCTGCCGTGGCTGAGGAGAATGCGACTATTACTGCTGGGGGGGAGGGGGCGCCACGACAACGTTTGCTCCGGGCGCCGCCAACTCTAGTGATGGCCCTGGGATCAAGAAGTCACCTCTTATTTGATCTGAAAAATTATGTAATAGTTTGTTGATTTGAGTGAGACTGTATAATAATAATAAATGATTCTGGGTGAGGAATTAATTGTTTTAGAGTATTATTCTCTTCCTCTTCTATCGTTTAAAACATCTGTACCTTTGCTTCTATACTTTTGATTTAAAATACATCAATTACAGAGGGTTCCACTAGCCGGCTGTTACCACAAAAACATGGTCCTACAAAAAAGAACCTCGTGGCATTATTAATGTGTTAATCGAGTTTAAATAAACTGTAAAATATTTACAAAGCCAAACTATCCCCTTGATGAACTGGAACTTCGTAACTGATTCTTTAAGTATTTACAAAATCATTTTGATAATCTGTAAATTAGTCTTTTTTTCACGTGTGATTTTAGCTTCTAAATAATAGTTAAAAATTAATTTATCTCCTTGCATTGCAAGCTCCGATATGAGTACAAAAGCACACAATAATTGGAAACAAATTAGATTTAGCGTGTTGCTATACCGTAGCAGCATTTTTAGCCGCCATCTTGAATTGACCGGGTAGAACCCTTAAAGGAGGATTAATGTGAGCTTTGTCTCATTTTTTGGCAAGTTTCTCAAGAAATAAAAAAAATCTTAACATTCAAGAAACAACCAGCTCAACCTACCTGCTTTCAATAATGGCATAGCTCAACCTACCTGCTTTCAATAATGGCATGATCATTAGTTACTCCAAACACTGAGTTGTCAGGGAAATTGAGCAGGATTAAGACGAAAGCAGCGTACTCTATGGCAAGAGCTGACAGCATGACAATGGTCTGGCCATACTTCCACAGAGCAATCCTCTTACCGAGGCCGATCAGAACACATTCCGCTGAAAAATATAAATCACTTTATAATATGGTAATTTTAACTTATAGCATTGACTATTGGATACTGTTGTATTAATAGTCAAAGTTTCACGTCATGTCCCTATCAGAACTCACATTGGAGGCTCAAGGAATACAATGATTTTTAGACCCCACATTGGAACTTTAATACCCCTCAAGTGACTTAACATATCAGAAGACACCAAATATTTCCAAGAAGTGTTTTATCATATCATCAAATCATCAACCCTTTCAGCCTTAGAGGTTAGGTATTCATTGACAAATTATGTCAAATTCATTGAAAAATTATGTCACTGGCCCGAATGCCTATATACTTAAAGCTGTAACAGCTGGTTTTACAGTTACATCTATATATATAAAATCCAATGTATGTTTGTATGTTTGTATATTTGTATGTTTGTATATTTGTATGTTTGTCCTTTATGGACTCCAAAACCGCTCGACAGATTGTAATGAAACTTTCAGGCATTATTAAGCATTATTTAAGGATGGTTTGTGTGAAGTTTGGTGCAGATCCGTCAATAGGGCTCCGCCCCAGTGGTTCTGGAGTTTCCCATGTTAACCTTATGAGAACTCATATTTAAATGGAATTAAAGAATCTTAACAGCTGATGCAACTAAACAATTTGATTCTGTGATGTTCAATAGCATTACAAAGTTAATAGGTTTACCAACAGGGTGCAGCACTATATTTATTTTTAATTTATGAGAACAGTTAATTTGCAACCAAAAGGTGAGTGAGCGTAGCGAACGAACTTCAACCTGGAGGCGAGTTAGCGTAGTGAACAAGCTAACCTGAAGGCAAGTGAGCGCAGCGAACGAGCTCCAACCTAAAGGTGAGTGAGCGTAGCGAACGAACTTCAACCAGGACGTGATTGAGCCATGCGAACGAGCTCATCTTGAAAATGAACGAGCATGTGACATAAAACCACAATAGGACAGGACGACGTCTGTCGGGCCAGCTAGTTTGAAATAATAATGAATCATGTTTACCTTTAGGGCCAGTGACATAATTTATTTTAGTTTATGATCCATTCATGGTTGTAGGTAAAGAGATTTGGCCGAGATGCTTAACAAAACATTACTGAATAAGCTGATTTCTTGTTTGAAAGCACACAACTCACATAAGATCTCGCCAGCCCCGATGATCAGACCGACCAAAGGAACCAGCTGCTCAGAATTCTCCAGCTGTTTGGTAAATCCAACACAAGCTCCATACACCCCAGACATGAAGCAGATTTGAAGCCCTAATGGAAACAAAATACGAACAACTTTATTCCAAACCAACGTACAGTCTGCTTAGTGCCTTGGATTTTAAAATACTAGTGATCAGTTTTATGGTTTGATATTGTAGGTGAATGTTAATTACATAACTAGGCAGCTGCGTGGTTATAGTGCTCGTCTGGGTAGTGAAAAGTTTGCCGGTTAGAACATGAGAAAGGGTAGTAGCTTTTACAGGGTCCTGGCTAAGTAACAGCTGGTCTTGATCAGTAAAAGAATTACTCTGATCATCACACACCCCAGTTATTTTTAAATTAAGATATGCACCTAAGTGTGGGTCGCTGTCTTAAATCCCCAACAGCACAATGGGCTTGCTGGGAACTTGTTCCAAGTCCCCAGGCCTGGTTTAAACTCAGGGACCCAAGTCTATGGGCTTGCTTTAGAGACCGATGTTGGCAGTTTTTCAACCTGTTATGAGTTTGGCTCGCCAAGTCCCAACACCAAACCATCTATGTAATCCTCAGCCAATTGCAAAACACTAGTAAAATAACTCATTTATAAATGGATTCTAAAGTAGATTATCTACGTTATCATCTATTTGGCCTTATACTAACCCATGTAGACGAAAGATATAAACATTATCAACATGTATCTGGTGGAAGCGATTTCCCAAGTCTTCATCAGTGCTTGAAGAGGACTTCCGTGGTCTTCTTTAATCTTTTTTCCTTGGGTATCAACTGGTGAAGGTAACAACATAAAAGCCACAGTTCCAGCTATGGAAATAGCCAAGAGTGCGAGCAAAACAGTCGTTCTAGTCTCCTTGTCTAAATGATCCTTCCCTTCAAATGTCAGAAATGCAAATATGTTTCCGTAAAACATCCTGAAACATTATATTGTCTGTTATAAATTTTCAAAGTAATACTTTTTTGGATTAAGCTAAATCTTCGTTAAATACCTAAAAATTCAACACCAAGACACCAAAAAACTCAGGAACGAATTTACTTAAATAAATTAAAGATTGTGTAGTCTATTCATTATTATGTAAACATAGGGAAATCAAATGAGTTAACGACCAGCTGTGGATGCCTGATTACTTACGATGACTGCCAAATGACGTTGAAGATGGCCAAGTTGCGAGTGAGAGTGAGAGGGGATGATGTCAGTATCATGTAGTTACCCTGCGAAGTCCATATCATGGAGGCTCCCATACCACAACACAGGGAAGCTGCGTACAGCAACCAAGCATTCTCCAAGAAGAACGACCCTATAAACAGACTGTCAAAAATCAACTGGGTGCAACAAAGGTTGAATTTTAAAATCGTACAGGATGATATACTGTTGCGGATGCATATTGTTAGTAGAACATTGAAAATAAAAGTATTTTGGTAAATGTGGTCTTTTAATTGTTTTCTGAATACTGAACAGTGATTTGAGCTGTAAGGAAATTTATTATGTCAGAAACTGTTTGATTGTTCATTTCATACATGAAATGTTTATCTATTAATTCATAAAATGCTCATACATTATATTTTTTGTTCATAGCTTACAGTAAAAACTTTTTTTAAATATGTTTAGACTTGTTTAGGTTTGGTATGCATTATCTTTCATGCTAAAATATTTTACAAAGCCCTGGTACATCTTATGATGCCCAAGGTCCATCTATTATCCTCCTTGGAGTGCATGTCACCCTCCAACAGATTGTTCAATTGGATGATTGAAATTCACAATATTGACCTTTGAGGTTACAGCATATGTTATTGTCAAAGGGTCCTGTAGAACATTATTTTTCGCTAGACTACTGTGAAATTACCTGTTTTCGTTAGATGTTTATTGCCGGCGAAAATTCATCATTACATTGTTTACTACAGAAAAAGAATGTTTACTATGTAAAAGTAATGTTTACTATCTTTTTTTTCGATTTTGTTGATGTAAACTAACAAAGATTTGTTTTTGTTGTAAAAACCGTGTGGCAAAGTAATAAGGCTTTCTGTACTATAATCTGTGCAAGGAGCCCACTTTTGTTAGGTTACTGTAGGAAAATATAATTTTAGATACTAGTGCAGCCTGTGACTGGCTCAAACAACTATGTTCTTTATATGTAAAAAATTGGCAACAACTAGTTTATACATAGATACATGGGATTTCTACTTCAGAATCCAAAAGTTAATGGTTATATTAATTTTTTTAGTTATTCGTTGTAAAGACGTATGGTGGTTTGGTAATCATTTTTTCGTTAGAACTCGAAGGGAAGGAAGTTGAATAAGTTATGTTTCTTTCTCTACCTGTAGCCTACAGAGCCGATGATAAGTGTCATCTTGGGTCCGATGACACTGATGATGGATGGAACCATCCACATAAACACTGCGAATGTAGAGTACAGAACGGCCAAACTGATGTATCCATCTCCCGTGAAGCTGGGGTCCTCTAGCTGAGTTGACTGAAGAAATAGTTTCTGAAAATAATAAAATTGGTAAGTAAAATAGGTAGATAAAACAGATCAATAAGAATATAGATTTTAAGAAGTGTTTTTTTAGGATAGCAAACTTACCTTAATATAAACTAGACATCCCATCTATGGACCAGCTGTGGCCACTTTTTTTTAAAAGAACGTAGTTGTGTGAGCCAGTCACAGAATGCGCTATTGTCTAAAATTCTATTTCATACCTTATTTTTTATTGCTAACGAGGTTGATGGGTCATAAACAGTTGCTATAGCTCACCATAAGTCATTCCCTAAGTTTGATTTGATAAAAAAGTTTAGTGTATTCGACTGAATTTAGTAATTTACATCAGCGCAATCTGTCGGTGGCTCACATCAACTACGACGATTTTGTTAATAAACCTGGCTACAAATTAAACATGGGGATGGAATGTCTAAAAGAGCCACTCCTAGCACAAGAAACATAAAAAAACATAACCATTAAATCATCATAATTCGAATATATCAATGGCACTCACACTCCCAAACAAAGACATTTTGCTTTCAATGAGAAAGAAAGATATTTTCGGAGGATAAAAGTACTGTTTGGACCGGAAGATCCATCTTTCTAACTTAAAAATTTCTAGCATGAAAATCCTAGCAGTTACACTGCAATGTTCTAATTATTTTGCGGTTTTTTCTTTGACAGTATGGAATGGACTCTTTACATTAAGTTGTCTGAATGGAATTCATGTAAATCAAACAACAATACTGAGTTTTAATTCTTCAGTAGCCTAAGTAAAAAAAAATGATTGATATTGGATATTGCAAGCAGACTTCTCGTCCCTAATGTAAAATCTTAATCTTGTTTTGGTGTTTGTTTCACGTGCAGTTATGTTTGAGTGTGCTGATGTCTACTATTATTCTCTTATGACAGAGTAAATTTTATAAATTACTATACGAGTTTTACTCTCTCAGCAATAATGCAAAAGAAAGAGCAACATTTTACAGCTAGGGTTGGACCGTTCCCTTATAAAAAACTCAATCTAGGTAACAAAAAAAATGCCACTGGGTTAAAACACAAACATATAAATATAAAAAATTGTTTTTTTAGTTGTTATAGTACATAGTTGGTGAAATAACAGAAAATATAATAGAACATCAACATGCACTCTAACATACTGGGTGTTCAAAAAGTCTGACAACGTCTTAAGAGTTTTCTTATTAATTACTCAAGAACTAAAACTAAGAACTAAAGTAGTTACTGACTTTTTTGGTCATTCAAACCGTATTATTTCGCTCTTGGCGGACGTCCTGTGGAGGAAGTCTCAAAAATCTTAAATGTAAGCATAGGTCGTATTATATAGGCCTACCTTATTTAAAGGTCTTTAATAGAGAAACACATTGCCTCAAACCCGACTGGAAAAGGACAATTCGTTTGGAAATAGCAGCCTCTCAAAGTTTGTTAACTTTAACATAGCGGAGATTAAGAGACAGAAGTGAATACTCAACCATGTTGGTTATGATAGAGTTTTAACTTAGATAACTTCACAGCTGGAGTGTAGAGGGAACGAAATATCACTAATGGTCGATTTAATTGTTAAAAAACACGTTAATTAATTAAATAAATACTAAGGCGTAACCAGTCTTTTTGAACACCCGGTATATCGGACATCATCCAAATATCTTTTAGTTAGGTAATTTGGTAATACAAAGGATGACAAATATTTATAATGGTCCATATGCTACAATTCACTAAGAATTGGGTTTAACCAAGATAACATATGGCACAGTTTATATGATTAGAGAGCTGTAAAACATCTGATACCATAAAACCATAAACTTTGATCATTTTGTTCAGCACATTGTCAGCTATACCCAACTGATTATTTAACAATGTCAACCAAGCCAAATTGGTTGAAAAACATCTGTTCCATTACTTAAACACACTGTGCAATATTTTTAGCGAATTTCCCTATAGGAAAGTATTAGCGAATTTCCCTATAGGAAAGTAGCTATTACCGTAGGTCTCATGGTAAGACTTAAGCCCGGGACCGATTTACTTTTTCATTTTGATGTCCCCAGAGTCCAAAAACACCATTCGTTCAAATTTTTATATATGTATATATATATATATATATATAGACTTATATATATATATATATATATATATACGTCCGTGAACGCGATAACTTGAGTAATTTTTGTCCGATTTTGATGAAATTTGGTTTAAAGGTGTAAAGCGGAATAAACTTGAATGAGTTCGCGAACCAGCATGATTGGACCATGGGAACGGGGCTTTACGGGGGGTTTTATGGGGTAAAAATTGGTTTTTCTCACTTTTGACCCTCAAAACACAAAATTTCCCAATTTCTCTTTAGACCTTTTTAAAGAGCTTAAAAAAACAATTAATTTAGTATATAAAAGTATTTTTGTTCGGTTAATAGTAACGGAGAAAATTAAAAAAATTGTAAATTTAAAATTCCCATGTTATTCTTATGGAGAATATTGTCAAATGTTGTAGTTTGCTTGTTTATGGATATATTTTGTATTTTGATCAAATTTATTTATTTTGTACTAAGCTATCAATATTTTACAAAAACACACTTTATTAGTTTCCTTGTAGCAGCAAACCTAGGTACTCGTTAAACCTAATGTTATTAATATATTTAATTGAAAATCAATTAAGACAAATGGAAATTCGCTTAGTCGGCAGGTTTGCTGCGGCGGGGGTATTTTTTATTTCGAGCAGAACATGAATCACTAAGTCAAATGGTAAGATAACCTTGTGTCAACAAAATAGCATAGATATAACACTCGCCTTTGGCTCGCTGGGGGCTCTGCCCCCAGCCCCCATTGTAGGGTGGTGGCTTATTGGATTACTTACTACAATCTTGGTAAATTTCAAGTCTCAGATTAAACATACCAAATTAATAGGCCTACACTTTTGAGATTTTCCCCATAAAAATAAATTAGGGGGTATTAGAAACTTCAGGAGGGGGAGGGGGTGAAAGGTGACCTCAAGGTATATAAGAATTTAGATTTCTGATATAAGCCTTTAAATTACATACTAAGTTGTGTATACTAAGTCGCTTATATTTTGTATACCAACAAAAGAAATACTGGAGGCTGTTGCATAATCAATATGCAAACTTACAAAACAAATCTTCATTTATACATCACACTCTTTTCACCAATACATTTCTCATATCTCCCCTTTAAAATATTTTTTTACCATATTCCTGATTGTTTTAACCCTCATATAAATAGACCAACTGTCAGTAACCGACAGACATTTGTTCTACCTATTTGTTTAACCAGAAGTGTATATGATTATAAAATTTCCTATTTGAAGTATATGTGTGATACGATGAAATTACAATAGTAAACTGGACTTTTAACCGTTTCACAGCCAGCGGGTACTCTCACAATTACATGTACATGTGATTATTTGTATTTTATACATGCTGCTATATTTAGTCAATGTAAAATTATAAAAAATTATTTCATTATTTTAATGACACTCTGATAAAAAATCTGTTTCAATACACTAATACAGCAAACATAACAGCAATATAATGGTCTCATTAAGAACATTCATAGTTCGTTATAAAAGTTGTAACAATGACATCTAAAGTGAACAAGTGAGGTCATTTGTAATCTTTAATAGTGACTTATCTTCAGAGTCGTGAAAATGCTTTATCCAAGGTTTATTAGTAGAGGTAAATGCGTCTATTGTAACATATTTTCTTACTAACTATGTAAACATGCTATTAACCTAAACAGTGCCGTTCTTGGGGGGGGGGGGTGAGTGGGATTACTGTCCAGGGAATTTAGATCTAGATCTTTGAAAAGTAAAAGGGTATTATTATTTTTACCTTGGAATTTACCTTGCATTCTGTAATGTGCAATTTGCTCATGGGTCCCCTTGTTATTTTATTATTTTGACACGGTACATATTGCAGATTTTTAACTCTCTATGTGAGTACAAAGTGAATATAAAATGGAGTGAGATGATCCGTCTATTTTACTGATCCAGCTGATTTTTAGCCAGAACTATTTATTTACCCAATGATCAAGGACAACTGGGTCCAGTTTTAAGCCATTAAAAAGCTATTGGCTTTTCTAAGGATCAAACCGGTGACATTTATAATGTCAGGAACTAACCACTGAGCTGCTAAGCTATTATTTGCCACTTAGCACACCAGAGGTAACTATGAGACTCTGTTCATGATGTTTGTTGGTCATTGTGGAAAATAAAAAATAGTTGAGAATGGCATTTTGTACTTTTTGAGTGGGTTTCAGCAACACGTTTTTTTTTTTATTTTAATTTTACTGAAGTTAATCTAGATTGATTAGTAAAAGGAAAACTGATTGTTGATTTAGGGTTTGCACGAGATTTTTGGATTTTTTTTTCATTCTACTCAAAATTCAATGCTGATTCCAAAGATGTTCTTTTCCTGCGGAAAACTACCATAACCCCGAAAAACGACTAAAAAACCTTTTTTACCAAAATATGTCATGTGGGTACTGGACTCGAATTAATCGGAATAACAAGCATATTACGAATGGCAAGAACGACCCTACGTCAAATAAGCGATATAGACGAAATTTTGCGGTGCGTATGGAAATAGTTCCTCAAGTATACAACAATAGTTCCATGGACTTAGGTAATTTCAACCAGTTCTATTACTTGCCCTTGACAGAGGTCTTTTGACAGTAGATTTGCTCATGTTACTGCATAATTATCAGGTAAACTTAGTAGTCTAATTGAGGAAACAATGCCAGTACGAAATCGTACATAAACTACTGAAAATGTAAAGTGGAATGAAAAATGAACATTTCGCTTACTCCAAATTGATTAGACATGTTTTCAAAGAAAATTTAAAATTATTATAGTTAAAATTTCAGATTTAATATTTATTTGTATTTTGTTAGATTGAATATCTATATAATTAATACGCGACATGAATCTTTGTCGGTTGAACTCCTCCGCCATTTCTTAACCGATTTTATCCATTGACGTCTCATTGAAAAGAGCGTGTCGCGTAGATTTGCAAACTGGCCTTACATTTTTGAAAAAGTTCCTTGGCTCTGCCCCAGTGGCTTCGAAAGTTCCCATGTTATCCTTATGCAGAACATAATTGTTTACATTCTGATCAGCTGTATAATATTATTGCAGTACATTTATTTACTATTTGAGTTTGTGTAAACATATCCCCCAAGACGGATCGTGTTAGTATGGCTGTATCTTAAATTTGTGCATTTATCGTGGTTTTGTGTAGCTATAATTTGTTTATTTGTTTCTTTCTTTTAAATTCCTCCGACGCGACAACAACGAAACATGGACAGGAGGCGTAGTAACTCATCACAGTCAGCACCTGACCCTGGACAATCTCAACTACCTATTAGGTTACCAATGCTCACTAACACTACCCCAAAACGAATTTTCGTTCTCAATTGGCCCTCTATCAATGACCTGTATTGCCTGTACAGCGAGGCATTTTGAGAAGGAGAAAACCGACCGGAATGCTTTAGGTTTATCAATAAAAAAGATAAACATGGACAACCTTATTTGGCTATAAGTCAGGAAATGTTTGTAGAAAACATTAAAAAGCAATACCAGGTTACGAAATATGATCAAATATTTACAGGAAATGTTTATTACCGTTATATACATCGTGAATTTCTCCATGAGTTACACACCGATAACAATGAATACACATTGTGTATTCATTGCCGATAATCTTTGAGTTGACTCTTAAAAACTCATTGTAAATATGACCTGTGCAATTCGTTTTGAAATAACTCCTGCAATACTTTGCAATTGCTCGAATTCGAGCAACATGTACACTAGTTATCTTTATTTGTCATTCAATGTAAATGATTAAATACTTCTAAGCCAATAAATTAAAAATTTTAAGAAAATGCAGCCAAAAACTGTTTGGAAACATTATTATACAATATAAACTGTTCTTTAGCTGCTGGTGTAAATAAACAAAGGTAATAAATTTGCCCTTAGCCTACAATATTTTATCTATGATTTTAATGTGCCTTAAATTTGTACTTGATCTTGGACAATTTAGTTTAAATTGAGGTTTTAGCTTATTCATTTATGAAGGAATTAAAAAAAGTTAGGTCCTACCTAACTGGTTAGGTATCAGATAAACTTTAATGCAGAGTATGAAATTTTTGTTTTCATAGAATGAATTATAAAATAAAGTCTCCTTTATTAGGAGTTAGAGTTATTTAAGGCTGTTGAATAAAACAATATTAAACTTGCTTTTTTAACAGTGAAATTACAGTTGCCATGTTATAGTCTACCAAATGCAAATGTATCTACACTGAAACATTAGATTTAGTTCTGCTAGAAAACTAGATAACACTTGTTAAATGCCATGCTTTGTTTACATTGTTAATACATCTGACATCAATTTGTTCAAACTGCGAGTGTATACTTGACATATTTTATATTTAGAATTTTAAAGTGGTTCTTACAACAAACTTTTTCAGCCATTGAACTCATAAAACATTGAACGGAAACATGTTTAGATGTCAACATGAAAGGAAAACCAGAGCATCATTTGAATTGCAATTAATTAATTTCGAGTACCTATAGCCAATACAAATTGCTGTACTAGTGGAAAAAAATGTTGTTTTGGTTAGATGTTTGATCAGTAAACACATGTATATTTACGTAGAAATAAATTTGACGTTTGGGTTGCTGAAATTTTTGGTTTTTAACTTAGGCAGCATTTTAATAAAACACTCGAGAAAAAAAGCTCAGTGCAAAAAAATTTGAATAAGATTGGTGAAAGGTATAGACTAAGTTCTATAAGTCCACACTCAATTAAACTGGAATTTATTGAATATTTTTGGGTAATCTAAGTTAAGATAAAATTTTAAAAGGACACAACATATTTTCAGATGTTTGTTTAATGCATGCGGAAACCTTAGTTTCTGCCACCAGCCCCCTAAAGGTGAAGTTGTATTTTTCTATTCCATTTTTCAAAATACAGTAGCTATTTTACTTAATGATACTTTTCATTTGCTGTATTTTAGCTATACTTTTACCAAGTCATAATGTATTAACTATTAATAAACTTATGTAAAGTTATTGATTTTAATCAATTTAACAGGTGCAATATCACTCAAATATTCTACACTCTTGGTTCATTTACATGAGTTAAATAGATAAATAATAAAAAACTGACAGAAGAAATGACTAATGCTAATTCAATGACAAAGATGTTCCTATTAATCAACTGGCATGTTAAAATAAAACAACTAACTTCTATGTTTTAAACTATGTTATTCTATGTTTTAAGAAATATAATAATTCTTAAGGGGATTTCTCAATAACGTAACAGGAAAAAGATTATTCAAATTATATTTTGAAAAACGGTATTGCAGTTGGCCCACATAGTGAACGAAACCAAGCATAACAAAGTTAATTGTTTCTACACAATTATTGCAAAGGAACTTAATCAATTGACGATAACCCTTGATTTCATCTTTGCACATCAGTGTCAATGAACTTTTAGGAAAATACAGTAATACATCCTAGACAGAGTAGGTCATGTGGTACAGAAATATACACATTACAGTATCCTTTTCATTCTTTTAAATCTTTAACCTATGTTTATGTTTATGTTTTTGTTGTCTTAGTTCATGATTCCCTTGAAGATCCTCCTTAATTTTTAAAACCTAGGGAAAGCTTCAACTTTCTTAATTGCTATAACTGAAATAGTATAATTGCAAAACATCTCAACTTTAGTAGCAACAAACTACATACAAGTATTTACACATTGTTTTACCACTGTTACATGCCAGCGTTTGTATAAACTTTTTAATCAAATATAACAGTAGTATTCTTGACGCCTTTTGTTAAATTAGTTTCCACTATTATAAAAAAAGTTGAATGATTTTAATTTAAAGTGGACAAGTGATAACAAAGCAAAAATTAAATTTGAGTTTAATTCATACACAGTATACAAACACCAAATTGGATTTTTGGTGTTTTGAAATTATAACGATTTGCTGCTTTTAAATCATTATGCCTATCCCATTATTTAAAAGCCACAAATGCAAAAATTGTGGGAGTAGTCGCCTCAATGTACACCCTTAACTTCAGTACCTAATTTCATCCAATACAATAAAAGTGCTCTTTGAAGTTTACATTTGTTACGAATTATAAGTTATTTGAATTCATGTCCAAGTTTTATTACAGTAATTCCATTCTTTTGGTATCAACAGTATTTCCAAACAAACTGTTCAAAATCTTTCAATTTAGAACATACAATACAAAATATAAAAAAAACTAGAGTAACTTTTCATTTAATAACATCTGAAAAGGTTATTTTGAAGTACTGTATCTATATCCAAAAATATAAAACACTAGCTGTAACCCGCGGGCTTTGCCCCGTTTAACTTCTTAATTTTCAAGATTATCTCGTTCGCATGGCTCAATCACGTCCTGGTTGAAGTTTGTTCGCTACGCTCACTCACCTTTAGGTTGGAGCTCGTTCGTTACGCTCACTCACCTTTAGGTTGGAGCTCGTTCGCTGCGCTCACTTGCCTTCAGGTTAGCTCGTTCGCTACGCTAACTCGCCTCCAGGTTGAAGTTCGTTCGCTACGCTCACTCACCTTTTGGTTGCAAATTAGCTGTTGTCATAAATGTAAAAGAAATAATAGTGCTGCACCCTGTTGGTAATCCTTGTAACTTTAATGCGATTTAACATCATAGAACAGAACCAACTTGTTTAATTGAAACAGCTGTTAAGACTCAATAATTTCATTTCTCATAAGGGTAACATGAGAAACTCCAGAGCCACTGGGGCGGAGCCCGAAAGGATTTTTGAAATAAGAATATGCCTATATGTTAATCGGGAATGTGAGCTATCATCATGCCAAATTTCAGCCCAATCCGACCAGTATTTTTCGCGTTCACTTGTCACAAACATACATCCATACATCCATACATCCAAACTTTCTCATTTATAATATTAGTAGGATTATTTTTATTATTACATTTTTAACCTGTTTTACTACAAATTCAGTCCAATAAATAGTATAAGATATGTATCTATTAAAAATTTCATCTAATAATAGTATACAAATTATTTGTTTCAATACCTGCAACTAATTATAAAATTTATAATCATTACCATTATTATGAAACAAATTTTCGAATTTTTTAATGTTTACAATGCTGGAAAACTACGGTACTTGATGTAACTTTCATTAAATAATACAACTTATAAAATATGTTCACTACAATTTTCAAATCCAATAAAAACCACATGTTTTTCATACCTGATTCTTTTCCAAATTTATCTTCTATCAAAAAAATTAAATTGTATCTTATTTACCATTGACAAGACATAAATAACTTTACAAACAAACAATTTTCACTTGAAACACAACCTAAACATTTTCTCAAAATAAAAAATATTGATACATACCTCTAAATTAGAAATCGTGTAAAATCCAGAGAAAAGTATCATAAAACATATTCCCATGTAGGCACTCCGTACAGTTTCACTGTTTAGCAGACTTATAGTGTGAGCCATGTTGTGTGTGTGGTGTTACCTCTGTGTAAGCTAGGACAGTTGTGTCTGTCTGTCTGTCTGTGTGTCAGACCTTCTGTCCCATAGCCACAGACAAGTAATATTACTGTGTTCAGAGCCAAAGTTCCTCGGTTCTCACACTAGGCTCATCCATCAGTTAAATCTTTGTGTAAAATGAATACCAGTAATCTTTGTGTAAAATGAATACCTGTAACCTTGGGTATGATTTTCATGTCCTATTCACATATTTACTTTATGCCAGGATGAATAGCTCAGTTGACTCTGAAGTTTTGGTTTAGTGCCTTTATGATGGGGGTATTGGATTGAAACATAAAGATTTATTTCTCATTGAAAACAATTGTGTAAAAGTAAATGTTATCAGTGATAGTCTGAAGAAAGTGTGTTGTTTAAGAAGTAACAGTTAGTTTGACAACTTTAAACGAGATAATTTCTGCTAGAAATCAGTTTATTGTATTTTCCTGTAATAGTATAAATAGTTTAGTCATCTATTTGAAAATACAGCAATTTAACACTAATTTAAGAACAATACAAAAATATCATATACTTTTCAATTGATATTTATTAAATCGTTGTGAAATTTCTCTTTGAAATAAATTGAAAAAAAACTCTTTGCTGTCAAACTTCTGTCATAATAGCACAAAACAAGTGATTTTTAAAGCTTTGAACTTGAATGTCAAAAAGGTTTATGTTCATCTGCAGCATAAACAAATATATAATGTACAGTAAAAACGACTTTAAAATTTTAAAGAATTAAAAACAATTATTGATTGTGCATAGCACTACTTACACAGCTTATTATGGTTGATTATCATTTGATTGTTTTCGTGTACTTTGCACTTTGTTGCCCTAGTAACCTATGACTTACCTTTTTTATTACTTTAAGTTGCAGGGCAAATCAAATCCTGCCTACTGTATATAACTTGAATTGAGAAACAATTTTTCTCAAATGAGTTAATAGCGGATGATACTTCCCGTTTTTAACTTTCTCCCCCTATACATAGTATATTAAGAAAGTATTGTTTTCAGAAAGAATTTTAAGTTTTATATCTTTATTCCCCTGCACCCCCAAAAAATTGTTTTCCAAGTGTGTGTGTGTGTGTGTGTACAGAGCTATAACCACACCTGTGGTATCTCCAGGAATTTTATTTTTATTTTTTGAAACGGGGATTTAAATATATACTAAACATGCTTCAAATATTTAATTATTTTAAAAATTATAACTACACACCGTTTAAAAATAGAAAATTACTATTTTACTAATGATTTTGATCTTAAGGTAAAATACATTGGATCACATTAGTACATCCATAAAGAAATGATCACAAAGATATCCACAACTAGACTATCCAGAAATTTGCATTAAGAAAGTAACTTTGAGGGAGTAAGTTGAACTTTGAAAATTGTAGTAGGGACCTAATTGTTTCCCCTCCTTTACTTGGGTGAAATTAATTTAATTACAAAAAATATTGGGTATTTTCTGGTTCAAATTCTTATTGGGAACTGTTAAACCCAGAAACCCTGACCTCACTGATGCTATGTTGGTAGGAAACTGGTTTTAAACTGGTCATGACATCTCAAAGTTCAACCAACTGTTACTTCCTTAATGCAAATTTCGGGATAGTCTTGTTGCAGATTAGTTTGAGATAATTTTTTATAGAGTACTAATAAATATAACCCAGATGATTTTTTAATCTTAAATCAAAATTATTAGCACTTTTAAGTGCAAATGTAATTTTAAAATTACCTAAATATTTTATTGTATGTTTTATGACTATTAAATTCATCACTGTATTAGATCATTTGGTGTAGTAGTATGGTAAAAAAAGGCTAGATAACATTTACTCAATTGTGCAGAAACTTTTGTCAAATTATATATCATTTCTCGGTCACTCATTAGCCCTAAAATACAAACCCTGGTGTTTAGGTGTTGTTAAAATATCCCCAAGTATTCTTCTGATGCAGTTGAAACGGGACAGTGAATAATTCTTGCTAAGAAGGCGTTTTTAAGCAAATATATCAATTGCATTATTTTAATAAAAATTCCTAATGAAAAGTGATTTTTATTACCTGAAAAAAGACAATGTAAGTTCTGTATCATTGTAAAAAAGGGTCCCCATCATCTATATCACCAAACTCCCATGTTGATTTTCAGGACATAAACTCGCAAACTTCTGTGATATCAATAAGTTTCAAACCCTGCCTCATAAAAGTATTTTAACCAGATAAAATTTTGGGGGTTTAAAACGTAAAAATATAATATAAAATTTATATTATGCAAAAATTTCTCTAATGAGTCGATAAGAGGTTGGACATCTATTCTTTGACACTGCGGAAGTAAAAAACCGTAAAATAAACTATTACATAATCCAACTTATGTAACTTCCGTATTAAGTGGTTAACACTGGCCATCTAGGTCATTGCCAAGCCAGTGTTGGCAGGATGTTTTCTGACTTTGATCTTCAACTTCCTTTTTCGCCTTTCACATCAGAACATTATTAACGGCTAATCTCCCCTCACCCATTATCCAGCATCATTATCTGGAGTACTTACCAACCTTTCAAACAGCAATTTGGTGATTCAGGTTGTGTTGATTAAACATACTTCCATTATGGATTTTGTATCCTTCTATATCTTACAATTTTCAAGTGGGTTCCGGCTAGATTTTGCTGAGGTCCTGTGCTTTACGATAGTGCTTCTGATTATCTGTAAAGTTTTTAAACTATATAACTAAATAAAATTATCTAATAATGTAAAATTGTTTCTCTCAGGTATTACAACCAAATAATAGATCAGTAATTGGAAAACCGACTTAAAATAAAAGATAAATATTTACTGTAGTTATCATCACCACACTAAAATTTTAACAACATGAACATGAGTTTTCAAATTTGACAATATAGTACGAGAACTCCTGAACTATTTATAATGGTGTGTGGTTACAAACTCATATTACATTGACATACACCGCAAAACACAAGAAAACAGGTAAAAGATACTAGTTTTCCATACAGGAAAGATTACTACAAAAATTGAATTGAAAAAACCAAGTTGTTGGTGAAATTAAAATTTTAAAACAGTCAATTCTCACACAGAGCAGGATGTAGGAAGGTATTTCAACAATAGGTTGGAACAGCTGATAATTACAGATAAGAACTGCAATTAGGGTCAACAGCGCAATTGTGCAGAAACTACAAATTTAATACAGGGTTATGACTAATGCAAGATTTCATGCAATCCATTTACAACTAACATTCTAATTTAATTTTTAAGCATATTAGAAAATTAATTTTAATATGACATAGTACACTTACTACTAATCAAGTGGTAGTTATTTGATCTATAAATAAGTATATCCACATTTGATATGACGTCATGTAGGCTACATTTTTTTTTTTTTTTTTTTAGATTTTGGCTGCAATAAAGGAATGTTAGGTCCTAAAGTCTGTGAAAAAAAAAAACACAATTTAACGTACCAACAAATAAATAGATATTTTAAAGAAAAATAAATATGCACATGTAAGAGAGCTATATATTTAATTTCCCAAAGCTAGAGCAAACTGAATAAAAATTCAAGATAAACTTTACTGTAAAAATGACTAAATTAATTTGTCTTTGAAGTTCAAACCAAAATCGAGTTCAAGTAGCCTTCCATCATGGATCAAGTGTTGATTATGGTAAATTGTTCAAGCACCCACATTGTTGGCTCCATACAATATTGAACATTTAGATATTGAGATACAACCACACACGCAAGTCCCATAGATAACAATCATAAGATAGCCTCTTTGCGCAGCAGGATAGTTAGAAAGTGTGTCACAGCATATGGCACAGAGGTCTTCTAGTGATGCAATGCATCAATCATCACGTGATGGATAGTAACATGTTCATATATACTAATAGTGTGCAGTACTAGTGAGGTATTTATTTCCCATTCAAAGTTTACGAAACTGTGATTAAGTACCGGTACTCACATATAAACAACTAAAATCCTTATACAAAGTTCTAATATCATTTGGTAGCCTTACCAAATTTATGTGTTTTTTTAAAAGGATGTTTATAGTGTAAAGTGCCAAACCCCAGGATATGTTTTTCGCATGAAAATGATGAGAAATAAAAAGTGAAATTTTTTTGTATTTAAGAAACGATTTTGGTATCAAAAGAAAGCTTATAATGTCCTCTTAGGAGGCAATACTAATTTTTTTTCTTAACTCAAGGTAGTTTTCATTTAAATTGTTTTATCAAAGCATGTCGTAGAAATCACATTCTCCATAAGATAAACAAAATACCTCTTATTGGGACCGCAAAATTTGTGATTTAATATATAAAATATTGTGATAAAATATTTTGTTCTCCGTAAACTGAACTTTGTTGTAGTCCTCCAAATTTCCACTAGAATGCAGGACAATTCATTTTTTGGACTAAAGCCCGTTTATAAAGTGAATATTAAAAATGGGACCTCCTGTCATTATGGCGAAATAACATCGAGCGGCAAGAGACCTTTTCTCAGACCGTGCAGAGGCTAACAAAATTATTTATTTCAACCTTTTACATCTTTGATTCGATAATTTAAACGTTACTATCCTTTTCTATGTTAAATAAGGTATAACAATCGATAAAAAACCAAATTTTGATATTTTTGACCTTAATTAAGCCTACTTATATTGGCCGTACTGAAAATTTTGCATCGCCGAAAAGCGGTCCCTTTTCGCTTACCACATCACATTTATTAAAATAAAAATACCACTAATTTAAGACAACTGGGTCCAGTTTCGCACCATAAACTATGTTTAAAGATGCCTAACAACACTACTCTTTACTCACACTACACTTTACACTACTCGTATGTCAATTATTTTGAATGCTAACATTCGTACACACCTGTGTTAATTTCAAGGTGAAGATGAATGAATGAGATGACAGCATTGTTACTGACCAAGATCAGCTGGTTATTAACTGGGACCATTTATTAAGAGGCCCAATGATCAAGGACAGCTAGGTTTTGCTCTATAAACAACGTTCAATGACCAACAACTCTACAAACATATCACAGGATGAACCTTACACCTTCATTGGAGAGAACAATATCCATTCAGCTACCTGTAAACTGCATCCAAACATATGTTTTATAACTGAATCTGTTTCTTGACATGACAATCTTTGGACAGAATGCAACAATATTAATTTGGAACATTTGGATTTGTTAGAGAAAAAGCTCTAGACCAGGATTCCAAAAAGAATATATTTGTGAATTCACTAACTTTTTTCTGGTAATTTCCCTGACAACGGCATATTTTAGGTAGTGCAAGTTTTCTTAATAATAATTACTATAGAAATATTTATCGGTAAAAACACAACTTTTTATTATCTAATACTACAATAAACTCCCTCTTATCCGCACTCCTCGGGACCGAGGCCAGTCCAGATAACGGGTTTTCCGGTTAAACCGACGTCCCCAAAAACTCGTTTTGTAACCCAAATATTTGACTTAAATTCAGGATAGCATTGTATTTAGACAAGTGATCACTGGTCTCAAATCTTTCCCACGAGAACAGTCATTTCAGTACCGCCCACTTCTTGTCGATCTAGTCCAGTTAAACCGACGTGCTGATAAAATTGTCCGGTTAAAGAGATGCCGTTTCCGCCGAGTGTAGTCCGGTTAACACGTTCGCTGCGGGCCATCAAATGGCAGGCGTAGCCTCAACGCGGCGCAGCCCGCAGCGTCGAACAAACCCGATTGCTGGGTGTTTGGCTCTCATATGTCGGTATGACGAATAGCAAATAACGTGCGGTGATGTCCTGTTTTATAACAAGAGTCGACGTAGTTCGCTAAACACTCACATATAGCAGCACTGCTTGGAACGTAGCCGGTCCGATCGTATTGCCAATTGGAGGGAGAAAGACGGGACAACAAGTTGAGTTTTAAATTTACCAGACGGGGATTTAATGGGGAAATTTTACTACCAACCTACAACACAACAAAAAGCAAGTCACCCACTACACGCTAACGTGGAATTGGTCTGCCTTCGACCGGCGCTAGAACAAAAACGATGATATACGAAAAGGCATTGCCTAGCGTATCCGATCGGTTACGGCAGCGTCTGAACAGCGCTCGGCCCGTATCCGATCGGATACGCCCGCAGTGAACGTGTTAAACCGATGTCGGGTTAAAAGGTGGTCCGGATAAGGAGTCTACTGTACCTCAACCACTCCGTTACGCCTCTTTTTAGCTAATTACAATAATATAGGAAAGTAGCAGTAGGCATGGTAAGCCATAAACCTGGGACCGATTTACTTTTTCATTTTGATGTCCCTAGAGGCAAAAAGCACTATTTGTTCAATATTTATATGCACATGTGTGTCTGTAAACACAACTCCAGTAAATTTGGTCTGATTTTGATTCAGTTTGGCTTTAAGGTGTAAGGCGGGATAACCTTGAATGAGTTTGCAAACCAGGAAAATTAAATTGAGTCACGGGAACAGGGTATTAGTTTAGAAATTTCCAAAAAAAGGTTTTTTTTCAAAATGTTACCCAACAAAGCTATTTAAATAATTTGTATATTGAGGTGTTTTTGTTCAACTAGTTTTGTAGAAAATTAAAAAAAAAAACTGTACATTTAAAATTCCTGTGTTATTCTTATGGAGAAAACTAAAACTGTTGTAGTTGGCTTATTTATGATACTGTATGTTAATCAAATCTGGCAGCTTATTTATTCCTTCCCATACTAAGAACATTTGGTCAGGTAACGGAACACTTTATAACTTCCCCGTGGTAGCAAATCCAAGTTACTTGTTAAATCTAATGTGATTGAAATGAGGAATAAAAAATATGTCTTGTTTGTGGAAATATTATAGTGAAAATTAGTGATGGACAAGACTAGATTTTTCACTTCGAGACGAGATTTTTTTTAATTAGCGCAGGACGGGATTATTTTTTGGAACAAGATTTAACGAATAGCTAGAAAAAAATTTAGTACCTACTTTTTAAGTTCAGAAATATTTGCAAGTTTTGAAACTTGACAAAAATATTTAACATCTTTTATTGCATAGGAAACATGGAGATATCAGTTAGTATATAGTTCAACTTTGAAAAAACAACAGTAAACTAGTTAAGAATCAAGTAACAATTTTTAAGTCTTGTGTTATTTTTAGATCGATTTTTAAGTGACTTATTTTGGCTATGTTTACAGTAGTAAAACATGGCTCACACTGCTTAGACTAACAAAACTTCTCATTTTTTGCAACTTCTCCAAAATTATTATACTATTGAAGCAATATTTCCATGTAAAGAATCTATATATATATAAAAGGCAAAGCCCTCACTGACTGACTCACTCACTCATCACTAATTCTCCCACTTCCCATTTACCTAGGAGGCTGAAATTTGGTACACTGATTCTTTAGGCATTAAATGGGAAAACTAACGCCTCTTTCACACGAAGCGGCGCGCGCCGTACGGCGTCCGCCGCGCGGCGCTGCGCCGGACAAGCGTGTGTCTTCACACTAGTACGGTTTCGTGCGGCGCGCGCCGTACGGCACTCCTAAATATTTATTATTTTCTGTTCAGTTATGGCTTTTAAATGAATACTCCACTTAAAAGTTCAAATTAAATGAATAGGATAATTTTAAATATAATAAACTAGTGCACCTGTTGCTCGAATTTGAGCAATTGCAAAATATTAAAGGAGTTTTTTTATGAATAACTGTCACTATTTCCGTTGACGTGTGAGAGTCAACTCAAAGATAATGTAACCAATCACTCCACTCCAGTTACCGAAACTGGAAACGAACTCACTCTGAAAACGAACGCTCACTCCACTCCATCTATCGAAACTGAAAACGAAAACTCTTGTGTGTATCATGTGTGTACTATGAACAGCTGTAATTAATACAAATTATTCGTCCGTTTAACTAAACAAAATCTTGTCTTCATAAGATATACATTGGGATTTTGATGGCCTGAGCGGCAAAGCCCGAGGACTTTTACTACAGGAATTGGTGAAAGGGGGTGTGTACACAACAAATACTTAATTTTGACACATCGTTTGTAAAAATCGGTTCATTATTAACGGAGGAGTAGTATTTCGTAGAAATCACCTTCACGTATTATATATAAGTATTCGTCATATCTGAAAATATTGTATTCTAGAAGTTAAAAAAATGTTTCATTACGTATAAATTACTAAATTATTAATTTAATACTAAATATTCTCCTCTAGTTATTAAAGGAAATTTTTGTTTTAATACTTTAAGTTGGTCGATTTGCATGGGATTAACATAAAAATGTATGTTTTGTAATAACTTTAAATATATAATTTTCCGATACAACGATATATAATTTCTTAATTAACTGTTGCACCCTCTTGGTCAGGTAGTTTGCCTAAAATGAGGCAGCGTAGGGGTTGGGCCGTGCGGCGCGCGCCGCACCGTGTGAAAGCTCCCATAAGAACCAATGCACCTTCACCGAGTTGTCCGGCGTGGACGCCGCGCGGCGCTGTCGTCCGGCTCAAGGTGCATCCGGCGGTAACTCGCGCGCCGTGCGGCGAATTCGCCGCGCGGCGCGCGCCGGACATAGTGTGAAAGGACTCATATACTCCCATAGCCCTACGCCGGATCCGGCGGGCGCCGCGTCGTGTGAAAGAGGCGTAAGTCGTTTTTATTCTGATCGGACTCTCTGGCTCCGCCCCAGTGGCTCTGGAGTTTCCCATGTTAAACATGATTTTTCATATTTAAAAGGAATTAATGAATCTTAACAGCTGTTTCAATTAAACAAGTTGGTTCTATTCTATGTTGTTCAATAGCATTAAAGTTACAAGGATTACCAACAGGGTGCAGCACTATTATTTTTTTAATTTATGACAACAGCTAATTTGCAACCAAAAGGTGAGTGAGCGTAGCGAACGAACTTCAACCTGGAGGCGAGTTAGCGTAGCGAACAAGCTAACCTGAAGGCAAGTGAGCGCAGCGAACGAGCTCCAACCTAAAGGTGAGTGAGCGTAGCGAACGAACTTCAACAAGGACGTGATTGAGCCATGCGAATACTTATGAAGTTAAACGGGGCAAAGCCCGCGGGTACAGCTAGTAAATAAATAAATATAGGATGGAGAGGACACAGCTAACTCACCTGATAGTTGTTTTGTAACTACCATCTAGGCCTTCTGAAGAGGCGAAATATTAAGTATATTATGTGTGTGATTTTATGTGTTCTTTGACTCATCTGCAACCTTTCATCAGGTGAGTTAGCTGTGTCCTCTCCATCCTATATTTATTTATTTAATCCAAGCTAAATGCTTTTTCCTAAAAACATAACCATGTAAAGAATAAATCACTCGTAAAGTTTATTTTAAAATATAATTTTTTTTTAAATCCAATTTCTTTTTTAATTAAATTTTTTTTTAATTCTTAAAATTTTAAAGTTTTTTTAAATTCTAAAAAAACTTAATTTTAAAAATTTGGACAATTTTTTAAACTTTAAAAAAATTTAAATTAATTTTTTTTAAACTTTAATATTACAAAAATATAAAAAACTAAAATTTAAGAAATTTAAAAACTTTAAAATTTCAAGAATTTATAAAACTTTAAAATTTCAAGAATTTATAAAGATTTTATAACTTTAAAAATTAATTTTTTAAATCTCGTCTTGAAAATATCACGTTAGTATTTCAATCCCGCCCAAAGCTTCGAGATAAAAAAAATCTCCAAGTTTCGGGTCTTGTCTATCACTAGAAAAAATCCAGTCAGAAGGATTGAGATTAGCTTTGTCTTAAGGTATTTATTAATACAATACCAAATAAGAAATCAAATTCTAAATCCTAAATACTTACAGCTCTAGTAAGACAAATATAGCCCCAGGATCTCGTTTTATGACAAATAATGGCTTTAAAAAACATATACAGCAAGTTTTGACACTACATGTTAGAGATTGTCTGACAAGTTACGTTTAGACATTATTCGTCAAAAAGATTTTCAAAAAATTACACAGACTACAGATTTTTAGTAATCTCTGCAGAAACTAGATCATGTTACCCTGACTGAAATTCTGACGGACAAGCAAGCAATCTGATAAATAACAAACTAATGAACTCATGACAAAAATAACTCCTATCAATAGAAATCAAACTGTTAGACTGAAAGAATTAATTGTCAATTTAATTTGATGTTATAATTTTCAACAGTAGTGAAAAATTACACTAAAATTGGTGATACAATGGGGTACAATCAACAAGCAGGTATGGCTTTCAACAAAATATTTATTTAACTAACATGTTTTAGAAAATATAAAATACATTTACAATAGTTATGGTGTAAAATAATACTCATGTTGTCAACAACTTGATTCTAATTAATAACCTTGAAAAAGGTTTGACGTTTTCTTGTGTGTGAAGTCAAAAAGCAGAGTATACTGTTTAAAATCAAATTATTAAAAAAAGGTTAATGTCGCTTGTTGTTTCTCAAAATGTGCACTGCTAAGAACGTCCTTCTCCTATATGAAATACGAAGATAAATGTCCTTGTAGTTGTCTCATACAAATACACATATTTGTACTTCATTATTGCACATCCACTTCTCGAGTCCTGTGACAACTTTATCAAAGAATTTTGTGAAAAACTCCATTAATACAAAATCATTATGAAGTTCACTCCCATCAAAAAGCTGCAATAAGACAAAATCGCAAGTAGATTTTCTTGAAAACATCTTCTTCGTGAAGAGAAGAATCCCGATGGACGACTTACTATGATGACCTGTAAAATAAATGCTGTAATCCCTGAACAAACTATTGTCTAGAGCAGGGAGGTTAAAGCAGACATCTCTGTCACCGGCATGTTAATTAAACAAATGTCAAACATGCACTTGAATTTTGAAAAAAATTTAAAGTCATAAAAAATATAGATAATTAATTTCAGCAACCGAAATGCTGATCATTTGGCATGAGAAAATTGTTAGATAAAATGTTACATCTAACCCGTACGATTAATAAAGTCTACAAAAAATCTTACAACAAAAAAACCTTTTTACAAAAAACCTAGAAATAGCTACGGGAATCAATAATCACAAAAACTGTACAAAAAACAAGGGAACAAATAAAATTGACAAGACGCCTAACGATTGGGCCAAGAACCGTAAATTGGAACTAGGTTAGGCAAAACCTTGCCTTACCCATCAGAGACCGCGTCAGTTACGAGAATGTCGCCTAACGCTGTGGGCTGCTGCGAGCCTATCTTGGCCTCAATATTTCAGACGTCATTGTCTGTCCGTATTTCATTTACGGTTTCTTCTCTCGCGCTCTCGACGAGCGAGATCTGCCTTCTTTATCTCTGCCATTCTCCGTTCATGTTCGGCCATGTGTTGCCTCCGGATTTCTTCTTTAACTGCAATCTGAAACCAACCAAAAAACACACCTGATAAATCATTCGAAAAATCTAAAATCATCCTGGTGAGAAAATTGTACTTTGTAAATGTAAACCGTTTTACGTAAGAAGAGCAAGAATTCTCTTTGCCTCATATCAGCTTGTAAAAAACATCCTACGACTTGCTGTCAGCCTTTTCAATTTTAAAGGTGGGGGAGTGGAAAACTAGTAGTAAAAGTTGTATGGAATTGAAGTATTGTATTGAAGTATAAGATCTGTCTTGCAGCCCCCTTAAAATTTGCTTCATAAAATTGGTGGTTAAAAGAACATTGTGCAATTAACATACTTTTGTTCCAATAAGGTTAGATATGATCAAGGTAAAGGCTCCGGGCCAGGGATTTTAATTGTAAAATCTTTTGAAAACTCTCTTCAATCTCTACACTTGACAAAGTCCTAGAGGACAAAATATTGTGTGTTTAGTGGCTCTTCTGAATGTTCTATGGCCTACAACATCATTCCCTCAACACATGACACAATATATTACCTGTTCCTGAGTCAAAGGAAGCCAATATATACAGGGTGAGGTTTTTGTTTTCCTGAACAAATCGTCCAACAGTTTGGCAGGTGCGTCGTCCTCCTTCTTACGTGGCTTGCGAGCTAAAAACATTACCTTAGTTATTCGGGGACAATCTCACAGTCCAATTATAACGATGAAAAATAATGTGAGGAAAATGTAGCAGGCGAAATATTTGCCACTTAGGAATTTGCAATACGTTGCATTGAGAATTGGTTACTTGGAAGGGTAGTATCATGAAAATTTTGTTTTAAGAATGTTAGAATGATAACAATCACATTAAACAAGTCTTGTTTTCATACAAACCGATCAAGAGAAAATGATACTCTAGATTCTCTGAAGTACTATACTAGGACAAACCATCAGTGTTGTGTTTTTCTGCCAATTTTCGTGCCTATTACTTCTTAAACCCTATTTATCAGTAAAATAAATTAATTTTACCCCTTTAAAATGTCCCTATCAGTCTTTTGGCTTTTCTCTACTTCTTAAACCCTATTTATCAGTAAAATAAATTAATTTTACCCCTTTAAAATGTCCCTATCAGTCTTTTGGCTTTTCTCTACATACTAAATAATTAGTTAGGTAGCGCTTTGTAAACTAAAAAGGTACATTGGTCGATACTTGGATTGGTTTGAAATGGAACACTTGTAAAAGGACTTGTAATCACCTGGAGGTCCATTTTCAGGACTAGCACTACGATGATGTCTCTCTTTTCTGGCTTTGCGTTCTTGTTCCCTTTTCTCTTTCATTTTCATCTCGTACTCCAAAGCTTCATCGGGATGTTCAGGTTTACCAACATCCCACTCTCGGACAACAGCCTTTTAAAAACATTAAATTATTTAAATTATGCAAAACGACACAAGTAAGGATATTTGGATATGGCTCACAGACAGATAATGCATGTTCTACAATGGTAATGATCTAGGATTTTACATCAAAACTAAATTGAAATAAAATTTTTATAAAACAAAACATAGAATCTACTGTAAAAGTTGATTCTTTATGTTCTTTTTTAGTTAATTTTGCAATATAAAATTTATTTTCTTAACTGTTTTCATAAAAATTACATCTAAGTTGTGATAATCTCCTGCTGTATCTGGTAACAACCATGATCATCTCAGACACTGTGATCATTTCCTATTATTTGCACAATATTTTAAAAACACCATATTACTCTTTAAGGTTTTTTTTCGTGGGGATAGCAGGCTTGCCTGAATGGGAAAGAGTCCAAACTGGCACAATGAAACACAAAACTTTACACTATATATACAAAACATTCAAATATTTCACCGTCACTGTCAGCATTTTCAACTAAAGAAGAGAGGGTTTAGTTTAGGTCTAATATGGTGGCCAGGGAGTTGCAGTGACAGTGAAGTATTCTACGGGCAAAAACTTGAAAACAGGACAATTGCTGTCTCCAGCTAATTATCTCTCTTCTGTCATGTATTTCTTACTTCTAATGGTTTTAAATAATTTATCATACTTTACTTTATATAAAAATGTGTAATTTGTATTTGTTTTTGTTGTATTTAATAAAGAAAAGTGTGTTTAAAAAGTTCATGTTGTCTACATTTAATGCAAAAACCCTGTCCCCAAGATTAGAAGTTGGATACAATAACCCTACCTCTTCAGTAGTATTAAGACGATATTGTTGTAATATTTGGTTTTAAATTGATGAATAATGTTAAAAGATTATAAAAATACATCAAACGGACTTTTTAATTAAATATAACGGCAATAGCGGGCGTTAAAAGTCGCGTCCCCAGCCGGGAACGTAATGCTGGGTTCGAGGGTTGGGACCGGTTCTCGTCGGGTCATTGAACCTTCTCGACTTCGGGTGGAACAAGACTTCGCCCTCTCTCAGTTCCTTGTTAGATGTGGGTGTGGTAGGTCAGACGCGATGTGACTCCAGGCTTTGCAGGTTAACAGGTAATTCGTTTTTTAAAACCTGTTTTGTTAGCGTTATGTTTTTGCGTAATGCTCGGTACCCTTGATAACTGTGACAATAAGGTGAATAAGTTATTGAAAACTAAGAAAATATAAGTAAAACAAATATTAAATCAAACATAATAGCTTGCGAAGGGAACTATGCCACCATGTTTCGTTTTAGTCAATGACGAGAGTAAAAATGCTAATATCGGTCACGCTAATGTCGGTCACAAAATCTGAGGATCTGAGGTGAGACCAGCATTACTTTTGGTACATTTTGTGACCCAAATTACTTCTCTTATGAGTTTTCAATGTCGAGAATTTTTTTTTTTCCAGTAACCCACGATATGATTGGTGATTGCTTATATTTATTTTCTTTACGATAAATATTCCGATTGTGGAGACTATATGACAATCTGGGCGGCCAGAGTTTGGCTGCGAGATTAGCGAGAAAATTACGAACCTCGCTCAGTCTGATGTGACCTATCAGCAGACGATAAAATCAAAAGGTGACACAGCGTTACTAATATTATGCATTACTGTAATTAACAAATTGCTGACACCTCTGTTGTAATGTTAGTTAATGGATCCAGCTGAAAATTTGTTACCTGCATTACATGTAATGTCAGTCACGTGACCTACATTAGCTGTAATTTGGGTCACTCTTGTAATGGTGGGTCACAAAGTTTTTGTTGCCATATAATAAAAACCACTAATTCAAATGGTCGTTTTATAATTGGAAATTGTACTTATAAGTACATTATTTGAAAAAAAACAAAAAACAACCTATAATAAGTATTGTGTGTTGGATAAAGGAAAAAGAGAGATCCTGAAATCATGTCCACAAATTTATTACAGTTTTATTTGAGCTTTTAACATCAAATATATTCATAAACTATTATATTTTTCACACTTGACTGTTATTTGGTAACCTAAAAAGCTAATGGAATCATAATTACCATAATTCTTTCAAGCTAACTGTGTCAAAACTTAGGATTTTGTGTGTGACCCACATTACACAAAAACCTGTCCCCAAATTTCTCTTCTAGTAATAATTAATTATATAAATTAATTTCAGACTTAAAAACATTATATTTATGAACTACAAAGACCAAACTTTCAAAAAATATAAGATTTATTAATGTAGGTAAGTATAATTTTTTTCAAATGCTGGGGACAGCAATTGTCCTGTTTTCAAGTTTTTGCCCCTACGGTTTTGTGGATATAGTCGTAAAGCTGGGTTTTCCTAGACGCGGAGTCGGCCAGCGGAGAGCGGACAACGGAGAGCGGAATTGAAATTAACATGGCATTCCGCTCCGCTGCTAGGAAAACAGTAACATTAAATTACCTAAGACAAGCTGAGTCCGCTCTCCGTTGTCCGCTCTCCGCTGGCCGACTCCGCGTCTAGGAAAACCCAGCTTTACGTTTTGTGTTTCTTGTGCCTGAATGGTAAGCTTGCTATCCTCGCAAAACTTAAAAACCTAGGCCTTTGTGCTTTATGTTACATCTTTAACCTCATACTGTATAGCCCTACTCTAGTGGATTATCCATCTAGAAAATGAACTTGGACGTCATGGTTATTATGTCTCACACTGACCTTCTTGGTGCGATCCTTTATCCTCGCCTGTTCCGCCAACCAGCCCTCCACCATGGTCAGAGGCTCAGACTTGCGAGGCACCTCAGGCTCCTCCGTCAGCGTCTGTGCTATAGTCAGGTCCTCCTTGGACGCAAACTCCACCACCAGAGTCTTAGGGTTGCTAGAGGGCCAGCGCACACCATGCAGTGCATGTCTAGTCTCGACTGCCTGGTCCTCTGTCATATACTGCAAAACACATCAAGTATTAAACATCTGATTAAATCCACCATCGGAAACACAGGGAAAAGCCATGAAAGAACAACCATAGACTGAGACTCTACTAAATAATCGTCTGCCGTTTCCCATTTCAAGCAATATTTACATCATCTCGCCTAAATTCATGGCAAAAGTGAGGAGTGTCCACTACTTTCATGGGAGGTTCTCTACTCCTGATGATGCTTCAGAAATCAGAAAGCTGTTTCCCATCTCCAAGGAATAAAACTAAGCACTAAGAGGAAAAATGCAAGTTTCTCGAGAAAAAAACACTTGGCTTAGGAATACTCGTAAGGGAAATCTTAATTGTGTAAGCTAGTCATTTTTGATTCATCACAGGAGGGTGTTTGCCAAGGTAATTTCTTTGTGACTTTAAAATTGAAGACTATAATCAATGGGTAACTTAGGAGCAGATAACATCTTATACGCCGTAGTTAGTGACTCTTTACGTGAAATAGAGGTGTTCCCATTTCGTACCACTAATCATTTTCTCATGGCCTATTTATTTTTACTACATTTAAATAACAAAACTATTTAAGATGTATTTAATAAACAAAAGAGGTTTAAAGGGCGAGATACATTGAACAATCTTGTCACTAAGGGCAGCTGATTCTGCCTTGAATACCCTTAGCCTAAACTATGTTTTTAATTCCCAATAAACAGATTTCAAAATAATTCATCACAATTTAGAAGGCTCAGTTCCAAAGTTTTACACCAACTCATAAATAATGTGTAATGGTGTAAATGATAAATCTCACCTCAACATAGCATTTACTCTTGATCTTGTCAATCCAGAAGCCATTTTCAGCGATGGCGCCCGTCCGCAGTAGCAAGTTCTTCAGTTGCTGCACAGTGAAGGGACGCACTAGATGCGTGATGTACAGCACATTGGTGGGTTTGCGCCGTGGAGGAGACGGCGACCGCGCTACCTTCTTTACATCATCTGTCAGCAGCAGGATCTTACGAGATGCAGAACCTGCGAGTAACACACTTCAGTTAATGATATTACAGCTTTGTGTGACAGTGCAAACATCTAGTTATTTATCAGGGTGTTTGTGTTAAACTTAATTTGGGTATTACAGTGGTTATTAATGGAAAAGATTCTGATTTATTTATTGTTAATAATATCGGTATCAAAGAGTTTGAGTACATTTTGTTCCAAACTGCACCACATACTTTCTTTTTCTTGTTTTGGCGCTGTTTGAGGCTTGGGTGCTGGTGCTGGTTGTTGTTCCGAGGCAGTTTTGGCAAATCGTGCTTGTCTCTTCTGTCTCTCTTTCTCCTGCCTCTCTGTATCTTTTTCTCTCTGTTCTCGCTGTCTTTCTTTTTCTTCCTCCTTGGCCACCATTGCAACAATCTAGAGTAGTAAAACATCAAAATATTTAATGATTTTGTCTAGGGTAAACCTCATCTAAAAATTGGTGTCTATCCAGCTAAAATAACTACGGCACTGCCTTTCTTCTACATTGTCTACAGTACTCATTATTAACTTTGCAATTAAAATCGTGTAATTTGTGAAGTGTGTTTATTGCTTGGTTTGGGGAGAAAAAAATTAGAACATATTAAAATAATTTACTACTAAAATTTATCATGAACAAACAAAGAAACAATCTGGAGTTTATCAATATAAAAGTGTTGTTAACAATACAGCATAAAGCTATATACAAATGTCTAGAATTGTGCATGCAGTTAATTCCCATGCAGAGGACAGAAAAAAGGGGCCAACATAGCATAATAACGGTTAAAATTACAACAATGGTTAATCTAAGAATTCAACTACTCCTTCTGAAGGAGCCGGTCTTTTCCCCGGCTGGCCCTTGCAGGAGCATAATATCTGTTGTGAAAATTTGTGTGGGTCAACTGAATGGAACTATCTTCTAGGGTAAGTTTGATGAGTATTCGTTCCTTCTTCCTGAATGTATTCCTCATCCAAGAGCTCATTCTTTCAAAACAACTATTTTTTATTCCAAAACTTCCATTACTTTCTGGACAACCCTCACCTCATCTTCCTCATCATCATCGTCCAGTTGCCCTTCTTCTTCCTCCACTGACAGTTGTAGTTCGTCTGCTGGCACAGGCTTGGCATCCGGAATCAAATTCTACAACACCACAAAACTCAATGTCAAGTCCAGCGAGTCTTTTACCCTTTCAGATGTAAACTTAACCTAATTTAACAGTTCAAAACTAATTATTAATGATATTGACATTTTTTAAGATTGTACTAAACATAAATATCTAAAGCAATATCAGAACAAATTCAATTTCTTCACCATAGGCTTTAATTCTATGAAAGTTGTCTAAAATACAT
Organism: Macrosteles quadrilineatus; assembly: GCF_028750875.1. NCBI lineage: Eukaryota > Metazoa > Arthropoda > Insecta > Hemiptera > Cicadellidae > Macrosteles > Macrosteles quadrilineatus. Next base: position 106,560,350 of record NW_026542601.1, read on the forward strand.
TAAAGTAAAAGTTTTCAACTAGTAACACAACCTATTACTAAAAATTACCTCCAACAAATACAGCCTTGAAATATTTACACAAACTTTTGTTGGAATTTTTTAAAGATGCTTTTTAAAATAATATGTTTACTCGTTAAGTCTTTTCTGGTTCTTTTATAAAATCCTTTAGGCCTACCTGTATTAACTTTGCTAGTTAATTTTTGTTACAACACTCCAGTCTTTATGAGTGCATTGTAAGACAAGTTAAGTGTTGTTACGAGTGAATACAGAATTTTATTTTAACTTACACAAAATCCATCATTTTTCATCTGAGCCGTACAACCTTTACTTTCTTAACCTCATTGCATGAGTGTATTTAATATTTATACTTTGATTTAATACCTTTAAACAGTCTGTATTTATGAGAACTGGTTTCTTGCTTGCCCTGCTTGACTTGCTGGAACCCCATCGTCTTTTTCTGGGTAAAGGCGCTTTATCAGTTTTTTCATAGCTTTCATCAGCATTTGAATCTGGAACTATAAACCCTGACTTTTAACTAGAAAATAAAAAAAAAGAATAAACATATCTGTGGATTTTCAAACAGATTTCATGACTGAAAATAAATTTAAATATTATAACTACTTAAAAAAAAGTAATAACTGAGTCTGAAAAACTGAAAAAGCAAAGAAAATTCTTAACAGATCATTAGATTTTTGTGTACAACCATTGACAAACAAAATGTACCCATTCTTGAAGTCCTAATACATTGATTTCTTAGACAAAGATTTGTAATGAACCTATTAGTATCGTAGTCCTATTACAGAAGCAACAATCAAAATGTAGACCTAAATATACCCAATACTCTCCTTGCTTTCCATTTCAATTGAAAATTGAAGGTTATTAACAAGGTAACAATTAGGATCAATAAGGATTAAATACTTACGTAAGATGGCACAATCTATAAAAATACTTGGAAACTGAATGGTTTAGTTATCAATAGAGCGTAGAATCTGTATAGGCAATGCTTGAACCTATATAAAATCCTTGTTGGGATAGAATCCTCAAGCATCAACAAAATTACTTGACTTATTTATTTTACGCTAGAGAGGACTTTTTTAATACTTACAAGGTTCACTATTTTTAAGCCAATTGGTAAATGTTTGTTTTTTCCTTAACTAATAAAGTAACTATTTACACATTCAACCAACCTGTAGGCCCACTAGATGAAAGATGGTTTTCCTGGCCTTCCGCCTCATTTTCCTGCAAAAAACAAATAGTAAACAATACAGTACCAAACAAGTATAAATCAACACACAAAATACAACGGTTAATGCATTTTTAAGAAATATTATGCATGTATCACTCTCCAAATTTAAAATTAACTATTTTACAAAAATATGTAAAACGTTTCATAAACTGAGAGAACATAATATTGAATATTAATTAAAGAATAAACTGAAGATTTTGATATCCTACAGTGTATCGGTAGTGAGTGCTTAATCAAACTAACTTTAAAAGTAAATTTACTAAATTAAATAGGCTATTTTTTTCATTTAAAAAAATCCCACTAGATCACATCAATAATTCATACAGCAGGCCCATCTGGGTTTAGTTTTCTATTTATAGAAAGGTTTGTTTTCTCCATATACTTAATGCCTTGGACATTTTCCAACGGCTTATAAAACATTAATGTTAGAGAATAGGACTTCATCATACCTTGTTGTTAATACTAATGGTTTCTTTGGTCTCATTTGTGTCCGTAGATTCCCGTCGATCTTCTTTCTTCTCTTTCTTCTTGTTCTTGCTGTCTTCAGAGCTGAAACAAATATTCTCAATGTAACAAATCAGTAGCAGTCCGAGTCTTGGCTCTTCAAGCCATTCTATGTCAAAAACTATGGTAGTTGGATGGTCATTTTAGGTATTTTCGCTTTTCTTTATCTAGCCTATACAAATTTCAACAGTAAAAATTAGTATTATTAATAATTTTTTACTCTTTTGGTTGCTCAATAGTCAAAATGTTGAATTAATTCCAATTCCTATGAAATAACTTTCTGGAATGAATATCGCAAGAAATAAAAAAGTAATATTGAAATATTGAAGATGAAACTAGTATGATATTTATTTAATCAACAACAGAACAAGTAACGGTGATTATCAATAGACAATCTAAAGAGTACTTATTTGATCATTAAATAGGAAACATAGAAAAGATCACATCAATAATGTTACAGATAACAATTAACTAAAAACAAATAACACTCAAATTAAATCACTAGCAATTTTTACTTGCAAGGTAATATTACAAGATCAATAATGAAGAGGACTACTAATTAATTTGGTCATAAAGCAACAATATTTATATTTAAACTTTCTATATGTTACCATCAATAAGGCACAGTATTTAGGTTCATGTTAATGGTCACAGTTGAAAAATAAGAGAAGAAACAAAAACTAATGACTGGTGAAAAGGGAAAGAGTAAAATATTTTAATACTAGTGTTTTGTTATTGACACATGTACAGATTTTTTTTTTTCAAATGGTCATTTAACCGATTAATTTTTTGCTGTTTGATTTCAAACATAATTATTTCCAAGTAAACCGTTACCAGGGTGTATGGGTGTAGAAACTGGTAGGATTAAGCCAATGCTACTGAAAAAGAGGTTGACTCAGTCGCGCATATGACGTAACCCAAAAAACAAACAATAATATCAAAGAATTTGACAGGTGGCAGCTGTGTGAATTAAAAGCAGCACTGACCAGGTCGGTGGGTGACGTCATACGCGCGACTGAGGCAACCTCTTTTTCAGTAACCATGGGATTAAGCTACCATCAATCAGCTGGGGGCTTGCTATTTTGGTTAAAAACTAAAACAAATCACACCACTTAATGCAAAGCACATTCAACCAGACAAATTGGTAAAAGTAAAACCTCCCCTTCATTTTGTTAAATGTATAAAATCAAACATTCAAATCAAAACTTACAATTACAATTTAATGAATGCTAAACTACTTTCACTAAATAACGTGACCAACATTTCTTTGAAAGATAAAAAAACAGAGGTTTAAGTTTGAACTAACTCATCTTGCTAGTTATGGTTTGATTGACATTTGTTTATACGCAGTTATTTACTACATAAAAGCGTGTATGCCAATGGACATGCTTATAGGCTTGCTATACAATGTTTTAGAAGTAAAACAGTAAAAAAAAATTTTAGCCTCTATATAATAACTTTTATTTATTAGTTGATTTTTAGTTTAGATAGCGTTTAGGGTTTTATTATTCTATTTTAGAGTAGACTTTCAAATATGTTCTGTTAATTTTTTCCTAAATGTAAACTTTCAAAACTCGATTTCCCAACTAATTCTTGGACTTTTTAACTTTCATTAAAACCTTTAATTACCTACCGTACCTATGAAAAATGCACGTTTACTATTGGCAGGTACACAGTTTTTCCTATATGGCCACTCTCAATAGTCTAAAATGGTTATTTTTAATATGATTTTATTTTTAAAAACAATAAAAACCTATTAAAGGAACTAAATCTGAGTAAAGGTTAAGGTTTAATTTTAATAGCATAGAATATGTTTCAAGAGTAAAATCGGTGAAAAAAGAAGAGTTGGAAGACCAAAAAAAGCGAGACATAAAAGAGGACCTAATGAAAACCGATCTTAGGCTTAATGGTAACTACGAGCCTATTAGAAATTTGAAGATGATAAGCAACTTCATCACCTATTATCATCTGTTGATTATTATCTGTTTATTTAAAGAGGGAAGAGGTCCACCCCCAAACCCAAGAAACTAAATCCGCTTAATTGATGACGATAATGAAAAGGCTTGATTGTACGCTAGTAATTTATATGAAACTTGCTATGTAAATTATTTTGCGTTTAGATACTCACTCAGAAGACTCTTGTTTAGGGCTATTTGAAGTGGTAGGTTTCCGCTGAACCGAGGATTGAAGTCCTTGACGTTTGTTTGCTTCTTGTTGCGACTCATCTCCTGAATTCTCGCTGTTCTCTGTTGATCTGCTGAGATTCCTCCTCGCAGGACTACAATTTAAGTTTCTCATTAATTTACAAAACAACGAAATTAATTTAACATGCAATTATGCCATTACCTAGGTTAGTTGGTTAATGTGGTGAACAGTAATATTGTTTAGCAGGGTGTCCACAGAAATTTTGTCATCAATTTCCCTGACTTTCCATGACTATCCATGACCATTAACCATTGATTTCCATGACTCACGAACTAAACTCAAAAATTATAATATACCGTACACACACGAATAATACTGCCTAGACAAGTTATTTCACAGAAAATATTGAAATATGTATTAACAGATAACAATGGAGTACAATAGGTACAACAATGAACTAATAAAAACTCAAAACCCATAAACTAAGACGACTGTATTAATTGAAATTGTCGTACATTTGTTAAAAAATCGGAAAAATGCTACAATAGTCGCGGTTACGGCCGACTATAGCATTGAAAGGTCCCCTGAAATCCATCCATCATTGGGGATTTCCATGACTTTCCATGACTTTTTGCCTATTTCCATGACTTTCAATGACCATAATTTTTTTCCATGACTTTCCATGACTATCCCTGACTTTCCAGAATGTGGACACCCTGTTTAGGGTTAGTTGATGAAGTGAATGGATGATTTGTAAGGAGTGCGATGAAATTGTGAGAAATGTTGACCAAGTTTATACCTTGGGCTGGGCGAAGCTGTTTTTCTTGGAGAAACTTCAGCGCTTTTATCTTCTTTCTTCTCTTCAACTGGAAGTCCAACTTCCTTCCCTTTATCTTTAGAATCATCACCAACTTCAGATTTAGGACTATTTTCTTTGGTGTCAGGGGTTTTCTCTTTCTTTTGTTCTTCATTTTTCTTCTCAGCCACAGATTCGTTTACTTCAGCCTCTATTATTTGAGATTCTTCATTTGGCAAAGCAATATCGAGAGTATCACTTTGACTTAACTCCAGTATTTGTTCGCTTTTTGATTCAGTATCTACAACTTCCCCAGCCTGTTTTGCACTTTTATTTTCTGTATTTAGATGGCTGACATTTATTATTTTTATTTTTGTCGGTGAGCCTTCAGACATATCACAAACCACTGTGGGAGAAACTAACGGACTATTCCTGGACGAAGTGCGTGTTCTGTGCTTGGATTTCTTTGTGTCCTTCTCCGTTTCCTCTTGTGTGGATTCGTCGGTGCTGCGACTGTCTCTCGGCATCCGGCTTAACCTTAACACAAGTAGGAAGACTTGTACATTTCAAATCACACCAAAATCAACTCTTCTTTATACGATAAGATTATAACTCATAACTAAGATTATTTTGTTTACTAAAACTATTGTTCGCTTAAATCATTTTACTTTATTTATGTATTATAACATCACAGAAAGCAAAAAGTATGAATGGATACACTGGAATTTTCTTCAAAACAGCTGAGTGGAATTGGACGAAAAGCAGATGGTACAGAGGTGAGAGATATTTTAGAATAGGACAATATTATTTCATCAATGTGTTTTTAATTCAGGCTTATGAGAAGTAGGGGGAACCAGGGATACTTGACCCATAAGGATACTTGACCCAAGGGTATTTTCCCAGCAGTGGGAAATTTTGGAGAGTTGGCAATGGCATCACTGCTTGGCTTTAGGTTGTATGACAAATTGGAGGGAACAGCCATTCTGATCTGTGGAGTTGCTTGTGCAGTATAAAATTAAATGTGTTTCACTGGCCGAAATGTAAATTTTTGAGTTTATACAACTATTTGTATTAACAGAAAACAGTTCAAGGTAAGTTATTTTCTGTGATTTATATTGAATAAGCATTTGTTTAGCTACAAAATGATGATATATAACCGTTTCTAAATCAGTCCAAGTTGGGTGAAATTTGAGGTTAAATGAGGATGGAACAGTTAGGGATACTTGACCCAGGCAAGTTAGGGATACTTGACCCAACCTGTACATATTTTATTGCCTGGGTTCTAAGTAAATTTATGGCTACCAGAAGTAAATAATTGGGTTGTTGTGAAGTTTATTGGTCAACGAAGCATTAAATATTATGTTGGGTTAGTGCTTGAGATATCTTCGGAGGAGGCAACAGTGAAGTTTGCAAAAAGGATCGTCGTTTCCAAGGAGGGGAGTCGTTTCAAGTGGCCTGAAATAGAGGACATTTCCACAGTTGAACCTGAGCAGATCGTATCACGTCTTCAACCACCAAAATTCATTTACCAAAATGATCGTGTCACTAGTTTTTTTATTTAAAAATGAATTTAACTTTATCATTGAATAGGAGTAGGGCCTATTAAACTCAGTTGGGCTAATATTAAAATTTTGTTTTTATAGCCTACATTTTATGATTGTGTCTATGCACTTTAAAGTAGGCCTAACTACTTTTTTTAGTTACTGTAGGGTACTATATAGGCTTCAATGAAACCTTACCTTGTAACTGTCATTATATGCTTATGCATTATGCTTCTAAAGGCCTATAACATTAAAAATATTGTTTTTATACATTTTATGACGGTGCCTATGAACTTTTAAGTAGGTCTAACTACTTAAGTAGGTATTTTTTAGTTCATGTACTACAATAAAACATTACTTTGTAACTGTCATTATGTGTTAATTTTTTTTATACATATCCTTGCTTCCAAACATACATGGGTCAAGTATCCTTAATCGGTGGGTCAAGTATCCTTACGGTCTGGGATACTTGACCCTTTTGCAATAGTTTAGAAAAAAAATTCTAACTATTCTAAAACCTAAAATTATAGTATACAAAAATAATATAGGGTGTATCAGATGTCTGAGACTACATTAAGGCCTTTGATAAGTTTATCCAACATTTAGAATAAAAAATAAAAATAGAAAACTGAAAATTGGGTCAAGTATCCCTGGTTCCCCCTATAGGCCAACCTATTGATTGATCTTTACGGCAACAAAAATAAAAACATAATGTTTAAGTTATACTAGCTTAGTTTATATTTCCTCTATTAGAATCTTGGAAGGTCTTTAACTTTATTCTACTGGAATGCTGGTTATTAGATAGAAATAGATAACACATAGTAGGACTAGTTGTGTTTCTATTATCAATGGTGATAGAGAATCTTTTGGCTTAAAAAATTACAAAACAGTTTTGTTGCTGCTACCCAAGCGTTTACAATCCATAGCATTTAAACCACATCATAGTATTATGAAGTACAAGCAAAGCTAAGCAGTATTTTATTCATAACAATGTAGCCCTAATGGCTATGATATGAAGCCTCCCTTAAGTACTGTACAAAAATTAAAACACCATTTATGTGGATTACAATTAATTGAAACTTATTAAACCACATAACACATAAATAAGTTTATTGCTTGGACCAAGAGAAAATGATACCAGTTAAAAAAAACGTATCTAGTGATTGCATTATAAAACAAACAGACACCTACTTTCTCTATGGATTTTTAGTGTATTAGTTATATAGCATTAAGAAATTGTTGCTTTAACATACTAAATGACCATTTAAGGTAAAGGAATACCGGAATACCTGTAAAATGTCCTCTCCTATAACACCAACAGCTTATTTGAAGTTGAAAAACACATTTGTGTATGCAAGCAGATACCAAGTTATTGATTTTAATTAGTTATTTGACAGCAGAGTGGTATTAAGCACACTCAATATGACGTATACGTACATAAAGTAATTATGATTACATTATGTTCTACATTATCCAGCTGTTGGACTAAACTACTTGACTCGTGAATAAATTTTTTTTCAAATACAAACACACGCCATGATAGGCTACTATTAAAATACGTTGAAAAAAACTTAATGTAAAAAAATTTAAAGAGATTATTTTCCAGGTTTTATCTAAAAGAAAGTCTTAAAATCAGTGATGAATATACCTACACTGACAATGAACCTTCATTCCCAAATATATTCAATAAGTAGGCTAGACGCTACAAAGTCTAGCTAAGAAACATTTATGGTATTTTTCTAATTAGCCTAATATTTTTGTCTACTTAGGTGGGTCAACTAAAATTGTTTCCATTATTTTGCTTGCCGGTATAAGATACACATTTGATCTTCAAAAGTATACTTAAACAGACACAAACTAATAATAAATAAGTTTCAAAGGTTTTTAAACTTACTAAGTTTTTCAATAAAAACTTCTGAAGGGAAATTAGGTCTGACGAAAACTTATGACGTGAAAACATCAGTACAATCTAGGCTTATCAAGTATTTAGTTACTATAAAAATGTTTCTCTAAACCAAAAGTAAAATTAGCGAAAACAAAACTGACTTCTTTGGTGAGTAAAATTAATAATTTCTTCATAATATAGGAAATTACGGACTTAAAAAGGTTTTATGTGATAGGTGGTGAGATAATGCTACTAACAGCTAAGCCATTAAGTGATTAGCTAAAAAAAAACTAATTTAGTCATCGATTTCAAGAAAAGATATTTACAAACCCTGATTTTTTATAAAAAACAATTCATAAACTGATAACTTTTATTGATGAATTTTCTTACATGAAGCCACTGATTTTTTTTTTATATTTATTTTTTTAAATTCAAATTGCTAAATTCTTACAATTGGTTTTTTAAATTTTTGAATTGGCCTAGGCCTATTATTGTTTTTGTAAACAACTGAATTTTAACGGCAAATATTTTTAGCAATAGGCCTACGGTAGCCTACCTAACACAGTCTGTCATTTAATTAAAATTTAAATTGAATGGTAACATATATACATTTTCTAATATACTTGTGAACCACCAGTAATTATTAACAGCTTCACTAACCTCTTACGCAAAGAGGTTTCACTGATCTCAGGCGATTCTGTTAGTTTCTGACGACAAATTTTCAGTTTTTGGATTTCTCCTCCGCTTGCCCCATTGGCACTCTGTACTTTCCACAAGGAACTTTCCTCCTTATCTTCGGCAGTAGCCTCTTGTGTTGGCTGTTGAAGACATAATAATAATATTTTTATTATATAATTTAAAACGAAAAGTGTCTACAGACAGACCTCCGACCTCACTATTCCGGCATTAGTACGGGTTTTTTTTTACACAAGAGGATTTCAGCAGTTAGAAGGTAAATCTTGTTAAATGTTTATCTACATCACTGCAATGTTTTATGATTTTTCTAAAGGAACGGTATGGCTATTTCAGGGTGTCTAGTTTATTTCCATTATAAAATCCAAGACTAATTCCAGACTTTTCAAGACTAATTCCAGATTTTTCAAGACTAGTTTTTTCAACAATTAGTGGGTGTTGATACCAAAATGTATCGATTCTCGATACCGATACCAATTTTTATTGCTTAACCAAATTTTCTAAACCACCAACCCCTGTCTTTGTCATAAAGTAGTATTATGATAATGTGGTGTTTTCAAGTAACGAAATAATGCAGCAATAAAAAATTCTAACTAGCAAATTTGGTTTTTTTTATCATGAAATCTTCCGCGTACCGTACGTTTGGACATCATCATTGACTGCAGCGGTTACAGAAACGTGATCGTCATCGTCCGCGATCACGGCAAAATCATGAACATTTCCCGCCGCCTTGTAGACATCAATGACATCATCGTCTCCCGCGGTCTCAGAAACGTCATCGTCATCGTCCGCGATCGCGAAAAAATCATGAACATTTCCTGCGGCTATTTAGACATCACCGTCATCTCCCGCGTTCACGGAAACGTTATCGTCATCTCCCACGGTCACGGAAACGTCATCGTCATCTCCCGCGGTCACGGAAACGTCATCGTCGTCGTCCGCGATCGCGACAAAATCATGAACATTTCCCACGGCCGAGCAGATATCATCGTCGTCTCCCGCGGTCACGGAAACATCATCGTCGTCGTCCGCAATCGCGGCAAAATCATGAACATTTCCCGCGGCTGTTTAGACATCACCGTCATCTACCGCGGTCACGGAAACGTTATCGTCGTCGTCCGCGATCACGGCAAAATCATGAACATTTCCCGCGGCCGTGTAGACATCATTGTCGTCACCCGCGGTCACGGAAACGTCATCGTCGTCTCCCGCGGTCACGGAAACGTCATCGTCGTAGTCCGCGATCCTGGCAAAATCATGAACATTTCCCGCGGCTGTTTAGATATCACCGTCATCTCCCGCGGTCACGGAAACGTTATCGTCGTCGTCCGCGATAACGGCAAAATCATGAACATTTCCCGCGGCTGTTTAGACATCACCGTCATCTACCGCGGTCACGGAAACGTTATCGTCGTCGTCCGCGATCATGGCAAAATCATGAACATTTCCCGCGGCCGTGTAGACATCATTGTCGTCACCCGCGGTCACGGAAACGTCATCGTCATCTCCCGCGGTCACGGAAACGTCATCGTCGTCGTCCGCGATCGCGACAAAATCATGAACATTTCCCATGGCCGAGCAGATATCATCGTCGTCTCCCGCGGTCACGGAAACATCATCGTCGTCGTCCGCGATCGCGGCAAAATCATGAACATTTCCCGCGGCTGTTTAGACATCACCGTCATCTACCGCGGTCACGGAAACGTTATCGTCGTCGTCCGCGATCACGGCAAAATCATGAACATTTCCCGCGGCCGTGTAGACATCATTGTCGTCACCCGCGGTCACGGAAACGTCATCGTCGTCTCCCGCGGTCACGGAAACGTCATCGTCGTAGTCCGCGATCCTGGCAAAATCATGAACATTTCCCGCGGCTGTTTAGACATCACCGTCATCTCCCGCGGTCACGGAAACGTTATCGTCGTCGTCCGCGATAACGGCAAAATCATGAACATTTCCCGCGGCTGTTTAGACATCACCGTCATCTACCGCGGTCACGGAAACGTTATCGTCGTCGTCCGCGATCATGGCAAAATCATGAACATTTCCCGCGGCCGTGTAGACATCATTGTCGTCACCCGCGGTCACGGAAACGTCATCGTCGTCTCCCGCGGTCACGGAAACGTCATCGTCGTAGTCCGCGATCCTGGCAAAATCATGAACATTTCCCGCGGCTGTTTAGACATCACCGTCATCTCCCGCGGTCACGGAAACGTTATCGTCGTCGTCCGCGATAACGGCAAAATCATGAACATTTCCCGCGGCCGTGTAGACATCATTGTCGTCTCCCGCGGTCATGGAAACATCATCGTCATCTCCCGCGGTCACGGAAACGTCATCGTCGTCTCCCGCGGTTTCGGAAACGTCATCGTCGTCGTCCACTATCGCGACAAAATCGTGAACATTTCCCGAGGCCGTGTGGACATCATTATCATTGGCTTTCGCGGTTACGTAAACGCAAGACGATGATCGCGGCAAAACCATAAACATTCCCGACTTTGAAATCAAATTTAAGACTAAATCCCGACTTTTCAAGACCATTTTGAAATTCAATACTAATTCCCGACTTTCCCGATTTTCCCGACTACTAGACACCCTGCTATTTAACAAAGGATATTTAAAGCAAAGGAGGCTATTTAACGCCAACCTTTTGTTAGGTACATATTACTAATTTATAACCCAATTACTAGATGCATCTAAAACCAGAATTGATCTTGCTTGGAATATAACCAGTGATTTTTTTAATTGAAGGCGAGCACTGTAACCCAGACAGTTTTGAGTTAAACTAATTCTACACAATTGTTTTAGACTACGTATACGTTTGTTTACCTTCTGTGTTTTAAAGTACATTTGGGCGTTATTTTCCTTATCATTAATTTGTTCAGTATCTGTTCAGTACTAAGTCTACCAACTCAGTGAATGAGAGTCCTAGTCTTTTCTTGTTTATGTAGGTTAAGTGGCAATACACCCACTTACATTGTCTAAAGTTGTATTTACAAAAGTTGTATTATGATCTTGTTATACAGCGGTTTGGGTTTGACTGTTAAATAAATACAGAGATATTAGTGATGAAAAACGCCTCGTTACTCTTACATTGATACTCATTGATAAATCTCAGTAAGGTTTACTGTAAAGAAGTTTGAAGTCTTTCCCCCAATAAGTACTTAATTCTTGTGCAACGCCTCTGGTTATAACTCCCTCACAGCAGTTTGATAATAACGTACATCTACATCTCTTGTCCAAGAAATAAAACAATTAGCCTACCATTTCTTTAAATTCAAATTTGAAGATAACTCACTAATCTTGGCTTAGAGATCCTCTTTTTAAGTCAAGAAAACAACCAGTATGTAACTTATATTTTAATACATTGGCTATACATAGCATAGACCTACCTTTGGTTTATCAGAACCTTCCCAAAATGAACTGTCCTCCTTCCACTCGTTATTTGCATTTCCTGGTTTGCTACTAGTCTCGTTTTCATTATTGGCAGCAACACTAGTGCTTTCCGTTTCCTGTGGCAGTTCTATGTCTTGCACTTGAATTTCCAAAGGTTGGGACAAGCTTTCAGCCACATCTTTCTTACCGGTACTACTGTTACTTTCCCCATCGGAAGAGGATGTTGATTTTTTCCGCCTTCTTGTCCGCCTTTGTGACTTCCTAACAGTTTTTTCTTGTGGTTCCTCATCTTCTTTCTGGGTAGTTTTAGTTTTTCCTCTCTCACTTCTTCTCATTTTATTACAGGCCTGCTTATTCCTGAGAGAAAAACATTAACAAAAATCAATAAAATTGGATTTTATATACAAATTCTAATTACCGTACGGTACCGAATATTTTTACTATCTAAGATATGTTTAGTGGCACCAACTTACGCCCCCTTGTCAGTTAGGTAGGCCTATAAACAATCAACGAAGGTTATAACTCCTAGTCAATGTTTTAAATGAGAAGTAGACACATAGAATTGGGGAATTTGTAGAAAGGTTTAAATAACCTAGCTTAAACTATAAAACATTACAAATAAATAAAAGGTTAAAATACCCGATTGTCGCCTTGTGGTCCAAAGTATTGTCCTAGTGGATTATGTAGCCTACATTTCGTCGCGAGCGCCATCGTCGGATCCGTATAAGAACTATTAACTAAACTTCCCTGAAGAGGTGCGTAAAAAGTTCACAACACACAACACACATAAACACCGGTCGATCGTTAATTAACATTTGTTTTCTAACTTTAACTTTTTTAACTTTTGCTACACGTGCGCGGGCAGGATATGGAGGCGCGCCAGACGTGTGTTGAGACTCGAAGTTAATTAACGGTCGACCGGTGTTTATGTGTGTTGTGAACTTTTTACGCACCTCTTCAGGGAAGTTTAGTTAAGTTCTTAAACGGATCCGACGATGGGGCTCGCGCCGAAATGTACATACTAATCCACTAGGACAATACTTTGGACCACAAGGCAACAATCAGGTATTTTAACCTTTTATTTATTGGTCAATGAATTGGTCCGGAAACACCACAACAAAATATGAATATAAAACATTAAAGGCTAAATGGACGTATGCAACTTTGTACTTGTAACCCCCCCAACACTTGAAATACAAAATAATTTAGGTAATACATTTGATAAGTCAACAGACTTCACAAAAATTTACAAATAGGATTATTAAGCCTAGCCTTCTGTTAAATAAAAAGTAAATATCATAGAGTCTGTCTAAAAGTAAATATCATAGAATAGGGCATGTATGTCTAGGCCTACAGGGCTACCAACACTGACAAATAACATATCTAAGGATTGGTGAGTCGACGGGTACAGTTCCGCATAGAACCTGCGATATATTATTGGATGAATAATGATAAATATCGATGTTTATTTGGTTCGATATTAATATCATATTAGTGCAATCTATATAATAGGCAAGCATGATTAAAACCTTTTTTTCAGCTCGTGTGCATCGCAGGGAAAATCTACGCTTAGGTACTGTTTGAAAGATATTTTCCTGTAGATGTGCTAGCTCCCTTTATAAATGAAAATAGGCTCAAAAATAAACACAACAAATTACCGGTGATTTAAAATTTTAATAAATTAACATGGGTAACTTTATAAATGCTATTGAACATCAAAGAACAGAACCAACTTGTTTAGCCTAATTGAAACAGCTGTTAAGATTTATTAATTCCTTTTGAATATGAAAAATCATAAGGTAAACATGGGAAACTTCAGAGCCACTGGGGCGGAGCCTGAAAGTTCAATCAGAAAAAAAAAACTAGCCTACTTAAACGGAAGACAATGCAATATTATATAGCCTAGAATTTAATTTTCATATTTCCCTTGGGCTGCACCCCATGGGCTTGTTTTTATTAAAGATGAAAGTTTGGAATCTCATCTTTCAAATGGGATCAAAATTATTCGGGTTTGGAATAATTTTAAATGATTTATAAGCTTGTTGGAGAGAGTATTTTTATTTCATCTTTTGTGTACATATCTTTAGATTTATGTTCTTAGAAGATTGTTAGCCTACGTTATCCAAATTTCAAATAAGTATTGTCAAACATTTAGTTTTTTTTATCATTGCATCAACCACCCATTCGTTCTGCTAGAACAATTAGTCGGCTTCTTAACCTTTCAGAGGGCGCATTGGTTTTCAAAGGTTTATGACGATTTACGTCTTACTTATGGGCATTTTGGAAGTTGCACAAACATATGATGAAAATTGTCATAACTTAATTGCCGGTCCTAGGGTTAACTAATTTAAGTTAATACTTAACTCTGCTTAAAATGAAAAGACCCAAAAACATAAAATCAATTGCCTATTTAGGTCCAAGTTAGGCTAACTTAGGGATGAGCATGGGTAACTTAAGTTTAGGCCTAGTAGGCTACTTAACTTAAATGTTTTTTTATCGATGTTTGACGTTTTTTAACATTGATGGTAGATTACCACTGTTATCTATGTTTTTGTTAATCATAGATTTTTTTCGTCAAGTAAGTTAGCCTATTGATGGGCTATAGGCTATAAATGTTTTCCATGGCTGTACCTATTGTAAGTAGCCTAGGCCTATAAGTTTAAGGTTAGGCCTAACTAGCGGTTGCATTACAAGGAGCAGACGGAGCAACTGAAAAACATGAACGTAAATGTTTTAGCACCAAAACATCGATGTTTTCACAATTATGTTATTGGTACAGTGATGGTTAAAGACCTATTGATGCTCATCCCTAGCCTAGGCCAATATTTCATTTCATCCAATAATTAGCTAGGCTATATCGTAGGTTCCTGCGGAACTGTACCCAATTTCGTCTGTTCTCTGGAATCGTAAAAAATATCCAAGGCCTAAATAGGCTTAGGGCTTTAGCTAGGAAGCTTCCACTCACTGAAACCACAGACACTCACTCAGCATATCCTGACATTAAAACAAGACTGACGGGATTACAGTAAGTTGAGTAGTCACATTTATTATTTGAGGTATTCTAAGTCAATAGGGCTACTAACTTATGCATGCAAAGAATTTTATTGGATTGTAATTTAACCTAAACTTTAGCATTGTGATGTAGCTCTCAGGGCATAGGCTAACACAGCTTACTCACAGAGCAAAGTATCATTTAATTGTGATAAATCCTGCCACTTAGCCACACAAAATAGTATTTATTAAGAGTTGTCTTCTTAATTTACACTATTATAAATTAATACACCTACCTTAGGTTTAGAGATAATTTTATGTACTGCAAATGTATGAAAAGAAAATGGCGGAAATTTGTTAGTTGTTGTTACCACCACCAACACCAACCATTGATATACACAGACGGTGAGCACTCATCGGGACGGGAGGCTAGATCATTGACTATGTACTAAACTTGGTGGGTATTAAGGATCAAAGGATCCCGTAAGTGGTAAGTGTATAGACCGTGTGATGTAACGTATAATGATGAGTGTGTTATTGAGCATGGATACCAAGACTCCTTAGTAACTCCTAAAGGTCCATTTCCTATCCTGCGACTGTTACGACTCTAGCCGCGCGGCTCTAGCCTATACCCAAAAGCGCGTCTAGAGCCGTACGGCTGGAGACGCTTGTCTCAATTCCTATGCCGCGACTCCTACGACTCCCACGACTAGTGACTTGTGAAATTGCACTACTGACCGTCATGAAATAAGCACAGTTGGCAGCGAATATATTACTTGGAGAAAGGGAGGAAAAGGAATTATTAATGTGCATGGTAAAAAAACAATGAACAACCTAATCCATTGTTCATGGTACGGTGAAAATAGCGGTTTCAGAGTATTCTTATTCAGAGACATCTTCTTCCAGTATTGGGGGTGAACGTATGGGTGGTGACCACTGAGCTAAAATTATAACTGGAGGTAGCACTGCCATGGCAGAAGTCTGTCAAAAGCGTGTCGCTGATTTTGTTAGGTTGGTATAGCAGTAAGTTTTCTTATCATAGCAATGACATGGCTTCTTATAACTAGGTTGGTATAGCAGTGAGTATTTTTGTCATACTTGAATACTTTTAATACTTTAATAATTTTCTTTGAAATGGCGACCATACAAAGTAGGTATTTTAAGCCAAGTATAATAATAGTTATAGCAATAATATGGCTTCTTATGACACCAGACTCACGCAAACATGGCGGCTGGCGACACGCATCTTTGACATTCAGTGCTACCTCCAGTTAGAATTATAGCTCAGTGGTGGTGACGAACCAGTTCCATTAACTTTGAATCATCTATGAAGGTACACACCTCAAACTTCGTATGTATAAACAATAAATTCGTTACAGCCGCGCGACTGAAGCGACTGAACTGCTCACGGAGCAGTCCAGTCGCGATGGCTCTAGCCGCGCGGCTGTAGATGCTCGATAGGAAACGCAAGTAAATATCTGGTAAATATCAAGTAAACGCACCCCATCGATGTATAAACTTGCAATCCAAGTGACGTCAGAATATGTGGGAATAGCACACCTATGTTTTTTCCTTCCACCATGGTTGACGACGGTGAGTTTCGCGAAACGGCACACGGAAGATTTCTCAGGTGCCGTTTGACGTCACTAACTGCTGAAGTCACTTTGAGGGAACACAATTACCGCAACTATACGGTATTGAGCCATCGGTCTCTGAGGTGTAGTGGCTAGCGTGTCGGGTTTAATGTACCGGGTTCGAATCCCGCTGGTAGCACTAACTTTTTGTCAACTTTTTTTCATATCAGCAATTTGGTTGGTTTGGTTAGGTTAAATCAAATTAAATAAAAAAAATAAAATAAAATTTTAGGCATTTATAATTTTATTTTATGAACAAAACTGTTTTTTAGATTTGTAAACCTTCATTCAATTTTTTCATTATCAGCACGTTTGGTTAGTTTGGTTAGGTTATGACAGTTTAATTTAATAATAGAAAAATTATAAAATTGTCTGTTTCTTCAGACGCAGCAGTTAGTGACGTCAAACGGCACCTGAGAAATCTTCCGTGTGCCCCACCGGTGAGTTTCGGAGTGGTGACTTTCGTTCCCGTCAAAACATGAATTGAAATAATAAAAAAAAACAGCTGTATGTGTCTGAGACAAATTTTTAATTGTCAATTTTTTGCTTTTGTTTTGAGGAGGTGAGGTACCATAACAACACAGAGCTAGAGCTACATCGGGTCCCTCTAGTAACACTGTATTTAATACTTTATTTGAAAACTTCCATGACGTTATTTTTGACCACTCAATACATAAATGGTAGTGTAAACCAGTAAACCCCATCGATGTATAAAACTAACGTAAACGTAAACCCATGGACAAACGACTTGTCAAGAACATTCAAATTTAGCGCTCAACGAATGATTATGTCAAAACCTTACGGAATATCCTCGAATGGTCAAAGCCAAGACTAAACTTCTATTGTCATATACAACTCTACGTTTAATCAAATATTTAATCAAAGTACTTACTATTGAAATATAAATTTGATTTTATTTTGATATCTTGAGCAGAGTCCTTTAAAATTTATTTCGAAATGTATCTTGATATGAATCATGAAGAATGTGATGTGGCCATTGTCCACAATTGAAGGAGCGCTGTGATCGTCTGACGTCTCGTTTCGTTTCGTCGTTTTGTGAACTCAGACATTGGTGGTTTCTGTTGAGTAGTGAATTCGGAAAATTGTGATTAATTATTGGGAGGTAAGTAAATACGTTAACTTTATAATAACATTATATTAAACACTTAAACCGAGGAGAATCATAACTCTTGACCTAGACACGTCTTGAAGCCGTAACATGCAATGCATAAAGGGGAGGCAAATCACGATACAAAGATCGCAGTAATTGACGTATCTTTCCGTATTTAGTGTTGCTTATAACATTACAAAGTGAGTCTTTTTGTTCATTTGTTGTTTTGAATATAGGTATAGCTGTTGATTTATTCAATTTTGTCACACATTGGTATTTGAAACAAGAATTTACTAGTTGGGTTTCCAGAAATCTGGTGGTGAGATAAGTTAGTTGACAAGATTGTCAAAACCCATGGGCTGCCTATGGATGTCAGCTGATAAGTCTTCATTCGTTGTGGTAGCCTAGCCTATTTGTCAAATTATTGGTATCATAATTTTTTCTCTTAAACCTAGATTTAAAGAGTTGTTGTAAATATATTTTATCAAAGTTTAATTGTCAGCTTAATTGTCATGACCAGGTAACTGAAGTTTCTCTTAAGTTAATTTGTTGGCTGTCAAGGTCCTTAAATTTGATCTGAAATGTCAACTTTCAGTGATAAATTAGGCTAGAGCCCAATTTGAATTGAGCTTTTCTACTGGATAGGCTAGATATCTTAAGGTCTCCTGCCTACGTAGCCTACTTTAATCCTAGCTATGTTTATTATCGGACCTAGCCTATGTCAAACTTGGAAATGCATTAAGTTACACTACCTAGTCAGAATCACAATCCTTATTGCCAATGATCAATCAATTATCAATTGTTGAGATGGGGACGCCACCTAGATGCTTACTTACTTGATACTTGATGGGTATTTTAACCCAATGAGTGAAGGATGAGTGTAGAATGGTATGTGATGACCTGTGTAGCTGTGTTAAGATCAGCGGTTTCATTAGTCAGGATCATTTATTTAAAGCCTAATGATCAGGAACAGCTGGGTCCAGTTTCGAACCATCAAAAAGCTAAGTTACTGACTTTTCTCAGGATCGAACCGGCGACATTTTGATTAGCCTAAGTTACTAGGTGAGCACTATAACCAGCTACCCAGCAAGTTTACATTGAAATAGGCATAGTCAAATTATGTCTAGATCTTTACATAGGTCCTTAAGGGACACAGAGAAAAATAAATAGGCCTAAAAAAGTTAATAATAAAAAGTTAAGAGTAATAGTAGCGCTAAATAGCCTAAGCTTAATCTAATGGCTTGATTAGAATAGTCGAATCAAAGAATTCATTAAGAGTGTAAAATGGATTTTCTAACAGACATGAATAAACTTTTGACCTAAAAATAGAAATGGTTGCTTCAAGGAGAGGTTCAGACAGCTTATTATATAACTTGATACAATTAATTTTGAAAGAAAGTTAAGTGTAAACCGGTGCTGGGGAATGTGCTCCTTTGCCTCTTGTATTGTATGAGTGAATGTCCTGTCGAGTGTAAAATTCACGTAAATTACATTTTTGTGTATGTCAGGACATTGTAAATGTATTTAAGTTAGGTTGATGACTGTGCAAATGCAAAATTTTACAAAGAGTGGTTTACAGTGCTCCACAGGGCCCACCCCACCAATAGTGCAGATAGTTTTCACACAACTACTAGTTCTTTAATAACTTAAGTTAATAGGCTTTAACTCTGACTGATTGCTAAACTTAAGTCAATAAACCTTCAGAAACCTTGAAAAAACATTTTCTGTTTTATAATTCAGGTCACGGCACACAACTGCAGACGACATTGAATAACTTAAACTACTGTAGTCTACTGGGTTTCAGTTATGTAATAGTTCTAAATTTAAGTTAGGCTTCTGAACTAAATTCATTCTAAGTAAAATGTAAGCTTGCATTTTGTAAATTGTTGTTTAAAAGTCAAAATGGCAAATATGCTGTAGAAAAGATAAGTAAAGTAAATAAATTAATTTAAATACCTTGGCTTTAGGTAAGGCATAGCCTACCTAAGATCTTGAGGCTAGATACTTGCAATCAATATCAATCTTTTATCAACTGTCAATAAACGTTGTGGAAACTTATTTTAGTGATATTCCACAATTATTGTAACTTAATACTTTAATACTTTTCATTGAAATGGCGACCATACAAAGTAGGTATTTTAAGCCAAGCATGAATGGAGATGAGTGTAGGATGAGTGGCACGATCTTGTAGTCTTGTTAGTGACTAAGGCCGACATATTCCTTAGACACAGCTGTTAATTAATAGCCCATACAGCTAATGGCAACTAAGGGACCTAGGCCTACAGTTTATAGTGGAATCCGAACCACATTTTTGCCTTGGTATTAACAAATTGGTCTAATTATCAGGATAGTAGGTACTGCGGATAGTTGTAGTACTCACTAGTGCGGACTCAATCCACACCAGGGAGTATCACATCCACAGTACATGCCTATAAATATCTACGATTTGTGAACTCCTTAGGAGCCTGCTGTGAGTTAGTTATACAAAATCTTTTTCTCAAATGATGCTAATATTTAAGTAAAGTAAAACTTCTTGCTCAAATCATTAGGTTAGGCATATGGATTTATACTTAAGCCTAGTTTTTAAAAGCTGGTGGTCAATAGAGATATTTAAAATTTATTAAACTTAATGGCAACGGTTTGCTGTTAACTTTTGAAATTTGGTTCAAGATGGAAAAGAAATAGTCTTATGATTCATCTTAACTTAGTCCATCTCAGGAACAGTCTTTAGGACCTAAACTACAATTTTAAAAAGTAGCAAGAGACTGATATTGGTAGGATGGTTTGTCTTTGTTGTTTTTAAGGCCAGTACTGTAAATACTAATTAAGTAGTACAGCAGTACTGTGAGGAAGTATAAGGGCGCAAATGTTTACGATTATATCTATGACGCTATGTGTTGCACAAACTGCATCAGTTAGAAGTGCTGATAATTGTAATATGCGAGTGTCCATTCGCTTCAGTAAAATACAAGGATATAATATGTAAATGATTTTCATATGGATCGTTAAGACCTAACTTTTATGCTAACTTTAAAAAAAAAAATGCCAAGTGTGGTTTTCCTTCTGACACAACCTTTTAAATGGCTTGGTCAAAATTTATTATTCTAACTTAAATCACCTCGGTAGGATTGTTTCTTTTTAAACTATATTAAGCTACTGATTAAGACCAGTTGTTTCATCGCGCCACTCATCTTACACTCATTACCATTCATAGCCTACTTGGCTTAAAATACCTAGCCTACTTTGTATGGTCGCCATTTCAATAAAAAGTATTTAAATCAAAGTATTAAAGGATTTACCCAGAATCATTTATTGAAAGCCCGAAAATTTAAGGACAGCGACACCCAATTTTAAACAATAAACACTTTTATAAAAGAAGTTAATCCAAGTCAGTTTCTAAGAGATCAATTTGTATGCAGTTGAGTCATGCGCCTACTCAAGTGTACGATCAAAACTGTGACCTTGACTCAGTCCTTATCTCGTACATACTGTTTGATAATAAGCATTTTGAATCACATTATTTAGAATTGAAATCACTGTAGGCCTATAATAGGCCTAGATAGGTTATTGATGAAAGTCAAATTGTCAGTCCTCTAAGAGATCATAACATTATTTTCTTAAGGAAATGGGTTTTTTAAACTAGGCTATTGCATAACAGTGTTTTGATGAATATTAAATTTGCATTATTTAATTTAAATACAACTTCCTGGTTAATATGTAGGCTATAGATTAGAATTATTTGCCATAGGGATGACCTTCTTAGAGATTTGAATATAAATTTATGACAGTGACTGTCACAATATTGTATTGTCATTTTTTTCTTGTCCCAAAATTGACATGACTTATTTCAAGCCAAGGTATCTCAAGATGAAGTGTGTTTTTAAAACAAGTTATTAAAGACGATTCTTAACATCACTATACAGAAATTATAGTAGACCCTCTAGGCCTAATTATAAATTTAGACAAATTGTCAATAACTTAGGCCTATTAAGTTACTTAATTTTATTTAGTAAACCCAAAAACCAGTAACGGAACAAAATGTTGGGTGAATTGTCTTGAGTCAAACAGTGGTAGTTTGAACAAGAAAGTAAAAAAGTTTTATGTTAAATACTACCATGGACTTAAAAGGCCTAAGCCATTTTGTTTACATTTCAACCTCCTATCACCAGGCTCTTGATCATGTTTTATTTGTGGAAAAGTCCCCTATTTCATAGAAAACCCATTTTTTGTCATATTGCAGCATAAGCAGCCATTTTAACATTGCATTGTGGCTTTAATAGTTAATGGTTGCAGGTTTAAAGTAGCTACTTTTCTTCTAAGGGGGTAAAAAACTACCAACAACTGCTTGTTAACATTAGCAAAATTGAAGTCTAATAAGTCGTTTTGGGAGGTTATCCTAAAATATTTTTGTTTTGTAACTTAGTTTGCTTAACTAATGATGCAATATGACATAAAAATGTTGTTCATCACATGGGCAAAAAGTTTTCGTTTCACGCCTCACACAATTTCCGACCTAGGTTTTGCCTAAACTTGAGCTCGAATCGAAAAGAGTTACTTTATGCCATAGTGATGAAATAGGTATACTATTGTTTAGTTTAAAGTAGGCAAATTTGGGGTGAATGGCCAATGTAATCAAATTTAAAAGCAGCTTCTCAATTTAGTAAATTTTTAAAATATTTTTGTTCACTGTACATTTTAGACAGATTTTATATAAAACAATCACTTTATTTTCCAGCCACTTGCACCTCAACCCTCGAATGTTAGGATCATTATCATTAAGATGGGTACGCCACTTATCTGCTTAGCCTATTATATTTCTAATGTAAATATCATATTTATGCTGTAGTTGCGTAGCATAGTAGGTTTGCTTCCCATTATACCTACATTTTATTTTCATTTATTACTTTGATCTTGAGTTCTTAAACTGAGTGTTTGTGATCAGATGTTGAGACAGTTGATTCAACTTCTAGGCTATATTTTTTTTTGTCTTTATCAAACATGACTGTTCACAGTTCCCAATTTATCACTAGGCAAGCAAAATGTACAAAAACAAACTTTTTAGAACGCAAATATGGAATTTTAATTTTCTAAAATTAATAATTTGCCAAAATTGCGGGTGGGTAAGACAATGTCTTTGTGATCTTGGGAGATGTTTACAATTTCTTTGCAAT
This sequence comes from Macrosteles quadrilineatus, assembly GCF_028750875.1. Lineage (NCBI taxonomy): Eukaryota > Metazoa > Arthropoda > Insecta > Hemiptera > Cicadellidae > Macrosteles > Macrosteles quadrilineatus. The sequence continues at coordinate 106,583,463 of NW_026542601.1, forward strand.
CATGGGAAGCTATACCTAAGGGGCGGGGGCCGTTCAGGTACCCTAAATGTGGCACTGCCTTTTCTTAGCATTTTCGTTGTCAGATGTCAATTCTGTGATGTTATTACTTTCCTTTCCACCTGAAGATGAGATTTTAGGTTCTAAAACTTCAAAATTATATTACCAATCAGTGTTTGAAAAATGTCAACTATATTCCTTTAAATAGTATTCAGCTGTGTGGTTACGTAATGTATTTAGTTGATTATCTCAGTTTCAGATAAAAAATGGCCAACCGTGGCGGGGCTCAGAGGCCTAATGGGACACCTCAAGGCAAGATATGTCAATTCAAGTTGGTGCTGTTGGGAGAATCAGCTGTGGGAAAGTCAAGCTTGGTCCTCAGGTTTGTCAAGGGACAGTTCCACGAGTACCAGGAGAGTACGATAGGAGGTATGTTAATTTGTGTTTATATTTTAGGTTCTTTTTATGGTTTTTGGTTACTTTTCTGTCATATTGATCCACTAATTGTAGACCTATTCCATATTTGGTCAGGTAATGTAAGATTTGTGTCATGTCGTTTAAAATTTTCAGGTAGGTACTTTTAAATTATCTTTACCTATGTAATTATATGGTATTAAGCTACGTTCAAAGTACCTAACCCCTACCCAATGTGTACAATAGCACAAGTGTGGTCGTTAAAACAGAAATAACCGTTTTGTTTATCAGGGGACAGCCCAAACCCTAGTTCTTTTACTCTCTAATGTCAACCTTTTTTTATCGTTAACAGAATAAGAATCAATCCCACTGATAGCTTATTGTGCATTTGTATGTATTTATCCAGAACAAAAAGAAATTGCGCATCTATACACTCTCTTAATTTACTTTATGATCAACTTGTGGTTTAACTACTTGTTCTGCAAATTTTAATAGGACTTAGGTTCTGCATTTCTGAATGACATCATAATTTATAATTTAAATTGATTGAGTTGTTGTGGATTTCAGCGGCATTCCTCACGCAGACAGTGTGTCTAGACGACATGACAGTCAAGTTTGAGATCTGGGACACGGCTGGGCAGGAGCGATACCACAGTCTTGCGCCCATGTACTACAGAGGTGCACAAGCAGCTATAGTAGTGTACGACATTACCAATCCTGTGAGTATACATCCCTCCTATCTTGTATCTAGAAGAGACTTACAGTATCATGTTGAGTTCAAATGTGTGCCCACCCCTAGTAGTTGGTGTTGGCGACTATATTCAGTGAATGAATGTCAATCCCTAATTTACTATCAAGCCAGTGTGAGCCAAGTCCTTGAATGTTCCGGAGTGTGAAATATCACCTATCTTTTCTCTGCTCATGGTATCCGTTACCGCTAGTGTCTTCCGCACACTCCAATAAAAAATAAAACCGCTGGAATTTAGATTACCTATTTATGGACATGCTTATCATAACATAAAATACATTTTAACATCTACCTGTAATTCATTCATTCTGAATTTCATGTTGAGGTTTGGGGTTGGACGTTGGTCCTGAGAACTACATACCCAACATAAAGTTAGGAGAAATTTCTTTAGAGTCTCTGCAGTAATGAGGTGATCAGACTGGTCAGGAGAATAAAGGTCCTGTACACAAGTCATTTCTTAGTTGAAAATGCTGTTAGGGACATTGAATTATTTTTGTTTAGTGTTAGCATAGACAAATCGAATAAATATAGACCGTCCGCTGCGGTTAGCATAAGTTCTGGCGTCCACCGCTAGGTTTGCCATGTAGTTATGGCGCACACCGCTGCAGCGTTTGCTGGTCGCATATGGCTCCTGCGCTCCTCGCCTGCAGCGGTGTGCGTCGTAACTACACGGCACTCCTAGCGGTGGGCGCCAGAACCTTCCTTTGAGAGTCTATATTTATTCTTTTCGTCTATGGTGTTAGTTCCACCAGGTTATGGACTCCTTCCGAGGTAAGCCTACTATCCTCACAAAAAAATCCTAATAAGGTCCTGTACATAAGATTTTCTGAGCGCAAAGAATACTGTAGGTACAATGTTAGTACAATAGGAGTGTAGAATTGCTATTCAAACCCTGCTATATAAGATCTCTTTTACGACTCGTTGATAAGATGTTGTTCATTCGCAGGACACATTCGGCCGAGCCAAGACCTGGGTGAAGGAGTTGCAGCGACAAGCGTCCCCCAACATTGTGATTGCGTTGGCCGGCAACAAAGCGGACCTAGCCAACAAACGGAGTGTCGAGTTTGACGAAGCTCAGGCGTACGCCCACGAGAACGGCCTGCTCTTCATGGAGACATCGGCAAAAACTGCCATGAACGTCAATGACATATTTCTGGCAATCGGTGAGGCAGTTGAATAGTCTTTTAAAGGCTTACATTATTTGTGTAAACATTTAAAAGAGTAGTGATCAAGTTTTTTTCTTGAAAATGAGAGAAATTAAAATTTAATTCATTCCAGCTTTAAAATTGTGACCAGTTTTAAATGTAGAATTGAGGCTGACAGAGTGTGCGGATGCAAGTTGCTGAATACGCTGACTTTTTAATAATGCTTAACTGAGGACAACTTACTTTTAAACTATACCATCTATTATGGCATGTACACACAGCTGTCACAGTAACAAAGTTAAGGGGGGGGGGGAAATGACCCATTCAACTACGTTATTTTTAGCACAAAGTTGGCCGTAGCTTGTCCATACAGTTTCAATGTCTGCTTCAGCAAGTCAATAGTTTTTATGATTTTCACAACACTGATTTACAAAATTAATTGAAAATTTTTTTTTAGTTTATAAAGCCTGCTAGCTCCACAAATATGGGGAGGTAGGTCAAAAGAAGTTGAATGTGATATTATGCATTAAATAAAATTTCACCTTGATGATTTGAAAAAACCTGATCCAATACTGACAGAGACTACGGTTCAGACTCCTAAACCACTCAGCTAAACAACAACCTTTAATTAACATCATACCTTTACAATTTACAATCCAGTCTCCATGAATCCAAAGGTAGGCCTATGACTTATACATTAGTTTTAGCTTTTTACAAATCTGATTTTAAAATGCCATTTACACCATAGTCTCGATAATCCGAACCTTGCTATTCCCAAAACTTCTGTAAATCTGAACCACCTGTTAGGAACAGCTGTGTCTAAGGAATGTGTCGGCCTTAGTCACTAACAAGACTACAAGATCGCGCCACTCATCCTACACTCATCTCCATTCATACTTGGCTTAAAATACCTACTTTGTATGGTCGCCATTTCATCAAAAAGTATTGGAAACCCAAGTTGTAGTAAAGTTAAAAATTCTATGGCTTAGGGCCCATTTCATTAATTCTGTTCGGTTGGTGCCACTTAAACTATCGCTGGAGATGATCAAGTGCCTCAAACGGGTAACACGTAAACGGTTCAGTATATGGCCAATTTAAGTAACAAAAATATAGGCCTATTCTTTTATTTTTTTTTATGCAAGTTTACTGTATTTTTAGCTGATACAAACAATTTGGTAATCCGAACAAAGTCTGATCCCAATCAATTTGTATTACCGTAGTTGAATTCTGGTGTATTTTCATTGGTCTCAAAACAATTTTGAAATCGATGTACATATAGCTTCTTATCAGTACTCTCTCACTGAAATCCTTCTGTCAGAATTGAATTATTCATACAAGCCCTAATACTTTTTTTTACCTTTTACAGCGAAAAAGCTACCTAAGAATGAACAAGCAGGTGGTGGAGGTAGCAGTGGTCAAGGTCGACGGCTGGTCGAGTCAGAAGCAACACAGAAAGCCCCGGGCAGCTGCTGCAAATGATCACTCCCTGTACAGCCCGGACTACTGAGTCGTAAGTCAAATATTTCGAGTCTTTCTTGAAACTAAGTGGCTTAAAATACCTGCATTATCAGTGATCCAATTGGTTGCTGTATCAACTAGTTTCGGCTCACAAAGGAGTCATCATCAGGCGTTAAAAGGACAGAATCTCTTCTGAAGGTCATCATAATTTATACACATTTTAGAACAACGGAACACAACACGCGTGACTAGAAGAATTGTTTATGCCATAAGCATTTTTACGCTTTTTGAAAGGCAATAGTCTAAACCTTGGGGTTATTTCATTACCACTACGGTAAAACCCCTGATAACTTAGTGGGACTCGGTTTTTTAGGTTCGTCATTTTATCTAGACACTTATCAGAAGCCAATAATAAAAAAACTATCGTCCGTAAATTAAGGTCTTGAGCTTCCGTTGCAGCCACACAAGCTATATAAAATCTCAGAACACATTGTGTTCTTTACTTCATCCATTACCGGCCTCACCGGCTAGCCAGTGTCAACCCAAGTGGGATAATTAGTCTTGTCATATTGTTTGAAAACGTTGAAAGGTAATTTACTCTCCTGCCAAGTAAAATTCTGTCTTTACAAGATTCGATTAACACTCGGATAATGTGCCTTGTACCTACTCGACTAGTCTAACAATTATATTCATTTAGGCATACATTCCTTCTGGTTGAGTTAAGTTTTTAAATTCTTAGCCCAGACATGGCCCAATTTTTAAGATGTTAAACTCCTGCTGTTTTACCACACTATGAACGGGTAATGGTTACCTGGTCCCGTAATCTGAGGGTCGAAAAAGGTCAGAGACGACTCCACTGGTCCCGAGGGATCCAGGTAGTTTTGGGGTGACTAATCCAGCGACGTGATGAGGCATGAAGCGTGATGTAAACAAACAATAAATACTTCAAATAAATACTTCGTTAAAAGTTTGTGCGAATTCTTGAGTTCCCTCGCCAGGTCATCATGTCATCGCAAAGCTCTAAACAATGCATCACTTCACTGTACAGGTCAAAAACAGCGAATACTTGCAGCGCTCTCTCAGCATCAATGAATGTGGCGAATTTGGGGCTTCGAAGCGAAGTCTCCCCTACCTTTAAAATGCACCACTATGACGGAAAGTCTAAATACCTTTATGCTACCCCTTCTCCCAATAAATCCCCGATGTGTGTTAGGGAATGGAGTAAGCAGATCGACATTTTTGTCATGTTAAAAAAGTTTTTTAGTCAAAGGGGGGCAACTTAATAGAACACTATGTTGCGATATTTATATAGAAACTATTCGCGAGGACCTGCCTTCATGGTGGAGCGGTGGAGGTGCACGAAAAGTCGTAGGCCTAAGTAAATATTTATTTTGTGTGCCTACACTTTATTAAACGCAGTTTCAAACGAATAAAAAATAATCTACACAAGATATTGGAAAAAGTGAATTCAATCAAATGTACTCATTGTTGTGGTTTGCCCCTGAGCTGGTAAGACAAATATTAATAGTGGTTTATTTACCTTGTATTTTCGTCACAGCTCAAAAATGTTGTATAGAAGCTACAACCATGGTTTCAATCAAATGTCTTGATAAATAACTTATTTATCAGTATTTTGCGTGTTTTTAAATATACTAAAAGTAAATATAAATACGTCCAAAATATTTGATTAGATTTGATCAACCTACGCAAGAACATAAAAGTGTATCTTATTTTTCTTCGGTTGCATAATTTTACATTACAGAGTTGTTAATAGTTTAGCGATAAAATGTCTATGGATTATAATAAAAATGTTTTCCGTAAATTATAAAATGTGTTTACGATATTGTTTTATCGACTAAACCAAATTAACCACAACCCAGCAAGGCTCGGTCCCCCGGTACTTAATTTTAAATTAAACTAAATCTAAACAGCAAAGAAACCTAAACTGTAAACTTTTTATATAACATAAAATATTTTGTTCTAAAAAATAAGTTATGTAATTTTTTTAGGTATTGTTATCGGTACCTATTAGTATCCCTAGGAATTAAAACCCAATGAATTCTGTTCCATTACTGAAACTCATTCGCTGAAATTTCTCACTAAGAGTACTTGGAGCATAGACGTTTTAACTCACAAAACAATTAAAAAAACGTTGGCTTCCATGGACTCCCTTGGAAATACATCCAAAACAACAAACAACATTTCTAACCTCACAGTATACTAGATATTTACACTGTAATCACTTTGGTGTTTGAAAAACTATTTTTGGATGATAATTAACTCTTCAGCAGCTGTTTGAAACTATCCAAGATGGCCGCAAGCCTTCAAGAACTCTCAAACTCACAAGCATATTATCATATTATATATTTAATTCAGTGCTTTTTAATGTTACTGATAACACTATCTGATTCTATCAAACAATCTCCAAACAGTTGTTGTCAGAGACAGTGAAACACCTCAGGCTCCTACCGATGAATGGGCATTGATAACTATACAAACACTAGCCGCAATCCCGTAATCCTGTTAGACAAATTGCAAAGGGACTGCTGACGGGACCAGTAGAAGTGGGGTACCTGACTTGCGGGACCAGTTGAGTCTGCCCCCTATAAACTCCTGCCATTTTACCACACTATGAACTACACATTTAAAGACAGAAGTTTGACTAGGATGTTCCCAATTTTTTTATACATTTCCGGACATTTTATTTAGTTTTTCAGGAGGGATAATTTGATAGTTTATTTCTTGTACTAATAAAGGGATTCAAGAGGATTTTGTAAGAATTATATTTTAACAAAATAGCAGTGTCACGTTTTGTTAACTTTTGCTGTTCAAACAAAATCAAATCAAAAATATCTTTGTACATTTTGTAATTACATATAAGTTTAGTGTCATAAAATAGAAGTTAAAACAATAAAACAAAAATTAAACCATGAATACAACAATAGATCGATTTATCGTTTGATCAAACTTGTATTATTGTTTGGAATATTTCTAATTTATTATCTATAGGCTACTTGTATTATTATACATATTATATATTTGTCACATTGGCCAACTGTGGTGTTGTTCCAGGCCTGCTCCTCCATGCGTAGCCGGTGGAGCGCTGCTGACGAGCTGTTAGTGGGAGAAGTGATCAGTGTTGCGGACTCGAACCTCTGGTGATAGGGCGCATTCATTTTCTGTATATATCTTTCACTTTTACCTTGCATATTATTTATTAGATACCCTCATAGATATATTAATTCGACAGTAAATTCCTTTGTCGTATCGACCGTTGAGAGTTTGTTGGAAAACTCCTTTCCACCTCTAAGAAAAATCGGCAGTGTCCGCTTTGATGTTCCAAGTGTCAAACACGAGTCGGCTCCAAGCCAATCTGCATTTTAATACAGATAGTTAGTTATTAATTATTTAGAATTCCTTTATTTTCTGTTACGATCGGTTTTATATGATTTGTATAAACTCGTTTAGAATTTTAGTAGACGTTGTGTTGAATATATTTTGTACAATCGCTGTGGTGAGATGGAAGCGTTGCGACCGTAGGACCAAAGCATACACTGGACTGCCCGTTGACTTTCCGAATGTGGTATATATAAATATTGAATATTGTATTGTTGTTTTACACTGTCGATAATAGTAATATTGATATAATATTGATTTATAGATGTATTAACATTTCCTAAATAAATCTGTGTACTTTTATTCTTTTAATATTACTTAACCGTTGAATTGAGAAAATATTTTGTGGTTATACATATAACATATGTTGTTATTATGCTTAAAGTAAATGAGATATATAAATATATATGCCGGTTTTGATTCGGCTCTTGTAATATATTGATTGGCTTGTCTTGCTTTCTGTATGCACGACATTTATCATATTGTACAGGATAACAAGTAATAAAGAATCATTGAGTATAAACCAATTTTATAAACCCATCCATTTTCCTTGGCTTGTGTTTTACTAATTATATAGTTATTGCACAGAAAAATGTCTACAAGCACTCTTTAAGTCCGCATTGAACAAATATTGGATGTAAAGTAGGACAAATTTGGCAAAATGTGGACTGAAAGAATGCTTAATTTTTACCAAGTATTATTTATCGCCATGTTATTATAACTAATTGAAGGAAATACAAGACTATACTTTTTCTACAAAATCAAAGCTTATGGTACTGACTGACTGGTTAAGCCGCTGGCTAGTGTTCCAGTCGCTAGGTATGTGTGTTGGGGTCTTGTGGGTCTATCCCGGATTCGATATACCCACATTGAATTTTCACATTTTATTTATTGCAATCCCAGGATTAACTGGAATACAAATCCTACAGTTTATTGTATTGTTAACTTTGGGAATTTCGCTTGACATGAAAAGTGCAGCTCACATTTCGAAGCATTATTTTTTAATATGGTAATTTGATCAAATTTGTCATAAACACAAGAAGGGTTCTAAAACACCAATTGCATTACTAAGAGGGTTATTCTTATATACCCTAACTGTGTGCTTCGCTCACGCCCTATTTCATGAATATATGTTTCATCATTTGCATCATAAAACTGTTTTGTGGCTGTAAACTTAATCTCTTTTCTGCCGCAACTGAATGAATGAATTAAGAGCTTTATTTTATAAAAAAATTCCTCTCAATTATCAATTATTTAAGATGGGGACACCACCATGTGCATATTTTAACCCAAATATGAGTGAGGGATGAGTGGTGTGATCTTGTAGTCTTGTTATTGACTAAGGCCGACATCATTGACTATATAACGTTTCTTAGACACAGCTGTTAATTAATAGCCCATACAGCCAATAGCAACTAAGGGGCCTACAGTTTATGGTAGAATCCAAACCACATATTTTCCTTAATTAACGAATTGTTCTAATTATCAGGATAGTACTGCGGATAGTCGTAGTACTCACTAGTACAAACGTTAATCCACAGCAGGGAGTCTCGCATCCGCAGTGCATGCCTATAAATATCCACAATTTGTGACCTAGTAGCTGGGTTACAGGACGACGCCACCGCCCCAGTCTCTTTGGGACCAAAGACAAGGGATCGACTTAGCATGTTTAGTGAAGAGAGATATTATCATGTGAGTGCGGTTATTTATGTTGTTGGGAGTTTATTTCACAAATTAGAATGACTGGTTATAAAGTATATACTGCATAAGAAGGACGATGATACAAATTTGATTTGTTACTATTTTTAACTTAGATAAATTACTGAGAGCAGTGTGAAATTTGTAAGACCAGTTTTAAAATATTAAGGAGTTCAACAAAAGGACTCCAAATTCATTTGAAATGGCTCAGAAAAAAAGGGAAAGTCCCAATATCCAGGGTTATTCACCACCAGGATTTTAATAGTAAAGTTGGTTTGTGAAATTCTTTTCATGTTCGCCAAGATCCAAACTGGCATATTATTGGGTACCGAATTACTGGCACTTTATTACTGTTCTTAAATGGTCACATTTTGGCGTCCCCATCTAAATGTTACTGTAACTGATAACCTGAAGGTACAAAAATACGTCAAATAACACTTATAAATATATTTACACTTGTACTGTTTACTCACAAGATGGTAAATACATGTAAAAGATGATTATAAGTGGTGATCAATTTTGATTGGACACTCCAATAATCACCAGACCCAATAGGCTAATGACAAAGTCAGGTATACATACATCAGGTATACAGGTAAACATCAGGATTCCAACGAAACAACACAAAACAGCGTGGTTCTATTATGCACGTAATCCGTGTACGCTTGGAAATAGGTTGGCAACACTTAAAGATAATGATACTATGAGCAGCTGATTGACTATTATAACTATGATTTAACCTGTCATTTCATTTTGTGTTTATAGTTTCGGTATTTCTGAACTTTCTGGACGTTTGTTTTAAACGTTTTTAAAACATTCCTTCGATCTTAATAAACAAGAAAATACCTTGAAAGCATTTTTTAGGCGCGGAAACCACTTCAAATTACAAAAACATACAGAACTATATTCTCAAGTCGCGGAGCACAATTCTTGCTGAGGAAAAATAGCGGAGTGATTCGGACCGGGTACTAATTTCTCTAGGGCACCTTTTTGTGTTGCCAGCTGAACCTAAAAATGTGTTGTATAGTGTTTGAAAGACTAATTATTTATATGCTTTATAGTGACTGTAGGAAAAATATAATGTGTAACACGAGTGCAAAAGGCCTTTGCTGCACTCGAGATTATTCCGCACGAGCCGCAGACGAGTAAACGTTGATTAAGTAAACATTGCTCTCGTGTGCAGCAAAGTGCCACTTTGCCCACTAGTTACACAAATAACTATTTACTGTGAAAAAACAATGTAGACATTTTTGATCAAGTCAAGGTTTTGGAAAACAATCGAGCCAAGATTTCTTCTTTACGAGTTTGATGTATTGTCATACGGTAATTTAATCCGTCTCAAATCTTCAACAATCTTATGATGTATTACAAGCAGTATTAAATTGAGTAATCTTAAAATTGGTGTAAAAAGCATGTGTCACAACAATGTTATTGCGGAAATACAAATAGCATATGCCTTGACCATGTAGACACCATCATTGTTCCCTAAACAAAAAACATATTGTCGTCATCAAAGTCAAAGTCATCTTTTTTGTCACAAAACGTTTTTTTGAATGCTCTGGCACAGCCAGACAAAACAGGTGACATTGTCAAACTATACTAAAATAAACTAGCTTATTGGTAAAAATAAATACGGTACATAGTAACAAAACAAACAATTCACATTGATTTGTCTTCGAGAAACTGATCTATACTATAATAATTCTTTTCTAACAAAAATTCAAAAATTTTTTCTTTAAAAGATACTAATTCTATTATAGATTTGTAGTACCCAGGCAAATTGTTAAAAAATCTTTTACCCATATAAGAAGGTGTCCTTTTCACAAGATTTAATCTGTGTATAGGATATTGAAAATCTGTATGAAATCTAGTGTTATAATTGTGCCAATTATTTTCACTGTAGAGTTTTTCAAAATTTGATTTCACGTACAATAAACATTTAAGAATATACAAATTAGGGACGGTTAGAATCTTCAGTTCTTTAAAAAGTTGTTTGCAAGAATGTTTTACGGGTTTAAAAGTCATAATTCTAAGTATTCTTTTTTGAAGTTTAAAAAGTTTATACGAATCAGAGGTGACGCCCCAAAGCTCTATTTCATACCGTAAAATTGACGAAAATAAAGCGTGATAAATCATTAGTCTAAGTGTTTAAATCAACAACATTTCCTAAGACCATAATTTGAAAACATACTGAATTTAAATTTTTAGAGGTGTTACGAATGTGATTCTTCCAAGAACATACAAAAAATGACAATAGCGAACTTATTTTAAATGACAAACTACAATTCAAATCACATGTAATTTTCAATAGTATTTTAAGTAAGAGGAAGGATTCAAGACCAAGAGGGCAAAGTACAAATGATAATGCCGCCACTGACACGACACCGCAAGAATGACTCCAGTCAGCTACTTGCTCTTGTGCGGATATGTCTAATCAACAGGCCTGTTTAGTAAAAAACCCCCGTTTATGTTTATGTATGTGTACGTCGCGTGTGACAGTTTGTGTTTTTGTATATTAACGACGCCACTTAAACTGAACGTCTGATGATGGCATGGATATGCTGAAACGGCCGTAACAATGGGAGTTATATTATATTAGTTTATATTGGGAGTTATTGAATTGTCCAAAAGAAGTATTTGCAATACTATTTACTGATTTTAAAATAGATTTTCTTCTGTATCATGCCATGTTTTGCAATATATATAACGTTCCATTACGAAATCAGTTGACAATCATTTTATAGTAACTATTACAATTATTTCGTATTGAACTATATCTTATATCTATTGTACGGGTTGGTGTCTGCCTTTATTACCACTTTTGCCTATATTTTATCATATTATCTAGACATATCATCATAGGTTCATGAGATTATTGTCATAGATGTTTTCAATCATTGGAAAAGTCTTTGATTTTGTGTAATACAATACAAAATAATACAAATGCAGAAGGGCACGTTGTCCATATGAGCCGTGTCCATATTTTGATAAATTAATATTAGTGTACAGCAACTTAATAAAACATTTTACAATATTTATGTAGAAATATGTGCATGATTTCAAAAAGTCATTAAACTGGATAACTGCAATTTACTGCAGACTTTTCAGAGAGGTTACTTCGATGTATTCATTCCGCTTAGTAAAAACATAATAAGGGTATGTATACAAATAAGAACTTCAACTTTTAGAGAGCCATTAGACTAACGAAGAGGGTTCTGCATGTTAAATATCGCTTCTCAGCAACAAAAACCATTTAATTTATCTCTAAAAAATATATTCTTAAGTGGACTGAGCAGCAGCCTAAAAATACTATGTATCATACTTATACAGTTAGAAAATGCCCAAACTCACATTTATAATTCGACTTATATATTCCCAACAGATTAATTATCTGTAGAAGAAGTTCATTGAGCTCTTATCGTGTCTAATAACATCCAAACACAGAAATCTTGCCTAGAATAATGGTACCGGTACCTATCTTTGACAAATTATTTGCAGTGGTCTATATTACGGACCGTGGCCCACTAGGTTGGTAACATTATTGAAAATAACATGACATTTTGGCTGTAAAAATGGCAAAAAGAGTAAATACTATTTAAGCAGCTACTGTCATGACAGAAATATCATATTCCTTTTAAACTAGATCACAAACGTCAATATTTACGTAACAGCCAATTTACAGTATGTTTTTCCCTTTGGAAATGCCACATTGCTATTTCATTTGCATTATTTGTTGCCAATGAAGCCACACAACCATATAAACGAGGAGACCCCTAACCGTCGATTTCGACGGGTTTCACCTAGTTCTTAATAAATTTCTATGAAATCTATTTAAGTTTTAATTGCTTTTGAAAACTTAGCACTTGCTAGACTTTTATTACAGAGAAGGGCAGGAAATATTGAATGACTAGTGTACATGTTGCTTGAAATCAAGCAATTGCAAAGAATGTATTAAATGAACAAAGAGGTTTCAAATCGAACATTATATATGAATCAGCATTAAAGTTGGCAGAACGGTCGGCTCCACTATCATCAACAAAAGATAAGGGAGGGGGTGGACAAAGGACTGCAACCTTGATAACGCTAGTCTAGGCTAGCTCCTCGCACGCGTCGTGCATCAATCAACCCATGGGAAATGTTTGTGACTCTTACGTGTGTATTCGTTTTTTATGTTCGTGTTCATGTCCGTATTCGTATCTGTGTTCTCGTAGTTTAAATGTCACGAACTCGTATGAATGACAACGTTTGACCTCCTTATTTGACCCATGAAGAAAGCCCCTGAGGGCTGAAACTGCAGTAGTGTAAACTACTCCAAGGATCACCTGACAGTTAAGGTAATTAAACCATTTTTAATTGCAAAGATGTAAAGTAGTTATTTAAAAACAAATAACTTATTAAAAAACTTATAAAAGTGATAATTTCCGATGAGTATTGAAGACTAAATTCTTAGATTACGTACCTAACAGTTACATATAATCAACATTTTTTGTACGGGACGGGTGGCGTCGTCCTGTAATCCAGCTACTAGGAGGTCACGAATTGTGGATATTTATAGGGATGCACTGTGGATGCGATGCTCACTGGTGTGGATTAACGTCCGCACTAGTGAGTACTACGACTATCCGCAGTACTATCCTGATAATTAGACCAATTCGTAAATTACAAGGAAAAATGTGGTTCGGATTCCACTATAAACTGTAGGTCCCTTAGTTGCCATTAGCTGTATGGGCTATTAATTAACAGCTGTGTCTAAGGAACATGTCGGCCTTAGTCACTAACAAGACTACAAGATCGCGCCACTCATCCTACACTCATCCTTCACTCATATTTGGGTTAAAATACGCACATAGTGGCGTCCCCATCTTAAATAATTGATAATTGATAATTTATAATTGACAATTTTTCAAAAGCTGATCTGATTTTTAATTTATTCTACAAATGTTTCCCACTTAAGCCGGGTTTACACGATGCCAGTTGGCGAGACAATTGTCAGGAGACAACTGACTGGCTTGGAATTACTGGCTTCGTATAAACACTTCAGGCCAACTGTCCCGAAATTCAGTTGTCTCCGGGAGTAGACTGAGGACAATGAGCTGGGCCCAGTGAGGCCCCCACCCCTCGAAAACCCAGTTGTCGTGACAATTGGCGCCGTGTAAACGGTGTAGAGGCCAATAGCACTGTCTTGTCTTTTAGCAGTAGTACCCTGGTTCACTGTAAAATGCCTGGGCAAGTGTTGGCCACGTGTGAACAGGTTCTCGCTCAACTTGCCTGGGCTACGACAATTCCAAAACCACGTGATGCCAATTGGCAAAGACAATTGTCTCGCCAACTGGCATCGTGTAAACCCGGCTTTATAGCCGCATTAGGTTGTCCATGTTGATCTTCGTCAATGATAATGTAGTCTGCATGGTACTACCTATTGTCACCAGTACGTTTACAAATTTCAGTCATTTTTTTATAGCGATAAAATTTTGTTTACATTACTTAAGAACTGCTGATTTTTGGCATAACCTCTCTATCACAATTGTATTTGCTTCAATTGGTATTAATTTGGATAGTTACTGTTACTGAACGTAAGTTATATTTACCTGAAAAAATTCAGAATTGAAAGGTCTATCTATTGTTGTTCAGATGGTTTTTTGTTTCCCTTAAATGTAAATAATGCAAATACTTCAATGAAAGTTTTATTACGGTTTCTTAGATGTAGTCATATTATTTTAAAATCACTTGAATTTTATGAAAACATATATTTAATGCCCTTGCAGTACCAGTTTAATTCAGCCTTAGAGTGTTTTCCTTTGCCAATCATCATAAGTCCGTGTTTCCTACAAAATAGTAACACTTCGGATAACATCCTTGTTTATTGTTTGTAGGAATCTTCATATTTTAGGTGTTCGTCATTATATAGGAGGTAAAATATATCAAATTGCCCAGGCTTTCTCGATTTTTTATATTGTAAATTAAAGTAGGTAGTAAATATTTAACTTCAACAAAATCAGTAAATGTACCCAATGCGTTTTGTTGAATTGAAAAATAAATAACAGCAATTAAATTATACAGCTGATCAAAATGTAAACAAATATGTTCTTCATAAGGATAACATGGGAACTTTCAAAGCCACTGGGGCTGCGCCCATGGGACTTAAAAAAAAAATTTAAGGCCAGTTTGCAAATCTACGTGACACGCTCTTTCCAATGAGACGTCAATGAATAAAATCGGTTAAGAAATGGCAGAGGAGTTCAACCGACAAAGTTTCATGTAGCGTATTAATTATATAGATAAGTGTAGAAAGGGGAGAAAAGGTGCATTAAAAGGGTGCATTAAGGGGAGGTAGAAAAATTTTGAATGTTGTAGTATTAAGGGCGAGAGAATATTTAACGAGTGCAGTTTAAAGTATAATTTAGTATTGAAAGGGAGAGACAATTAATATTAAATGAGTGAAGTAGTAAAAGGCAGGAATTATTTTAAGAGATTGATAAAAATGCAGATGGAAAGTCAAAGTCAAGCTATGACACCATGACCTTTAATTATGAAATCCTTCCTCGATTGCACATTGTAAAACAAGCAATGCGGTGTTTGGACTTGGTTACCAACAAAGTCGGTCTTGCGTATGTTTGAAGAGTGTGGCTTCACAGGGGTCTGAACTTGGGGGCTAAAGAAAAAAGATGAAAGCACATTTAAACTCAGTTGTGTATAGGAGTTTGCCTTGTGTGCGCGAGTCAAACAAAGTTTAAATTTACTGAGGAAGCGGGATGTTATTCTGGTCCTGCGAAACGTCTGAATAAATCCAAGGTTGATTTTTTATTTAATGGATGTACATATTTTTTTATGAGTCTTGGATCATGAATTAAAATTTGTTTCTCATTATTCCAGTCATTTAAAACCTCGTTAAACAAAAATAAAAAAACAATCTAATCGTAAACAATAACTTGTCCCCTAATTACAACCAAACAGTAAAGTAAAAATCATGAAATTAACCCTAAAATGATAGAACCAAAATTTCGGACATTGGTCTAGGAAGGACATGAACTAGACACGAAAAACGAGCTTCAAAATTTACAATGGAATGAGAAGTCTTCTTGTGTTGTTTGGTCTATGGCTCAACCCAAGTGGAAACGTTTATGTTACTTATTTTGACATAGGTTATAATATGTGTTCTTGGTTAAGTTTGCTTTCTGTCTGTCAACAAATTTTAGAAACATAAACACAGTTTTTAAATAACTATTTCATAACATGGATATGTTTTTTTCTAAATATGATTTTTTCCACCATTTAAATAGTACTTAATCCCTTAATCATTATAAAAGGTCTGAAGAAAGAATCTAAATTTAGTAACAATTTTGTAATAATAACTAATATCTGAGCAAAGTAAAAAATGTTGAAAATGCCTTAGGTACCGGTACCGGTAACACTTTTTTATGAATTAAGACCAAGATATGATTTTGAAAGGCTTGGATACACTGTTTAAGTGTTGAAACATCAGCCCAATAAACTCACTCAGCCAATTCATAGCCTTGCTTTATCTTTTAATTGTTTACTAGCAGCCTGTGTCACTTCTTGACTTCAAAATCTGTGATATATTTGATATATAGTAAGTATAATTAAGGGTGAAAACGATTATTTCTCATCATATACCTATTTACTTGCATTGTAGACACTATTATTTCCATTGGGTGCGCAATTTCTTCTTACTTTTTACTTTTTCTTTGAAATGGCGACCATACAAAGGTAGGTATTTTAAGCCAAGTATGAATGGAGATGAGTGTAGGATGAGAAGAGATAGCGAACTCTGGTTTTCACCATTCTTTAAGTTTTTGTAAACACTTCAAAATGAGGTGTCTCTTGATAGGGGTTTACATTGAAAAATGTTTAGTTGCCCCCAAAATCCCACCTTTTTGGGGGGCACTCAAAAATATTAAATGTGAACCCCCTTCAAGTGACACTTTGTTTTGAAGTGTTTACAAAAACTTAAAGAATGGAGAAAACCAGATTTCGCTATCTCTTCTCTATCCAAAATGGTAGCCAATATTACCATCACGAACCAATTTTACCATTGATTTTCCACAACATTTGACGGGCTACCATTTTGGATAGAGAAGAGATAGCGACATCTAGTTTTCACCACTCTTTAAGTTTTTGTAAATACTTCAAAATAAGGTGTCACTTGAAGGGGGTTTGCGTTTAAAATATTTGAGTTGCCCCCCAAATCCCCCCTTTTGGGGGTACACTCAAAAACTTCAAAATCATAAAATGAAACTTCCTACTAAGATTGTACGACTACCAAAAGGATATCTCTGTTTATTTACTTGGAAAATTATTAGAGGGAGGGGGGTCTTGACTTATTATTCACCCTGTATTCCTTAGACACAGCTGTTAATTAATAGCACATACAGCTAATGGCAAGGGACCTACAGTTTATTGTGGAATCTGAACCACATTTTTGCTTTGGTATTAAAAAATTGGTCTAATTATCAGGATAGAACTGCGCATAGTCGTGGTACTCACTACTGGGGACATTAATCCACACCAGGGAGTATCTCATCCACAGTGCATGCCTATAAATATCCACAATTCGTTACCTTCTAGTAGCTGGATTACAGGACGACCTTTTTATTTGAGATATCCTAGAAAAATTACAAATAATAATGAATCATACTATGAAAACACAAAACCTAACGCAAGTCATTTTCTTCTTTACATTTTAAACAAATAACATTACAACATCTTACTTGAATTCAGTGAAACATCACCAACTTTAGATAATTTTCATATGGATGTAAACAAAATTGTATCACGGCCATCTGTTTTGATATAAACTTCAAAAATTTCAGATGATAAACTACAGAATTCAGCACAAACTGTGAAATTTGAAAAGCCCACAGGATGAAGAGCTTTTACGGGATATCATCCAAACCCGTAAAAGGCACATCTAGAGGATAAGAGCTTTAAATTGATTCCGAATATGCTTACAAAAATAAATATTTAAGGGTCGATTTGCTGCACACAATAATCCAACAAATTCTTTTAATAATATAGACACAAAACTACATGAAGAAAAATACATATGTAAGACTTCATGTCAACTTTGTTTTCAAACAACTAAGTTTCTTTTATCTTTTTAGTACATAAAAAAACAGCTGAATAAATTTAGTCTGTTTATTTGAAACAAAACATTAAGTTGTATGGTTGTATTAAATAATTTTTCTGTTTACTAAAATTTACTTACAAATATTTCAAAGAAGTATCATGATGCATACTTTGAATTTGTTATTTGTATTAATTCTCTCAAATAACTTTTGTGCTTATAATGTAACTGCTGATAAGTTTTGTAAAACAAATGAAGACTGTTCAACACAAATGATAAGGTCAGCTTGTTCATTTTGTGCATCTGATAAATCTGGTATCGGTAGTTCAAAGTGTGTTATGCCATTTGATAAACTGTACAACATAGACCCAAATACTTTGCAATGTACATTTAGAGCGAAAAAAGATGTGTGTGCAAAGCAAAAACCATGTAAAAATGGTGGTAGATGTTACGACTATTTGTATGAATTAGACTACCTTTGTGAATGCAAGCCATATCACGTTGGGAAGCAATGTGAAAGAAGATATGATAAGATAGAAAAATTTTATGTAAAACTCATTAGTTACACAATCGCACCTATGATGTGTCAGTCCGTAGATGTTGAAGTTATAATCTCACTGTCAAATAAAGTTCAATTAGATAAAGTAGTAATTAGCACAGAAGACGGTTACTACGTATATTTAAAAAGTGTTCAAAACAGAGGAGGGTGTAAAAGTAATGGGTGTATTCTTGTTTATAAAGGTCATGTACGTTTTTCATACCAACCACGCCATCCTGCAAGTATGAACCTACACAAAATTTTGTTTGGCTACATCACCAAGTTTGACCTTGATATTTATCACCAGGGTACCTCAATTTTCAAACGTTCATTCCAAGTTTTTGTGAAATACCCAGAAAAAAATGTCTGTCTGCCTGTTTACAAACTGAATGAAGGTTGTTCAAGTTATAATAAACCTACTGTTTACAACAGATGGCACTCTTTTAGGATAAGTCCACCCAGCATAAGATTATTTAATGATGGTAATAGTCTTGATGATGGATTAAGAACAAGTTATGGATTATGTACACATAAAGGGATCATTTTAATGTGGAAGGTCTGGTGGATGAGGCCTGAGGGAACATTTCCTGACGTTCCAACTATAGAAAGGTTTGATCAAGAGTCTATTACTATAAATGCATTAACAGATGAATTACAATTTGGCATGTACAGGGTTGAACTCGACGTTCAAAATGTTTTTAGAGGACTAACCTCTAAAACTTTTGCATTTTGTTACTTTGAAATTGAGTCGTTACCTTTAGAAGCAGTTATAGAGGGAGGTACCCATCGTAGTGCTTCAAACAAAGAAGGATTATTGCTTAGCGCATTGAATTCCTTTGACCCGAACCAGTTAAGTTCTAATCAATTCATTATGACTAAATGGAGCTGTTCAGTAGTGAATTCTCCTAGGGCTGATGCGAGTGACATATGTAAACCGGTAGTTCTACCATACACAGAAACCTACTTCATCCCTGCAGACCGACTGCCTAAGGGGGAATTCATCTTTACTTTGGAGGTATGGTCAGATGTGTATAAGTACATGAAGTGTCGTCAATGTAAAAAGGCCAAAATGCATCAATTTACTCACCAAACTGTAGTGGTCACTGGCAGTCTCAATCCAGTAATACTGTGTCAAGTAAACTGTGGCAAGTCAGTTGTTGTAAGTAGTGAACTGATTCTAAAAGTGTCATATCTTGACAATCCCGATGAAAAATTCCGTTGGACGTTTATAAAGATTGAAAACCAAAGAAATACAACATTACCCGTACCAAAAGGTTATTCTGCATACATATTTAATGTTCAGGAAGATGGTTTGGAACCTTCAAGTAATTACCTCGTATCAGTCTCAGTGTTGTCGGAAGGTGTTGAACGTACTGGAATGTATGGATTTAAAACTGAGGACTTTAGCTATACGGGAAATTGTACAGTTTTACCAGAGTCAGGTGTAAGAGGCGTCACTTATTTTGACATTTCTTGTTCAGCTGTAAATGATGAAGCGTTAACTTTTGAGTTTTATGATAAAACTCCAGGAGGGAACAAGTCCTATGTGAGTGATAGAATGTTGGGAACTTCAAATAACGGGGAACTAGAAGAAGTTATACTGACTAGGGGTGTTGTTGTTGTGTATGTGATTTCTCGTTACATTTCTCGTTACAGCTTGTCTTACACAGTAAACCTTACAGATAATGTAAAAGAGCAACAGGCACTGATTAAAAACATGCTGTTCAATCCACTGTTCTTAGAAGGCATGCCATTTGCACAAATTTTGCAGCACATTTCATCTATGCCTGATATTATGACAAACAATTCTAAAGTTGCTATGTTAAATGTTTTGTTGTCAAAGTTATTGCCACGTAAAATAAAACAAATTGATGATGTAAAATTGA
Source organism: Macrosteles quadrilineatus (assembly GCF_028750875.1). Taxonomy (NCBI): domain Eukaryota; kingdom Metazoa; phylum Arthropoda; class Insecta; order Hemiptera; family Cicadellidae; genus Macrosteles; species Macrosteles quadrilineatus. Next base: position 106,603,828 of record NW_026542601.1, read on the forward strand.
ATAGCTTAATTCTTTCAAACACTTTATTGAAACTTGATGACAAAGATTTAAATTTGAATGCAGTACGATCAGTAAGAAGATTGGTTTATAAAATGACAGACATTTTGAGAGGTTCAATTACAGAGAGTGTGAAACCATCTAGTTGGACAGAAGTTAAAGAAACTACTGCAATAATTATAAATATTTTAGAAAGAACACTTGTCATTGAAAATAAAACTGCTATTATTGGAGCCAGTCAAAACAATACCGTGAATAATTATCTTGATTTAGCAAAAATTGGTGTAAATTTATCAAACATACTAAAAAATATTGAAACCATTTTAAGTGTTTACCAGAAGTCTGGTTTACCCCCAACAACTATTTCTTCAGATAATGGTAATTTGATTTTCAAAGCTTTACAAGAGGATCCAAAATACAACATCAGGCTTCCACAGATATTACAGGAGCATCCTGACGTGCCCATCACTATCTCTTCAGTACTGATGGATCGGCTGACTAAGAGTATTGAGCCAAACGATCGTTTATCAATCTGTGTGGGTATTATCAGTAAGAATTTATTTCCGTGGTCTTATAATGGTGCTGTTTCTAACTTGTTGTTTGTTTCCATAAATAAACACACTGAAGGAAATGAGATGACCAGTATGAGAGAGATTACATCTCCGATGGATATGGAAATGCACCTAAATAATTCCTTACAAGTAGTAGAAATGCATAGTGAAACATTTCCGTTGGATCCTGCATCAGGCGAGGATGATTTAGACTTGCAAGTCAAGGTTCATAGGTTTGAACCTTCCACTGGTAGCAAACTTTCAGTTACCTTCCTTTATCCACCAACAGTCGCCTCTCTCAGGGTTCTCATAATGGAGGGCTATAGACCGACTTTCAAGATGATGATGACTGATTCAATCTTAATTTCTAAACAATCACCGTACTACTCTCCAAATTTTACTGCTACTAAAGCGCACATGTATTACTACATGGGTGTAGTGCCTGGGCCTGGAAATCTAATGAATGAAACTGTCTTATTTTCCTTCACTGTAAACAGCACAACCTGTGTATCCTGGGAGAAAGTCGAGTGGAGTTCTGATGGATGCAATGTCGGTTCAAACAGTTCAGGCCCTACAATCCATTGTCAGTGTAACCATCTATCAATATTCGGGGCATTGTTTCCTTTCACGCCAAACCATATCGATCCCTTTTCCGATATCAGTCTTTTTTTATCTGTTTGGGACAATCCACTTATCATATCCATGATGACGGTCATTCTGGTCTTTTATTTAATTCTTTCCATATTCGCTCATCATGCAGACAAAAAGGATCGCTTCCGTGGAACTATTACGGTGCTCAGAGACAATTTACCATTAGATAAGCATCCTTATGTGCTGGCAATTTATACAAGCTCTCGTCTCTTTGCTGGAACTTCGGCCAATGTCGGTGTCAAACTTCACGGAGAGTTGGCTAACAGTCGAGCACACATACTGAGTAGTAACCACTACAAGGTGTTCCGCAGATACTCTGATGACTGGTTCCTCATGCTCTGCCCCAAACCTCTGGGAATCATACGGTACCTTCAAATGTGGCATGACAACACCGGTCTTAGCCCGGATTGGTACTGTGTCAAAGTACATGTTTATGACATTACCAACTGCTTGGAATGCTTCTTCATAGTTGAGCAATGGCTGGAACTGAACTCGACTAACCACCCGGAGGCTTTAATTTGTCCGGCCAGCAGTGACGACATTCTCAAGATAAAACATGTGTTGAGCGAAAACATATCCAAGTGTATGAGAGAACAACGGTTTGTGACAGGAGTTCTCACACAACATCCTAGGAGCACTGTCAAGCGAGTGCAGAGAGTCAACATGTTTACTTGTAGTTTACTCATCGCTTTATTGTTTAGTATAATGTTTTACACAGACCCTAAAGAACCAAAGCCTGATGGTTTCCAATACAAAGTTGAAAACAAAGATTTAATTATAAGCTCTATGACTGTTTTCATAATAGTTTCTGTCAACTATGTCATCCATATGCTTTTTGAAAGAAGCTACAAGTGTGTCATAACGAGAAATCGTAGTTCACTTTATCTAAGACGCAGCCAGCTCTTAGATGAATATTTTGATCCCAAACACTCTAGACGTACTGATATTTTTATACCTAATCAAGTTCAAGCTGTAAAAACTAAAGGTTTTAAAAAAAGGATCGCTCGAGTAGTTGAACAAATTGTGAAGACTGAAAAGCTAGCTCCAGCGGTATTACCTCACACTGATTCTGCAACCCGTGTTAATCAGTTTTGGCTCATTTTAACATGGTCTGTATGTGCCGTCATCATCATTCTTTGTGCCTATCTAATAACACTATATGGCCTTAAAATGGGCTTGATAAACAGCAAAAAATGGCTCACCTCCATCTTCATATCATATGTATACGAGAAAGTATTCATTAATCCTTTAAGCATTGTACTGCTAGCTGCTTCAGTTACTGCCAGTTTTGGCTTTGTAGCCTTATGTAACTATCGGGCGACCAACGATGAAATACAACTGTCCATGACTGAAATACAAAATGACTTATCTGAGGAAATATTTACGAAGAGAAAACAACCGATGTACTCTCCAATGAAACTTGAAGTTCGAAAGAAAATGATAAAGAAAAAGCTCAAAGTTCTTTATTGTGTCAAGACTTTGCGATTCCTGATTTCTTTATGTTACATAATTATTGTAGTCAACATTGTGCACAAGTTAAGACATTTTCATTTCCATAGAACCAGTCACTTGGAAGTGATGATTACGACCGCTCGGTGGGACGACAGTAGCAATGGATTTTATGAATCGTACGATCTAATGGAATTGCGTAGTTATTTTAATAATGATTTTCTAAAAGTAATTTTTAGCAACCAATGGTATAATACATGGCCTCTCAGTCAAAATGATAGCTCTATGTACTGGACTAATGACTACTCGTGGAGATTGGTCGGCACCCCTTCTGTGAGACAACAGCGAGTCTATAACGTTTCTTGTAACAGTTTTGTGCCTCCAGTGAATAGTTGTATCCCTCACTGGGGTCCAGATGAAGAAGACAGGGATCCTTACAGTTCAGGGTGGAACACTTACTCGCCCTTAGATGTGTGGGATCATTCATTTGATGATCCTTGGATATATACTCAACCAACAGCCAACTGGCTGAAAACATTCTACAGACTTCAGGGGCAGTCCGATATAATCTACAACAATGGAGGGTATAAGACTAGGATCGGATCCTCAGCACAAGAAACAGTCAAGATCGTCACAAAGCTTGGAGACAAAGTGTGGATAGACGAGTTGACCAAAGTAGTGTTTTTGGAACTGACATTGTACAACGTAAATCTGCGTAGCTTGAGTCAAGTCACTTTGATCATAGAATTCATGACAGGAGGAGTGTCCCTGAAAGCAGCTAGAATATCGTCAGTTCTCATCGAATGTACCGGCCTTAAGTATCGGCACATGATTTTCATTGTGCTGACTTTATTATTTGTACTTGAAATTTTTTACCAAATGAACTACTATGGATTTTTAAAGTTTTTTAAAGATGTGAAAAACATTTTGTTACTCGTAATAGTGATCCCGAGTATTTTACTTATTGTGGCATTCCTATACTACCTTTATCGCTGTTTTTATTTTGATCTGTGGGAAAGGTATTACAGGAAGGAACATGATTACTTCGACTTTGACACATTCATGAGTTTTCACAACAATATAGTTTTTACCCTATCATTTTTCCTCTTATTGAGTGTATTGAGAACATTGCTGCTGTTATGCTCAGAAAATATATTTCTCAAGATTAACAAACTGTTTAAACTTGTACCAAAGACAGTCGTGATCCTGATAACACTTACTATTTTAAGTTTCACATTTTTATTCTGTGTTATCATACATCTGGAGGCACCATCAAGTCACAGGATTATGGATGTGATTATTTCACAAAAAAAACCCAAGTCATTAGGAAGTGAACATTTATTATTTGAAAGTGTATTTTTTTCTATTATAAAGTATTGTGCTATGGTGTTTCTATCAAGTATTTTCATCACTATATTTGTACAGTTGAACTCAACATCTTCTTCTGTGAAAACATAAACAAAATGTTTACTAAAATGAGTAAAATGTATATAAAACAGGTTCAGCCCTTTGTGTTGTATTATTGTCTCCTCTTGGTAAACTGAAAGCACAATATGAATAATATTTTTGTTACCCTTTTTGAGACAATTTTAGCATTTCGTTTTAACAATTAAAAAAAAACAAAAAATGTGTAAATAATAAAAGTTACAAAAAAGATAATCATGATTTTGACAGTATAAACATTCTGTATATTCTTTTTATTTATTTGCTTTTGTCCAACCCAGCTGATAGAAGAAGTAAATCATATAAATTTTAAATATATAATTTTTTTTACTTTGTTTTATTTACAATCTGTTCAAGTTGATATGATGATTCTTTGACTTTGGATGGTTCTAGAAATACCATTTACCTGTTAAAGTTTTTGTCAGGTTTAGCAAATTTCTCATTTAGGGAATAAGCTATTACCATAGATAAAACATAGTCTCTTAGGAACTATGTTTTATCTATGCTATTTACTGTACTCAACCTTGTACTTTATTGTCTCGAGTCTTGATGACCCCAGAACACCATAAGCTCAAATTTGTATATATGTGTGTATCTGAATGTGTGTACACGTGTCTGTTATATCTTAAATGTAAAAAAAATCTGATTTTCATGAAATTTGGTACAAATGTGTAAACTTACATTCACGCCAGATTTCATGGGGTAAAAATTGATAGAATCTTCCAATTACTCTCCAAACTATTTTGTAGAGCTTAAAAGAACAAATAATTTAGTACTTTATTTTGAAGTGATTTTGTACAATATGGTTACTGAGAAAATAAAAAAAAAAATTGTAAATTCATAGTTCAAATTGTTCATTCATTCCCCTCAAATCAAATCATATCATTTATTTAGACAGAATTTTAACAAAACAATTTTCATTAGCTAAGTCATGTTATTTTTAAAACATGCCTTACATATAGGTTTACAAATATACAGTGATTTACAATCACATTCCTAGAGCTGATATGAGTTAGGAATTCCTGGACGCTGTAAGAGGTAAAATTTATCAAAAGAGATTTTAATCGTTTTTTAGCGAATTTCCCTATAGGGAAGTAGCTATTACCGTAGGTCTCATGGTAAGACCTAAGCCCGGGACCGATTTACTTTTTCATTTTGATGTCCCCAGAGGCCAAAAACACCATTCGTTCAAATTTTTATAAATCTATATATAGATATATATGTGTTCATCCGCACGATGACTCGAGTAATTTTTGTCCGATTTTGATGAAATTTGGTTTGAAGGTGTAAGGCGGGATAAACTTGAATGAGTTCGCCAACCAGCATGATCGGACTATGGGAACGGGGGTTTATGGGGGGTTTTATGGGGTAAAAATAGGTTTTTCCCATTTTGACCCTAAAAACACAAAATTTCACAATTTCTTTTTAAACCATTTTGTAGAGCTTAAAAAAACAAATAATTTAGTATGTTGAAGCGTTATTATGCGCCTAATTGTTACGGAGAAAATTCAACAAAATTGTAATTTTATAAATTCCCATGTTATTCTTATGGCACATAAGTCAACTGTTGTAGTTTGCTTGTTTATTAAAATATTTTAATCAAATTTGAAAAATACATTAATTTTTTACTAAACCACAGTACCTTTTAACATTTTACATAAAAAAAAACTTGTTTACCCTCCCTGTTGCAGCAAACCTAAGTACTCATTAATAAACTAATTCTGTTTAAATAAGGAATAAATGTGATATTTTTAAGGATACATTTTAGTTTAAATCCAATCAGGCAAATGAAAATTCGCTAAGTCTGCAGGTTTGCTGCGGCGGGGGTATTTTTTATTTTGAAAGGTTTGGTTCTAGCTGAAGAGAAAGTGGAAGAATTGAAAAGTTAATGCCATTGTACGGTAAGTGTCTTTTGAAAAATGTTGTAGAATGTTTTGGGATTGGTTATATTCTTTTGGGGAATTAAGTAAACCACTGTAGATTGCTTGTTTGGATATAATTTTGTCAAATTTTCCTAATTGGTTTATTCTGTCTTAAGCTATTATAATATTTCACAAAAAAAATAAACTCATATCTTCCCTGTAGCAGAAGCAGCAGCAATTTAAAAAGGGGATGAATCTGACATGTTTAAGGAAATATTTTAGTTGACAATGAGAAAGGAAATTACATGCCTAATGACGTGGTTTTAGCGAATTTCCCTATAGGGAAGTAGCTATTACCGTAGGTGGCATGGTAAGACATAGACCCGGGACTGATTTACTATTTTCATTTTTGATGTCCCCAGAGGCCAAAAACACCATTCATTCAAATTTTTATATATGTATATATATCCCTATACGTCCGTGAACGAGATAACTTGAGTAATTTTTGTCCGATTTTGATTAAATGTAGTTTAAAGGTGTAAAGCACGATAAACTTGAATGAGTTCGCTAACCAGCATGATCGGACCATGGAAACGAGGCTTTACGGGGGTCTTATGGGGTAAAAATTGATTTTTTCCACTTTCGACCCTCAAAACACAAAATTTCTCAATTTCTCTTGAGACCTTTTTAAAGAGCTTAAAAAACAAATAATTTAGTATATACAAATATTTTTTTCGGTTATTGGCAACAGAGAAAATTTAAAAAAATTGAAATTTGAAATTCCCACGTTATTCTTATGGAGAATATTGTAAAATGTTGTAGTTTGCTAGTTTATGGACATATTTTGATCAAAGTTGGCAAATTTATTTATTTTATACTAAGCTATCAATATTTTACTACAAAACACACTTTAGTTTCCTTGTGGCAGCAAACCTAGGTACTCGATAAACCTAATGTTATTTAAATATATTTAATTGAAAATCAATTCAGACAAATGGAAATTCGCTTAGTCGGCAGGTTTGCTGCGGTGGGGGTATTTTGTCATCTGAATGTGCGGTGGGAAATTATTTAATCATATATACCAATCTCCAAACTGCAAACGGCAAAATAACCACACTTGAGAGCCTACTTGCTTTCCCTTTGGAGACCACAGAAGGGCCTTGCGATTTCGATCGACCCGACATACGTTTTTTTTTTAGGTTTAAACCGTGCCATGAGGTCCCGGGTGGTTGACCGGCTCACCCGGCCTTGGATCCACCCCTGCCTACCCCTGCCTTTTGGCAAATATTTTTTAAAATAACCGTTGGTTGCTACAATATACAGGTGTTCATAGTGAGAGGAGATAAATGCTTTTTCCTTTCACCATGGCAAGTGTTATTATAGTTTTATTCATGCGCCTGAAGGTGCGGCAGTCGTCACTTCATGAAACGTGTTGTATCTTATTATTCAACTCCTTAAGATGATGCAAGGTAATCAATATTTTATATGAACACCAATCATTCTAGTTAATTGAAAACCAGAGTCTTTGATTATACCATGGGTAAAACATACTCCTAGTAGATTTCTCATCCTTATTTATCACCAGGACAATTTTATTTTATTGTTAGTTCTGTCCGGTGCACTGTAGAGGAAGTGTACATCCTTTAACCAAATAACTTAACACGATCTATTCATAAACAATAACTCTTACCCTAGTTATTTACCCAAACAGTAAAGAGTAAAGCACAAATCATCAAATTAACCCTAAAATACTAAAAACAAAATTTCGTCAACACTAGTGATCAGCGTCAACGGACATAAACTATACACGAAAAACGAGCCTGTGGTAATACCAATACTGAAGGGGCGATGTCTACTTGTACCGGCGTCTAGTTGTACCTGCTGCATTTTGGTGACAGGCGTCTAGTTGTACCCCGTCCAAAGCTGTAGAGACAACTCGACGATGGTGCGGACGTCTAGTTGTCTCTACGTCTAGTTGTCTCTACGTCTAGTTGTCTCTACGTCTAGTTGTACCTCTTAAAAATCTACAGGTACAACTAGTCGGGAACGTCACCGTCTACTTGTACCTCATACGTCTGCGTCTACTTGTACCTACGACTACTTGTACCTACGACTACTTGTACCTACGACTACTTGTACCTACGACTACTTGTACCTACGACTAGTTGTACCTACGCCTACTTGTACCTACGTCTAGTTGTACCTGCGGCTAGTTGTATCTCCCCTTCAACTTGTCACCGGTTTAAGAGATTAATTTTATTTCTTTAAAAATCATACAATCTTACAACAATTTATTATAAACAACTTGCTACAAAAGCCAGGAAAATTTGGCTTGTCTGCAGCTCATTGAGAAACCCCTGTTCTTGACAAAAACGTACTTGTGTCCCTTGGTCAGTCCTTTTCCATATTACACTTTGGTTTTCCTTATTTCTTGTCAAGATCTGCTATCATTGTTTTTTCCACTTAAACTCTATTTCTTAGGTTTATACACAAAACTTTTATCATCTGACCACCAAACCCCACCAAATTTCGATTTAAAAGACACAGCAGACATAGCTCAGCACGATAATTCACCAACTTCTATGACCACTGCTCAAGACGAACTGACATCTTGCATATCTGGCATTTACTTATACCTACGGGAGGGATGGGGGTGAGATGTATTTCCACGAAACGTCCCCGGCGCCGGGAATGCAGTGTATGGCATATGTTTCTTTTCCATCTACCTTTCAGTAAACTAAGACAATTGTAAAACTGGAGCCAAATTACATATCCTTAACAAACAAAGTGTTTCATTTAAATAATATTACTAAGGGCCTGGTTATAATTAGTAACTGGTGTTGAAATATTAAAACATTGTGCATACTCCTAAGCCAAGCCGAGATCAAACATCACAATGAATTCTAGGTCTAAACATTGACAACACATATAAAAATAAGTCACATAATAAGGAAAAGTAATGTAAAGGTATATCTTATAAAAATAAATTAGATTAAAAAAATAAATATAGCGTATTCCAAATACACATTAGTATATAGTATACAGATTCACAATTCAACAAAGCTGGTTTGAAAACTAAATAGGCATATAATATTGCGCATAACCGAACCAGTCCCTAAAAGTCCCTAAAAAGCTCAAATACAAAACAAATTATTATAATATTTAAACAAACTCAGAATCAAATTATCTATGTCAGGTTAGAAATCCCAGTACAATATACTGTATATTTTGTACAAAAACAGTTTGTTATTAGTCTTTCTTTGCTTTTGTTGACGTTATTTTTAATAAATAATTTATATTACTCCAGAGGTTTAACTCAACTACTAAAGGCAGCAAACATGTTTGTGAATAAATATTGGTTTACTAAGGTAGCTTTGGTCTTGTGTTTGATGATAATGATGATAAAAAGGCTTCCCTGATTGAAAGATTGGAAATCGTCTTCGTCAAAAATGAAAAGGCAAATAAAGGTGTGTTGAGATAAGCTTAGTTCTTGGTCAAAACCGCTAAATTAGCATCCCTACGAAGTTATTATTTCTATGTTTATGCTCCTTTTGGAAAGGTTTAACAAAATTAGTGTAAAGTAAAAGCATCCCATTGACCAAACGTATCGCTAGATTTGTTTCTGATCAACATAAAAACTACTATTAGCCTAGTGTAAGATTATGTGGTGGTATTCCTCCTAAAGGTGCGATTGATTTTAAATATTCTATCAAAAAGGGGTCTATTCAACGGCTGATTCCTAACTATTTTGCGACTGGTTAGGTTTCCATTACCCAGTTAAAAAACAATTAATTACTTTTCATCAGAATCTTCGACATGCATATTTTTGGTTGGTTTTAAGAAACGGAAACTACCTCTAGGTTTTACTGTTATATATGGATGCTTCCTTTACCACCGTACATGCTGGGCTATATTATTTGAACCTTTTTTGCAGTACCTGGTTAAAATCTCCTCTAAAAAATTATGTGTTTCCGCCCATTGGAACTTGTCATAGTACTTACTTGATGATTAATGAACAAATACATTGCCTGTCCTGAACGAACCTATTTCATCTTTATTCCCAGGTTGATTTCCAAGAGTGGCCGTTGAGGTTTATCCCTTTATACAATAATTGATTAAACACCACAATAAATTAATCTAAAATTAAAATTGGTAAAATAAAATATAAAAAATTGAATAAATCTTGAACATATGTTTTGAAATTAAAACAAAGCAAAAGTTTTCCATTAAATCCTGAATCGTTTATTTTTTAGTCAATGTGGTTATTTCATGTTAAACATTCCTTCAACACAAAAATAACCTTCAAGTTATAAGAAAAAACTTCATTATTTTTTCAGCTATTCTAAGTTAAATCCCTTTGATTTGAGCCATCTTCGATGATTCTACTACTTATCACGTGTTTAACTAATTTACAAAAAAATACACAAGTTTGTAAATTGCACAGTTAAATAATGATTTCAACATTGTAAGACTAACTAAAAAGTCTGAATTATTATAAGTAAGGTTATTCGTGGTTTTATATTGTGTACAGTAGGCTACATTGCAGAATTGGCTGGCAAATAAGTAGTCCAAAGGTAATATATTTAATTATTACTAGAGGTTAAAATACCTTATAATCCGTCAGTGTGATCAAAAAGTCACACTGACGTATTATAAGGTATTTTAACCTCTAGTAATAATTTAGATATTGTGGGAGGAAAAAACAACAAAAATGAAGTAACATATTGCTTACTGGCTTGATGATAAATCACAATCAGCTGTATTGAAGTAAACAAAAATCAGCAGCAAATGACTTCCAATGCTATTCTTATGGAGAATATTTTACGTTATATCTAATTTTGTGTTAAAATTTCACTATTTTTCCCGCCGTCACGGGGTCAAGACCTTTAATTTGAGCCCTCTCCCGTCGTTCTACGATTTCCCAGTCTCTCATCACCACAATTTTGACGCAAAGAATCGGCTCACGTAAATAATATACAGATAGAATAGATAGAGTGTAGATGTAACAGTCGCTCATACATTACTAGACAAATTTTACTTAAGCCAAATTCAAGTCTGGAAATGTATGAAGCGGCCTTTTGGTCTTTTCAGTTGTATTCCTATATGCTGTTCTTACCATGTACATTCTTAGCGGCCACTATTTACATCAACGTTATTAGTAATGTACAATATTTACAGTTTCTTAATTACAATTAATTATTTATCGCTCAATTCTGTTAGGTTTGAAGGTTTAACTAACCTGTTTTACATAGCTAAATGTAGTAACCAGCCAACGCGGAATACAACGTCGCAATCCCTTGTTAAATATCTTTAACTGTAAAAGTTATAGTAACATATAAATACTATTTTTAACATACACAAATCTGGGTTTCAATCAATGTTGCTTCAGATAATAACGTTGAGCTACCATTAAACATTATTAGTTTTAGGAGACACTTTATTTTGGCTACGTTATAATTTCTGGTCGCTATCTTATGCTGGACCAAAGGATCGAAAGAATACGCAAACAATACCGGTATCATTACAATAGAGACATAGCTCCGTGTTTAAAGCGATATTATACCTCCACAAACTTGGGTAGTAACTATATTTAACTAAGTTTGTTAAGACCAAAAGAACTGACTAATGTAAATAGTTTTAATTTAGAAACTGTACTATTGTAGATTACTAATAACGTTAATTGTAATAGTAGCCGCTAAGTATTTACATAATCAGAACTGTAAATATGAATAAAACCGTCAAGGCCGAAAGACCGCTTATACATTTCCATACGTGACAATTCTGTCTAGTGTATGAGCGGCTGTTACATCCAACAATCACATAAGACCAAGTTACATATACATTTATTTATCTAGATAGTAATTTAAAAGCGGTATATTTTTATTACTACTTAATATAGTTAGTAAGTTTTATTTAATCAGTGAGAACTGATTGGTTGCTTTAGTCAAATGTTAGTCAAATAGTCAACACCTAGCCGTGGTTCTTGTTGGTGTACGCAAACTTCGCTTGTCAAATTCCACTGACACAAGGGTCAGGCCTTGTCTCACCCTCGTCAAACATCAACCTGGCGGGTCGTACGCAGTCTTCGCTAAATTCCAGCTGTACGCAAATTTCGCTGTACGCAAACTTCGCGACACCACTTGGTAGAGGTGTCCAAAGAAAGGTATGTATTGGTCTGTAGATGAGTTATCAAAAGAAAAACTAAGCAAAATCCCTTAGGACTCTGCCCTAGAAGCCTTTAAAGATCCCTCCACAGAGTTGTTTACATTTTGGCCATGTGAATCATACTTTTTAATGAAACAGCTGTTTATTTTTAAATTGTATTTCAAACAACGGAGTTAATGTTATTTTCTTATTTTAAAATTGTTTTTCTTATTTTTCAGCCATGTTTTGCAATGTAACATTCCATTACGAAATCAGTGCAAAATCCTTTTATCACAGCAATTCATAAATTATTTCTTATTGAACTATCTTATATCTATTGTACTGGATGGTGTCTGCCTTTTTCACCACTTTTGCCTACATTTTATCATATTATTCTACACATATCAAATATTTATGTACAAATATCTGCTCTTATCATGTCCAATAAAATCCAAACATAGAAACATTGCCTAAAATGGTACATATCTTGACAAATTATTTGCACCTGCCTATATTACGAACTTTGGTGCACTGGTAACATTATTGAAAATAACACGACATGTTGGCTGTAAGATATGGTACAGAGAGAAAATACTATTTATGCAGCTACTGTCATGACAGAAAGGTCATATTCCATTTAAACTAGATCACATAATCCTTTATAAAATACGTTGATTAACAATATTTAAACGTCAATGTATACGTAACAGCCAATTTACAGTATTTTTTGTTTTTGGAAATGTCCCATTGCTATGTCATTTGCATTATTTGCTGCCAATAAAGTCAAAAGGCCGTATGAAATAGGAGGCCCCTAACAGTTCAAGAATAAAATCCAACTTCACTTCAAGTATTACACTACACCTAACATTCCGTAGAGAGATTATATTGACAACTTTATGTTATTGATAAGACTGAGACAACTAACTGACATCCCCCATGTCAAGAAATTCCAGCTTCAACAGTAACCTCAAAATAAATTTCTCAAAAGTAAGCTAGAGGGTGCATTTGTTGGCACAGAAGTAAGATATGAACTGACGCGACGTGACGAAGGAAAAATCAAACTTACACTGTAACGGATATACCTCCCTTTGAATATGTCTTCCCAAAAAAAGTTTTCTTTTAAAATAAAATCATATTACACTGATGAAATCACGGAAGTGTTTAACTACAAAAGATCCACCAATACGATTTTAATACTATTTAAAGGTTCTTCAAAAGGAAGAGATACCAGATGACATACTAATAATAACTCCGATGACGTACGGTAAGGGGAATATTTTATTCATTGAATGATCAACCGAATTTGGCGACTAACACAATTAATATCAATATTGTTTTTACACTTATTATTCTTTAAACAATGCTAAATGCTCAAAATATGTAGCCTATATTTTATCCAATTTAACGCAGTTAGGTGAATTAACGTAGTCCTTGAAAGTAACCGTCGATTTCGACAAGTTTCACCTAGTTACTATTAAATAGTAGGATTAGTTAATATATCGATGTTCACATGACCGGATGAGTCATCAGCTCTATCCCTAGTCCGTCGGTCATTATCCCTCGAGGCACCGGCCGATAGACCAGGGAACAGCTATGATTTACACTATCACCCTCTACTACGACATTTTTTTAGGTAAACATTCCAACGCTCATGATGACATCGAACACTCATGCATATTTGTATATAGGCCTAGCCAGTCCAAAACCTGAATACACTGTAGGTATGAATCTGACCGCTTATATCATAAACAACTAAATATTAAGGCTAGTTTCCTAACCAGAGAACACACAAGAATGGCACTTTACAAGACTTTTTATACCAAGCCTTCATAAACTAAGAGTATTTCATAAGTTACGTTGCCTGTGTAGATTTAGACTTAAAATCAGTATAAAATCAGTAATGGATTGAAAATCTAAGTGTTATTTACGTTTTGTTTGCACTATAATGTAGTGTACCTGTTTCTCGAAATCGAATAATTTTTAAGCTATGTGTATTACCAGGAATTATTTCAAAACTAATAAATAAATAACGTCTTTGTTGGGCAGCGTACATCAGATTATAGATCTGTTTTACATTAAAACTTTTGTCATTCAAGGAGTTTAAAATACTCAACTAAAAGCTTATGTTATTAATAAAAAAATCACACTGTTCATAACAGTTTGATATAATCAACATTTTTTTGAAAATGTTTAATACTGTGAGTGAAAGAGTTTTTTTTTAGCAACTACCACAGTACTACGTAAAATCAAAACAATATTTAGGTTGATTGGAGGCCAATCACTTTCTCGCAACTACGCGATAGAGGGCTGACCCAACACCCCAATAACTGGAATGGATTGTTGTGAAAGGAAACTCTAAGAATTTGCAAATGAAGTCCATTCTGAGTAACGTGTGGGGATTAACGGGACATTCTGTACGCTGTTTACAAAATATTTCCTTTGCCTTTCCAAGTACTGAATCTATATGGTTTTGCTTATATTAAACAATAAGTCAAATACGTTGTAGCAGATGTCTTTAGTTGCATTTTACAACAGGTATTTCGTTCACCTTTCTCAGAAATAGCTGTTCATGGCGTGTTCAATAAGGTATATTGTGTTATTGTCCTAATAAACACGAGAGACATTCGCCTATCTTTATGGTCGAATTATATAAATAACATTGAACTGATTAATTTAACAAATGATCATTGTTAATTTAATGTAACAATTAGGCCATTTATGTACTGTACATTTATGTTTTATGTTTTACATTTATGTTTTATATGTTTGTTTTGTGCTGTATTTATGTTTTAGTATATATATATATATATACTGTTTAAATATTTATTTATTCAATCAATGTCCTGACTAATCAATACACAACCTAAACTATATTAAATAGAGATTTGATCATATTGTCATAGCATCTCTAGAAATCTGTCCGGAGTATGAGCAATTTTGGTTTATTAAACTTATTGGTAAATTGGTGTAAGATTGTTTTAGGTTTATTCGTAATCCGGAAGCATACGAAGTTGAAGCTTTTGCTTTGGTATTAACAGTCAAGTAAAATATATAAATAATTAAAATAAATAAATAATTAAAATAAATAAATAATTAAATAATCTTATAAATTTAAGAAAATGGGTTATTCGTTTGGCTCTGCTACCCGACCATTTTTATTATTGAGGTCTCAAATTAAAGGTATGCACGCACAGATTTGCCATCAAGCATCGGCGTATATTTTTCTATTATCTCACTCGGCTTATACGTAAACGAAATTGCTCCCCATGTTTTTCTTATGGGAGTTAAATTTGGTTTTCATGATTTTCTTCGTTAGGCTAAACAAATCATGTTAACAATTTAATTTTTGAGTTGTTCTAATTCTTATAACGTAGTTTTCTAAAGTTATCTGTTGTGGCTGCCTAGAAATAATCGGACGTTTGTTTCTCCTTTGAAAATGTATTGATAATTATAGTAGTGGTAGTTAATTATGTTACAAGACTATGACAAATTGCCAATTATTAGTCAACTTGGTCCCCACGCACAGGCTTCGCATATGTAGGCTCTGTCGATTTTCAGAAATTACGTTCATTCTGTATCTATTATTTTTTTGTTATGAATTGCTTTTGATTTTATTTATTTGATTTAATTTTACCATGGTATTTTTTCGGACAAACTCCATTAAAAATATAGCACGGGTCGAGGTTAATTTAACAACTTAAAACTAATTCATTCAACAATAGTTTACCTGAAAACTATTTTACTAATATTTGTTTAAAGTTTTACAGAATACACTTACACATGATGCTATTGTATGTTTTTATTTATACATGATATAGGTACTTACAACAAAACTTGTGAATTTTTGTGTTTATTTATACATTTATTGTATGGCAACAACGTAAACTTAAAGATAGGAGCGAGTGTATGCAATTTCAAGATAGAGTTTAGTATCCACCGATCCTACGATAGTTTAAGAGTACATTTCGTACCTGGGGCCGAAAATGACTTTTTTTCAGCTCGGGATCATTTTTAAGTTCGAGACGAAGATGAAATCGGTCCGTGGTACGATTGCTGTTTTTCACCAAACTATACAAAACTGAGAAAATATATCAATAATGTAGGCAAGCATGTTTCTTTACAACCTTTTTATCAGCTCGTGAACATCACACAGAAAATATCCGCATATCGGCGGAAATGTATTTTCCTGTCGATCTACAGAATGCCTTTATAAATTAAAATAGGCTAAAAAGACATAAAAAAGAATTACAAATGTTTAAAACTAACATGGGTTTAACGGGTTGCTATGCTGGTGACGAAATAACAACTAATTATGAAAATAAAATCAAAACAAATGGAACATATTCCAATCACATTTATTATTTACAGTGTATGTTAAATGGAGAAGTATGTGTAGTACATTGCATAGTTTTTGTCGAGTTTTCAACCGCTGGACCTCAACTTCATTGTACACTTTGATAACTGGGAAATCCATTGTAAACTATAAGATATGCACACTAATCAATGCAAATACTTTAAGGTTATGTGAAAAAATATTTAAAGGAATCAGCAAAAATAGTAATACATAATTGCTGGGCAGCGGTCTATTGCAATTCATTAGGGATATACTGCTTGTATATTTAATGTTATATATAAATGTTTTAATTAAATAAGCGATTTTCGGTACTAGGGCTGGGAAATTTTAATCACAACTATAGCTGCCATTTCGACCCTGGACAGCAATGCGTAGCTTTCAGCCTCCAATTAACGTCTGTAAAACTACTAAAACAACGTATTGCGGTGAAAAATATTTGCCAATCATACTCAATCGACTCGGAACACTGCAGTTCCTGATTTAATTAAGGGTATTATTAAAAAGTACTCGTGCAGTAATCAATTAAACAGGTTAACGAATTGAAGGATAGATACAACTAGACTATAAGGACGCAAAATACGCGTAGGTACAACTAGACGTAGGGACTACTAGACGGAGGGACCACTAGTCGTAGAGACTACTAGTCGTAGGGACTACTAGTCGTAGGGACAACTGGTCGCATCCGTACAAGCTAGGTGATACTACTTGTCGGTGGGATACACGTCTAGTTGTACCTACGTCTACTTGTACCTACGTCTAGTTGTACCTCCTAAAAATCTGCAGGTACAACTAGTCGGGTGAGCCACCGTCTACTTGTCCCTCCGTCTAGTTGTACCTACGACTAGTTGTCCCTAGGCCTCGAGGTACAAGTAGACGGAGGGACAACGAGACGGAGGGACAACGAGACGCGGTCCCATACTGAACAGCAATAGGGATGAAAAAGGATAAAGATAATCTATTACATATTATATATATTTTACAATCGAATGATGAATCACTTGCAAAGACCAAAGCCCTTATTCTGATACGTTAAAAGAAACAATTATATATCAATATATGGTTTTATTTATATGTAGTCATTCACATGATCAATGGTGACAAATGAAAGCCATTTAAATACTCGTTTACCCTGCACTATGTTGTAACTTCTTCTTCTTTACCCATGAACTCCATCTCATTGATCATAATCATATCTTCTGCTAAGGTAAGGGTAAGAAGAATCTTCTTGTTCTTATTCTTCTTACCCTTACCTTAGCTAGCTAGTGAAGTGAAGTGAAGTCGACTCGTCGAGTTTTAGTGAGAGTGAGGT
This sequence comes from Macrosteles quadrilineatus, assembly GCF_028750875.1. Lineage (NCBI taxonomy): Eukaryota > Metazoa > Arthropoda > Insecta > Hemiptera > Cicadellidae > Macrosteles > Macrosteles quadrilineatus. The sequence continues at coordinate 106,621,588 of NW_026542601.1, forward strand.
TAGAAGTTGGGATTTAAGAACTTTAGACTGTATATTTTTCAGTATTCTTCATAAAACAACTATGGCTAGTGGTTCAAGATATAAGAAAATGACTGAGGTCGAGCAGCCCATAGAGTATGTTCAAATGGATGGTTTGGTACGTGCATTAGGTTTTTATTACTCCCGTTCTGTAGGCCCACTACGCCCAGTCTATGCCTTCTCACAAAAGATTTCAATTTGTAGCAAAAAACGCATTCTGTACACACTTTTTGTTCAACGACTGTTAACCTAAACTCATAGGTACAACCCACCTGTATCTTTTTTATAGGCAATCATAATTAAGAGATGGTTGTACAAAACATGGTGGCCTGCCTGGGAGCAGCTGGGGTGTGTAAGTAGGGATATTGCGATATTATGGATATCAATGCATATCGATATTTTCGTTTCGATATTCCCGATTTTGTATCGATATTAGGGTTTTAATAATATCGTGATATCGGAAGAATTTTGTCGATATCAGTTCTCGATATTGATATTTCTAAGTTTAGACATAGGCTAGATAGCCTTTTAGATAAAGTTTTAGTGATATCAACATAACTTACCTCACGGCCGCCTTTAACTCCAGGCCGCAGCCTTCGAGTGGCAACGTCGCAAGTGGTGTTGTAACAGCTGTTTTGTTTGGAAGCAGCTTATGGTATTTGTGTATTTGTGAAAGATTATTTACTGGAGTATGACAATATTAAATTCGCTTAAAATGTACAGATCTAGATTTTTAATTCATATTGTTTTGGTCCTTCAGTGCTAACCTTGTCTAACCCTCTGAGTGTTATGTGTCGCTTTTGCGACTCACAAACACTGTTTATGGCGAAGGCTGTGGGACTGACTGAATCGTATTGAACTGGATCGAGTTAGGTATAGTTTTTTTCAGCAGATTCAGAGCTTTCTCCTGATGTCTGTTTCTAGACGCTTTTCATTTTAGTTCTGAAAATATTGTAGCAGACAGCTGACGTGCGTATTTGTAAACAGCTTGGTTAACCTCGCACCGAAGACTGATGTGTTTATTGTACGTTTATCATTGTTTTAGTATTAAAAATCAAAAGTAGTGATATATACGAGGTGCATTATAAGAAGATTTACCTAAGTGATTTTGAAGGGCTGGTTGATGATCCTGAAGAAGTAGGTAGTGATATTGATGTAAATTATCAGCCAGATTCCTAGCTATGGTTAGGCCATGCATTCTTAGCTAAACACTATGTACCGAAATCTGTTTTTTGCCCATAACTTATTTATGCAAACCTACTTCCTTATATTATTATATTTTTGGAATCCTCATAAAATTCTGAACTAAGTGGCTATTTTAAAATAGCCTACCTATTTGTAGACCTATAAGTTAGGCCTAAATTATAAAAATTTATTGAGCGCAAACATAAATTTGTTTCATTTATTTTATAATTTTTAAGAAATGTTAACCCCACAAAAATTGTTAAACATTTTTTTTGTAATGTATATGTTACATTGAAGCCCATAATTTTCCAAACAAAATTATATATAAAACAGTATACTTTACATTGTTTTTAAGTTTCTAAGATACATTTTGATAAAACCCTGCGATTGCGCAATAAATGGGCGAACATTAAGACCAAAACTATAGACACTTGAAGGGTTAATGTTGTAAATACGGTAATTAACTTATTGTTTTCATTGTAACTCGAAAAATAAGGCTGGTTTTGAAATGCACTGTGTTTAAAGCTCCAAACAACTATGTTTATCGCTTAGATTTTTATTATTAATTTCAAATTTCACTTACTCTTTGAAGAAGTGTACTAGGCCTAAAGTGAAAGTAACATATCTGCCTAAATAGATTTCCTGACAGAACGCATAATCAAAAATCCTAAACCAGCTCAAGCAAATCATTAAAAAGTATATTCCTCCAAAGTAATATCTATATTCAATATTGAAGATCTTATCGATATTTGGATCCGATATTATCGTGATATCGATATTAGAGGCTGGAATCGTTATCGATATCTAATGTCAATAGATTGCTGATATCGCAACAACCCTATGTGTAAGTCAATGATAGGCCTAGCAGAAATGATGTTAAACTTTTTTATAACTAATTACGGAGCCAAATAGTGAAAAAATCGCGTAGAACTGTCAAAGTAGGATTGTTTACAGTTATGTTTATGTGTTTAATGTCATGAATAATTTGTGATTTTTAAAATTTGTAATACTTTATTTTTCTTTATTGTTTAGGTGAAGAGGTAGAACATTATGGCTATGGTAGATGTGTAATACCATAGTATACCGTCAATTTAAAGAAGCAAATTTTATCAATCTTTGTCCTCCCCCATTGCAAACGCAAAGCTTGAGTATAACTGCAATAAGCAATTTAAACTTATATGCCAACCCCGTACGAAGGTACTCTGCTAGTTAGTAATAAAACGAGGCCTCAGCGTCAAAAAATTCTTTAATAAAGTTGTAGTATTGATGTCCTAGAATACTTTAAAAGTTATTTTAGAACGTTTAAGCTGGGGTCTGGGTCCTGAATATGTAGGCTACCATTTGTTTTTTTAACTCACCAACTTTTTATAAAATAGGCTAACTTACATAACTTATAGGCTAAACTTAATTTGTTTCTGGTGAAATACTGATAGGACTAAAGTTAAATTTGTAAACAATTCATAAATCAATTTGGTGATTACGTTGGAACGTATAAACAATATTTTGTAATTGAATCAAATTTTTGGAATCTAATCGAATTTTTTGAATCAAATCAAATTTTGTATTGAATCACCATTTAGATATTTATTGTTATTCATCCGATAACATATCGTTGGTTCTCTGTGTAACTGTACCCCTTTTCTACAACAGTTACTCAGTGGATGTAGGCCTACTTATTAGATAGGTAGGCTACTCTTATAGGCAATCTATAATGGCAGGCCAATTATTAGGCCTACATTTTTTTCAAACCTTTGATTGCATAATTTGGACATATTTAAGATTCTTGTCTTAATCTCAGAAATATTTTTTTTATCACATGTTTACATACCCTCCTCAAATACAAGGCTGCGGCATTGGTGTTTAGCAACGTGGCACCGGCCGACCTATTGATATAGTAATAACAGTAACGACATACAAGTACCAAACATTGCACATTGTTTATGAATTATTACAAAAGATGGTTCAGTATGCTGGGAATTTGGCGTTGCATTGTTCCGACCCGGCCTTGTAGTAGAAGAGGCCATGATACTAGTCAAAAACATTAACGAATATTTGTACTGAGTAACTTATTTAATTCCAGGCTGTGATGAAAATTGTGAAACATTGCCACGAAGAATGTGTGTCAGGAAACCTGGAAGTTGCACAAGGAGCTTTGCTCGGGTTGGTAGTTGATAATCGTCTTGAGATAACTAACTGCTTTCCATTCCCAAAGACCTATGATGAATCAGTTGATGAGGGTGAGTGAAGGTTTAGTTTACCAAGGTGACATAAATGTTAGTCCTTTTAACTCCCAAGTGTAATTTATCGGTCATTAGTTTCCCATAAAATGTTCACGTATAATTCTTTATGAAAGCTTATTCTTTAATTTTTTTTTTATTTTCTGTTTATATTTTGTTGTTATTTTGACACCAGCATGGCAACCCATAAGGCCCGTGTTATTTTTTTCAAATTTCAAATTCATTTATTATGCTTATTTTTGAGCCTATTTTAATTTATAAAAGGATTCTGCCCATCTATACGAAATTATCTTTCTATGTATGTGTAGATTTTCTCTACAATGTACGCAAGCTAAGCTTTTAAAGCAACATGCTTGTCTAACCCTTGAGGTCGAATGGCGAGTATAGGTCGCCGCCTGTCATTTTCCTGATTGCTCAAAAATGGTGACCTACACTCACAAAAAAAGTTAAAAATCAAAAAAGTTTATCTTTGCAGTCAAATGGCAAGTAGGCCTATAGGTCGCCGGGCGCCATTTTCTCGACTGCTCGAATAGTAAACTATACTCGCTGAAAAATTGGGAAAAAATTTGACCTCAAAGGGTTAACCCTCTAGGTGTCGCATTGAACACCTGCAAATGTCACTCAATTTGCGAGACTTTTGCGGAGTTTGATTAAAAAATTAATAACAAAATCTAAATGTTGACATAGATATAACATTGTATATTTTCTTAAAGCAAATAAAATTGTCTATCTAAAAATGTATTTGTGTCCTACCTTGTACAAAAGCAATTTGTTGTTGGTTCAAATCCAGATAATCAAAAAAAGTTTTCATTTTTTACATAACCGCACATGTAAAAAAAATCACTATATTTACAAAAACTGAGATATACCGGTACATTTTATTCTAAATGTAATAAGAAAAAAGAAAATATATAGTTTCACCCTGTTTTTCTTTATAATAGGCTAACTCTAAAAATCACGACACAGTACAATGTAAACATTCGTTCACTAGTAACCGAAACACAAACAATGACATATTATGGAAAAACTATCACAGAACAAGATAAATAGTTCGGGAAACGGTCGTCTTTTATACTCACCATGAAGCCCAGAATCTCCTGAACACGTTAGTATGCCCAATGACCGGGCTTGTTCGATCTTGTGGGATTATATCAACTGAAACCGTAGGCCTGTCAAGTTGCCGTAATTACAGCGATTGACACTTGTGGCAAAAAAAATAGTCGCTGTAATTACGTTGATTGACACCTAGAGGGTTAATATAATAAGTTAGATATCACCAGGGAAATGGTTGACTGGGTTAAATTTATTATGATTCTTATAACAATTTGTCATCATTTTGTTACAGAGGAGTACCAGCTGGACATGATGAGGAGACTGCGTAGAGTTAACGTAGATCACTCCCACGTAGGCTGGTACCAGAGCTCGGACGTAGGCAGCTTCCTCAATTTACCACTGCTGGAGTCTCAGTACCACTACCAAACCTCCATAGAGGAATCTGTGGTTCTGATATATGGTAAGTAAACAGAGTTTTGAACAATGACGTTTAACTTAAAATTACTTGTTTTTAAAAATATATTTGATCCAGATGTGTAGAAAACGAGAATTTGTTGTATGGGAATACTGTTTAAAAAAACCAAAATAAAAATCCAATTCCCTTTAGGCCTTTAGGCATATTTGTAGGCATAGCCTATCTTTATTGGCACTGATGCTATAGCTACACATACTTTATGTGAGATATATTTAAGGTTCATATTCATATATTTAAAAAATTCAACTCATTTGAAATATTTAGACTTTGAGAACCAGGAAACCGTGCTAGAAAGTTGAGCTGGCATTCATGTACCATAAGATACATTTGGCTATTACCATACCTTTTGTCTGAAATAATCAGGTTAGGCCTACTAATCCACTTGCTAGGGGGGTTCCCGTGTGCATTTTATGTATAGAAAAACACCCTAAGGGATCATGTTGGTACTATGTGGGTTATCATTTTTTACGTGGGTGCCAGCTTGGCAGAGTGGGCATAACCTCAGAATCCGCCATTTTAAAAATGGCGGCGGCATTTATTACATGAAACTCATTAGGAGCTTATATCTCGAAAACGGTAATATATAGCGAGTTACTTTTATAACAATAAATGTTGCTTACACAATAAGGAACAACTTTTGTATTTACAAAAATGCCCTAAATTTAGGATTAGTTGAGCAATTTATGTTAATTTAACCTATACATTTTTACACTGTTTGAGAAAAAAATTAAGCTTAAAAATTAAATTAAATAAAATTAAATTAGCTAAAAATTAGTAATGCACTCATTACAAATCAATGTCATTTAAATAGGAAATCAATCTGTCAATTTTAATATTTTAGTAGAAATGCAGCCAGGTAAACGATTGCTGATTCTGCAGCTTTGCTGCGACGGGGGTATTTAGACCTTAGATGTAAAGAGCAATTAGTGCTATGTGCCAAATTTAAAAAACAGTTTTTTTAAGATATTATAATTTTTTTGCCAAACAGAGTAAAAATTTAGAGGTCTAATAAACATAAGTTGCTCAACTGCTCCTAAATAGTTATATTTAGGGCATTTTTGTAAATACAAAAGTTGTTTCTTATTGTGTAAGCAAAATTATTGTAGCAAAAGTAACTCGCTATATATTACTGTTTTTGAGATATAAGCTCCCAATGAGTTTCATGTAATAAATGCCGCCGTCATTTTTAAAATAGCGGATTCTGAGGTTATGCCCACTCTGACAAGCTGGCACCCACGTGAAAAATGATAACTCACATAGTACCAACATGATCCCTTAGGGTGTTTTTCTATACATAAAATGCACACGGAAACCCCCCTAGCAAGTGGATTATACCAGGTTTTATCTCTTTTCATTGACAGTCTTATGTCAGAGATATGATTAAAAGATAAAAGCTTGAAAGGTTGAAAGTAGGTAACATGTCTAATTATCTTGTTAAACTTTTGTCTGCAGACACTCAAAAAACTGGGAGAGGCTTCCTTACTCTGAAAGCATACAGGCTGACTCCGCAGGCCATAAACATAATACGCAAGCAGGATTTTTGTGACAATTACTCCTCCGAAACTACTGAACCGATTGTCATGTTTTTGGTGTCATTGGAAAGAGCGTAGCGTGAAGTTGTGCAGGAAACTTTCTTTTTAGGGAAATAATGAGAGAGTGAGGCCCTGGAGCCCTATAAAGTTTCGTATTTCTCCATAAGATTAACATTGGAAATAAAAATTGTTATGAAACTCCAGCTGTTGTCAGAAATCAAAAGTGAGAAGAAGAGCATAGGTTAATCCTAAACAGTCAATAAGTTTGCTAATATAGTATTATAACAGTTTGCTACAAATATTTACTTAGCAATTGCTCGAATTCGAGCAACAGGGACACTAGTTAAAAGATAAAAGCTTGAAAGGTTGAAAGTAGGTAACATGTCTAATTATCTTGTTAAACTTTTGTCTGCAGACACTCAAAAAACTGGGAGAGGCTTCCTTACTCTGAAAGCATACAGGCTGACTCCGCAGGCCATAAACATGCACAGAGAGGGTGAGTTCACCCCCGACGCTCTGAGGTCACTCAAGGTCGGCTACGAGACGCTGCTGATGGAGGTGCCGGTGGTTATCCGCAACTCTCCGCTGACCAACATCCTGCTGTCGGAGTTGACCGAGCTGGTGCCTCCGCAGCAAGGCTCCAACTTCCTGGACCTCGGCACGGCCACAGTGCTGGAAGGGCAGCTGCGCAGTCTGATGGAACACGTGGACGACCTCAACCAGGAGGCTATCAAGTTCAACCGGTACCAGCAGCAGGTGGTGCGTCAGACGCAGGACAAACACCGATTCTTGGCCAAGCGGGTGAGTAACCACTCATTTGTGGTTGAAACAATTACTTTACCTTTACTCAAGGGTGGTAACAGTTACCGGATATACCAGACTGCATTTTATATCCAAGAGAATCCGTTATTATTATTATTTTTTGAAAGAGGTTGGTAGCCTCATTATTTAACCTTGCATTTGCCCATCCACGTAGACTAACTGCACGTGCGTGGAAAGTATCCACCAAAGCAAGTAGTGAGCCGGTAAAGGACGAAGGTGAACTTCTTACTGTAAAAAAACTGTACCTTTACTGTAACTTCGTAACTGTACTGATAAAATGTTTGCGGCAGTGACCAGGATCTGAACCCTCGACATCGCTGCCTTGGGCCTGTAGTCCGTGACACTACGGACTCGCCTTTAGAAAAAATTTGGAATATCTCTCAAGTAGAACATTTTTTTTTATAGCCAATAAAACACTGTGCCTACAAACACACACCTATGCAACAGTTTAGAAATAATGAAGGTGTGGCTTCTGGTGACCTTTTAACATAAAGTACAGCAGTTCTAAACGTAGGTCTTAAGACAGTAGTCATAGCTAATAGTGAATGCCTCAGTCTAACAAAGTATGTCTACAGGCTCAAGAGACTGCGGCCAGACAGGAGAAGGGGTTGCCTGCGTTGCCTGAGGAGGACGTCAACAAGCTGTTCCGTCCGATAGCTGTTCCCCCCCGCCTGGCCCCCATGATACTGGCGGGGCAAGTGGATACATACAGTCAACACATCTCACAGTTCTGCTCACAAGCCCTTGCCAAGCTCTACATAATGCAAGGCCTGCATCAGTGATATGAGAGTGACAAATAAATTTGCAATTCCTCTTCTAAGGCTGTTTTCTTTTAACTCATCGTTAATTCATAACTTTTAAGGTAATAATGGTAAAAAAAATAATGAAGAAGTAATGAAAAGGGTGTTAAATGTATTTTTATTTGGAAGTAAGTTTGATAAAACGTTTGAAGGACTGTACACAATTTTTTTAGATCGGATAAATTACTTCAGGTCTTCTGTGCAGTTTCGAATCGTCCTGTAACAAGTTACGTATTTTAGTAATTGCACTATTCATAAATTGGGCAATGTTAACCGCGATCATGTGATGGAATGTTATTTTTTCTTTATTATTTTTGATCCATAAAAACCATTAAAAAAAATAATATCAAGTATGTAGAGAAGATTTTATTTCATAGTCCTTTGCATGAGTGAATAGACTGGCAAAATCTTGTTTTCATATTTTCTACTTTCGTCAGTTATTAAAAATTGTCACTATAAATTTACACTTACTTAAATCATTAAAAAAATTACAATAAAACATTTTTGTAAAACCTCTTTCTTTTGAGGCATAAAAATGCAAACACAAGAAGGATCAACAGATCTTTCACGAGTTGTTAAACAGGGAAAGATGAAAATATTGAAAAAAGCAACTGGAAATTGGACAAATAATGTTATTTGCTCCTAAAATCCATTCACGACAGACTTGACCCTAAAGACAATTTCCAACACATTTCTATCGGCAACAAAAACTTTCAATGCACTCTATAACATGTAGGAATGGTAATATTAACATGAGTTATTGTGCTTGGTTGCTATTATGCAGTTTTAAGTTTTCCCCCAAAAATAACACTTTCAAATCTAGGCTTAGTGCAATTCCTCATTGGCAAAAATTCGTCATAAGATAAAACACAGTGTATCCATAATACTCACCTTCAGTCTCTTATCTTTAGGCCACGTACTCGTAGACTCGTCTGGAAAAGACAACTTGCGTTATAAATCTTCACATGTCGTAAACAATCAGACAATGAACTGATTAAGGTATAAGAAGAGTATATTCCATTCATTAAGTTATTTTATCAGAGAGGAAAATATCCAACCCTGAAGTTTTATTTGGCCTTTTATCGAGTCCTGTCTTAATGTTTCCTCTAAGCATTGGTTGGTCTGCATTCCAGAAATAAAGGATACATTCAATTTATTCATGTAAATTGTCACAAATTACACCATATACAGAGGAGTTTCCTCAATGGTAGATGACATGTCAAAAATATGATACAAAAATGTTAAAAACTAAATTAAAATGTAACTTAAACATAATGAGAAAACAAACTCTCCACATGAACCATTTTACAAACTACTATTACTATATAAAAATTAGGGATGGACGGGATTGAATTTTTAGTTCGGGACGGGACGGGACGGGATTTTTATTTCCTTCCCGATTTTCGGGACGGGACGGGACGGGATTTTTTTCTGTGCATAAAAAGAAAGTACTGTATTGCAGTTACCAAAAAAGACATACGAAATCAATTTTTACCATTTGTGGCAATGATCTATAAAAACCAAAAAATGGGTAACAATTTACAGGTAGGCTACCTATAGAAACTTGTGACTCACGGTCACGGCGCGATCGTCGTCATGACTCGCGGTCACGGCGCGATGTTCGGTATGACTCCGCGGTCACGGGGTTATCGTCTGTATGACTCACGGTCACAGCGCGATCGTCGTCATGACTCGCGGTCACGGCGCGATCGTCGGTATGACTCCGCGGTCACGGCGCGATCGTCAGTATGACTCCGCGGTCACGGCGCGATCGTCAGTATGACTCCGCGGTCACAGGCTTATCGTCGGTATGACTCCACGGTCACGGCGCGATTGTCGTCATGACTCGCGGTCACGGCGCGATCGTCGATATGACTCACGGTCACGGCGCGATCGTCAGCATGACTCGCGGTCACGGGGCGATCGTCGTCATGACCCGCGGTCACGGCACGATCGTCGTCATGACTCGCGGTCACGGGGTTATCGTCGGTATGACCCCACGGTCACGGCGCGATCGTCGTCATGACTCGCGGTCACGGCGCAATCGTGGGTATGACTCGCGGTCACGGCGCGATCGTCGGTATGACTCGCGGTCACAGCGTGATCGTCGGTATGACTCGTGGTCACAGCGCGATCGTCGTTATCACTCCGCGGTCACGGCGTGACTGTCGGTATGACTCCGCGGTCACAGCCCGATCATCGTTATGACTCGCGGTCACGGTGCGATCGTCGGTCCAATAATCGCGGCCACGGCGCGATCATTGTTATGACTCCGTGGTCACGGCGTAATCGTCGAAATGACTTCGGGTCCTGCGTTCGCGGACCTATCGCTCGCAATAACGGCGTTATCGGCACTCGCGAAGCGGAAAAATCGCCGACGATCGGACCAAATCCCGTCCCGAAAAATTCTCGAGTTTAATGTAATCCCGTCCCGATAATCGGGAATATTTTTTTCCCGAAAAATTCCCGAAATTTCGGGACCCGTCTATCCCTAATAAAAATGAAATCCTCTACTGAATAAAACATATGGCTCTTTAGATAGTTAACAAGTTTTCTTTTAAATGCTTTGGCAGAAGATTCATTGCGAATATGAGAAGGTAGTTTATTAAATAATCGGCTGCCTGTATAGAATGGTGTCTTTTCAAAAGCTGCTGTTCGATGTATCGGCAAAGAAAGATTACAATTACGTGTAGGATAGTTATGTGTAGATTAATTCAATTCAATCAATCAATTCAATCAGATCAATTCAATTCTTTATGACAGCGAAGCATACTATGGTGTATATTTTAACCTGAATATGAATGAAGGATGAGTGTAAATTGGATTGAGATGATCTGTGTTGCTTTGTTACTGACTAAGATCAGCTGTTTCATATCCAGGACCATTTATTAAAAGCCTAATGATCAAGGACAGCTGGGTCCAGTTTTGAACCAACAAAAAGCTTATTTATTTTCTCAGATACACAGTCTGATACACATTACACAGTCTGTATGTGATTTTCACAAATGAATCCATCACTTTCAAACTCCTTAAGCGATTGACTTGAAACTTGGTACGTAAGTAGTGACACGTAAGGCTAATCTTTGTACAAAGTATCAGGTTTATAAATTGAGCCAATTCAAAATGGCGGCCATTTGATATTTTCTTCCTTAAATAAATCGAAAACTGTTGATTTAAAAAAAAATGTTTAAGAATAACTTTTTTAAGGCAATTTAAAGTAATTTAACGTTGATTGACGTTATTTTTTAGCAGCTTTAGTGATACATAACCACTAGAGGCTAGTTGCAGTGCATACCGAGGCATGTGGCTAAAGTCCGCCACAACAACGCAAGAGTCTCCGTCCGCTTTGCAAGCTATTTTAAAGTGATTTTAGATTATTTCAAACAAGAGAGTTAAATAAGTCTTAGTTAAATCAATCAACAACTAAACGTCAGTAAGATAAGTCTGCTCTTAAACCTATCCTCTACAAAATCCTTAAAAACAATATGTACAGTATGTTTCAATTACTCAGCTTAAGTACGCTGCTGAGGTTCACAGTTTTAGCTGCTGTAGGTAACTAACCTGTCTTTTTTACTTCTGACAATGAATCCCCTCTCTATCAGGTCTTCAATTCTGATCTTGATAAACTCTTTGCTGGCCATAAATCGGGGACTTAACATTTTGATCACCTCATTCGTTAACATATCATGCTGAAAGATGAAGCTTGTTAAAAAATATCAATAGACTACAAACGATTTTAAAACAATATAAACTTAAGAACTCTTGACAATTTATTGTTTACAGGACTTGGAGAGGGCCGAACTACCAAAAATAATAAAACGTAAAATACTAACCAAAGTAAACCAAGAAAAGTCAACTTTTGACGTTATATACTTTTCCTACAATTGCATGGAAATTATCACATTGCCATTCCTGTAAACAGTACGCAAAATAGCTCATTGCCGCTCTAAAGCGGGAATAGATCATTTCCGCTCGCTTAATCAGCTGATTTTCCAGTTGTAGTTTGTAGACCAACCACAGCTGCGTATTCCGTATGCTAGTTACCAACCAGTAAAAAATAACATAATCATTAAAATAACAAACATAACCTAAATGTAATTTTATGTACAAAAGTTAATACGTGTATTGATATAAGTTAATTATGGTAATAGGAAACATCTTGTATGTATTAGGAGCACAAACAATCATTAGGCTCCTAATACACAAATAGTCATTTCCTTTGTAAGAGATTTAAATTTATCTGTGCTACAATTATTACAAAACATGGTTTATCTAGTTCATTAACCCTTGATTATTACAGCTGTATCACTTTGGCTTGAATACGTAAGGTGTTAACTATGTTCTAAACTTAACTAAGCCTACATCCATTACACAAGTTAACTGTTGAATATACATTATGCACTTCCGAACCTTAGTTCAACAGAGGAATAATCATGCTAAGCACAATTTATAATTTATTTATTCTACACACTAACCACCGTACTAATTCGTGTAAAGCTTGCAAGACTAGACTAGAAACAGAAACACTATCTAAAAAGATGGGAGACTCAATAGTGCCTCAGTATCGTCGACATTGGTTGCTGCCTTATTTAGTCTGATTACTGTGTGGGTCATACTAATGAGTGATCATAAAGTGGCGCTTACATTGGAACACTGCTCACCTTGGCAGTCTTACGAGCTTTTAAAATCCTCATGACAGCAGCTTCAACTTCATGTTTTCGTTCTTCAATTATTCTTGTCATCCTGTCTGGATCTCCTGTGGCCTCAAACTTTATTTGTACTTGTGGAAGCTTTATCCTGAAAACAATTAATATATTTTCGGTACATATATTTGAAAGTATTTTCAAATTCCAAATTTCAACTTAAGTAATTTTTGATGTGATTGTGTTTTGGGTTTAAAATTGTATAATTTCACTCTGTGGCGGTCTTAAGGGGGGGGGGGGGCTACAGGGGCTGGAGCCTCCCCCCATTGGACCTTATAAAAATAAATGTACTTTTTGTCCTAAAAATGTAACAGGATTCTGGATACAGTTCTTCTAGATATTAAAAATAACTTTAAAAGTTACCAAACGACTTTAAAAATACCAAATTTTCCCTGAAGCCCCTCTTCTCTTTGGGGGTGAGATAACCCCTGGTAGCCTTGACAAGGTCCTAGAACAACCACTGATTTCGCAAACATCCTCAACGATTTCAGAGACATCATCATCGTCTTCTAGGATCGTGGCCCCATAGACGATATCCCTGGCGATCGCAACAATTTGATTATCATCTATTGTGATTGCGTAAATATCAAAGACATCACTCGGAAATCGGTGGAGTTTGGAACAAATAATCCCAAATTAAATGTAACTTCATGTTAAAAAAAAAAAAACATAAATCCCAAATTAAAAACCAAATACTACTGGGTTATATTTCATGATCAATTTTACACCCCCACTATAGCGGCGCGGATTCTAGTCAGTCAAATAGTAGTTCAAACTATGCTTACGTACCTGCTACCTTTTGAGCTTAAAGTTTCATTGACAGAGAATACATCATCCAGATGACCCTGTGAAGGACTGGCTGATCTGTTCAGTATTTTCTGGAAGCTTTTACCAGAAGAGAGTGACTGAAGAGAACGCAGCAAATCTTTCATTGGTATCTTTGTATTTTCCTGTAATCCCTGAAAACCTTGAAATTTGTATTACTTTTCAAGAATAGCATGTTCCTTCTATTATACATAATTATTAAAGTAAAGTCAAATAAACTTGGCACCATGTAGTTCGGATCTCTCAGCAAACACTTTAAGAATGTCTAAAGAACCGTACGGTTAAATTTCATTTATTTTCACCACACTACCATGTTTTTAGCCGTTTGACAAACGCTTATTGAAGGCCGAAAGCTACGTATTGCTGTCCATGCCAGCTGTCATAATCATTTTGGGACCGAGCAGGTTTTTACATCCCTAGTGCTGAAAACCTGCTGTTTGCTTATTTACTTTTCAAATATTAAAATGTGTATTTTAAAAACACAAGCAGTACCCAGATGCAATGCAATAGACTTGTTTTATCGTCACCGCTGCCTAGGCAACTATTTATTGTTACTTTTGCTGATTGCTCAAAATATTTCACATAACCTAAATGTTGTAGTTGTGTTGACTGTTAGTGTGCATTATTATTGTGGTGAATACTGGTAATAGAGTATAGTGTGGTGAAAAATAGCGTTTGTACCACGGACCGAAATGGTTTTGCAGTTTTCGATCGTTTCAAGTACTCAACTTCATCTAAATCTCGAGCCGGCAAAACCTCATTTTCGGCCCTAGGTATGAAATATACTATTATGACCCTGCAAGCAACCTTGGTGACGAACTACTAAATAAATTAGCAGCTTGAAAAGCTACTGCCTTTGCAGTTTGGACCTAGCCTATTTAACACTTTAACCGAAACACCGGCCTGTGAGACTGGAGGGAAAATTGATTTTTCTGCAGTTGTTTATGCAAAGGCTTCTTTTTTTCAACAATCCCTTAGGCTGGTTTTATGCACCGCTACAGTCGCGTGTCGCGTGTCGCGGCGCGACTCAAGTTCTATTGAGTTAAATGGGAGCATTTATGCACCGCGACAGCGACAAACTGCCGCGCGAGCGACTCGGAAATCTCTAAATACCCGCGACAGGTTTTAGAATCGCAGCTTCAAAAAATGTGTCCCGCGCGGTTCAAGTTCTATTGGATCAAATGAGCACATTTATGCATCGCGACAGTCGCGGCGCGACAGTAGTATTTTTCATACTCCACGTGGTACATTCTCCATACATTTATATTGATTAATGTTAATCTATACTATTATAAAAAAAGAGGTGGTTGCTGTATGTGTGTATGTGTGTATGGGAAAAGTAAACTCGAAAAATACTGGTCAGATTGGGCTGAAATTTGGCATGATTAGTATATAAATGAGTTCTTAACCCTTTATTTGTAATATAAATTACATCATTATATTATGTAATGTCATTTTTAAGAGGGTTGACCCAATTCCAACTGTAAATTGTATGTGTTGATAAAATAACTGGGGTTTTGTCATTAACGTGTACAACACTACACAACACACAACATTGGATTGAGAACAGGCTGATTTCTTTAATTCCCCCACCACCGGATGTGAGTTACGCGACAAAAAAGTGTCGCTGTCGCGTGACATTTTGGTCAGCCGCAAGACGTGGCGCGACACGCGACTCGCGACTGTCGCGGTGCATAAAACCAGCCTTAAAGTGTGCATAGACTGTGACTGTATGTAAAAGACAAGTTCAGACAAGAATATTTTTATTTTTTATTTTATGTCTCCAGTATATTGTATGTTTTATGTTTATTATACATTTTATTACATTTTTTGTAAATTAATATTACTTTTATAATACATATATTTGTACTAAAATGTATGTTTTATTTTCTTTAAGCCCACATATACTTAAAAAAATACCCCCGCCGCAGCAAACCTGCCAACTAAGCGAATTTCTATTTGCCTGAACTGATTTTCAATTGAATGTATTTAATTAACATTAGGTTTTATGAGTACCTAGGCTTGGTGCTACAGGGAGGGTAAAAAAGGGTGTTTTTAGTAAAATATGAATAACTTTGTATAAAATAAATAAATTTACCAAGTTTGACCAAAATATATCCATAAACAAGCAAACTACAACATTTTACAATATTCTCCATAAGAATAACATGGGCATTTTAAAATACAATTTTTTTGAATTTTCTCCGTAACCAATAATTGTACAAAAACACTTTGATATACTAAATTATTTCTTTTTTTAAGCTCTTTAAAAAGGTCTGGAGAGAAATTGGGAAATTTTGTGTTTAGAGGGTAAAAAATTAGAAAAACCAATTTTTACCCCATTTTTTACCAGATTTTTAAAAACAGTTTGCGGCATTGTAATTAGGGTAAAAATGTAGTTCGAAATAATGGGTCACAACCCCACCTTTACATTTGAAAAAAAAATGTTGCATCCAATATGGCGGGTCCAAGATGGCGGCCGGAAATGACCACCTTGTCAAAATGAAGTACTTACTACCCAACAATGTTTGGAAGTGGTCTGGGATTGATATTTGAAAAAATGTAGAAAAAAGTTGGGGGGGGGGGACAACTAAAACTCACCCTGTATAAATAAAGATTAAACATTAATAAACTTAGTACCCAAGTAAAATTATTTATTAAAATATTTACTAACTATAGTTTCGGCTCTAAGGCCATTTTCAAAGTATATATATCTATATATATATATACATATATAAAAATTTGAACGAATGGTGTTTTTGGCCTCTGGGGACATCAAAATGAAAAAGTAAATTGGTCCCGGGCCTAGGTCTTACCATGCCACCTACGGTAATAGCTACTTCCCTATAGGGAAATTCGCTAATACTTAATCTAAGATTTTACATGAAATTTGTTGATGAAAAATCGTCCGGTCTCTGGGACAGGATGTTTCTATTTACTTAAGTGTCATCCATGTTTCGGTTTAAGTGTTAAGGACATTAAGACCAGGACATGGGTGTCGTGTATACCTGACAATTAGAGGGGTAGCCAGTCAGTTGGACGGTACAATAACCATGAATAACTAAGTTGCATAATTCATTCAAAAATTTAATTCTTAAGTATTAAATTGTAAATGTAACTACAGTACGTTTCAAAAATTAAAAAAATAAATGTAGCCCACTATATTATATCTCATTTTTAATTGCTGCCATTTTTCTTGATAATGGCACTTCTTAAACTTGGCAGCCTTTCAAGATTTAACTTATGTTATTTATATAAGGATCCAAACCAAACACATATACAAGAGCGACACAAAATCTTGAGACAAAATGACAGCCATATTGTGTCTTAACACGTTAGTTGTTGTGTTTTAGTGAAAGAGAAATGTGATTGGTTTTAAACAAAGTACGCGGTAGCAATCAAAGGACAGAAGCTTAAAAGTAGTAACTAAATGTCATTTCCAATCCAAATTTCACCTGAAGAGTCCAGTGGGACTTGATGTTAAACAGCATCAAGATGCACATCTGGTATGTTGATACTGGCAATGTGTACTCTTTCCCTTGAAATGACGCCTTCATCTCCGCAGAGCCCAGCTGAGGCAGTAAAGTCAACTGACGACCGCAGTGACGGGAAAGGTAGAACCTGTCAACAAACATCTGGCTGTAAAGACTCGATTCCACTGGTCTAGGTTACAAGCTACTAGTCAGTCCGTCGTATATTAGCAGTTATTGTATAATTTATGTTGAGGAAATTTGTTGATTTGATGGATTATGTGGCAAACCCTGAACATATACAGACTTAATCCACGGAAAGTTGCCAAACTAACTTCTCCTCTGCAATCTCTTACTCTTACTTACTTACTTACTTACTGGAGTGGCCACTGGTACCCTAAGAGGTACTTGGCCTCGCCCACACACTGCCTCCAGATGTCTCTGTCTTTGGTGTCATTTTCACTCCTTCCCAGTCTTCTTACATCTTTTTGTACTTGATCCTTCCATCTAAGTTTGGGACGGCCTCGTGGTCTCCTGCCTTCTGCGTTTCTATCAAGTACATTTCTCGTAGTGGAGTCTTCCTCTCTTCTCGAAATATGACCAAACCATCTCAATCTTCTGCTCTTGACTTCCGCTATGATGTCAGGGTCTTTATAGCGCTCCCTAATCTCGATGTTGTGTCTCATTCTCCATATCCCATCTTCCAGTGTCGGGCCATATATTTTCCTGAGAACCTTGTTTTCAAATGTTATAATTTTCTTTTCTATTTTTTTGCTCATTGCCCATGTTTCTGAGCCATACAGTAAAACCGGTCTTATTATTGTTTTATAAATACGTAATTTGGTGTTGTGGGATAATAATTTTGAGCTTAACAATCTATTGCTTAATAATCTCTTACTCTATGTTGATTAATTCCACTCGAGACCATGGATGAAATTAGACTCCTTTATAAGATACATCAACCTTAAAAATTCAGCTGAAGGTAATTTATTGTTAGTCCTGTACAGTTTAAATATAAATATAGGGCTGTTTAAATAGGGTGTCATGATGTTTAATCTGTTTCTTTAAGTTATCTTAGTTTTATAGAGGAAAAACACTTAATTTAGGAGTACATTAAGGTAGAAGGAATAGATACAAAACGTAACTTACCTATTAGATGAGTCCTAGGTAGTTAAAAGTTTTCACAACATTTTGAGATTAGTCGTGAAAACTTTGGTTTTGTTTTTTCAATTTTTGATGAATAGGATTGTCTATTTGCTCTATATAAAGTAATTGACGAAACTTACTGCTTGAACGAGTCGTACGCAGTCTGGGTGTGGGAAGGCAGACGACATGGTGGAAGAATATCAATCATTGGCCAGAAACCTGCTGTCAGAAGACGCACACTTAGCTCAACACCAGTGATTGGATCCTGTAATAAACTCTAGCTGATCCCATGGTTTGCAAAAGCCTTAAATATTAAGGTTAGGCAAACTTCACAAACTTACCAGCAAACTATTACAAAAATACCATTAAGTAGAGAAAGTGACTGGCAATTATAAATGCAAATATGATTTGAGGGAATAGTGTAGAATGGAGGGAGATATTTCTGTAGCTACGTTCAACCATAATTCTATGAGTACGAATCCATATTTTATGCAATATTATGATAAACTTCTCAATATGTCCATAGAAAATTTAGAAACTTGATATTGTGATTATTGCCAACCTAAATCAATAAGTAAATCCTTATGAAAATGGACATGTTTACCCAAGTATCCGTGACATGGTTTTGGAACTCTGCAGTGATTTCTGAGGAGTTTAAAATGTCTCTAAACATTCCTTCCATCTTGCGAGTATACTGGAGACCACACTCTGTCTGAAAAGAAATCTCTATCAACTCCATAGTGATATACAGGGTTTTAAAATACGTTGTATGGCAGACTTCTTTGCATTATCTAGGTATTTTACGACTTAGTTAACGCTTAAACTTTTTTTGAGATTACCTTTGTGTTGTAGCTTGCAGTTCTTGAGTAGGTAAGATGTGACTTCACCTTATGCATGTTGCCAGCTTCTGCGCCATCTTCAGGAGTCTTTAAGTTATCTTCTTATCACTAACACTACATTCTATACTGTATTTAGAAAAATATTCACACACAAGCGGTCACTAACTAACTATCAATGTGGTCGGACAACGTAACGACAGAGAGTCTGATCTACCTGGCCCCGATAATAGTGACTGCAAGTGTGTATACATTTTTGTAAATAAAAACATTATATAGACCATAGTGTTAGTGATAAGAAGATACCTTAAGAAGACTCCTGAAGATGCCGCACAAGCTTCAGGCATGTATAGATCTTACCTACTCAAGAACTACTGACTACAACAACAAAGGTACCGTAATCTACTATTTAATTCAAGCTTTTGAAACTGGGGGGGATAAAACATTTATTACATTTTACATATTTTTCTTTCGAACCAAAGTTGGACAAAAGAAACACAAACTAATATTATTCTAATATTTTTACTTAAGTCAAATAAATATTTAAGAAAGTTATTGATTTGAGAATATTGATGAATCAAAATTAATATAGCTATAATTAATATACTGTACTGTACTGTGTGTATGTACTGTGTGTTTTTTCATGTGAAAAAATATTTGTTCTTCAAAAAAGAGCAGTAAGAAAGAATAATGGCCTGAGTTCCCAATAGAACACATTGTAAAGATTTATTTATTCAGTTTAAAATTTTGACCTTTTTTTGCTCTTATCACAGAAAACGTACTACTATAACCCAGAATGCCAACCGCATGGTAAAAAGCATTAAGCGGTTTGAGAGAGCTTTGCCTGTCAATCGTAGGCAGCGCCACCAGCGTTGCCATGCAATAGCATAGCAACGCTGGTGGCGCTACCTACGGATTGACAGGCAAAGCTCTCTCAAACCGCTTAATGCTTTTTACCATGCGGTTGGCATTCTGGGTTATAGTAGTACGTTTTCTGTGCTCTTATATACAAATTGGCATTAATGGTTGAAAGTGATTTCGATACATTCATGGACTGTCAACCATCTCATACACATAACACAAGATTAAAAAATATTATAAAACCAATTCAACATAGGCTTAAAATATTTCATTTATCTCCTCAGTATATAGGGCCAAAAGTTTACAATAAACTACCTGCTGAGATAAAAAACGTTGCCTCAGTTTCTAAATTTAAATCATCTTTAAAAAGTTTCCTTTTGGGGAGGGCATTTTACTCACTAGAAGAATATCTTGGAGATGTGATTACAATTTGAAAGGTATTACTTCTCCCATAGGTTTGTATTGATTGCTTTATTTGTTTTGTATTTTATAATGTAGATTTTTATAATGTAGATTTTTCAATGTATAATTTTATTAGACGTAATGACAAATCACCTGTCAAGAGAATTGATGTAATGTGATGATGTTAAATAAATAAATAAACTGTATTTGAATGTTCATAGGGGGGCCAGCTGGTTTTCTAGTAGAATGCAGAGCTTTGATCCCATAGGCCCCAGGTTCAAATACCGCCAATCACTATCTTTAATGTGGCTACTAGGTATGGAGTGTCAACAATCTGACACAACCATATAGAGTACCTTGGGACTTTGTATATTGGTAAATAAAAAAATGCTCATAACTTTACTGTATCAATATACTAAACTTACCCTTAGTTTGCCTATGAATGCCATCTCTTGCTCTTCACTAATAGTCTTGTTGAGTAACAGTCTCTTTGCCAAATGTTGTTTATAAAATTGTTCAAACATGTCTTTGTCCCGCAGGAATCGAAAAAGTTCTACAGTATTTTCAAGAACAGCTTTGTCTTCGTAGTTGAACTGTATAAAAAAGGTTATTGCTATTATACAAGTAGTAAATCATTTTAATACAATATTTGAGATAAAGTTCTTATAACTTGTATTTACTGTTGGCCTCTGTTAAAATAAGCAGATTAAAATATTTACGGTTTGCCGATGCAAACTTCGATAAAAAAACACTAATTATCCATGACATCAATTAGATCTCAAGACTCAAGGATATCTGTATATTAAGCCTGTGGCAAAAACTATTTAGATAAGAATGCAGCAACAATTTGTTTATGGATAGTTTTTGGAGGAAGGATCAATTGGCTTAGGAATTCGTAAAAGAAGAAGGAATAGATACAACTTACCCGAAAAAGGTTTCAGACATAGTTCACAGCACACAAAAAAGGTTAAAAATAGAAAACTAATTTTGATTTCACTATAGTTAACAATATGTTACACAAAGTCTATCCATATTTTTTTGTGTAGAATTCTTAAAAAAAATATTTAATACACTACCAGAAAAAGATTAATTAGTTCCTCCTTACCCCGTTGGCACATTTCTTCAACCTGTCATCAATGAAGAGTGAAAGATACTCTGGAGACTTGCTGTTTATGTTTAGGACATATTCAAAGTCCAAAGCAATCATTTGCTTGCAGAATTTGTCATTAGAGAATGAGTTTGCTAAGAAATAATCAGTGAACTGTTTAATTTCTAACAGCCTCTGGAAAACAAGATCATAACCATTGTTAGTGATCAAAAATTTCAAATTATGTTAAGAGGACATTTTTGCATTAGCCTGTTAGAAAAATACTAATAAACTGTGCATTAATGATGGTAGTTAAGTAAGGGCCGGTTGTTCTTAGTTTGCGTGTACTTCTCAACAAGCCTCCTTGCCTTTACTGGCATTCTTTTTGTGAAAAAAATGTGTGCCTAAAATGCAGAAATTGGTTAGGGGGTGTAAAAACGACCGTGAAAATGTTCATTTTGGAAGGAATTGTATTTTTAGTGGTACCCAGACCTCTCACAGAAAACCACAAATGAAAAAGGTTTTCTTTCAGGATAATTTCACTCCCTAACCCCTTTCTGTCCTTAAACCTCATTCATGGCATTAGGGCCATAACCTTCAGTCATCTGGCGATGAATGTCTGCAGCCGACCAGTTTCTTGCTGGAAAAAAAACATATCACTGACCTTATCTTGCATGCGGCCTTAGATTCAACAATTTTAATAATTTCTAGACATTTTTGTTCATGAATGATACCAGTAGGGGGCTAGCGGCCTGATTGAGGTGTGCACACCAATGGCAAAAAAGCCCTTACTTAAAATCACCAATCACATCCTTATAGTAACTTTTTTTGGAAATACAGTACTGTGATTCATAAAATAAAAGAATTTGATTTGATTATTTGGTTGTTGCAACTGAATGAGCAGTCCAACTACCTACCACTTGTGGAAAGTTAAGCTGTTTGTATTAGGTTAGGCAATCATTGCCATGGGTATAATCGTTTGTTGCTGTAAAAATTCCTATACCTACATAAAAAAATTTATTTTTTCACAAGTACAGTACCTAACTTACTAATCTTTAAAGAGGTATCATATAGGTAGAGACAACTCCTAATTACAGTGGGAAAAATTCTCAAATCAGTCATGTTATAATTTTTGACAAAAAAAAGTGTTTAAATCCTAGCTAAGCCTATCTAGTACAGGTAAAATTATACTAAAAAACCAGTAGAAAACATAAAAATTAGTCCATTCATGAAACTTGCAGGAAACGTAGTAATTGCCATTAGGTATTGGAATCTGAAGAGTCCCTAGTGATTGTGGGGGTGGAAGTACCATTTTATGGGGTTTTGAGTTTATGGGGGTAGTGATTTTGAGAAAATTTTTATTTATGGCATCCAAGCAAGTGGGGTGTCGTTTTCTATGTTTCTTAGGATGCAGAATCGAAAAAGAACATAATAAAAGCAATAAAACCGACAGTTTATCAGAAAAAGACTAATTTATTAATGAAAAACTAAATATGACAAATTAATTAAGGTAAAATAATCCAGTTAATTAATATCAATCACCTATTACAAAATTGATCATGAGTCTGTGTCACATGTTAAAGTTGTGAGGAAAATTAACCAATAAACTGGTAGTTACGCCTCTTTAACTACCACGTGTCATATTGTTCATCAGCTACTGATGCATCATCACCTTCCATGGAATCGTCAGGGTCTCTAACTCGTTCTTCTCCATCATCGTTTTGACTTAACACCGACAGCTTAGTAGTGGGGATGGGTAGCAGAAACATATTTCAGTTCTGGCGATGATTCTGCAACTTAGGGTGGCGATAATATATAAGACCAAGTATGTAAAACCGCCCAGACCCAAATTTTTAAGGACCTTGGTCACCCGTAATGATGTCATCAATATGGCGCTCGTAAGAGGATGCCGGGTCGCTATGAAGTGGTTATTATACCAAAATGCCTGAACCGATTTTAATGAAATTTGGCATACAGGTGCTTGAATACTATATCTAATCCCAGTTTCTCAATGGTCGAGTTTGATTCGGTCATTTCAAAATGGCGGCCGTAAATAATTAAAATAATTAAAAATTGTTTAATGTTTTGTTTTTTCAACTCTCTCCAGAAATCTGCAGCGATCTTTAATTTTCCTTGCAATCACAGGTTTTGATGCCATCTCTGCATTTCATGGAATAGGCCAAATACCCCCACTGCAGCAAACCTGCAGATTAAGTGAGTTTCCATTTGCCTGATTTGATTTTCAATTAAATCCATTTCAATAACATTAAGTTTAGTGTTAACTATGTTTGCTGCTACGGGGAGGATAATAAAGTGTGTTTTTATAATTAAAACATTAATATCTTAGGTAAAAATAAATAAATTTGCCAAGTTTTATCAAAATATATCCATAAACGAGTAAACTACAACAGTTTACTTATTCTCCATAAGAATAAATGTGAATGTAAATTTACAATTTTTGAATTTTCTCGGTAGGTAACCAATATCCGTACAAAAACACTTCAATAAACAAAATTATTTGGTTTTTAAGGTATTCAAATTCATCATGGTATCCAAATTGGTTTAGAGAGAAATTGGAAAATGTTATAGAGGGTTAAACATTACAAAACCCAATTTTGACCCCATAAATCCCCCCAAAAACCCCGTTCCCATGGTCTGATCATGCTTGATTGCGAACTCATTAGAATCAATTCAAAGATTTGTTTTACTTTTCTATATGACACAACATCAAACTTTAACAGCGTTAATGACTGTAGACGTGTACTTTTTAAAGAACGTTAGCACAACTCAAGTAATAACTTAAGCAAAAATTACCCAATGTTGACGTAATTTGGTAAAAACGTGTAAACCTACGTTTACTCGAACGAGTTCGCGAACCAGCATGATCGGACCATGAGAACGGGGTTTTCTGGGGGATTATTGGGGTAAAAATTGGGTTTTCTCATGTTTGCCCCTCTAAACGTAAAATTTTCGAAATTCTCTCTAAACTATTTTGAATACCCTGATTAGTTATTTTGCTAGTTTATGGTTATATTTTGATAAAACTTGGCGAATTTATTTAACCTATTCATATTTTAATTAAAAAACAAACTTTATTACCCTCCCCGTAGCAGCAAACCTAGTTAACACTAAACTTAATGTTATTGAAATGGATTTAATTGAAAATCAAATCAGGCAAATGGAAACTCACTTAATCTGCAGGTTTGCTGCAGTGGGGGTATTTTGCCTATTCCATGAAATGCAGAGATGGCATCAAAACCTGTGATTGCAAGGAAAATTAAAGATCGCTGCAGATTTCTGGAGAGAGTTGAAAAAACAAAACATTAAACAATTTTTAATTATTTTAATTATTTACGGCCGCCATTTTGAAATGACCTAATCAAACTCGACCATTGAGAAACTGGGATTAGATATAGTATTCAAGCACCTGTATGCCAAATTTCATTAAAATCGGTTCAGGAATTTTGGTATAATAACCACTTCATAGCGACCCAGCATCCTCTTACGAGCGCCATATTGATGACGTCATTACGGGTGACCAAGGTCCTTAAAAATTTGGGTCTGGGCGGTTTTACATACATGGTCTTATATATTATCGCCACCCTAAGTTGTAGAATCATCGCCAGAACTGAAATATGTTTTTGCTACCCATCCCCACTACTAAGCTGTCAGTGTTAAGTCAAAACGATGATGGAGAAGAACGAGTTATAGACCCTGACGATTCCATGGAAGGTGATGATGCATCAGTAGCTGATGAACAATATGACACGTGGTAGTTAAAGAGGCGTAACTACCAGTTTATTGGTTAATTTTCCTCACAACTTTAACATGTGACACAGACTCATGATCAATTTTGTAATAGGTGATTGATATTAATTAACTGGATTATTTTACCTTAATTAATTTGTCATATTTAGTTTTTCATTAATAAATTAGTCTTTTTCTGATAAACTGTCGGTTTTATTGCTTTTATTATGTTCTTTTTCGATTCTGCATCCTAAGAAACATAGAAAACGACACCCCACTTGCTTGGATGCCATAAATAAAAATTTTCTCAAAATCACTACCCCCATAAACTTAAAACCCCATAAAATGGTACTTCCACCCCCACAATCACTAGGGACTCTTCAGGTTCCAATACCTAATGGTAATTACTACGTTTCCTGCAAGTTTCATGAATGGACTAATTTTTATGTTTTCTTAGGTGAGTTTTACCTGTACTAATCATTCTACCGTCACCCCTCCTCAATCTCTGTTAAAGTACAGTCAATGGTACATACAGTGTCACAGTCGTAGTATAGCAACTTAGTGAATAAAAATATTTAAAAATCAATTGTATTTAATAAAGAAATACATCAATCTTGAATAAAGGTTTGAAACTTTATACGCTTTTCTCTTGTTGAATGATCAACATGGGCAAGTTACAACAGCTTGAAGTTACAAACCTCTATGATGTTTACGGGCTTCGGTTCTTGGTTCACCATTATTTCGCATCCCTGCTGACGCAGGTACCCACTCATACTTTCGAACATAACCCTCAAACCTTCCGGCACCCTGGATAAAAGCTGGTACATCATCTTTAGGTCTTCCGTCAACTGGTTGCCCATCATGTGGACCACACCAGATTCTGGCATCTGTCAACAATGTATTTTCCTACATTAAAAACAGGAGGTTAAACAAAACCTTTTGATAAAGTTCATTTGCCCTCAACCCTCAAAGTTTTGCCAATATTAAAAATGGGTCACGATAATGTTTTATAAGACATTTGGTTTTTAACACTCATTGATTTTGTTTTAACACTAGTGCCTTGACTTGTTGAAATGAAAATTAACCTTGATATAGGTAGAGAACTTTTACTTTTGGAAATACTAATGGTACCTACATTTATCAACTCGTTTCATAGAATACTTTTTGTTTTTTATTTTGTTGGTATTAGAACATTGTGAAATCTAGAGATCTTACTGCTTTGGGTCTGGTTATCTAGCTACTATCACAGAAAAGTGAGGTACAGAGGAAATTTGCTTATGGGACGACTGTGCGCTTTCAGCACTAGTATGTAGTATGTTGTGCTGGAAATATACTTGCGACAAGCAAAGAAGAGTCTGAGCAGCGAGCACTGTGCGGAAATTCCTATTGCACCGTGAGCGTTGTAGTAAATGGTTGTGGGGGGTGAGGTGGGTGGTATTGCACTTTTCTCTCGATGCCAGGTACTAGCGATAAACACCACTTAAGTGTACATTAAATGTTTCCTCTATACCTTTACTTCTCTGTGCTACTGTGAAGAAAATCTTAGGATATACCCACACACAGATAAACGAACGGTCTTTGTGGGGATCTCTTATTTTAGCCACTACGTGTTACCATTGTGGTTGTATTATTTATGGAAAATAAATTATTGTATCTTATCACTCATTCAAAATCACAAAATTCACTACAATCCTTTATAGAATTTCTATTGTCTCACCTCAACAATTTGCTTCAGATTTGTGGAGATAAGTTCGTCCTCTACTACTTTTACAATTTTCGGTTTTGTTATCTCGTCAAAACAACCATCAGCCCTTTCACTCTCTCTACAAATATATTGCATAGCATTCCTCAGATAATCAGCTGTGTTCCCTTGAACTATCATCCTTTGGCTTTCGCTCTATAAAAGAAACACACCAAAGTTATAGATTTACATTACATTAGTGGGACAAGGGTTCATATCATAAAGTGGAAATGTATGCAAGTAAGTCAGTAAAGTGTTGTTCAACCTTCAAGGAATTCATTAACTTTAAGACCCTACTTATAAGACCTTATGCAGGAGAAAAGAATTACATTAAGGGTATGAACTGCAACAACAATTAGATAAATAAAACACCCAAAAGTTGTCTATGAACACATAAACAAAACGAATGGATAATAAACGGTATCAGCAATCTGACACATACTTTCTTCCATTAGCTTGTAAACAACCCTTACAATGCGGTAAGCGTGGGTAGTAACTATATGATATTTTATGGGGGAGATAACAAAAGTTGCAATAACTTTTGAGTCATAAATCGGCGTTAGAGTTTATAAAACTGTATAAGCTAAGGAAATTTCATACCTTGAAGAAGGCTATGGATTGTTGGAGGAACGGAGTTTCAAAGTTCACTTGGTACACCTCAGGTGTTTTATTTCCAAGTACCATGAGCATGCGAGTTGTATCTCTGAATATCGGTCGATCTATTACATCTCCTTGCCTCTCTGTCATCACCAGATCCAATAGTTTAGATTGTAAGAAGGTCTGGATGCTACTGTATTGTACAACCTGTCAACAAGCATTGTAATTTAGTTTTTGAAGATGAAATCTCTTAAGTTTTGTATTTATGGTCTCATCACATAGTACTTCACATGTTAAACAATTGTAGAGTTACTACGGTACAGTACAGGACTCAGGATTCATGTTAATACTGGGAACATCTAATTTAAATTGCAGTAAGTAGTGTAAAGAATAACTTATTTTATTGCTGTGTTTTCAATAATTAAATATATAACATGTGTAATGTGGTGGTGGCAGTTGTAAATAAGCTGAGCAAATGCCACTGATCAGCAACTTAACATTACAAACCAAATGTACAAGCTTGATGTCTTACTCAACGCTGAATGAGCAAAGTGTTACACAATCTACACAAAGTGGTAGATTTTTATTGATTTACTAAAACTAGAACTTGTAGGTACAAGATTTTATGATCACACCTTTTAATATATCGTTCATATTATTCTTCCTTCATGTGCAACAGTTATAGCACAACTAGAACTAACTATCTTATTCTTATTGTTCAGAGATTTTTCTTAAAAATAGAGTAAATCTTTACAAAACGTATCACTAAATAAAGAACCATTCTCAATCCATTTAGAGATGTTTCACTTTAAATTGAGCCCTGCATAAACTAGATTCAAATAACTTTCCAAATGGTCTATATATAAAAAAATCTGTGAATCCGTGGCAAAAATTTCAAAATATGAAAGCAAAGCTAAGTTTTTAGCTATTTAGCTAAATGCTCCAAATATTTTTTTCTATTGACAATTATTTTTTGTAATAAAAATATCAGTTTGTTTGTCCAAACAGTATGACACTATACTAAGTTAATCATTTTTCTTAGTTTTTCATTTCACTCCAAAGAGTTCAATTAAGTTCACCTGGTCTTTGAAGAGATTGAGTCCAAGAGTGTAGATATCATCAACGCCGTGGTTCTTCACATAAACCCTGTCAAGGTACATGAGAATGTCTCGGATTGTCAACAGAGACATCTGGTGGATATCCCAAGAACTGGTCATCACTTGCAGGAAATTGTTATTTAAATTAGTTAGAACTCTTGACCGTACCTGGTGAAAGTATTGAGCACATTAGCAAATGAGAAAGATGAACTTTTAAAGTAAAAATATTTTGTAGGATGTAAATAAGTGACTTTATAATTTTTCATGTTGTAAGTACAACACACTGTATTGATTGTTGTTCCAGGATTAGTATTTATGATACATATTGCAGTTCAGAATATAAATTGCTAATTGCTTCAGTGTTAGTTGTGATCTGTTGCAGGACACCAAACAGATTTCCTCAGGTTAAAAACAAAAACTTAATATCTTCGAGTTCAAAATTCTCAAATCTCGTAAACCTGCTGATCGAATCTCAAAACCAAAGCCAAAGTTTTGATAGTTTTAAAATTTTAGTTTCTGTTTAAATAACATGACTAGTTTTAAGTTAACTTGTTTTTGAAACCTTTTTTCTTGTAGAAGATCTTAATCTACTCTCTAGCACTGCCTGAGAAGTGAGAATGCCACCCACGTGGTGATATCACTTTACCATATATAATATATTTAAATCATCTATCAAAATCTTCAACAAGAAAAAAAGCTTCAAAAACAAGGTAATTTAAAATGAATACGGTATTTTATGTGGTTGGGAGCAGGAACCATACGTTAAACAACAAAAAGCTACTTACTTTATGTGTGACATGATGAGAAATTTCATCACGCAGCCCGTTGTACAACATTCCTCCATATTTGTTCAGGACGAGGTAGTAGCCGTATCTGTATAGTAGTTCAAAGTCCAGATCTTGCAGTCGTTCTGTCTGTATTTGTTGAATAGCATTCCTCAGTAGCTGCCACATATGCTCTGCTGTATTCCTGTCCATCAGCTGAAAGTTCCTGAATTGTAGGCTATTGATTTCAAATTGATGAAGATATTAAATTAATATGTCAGGAACAAGGATATAAGACAATTTGAGTGTGACAGTTTTAGGATCTCGCCAAAGGGGACGCTGCCTGGGGCTGTTCCAAACAGGACCTCCTAAAAATTTGGTATTTACGGCTTTCTAAAGCCATTTTTTAAGTCTAGAACTGTGTCCAAAATACCCTGTTACGTTTCAGGACAAAATGTACGTTTAAATTTTTTTTTTCCAGGATTATATTGGGGGAGGGCATTAGCCCCTATAGCCTCCCAACCTTAAACCACTGCCGACCACCTTTTGACAACCACTGAGAGAAGATGGCAGAGGAATATCAGCATTCGGGAAACTACTGGAACTGCTAACTCAATGATGCTGAAAAGTAACTTTAATTACCGGTACCGGTACCTGCTTACAAACATGTTAGCACTACCGGTATTTGAATAAGATAAAGAGTTGGTTTTAAGAACAACAAAATGAAAAGCTGTTTCACAGCTAGTATTAATAAGCCTTTTGACTCTCTGAAAAAGCTCCCTTCGTATATTGGTTACTCCTTGTTTCCATAAGGCATACCAATCTGCCAACTTCTTACGCTGATTAATATTGGAGGTATTGATCAAGCTTGACTGTCTAACTGATTCCAATGAATACAGAAGCTAAACCACATTACCAATTTGTGGCACTACGTAATTTGATTTGCTAGTTCTAAAATACCTGTGCATGGTCCCCGATGCCCATGACGTAATTCGGTTCACTGACGTTTTTTACGTGATACAAGCCTAATTTTGACCCTTCATTGTTGACTTGCACATTGACCTCTTGAGACATTTTGAACAATTTAGAAAATGTGTGGAAAATTAATAAAAGAGAAACTTCTTCCTTTGGAATTACAAGCCAGATTTAAAAATATAACAAACATAATTTAGATGTATGAAGAATTTTATGTTTATGTGTAGTGTAAAATTGCTATAAATAATACCATATGGAATTTGGAATGACAATGTTTAATCTAATGTCCTAGAAAAAGATTAAAGGGAGAGACATCAATGTATACCTATAATCTTTTTGCCAAAATATTTCTACCATATGTATTTTACAGTCAGCCACTAATGAAAAAAATGAATATTGATATAATATAGGATATTATTATTGTAAAGTGAGAAAAACTACTATGAATTATGTGTATGTATGTTTTTGATTGAAAACAAAATATCCCTTGACATATCCATATTCAAGGTGGCAAACCATTGAACCAAATAGGTACCTATGTATATCTAGTGCGGCCTTGCGTACCTAGCAATTAATTCTTCAGTAGTAGGAGTTATACAGCACTCATTCACAATGTATTCCATATTTTGCAGAACACACTCGACCAATAATTATCCGTCCATCCCCATCTAAACTCACCAGTTATTACCCCAGTCCAAAAAAGAATTGAGCCAAATCCAAAAGAAAGCTATGGAAAAAACTCTATCCACCTTCTTATGTTGTTGGTTTATCTCGTAATTAGCCAACGGTAAACATAGAACTATCTTACAAAAATGTAATCATAAATACGGATTAGAGTGGTCAAATGCCCCATACGGGGTGCCTCAAGCAACCATCAATCTTGGCCCTAGTCTTTTAGCGAATTTCCCATATAGGGAATAAGCTATTACCGTAGTACTCATGGTAAGACCTGGACGCGGGACCGATTTTTTTTTTTCGTTTTGAGGTCCCTAGAGGCCAAAAACACCATCCGTTCAAATTCATATATATATATGTGTCCGTCAGCATGATAACTCAAGCAAAAATGATCCGATTTTGATGAAATTTGGTACAAACGTGTAAACGTACGTTTATTCGAACGAGTTCGCGATCCAGCATGATCGGACCATAGAAACAGGGTTTTATGGGGTAAAAATAGGTTTTTCCCATTTTTGACCCAAAAAACATAAAATTTAGCAATTTCTTTCCAAACCATTTTGTAGAGCTTAAAAAAACAAATAATTTAGTATATTGAAGCGTTATTATGCGCCTAATGGTTACGGAGAAAATTCCAAAAAATTGTAAATTTAATATTCCCATGTTATTCTTATGGAGAATAAGTAAACTGTTGTAGTTTGCTTGTTTGTGAACATATTTTGATCAAATTTGGAAAATGTTTTTATTTCTTACTAACTATTCACATTTTACAAAAAAAACAGTTTTACCCTCCCTGATACAGCAAACCTAAGTACTTGTTAAACTAATTCTATTTAAATCAAGAATAAATGTTATATTTTTAAGTAGACATTTCAGTGTAAATCCAATCAGTCAAATGGAAATTCGCTTAGTCTGCAGGTTTGCTGCGGCGGGGGTATTTGTTATATACTTCTGTACTTAATAATTGGGCTTTCAATAAATGGTCCTGACTAATGAAACAGGAAACAGCTGGTCTTTGTCAGGAACAAGCTACACAAGGCATCACACTCCACTCTACACTTATCCTCAAAGTCCTTAACTCATATTTGGGTTGAAATACGCACATAGGTGGCGTCCCCATCTTAAAATGATAATGGTAGTGATAATGGAATGATGTGGTGTGAAAAAGGCCGTTAGCCTAAAGCAATGGTTATAGTAAATAGTAGTGACTATGAATGTGTTAAAAACCCATTTAATAGAATTTTCAGCCTCCAAATTAAATAAACATGTAAACTATAAACTCTAACATCAATGACTCTGAAACCTCTCAAAATTCTTTTGATATTATTTTGGTGTGAAAATCAATAAAATCTAAATTGCAAACTACAACATTATCGATAATCCCAAGGAATAATACCACACCTGCTTTATAACAAGGCCGGCAACATCACACAGGCCAGTCTATTGCCATGGTAAACATAAACATTGCACAGAATCTATATGTTTAATACGCTAGGCATATTTTTGTCATTTTTGTTTTGGAGTGGTGGTGCTACAGATCACCATGTCCAAGGTGTCGTTAGAAAGGTCTTAGCATGTAGTTTTGCCATCAAACAAAAAAAACTTTGGAATTCCATCAGGGCTCTGCCCCAGTGGCCTTCAAAGTCCCCATGTTATTCTTATAGAGAAAATGTTTGTTTACATTTTAACAGATGAATACTTTGAAATTGATACTAATATTTGAAACAGCTGGTTACTAAAATTGGAGACGTGTGCTATTCATAAGATTAGTTTGAAAGATTGATTGCACAAAATCAAAACATAACCAAAAAAACCTTCGACATAATGGAGACTATGAGGCTTCGACTAGGACGGCCAATAGGAGGCCGACAAACTTTAACTGGTAGACACGAACGAAATACAATTAATACTATTGTCGTTGATAGCCACATCAAGCACCCTTCCGTGTTGGGTTTTGGGACTGTTGGATAATCGCTGCATAAGCTGTTGATTTTGGAAGACAAGGAGGCGGGTAGGACTACATCGGAAACAGAAGAGAGGAGATATTAGATGAGTGGCAAATGCGTTGGGAGCAGAGTGTTTTATGTTAACGTTTTAAAGGTAAACCAGGGTTGGTACTGATTTTGGAAAATGAAATTCCCTGACTTTTCCAGGTTTTCCAGACTGATATTATACTTTTTCCAGGAAAAAGTATAATATCAGTCTAATATCAGTCAAGTATAATATCAGTCAAAATATCGAATAGTCAGAATCGAGAATTATTAGAAAAAATGTAGGCCTAAATAGTTTACTCATAAAACCAATAAGAAAAGAATTAAACATCTGGAATCTGGAAAATTAAGAGTACCAACTAACTTAACCTCACACTTTATGTTCTACTTGGCCTTGACTTGACACTAGCAGATAGACGATACGGTGCTTCTGATACTGATATATATATCGATATTTTGCTTGCGATATCATCGGCTTATATCGGAAGAAACATGTGATATAGGAAAAATAACTACCATGCTTGTACCGGAGACAAAAAGTAATACCAAACTAAACTATTAAATGTTTCAACTAACAGGATAACATTTTTTTATAAACTCCTACAAGTGCAGTTTTTTTTAGTTTATTAAAGGTTGAATCAGTATTGAAAGGGTAAAGGTGTTGAACTTTTCAAAGACTATACTCCGGGAAATAAAAGTATTATTAATAAAGAAGGCTTGTCAGAATCTGAGTGGAAAGACAGTATAAAAATGATTGCAAATGTGGTGCCAGTGCGTGTTCTCCACAGCAGAAGTCAGGGCAATAACCGCTGCAGGCATGCCTGTGGTGAGATTGAAACCATTGCACATGCCCTTGGCTTCTGTCCGTTTGGTGAACTTCTAAGAATCACTAGGCATCACAAAATAAGAAGTATCATAGCAAATGCCTTCCGAAAAAGGTATAACACATGGGAAGTGCAAGAAGAAGTACACTGTCTTTCTTCTAAAGGAAGCACCAGAAGAGTAAATATTTTATTGATAGAAAGAGAAACTAACAAAGGCATAATTCTCGATTCAACAATTCGATTTGAAATAAACATAAATCAACCTAACGAAGTAAATGAAGAAAAGAAAAAAAAATATGATCCTACCTTTGAATATTTCAAGCAAAATTTTAAAATTTGGAAAGTTGAGGTGATTGGATTGTTTATTGGTTCAAGAGGAACATTATCAAAATTTTTTGTGAACTTTTGGAAACAATATGATTTGGACAGATCCTTTTTGAAAATTATTACTCATGAAACATTAAGAGGTTCATTGAGCATAATGAGAAATCATCTATATGGCAAACATCAAAATTAATCAGTCTTATACAATTTTATCTTGTATAATTTTTTCTGTGTCATTGGCAACCTTATTTTTTAAGGCAGATGTATTTATTTTTATAAATAAATTCTTTTCTCTTTTTATAAATTCAATGAGGAATTGTATTCAGTATCGTATTGAAATTGAAACGATGAATGTTGGCCTATCCTTCCGCGCATCCCGGTACTAGCAGTGTTTCCATACGTGGGATTATTAACTTATCCCGAAAACTTTTCAGAGCCAGCTTAGCCTTAGGACACATTCCCTTAGGGTGGTGTAATTCACGTATCGCATTTATTCCTAAACCAGGAAGGGATAGTTACACTGATCCTAAGTCATTTAGACCCATTTCTCTATCTTCTTTCTTCCTTAAGATCCTAGAAAAGTTGGTCTCAAGATATATGATGGATACAGCTCTTAGGACACATCCTTTTCATAATAATCAGCATGCGTATGTCTCAGGAAGATCATGCGAGACTGTGTTGCACCAACTTGTAAGCAAGATTGAGAAAGCTCTAGAGAGCAGTGAAGTGGCCCTGGGTGCCTTTCTCGATATTCAAGGTGCTTTTGATAATACTGGTACTCCAGCAATTCTTAATGCGGTGAGAGGAAGAGGTTTTCACGGTATAATATGTAGATGGATTGAATCCTTGCTTCACAGTAGGAAGGTTAGGCTCTCACTCCATAATGACACGATCGAGGCAAGAACTACTCGAGGATGCCCTCAGGGGGGGGGGGGGGGTTCTCTCTCCTCTCCTTTGGAATTTGGTAGCAGACGACCTTATAAGGACACTCAACAAAAGTGGGGTTTTCGCCTTAGGTTATGCTGATGATGTTGCAATCCTTGTGGTTGGAAAGTTCCACGGAACCATAACTGACCTTATGAATAGAGCTTTAAGGGTAGTGGATCGTTGGTACCAGGAAGATGGGCTCTCTATAAATCCCAGGAAAGTTGTAATAGTACCCTTCACAAGAAGGAGGAAACTGGATGGGATCGGCCCACTAAGACTGCAGGGCACTGTAATAGAGCTGCAGAATCAGGTGAAGTATCTTTGTGTAATTTTGGACAGATCACTTCACTGGGGACCACATCTTCAAAAAGTCACTGAGCGTGGCAAATGGTCCCTTATGGCATGCAGGCGGATGATAAGTGGCACATGGGGGTTACAGCCTAAACTTTTATGCACTGGCTGTAT
This sequence comes from Macrosteles quadrilineatus, assembly GCF_028750875.1. Lineage (NCBI taxonomy): Eukaryota > Metazoa > Arthropoda > Insecta > Hemiptera > Cicadellidae > Macrosteles > Macrosteles quadrilineatus. The sequence continues at coordinate 106,657,167 of NW_026542601.1, forward strand.
GTATCTGTTGTTCGACCCGCCCTTACATATGGTTCGCTTGTGTGGTGGCCAAAGATGGAATCTACTATAGCTGTCAAAGCTTTAGCAGGAGTTCAGAGGCTTGCTCTTATAATGATAACTGGGGCAGTAAGCAGCTGTCCTGGAGCGGCTCTTGACTGTCTGCTTGATATGCTACCTATCGACATTTACATCAAGGTGGTAGCAAGTAAAACAGCCCAACGCCTTAGATGCGAATACTTATGGATAACCTCAGGAAACAATAAAGGGCACTCCAAAATTGTTCAGGTGGTACATAATGATGAATTGCACTTGCCTTCAGATCACATGTCCAAAAAATACTCCTTTGGAAAGCCTTTCAAAGTACTAATACCAGATAGGAAAGATTGGTCTGGCGGAAAAGGACCCATACCCACAGGTGATTTAGAATGCTATACTGATGGTTCTAAGATCAAAAATGGGGGCACTGGAGCAGGTGTGCATTGGATGAATGGAGGCACTGGCATTTGTCTTCCAATGGGGGTGTACCCAACTGTCTTTCAAGCGGAGGTCACTGCCATTCTAGTTTGTGCTCAAGAACATCTTAACAAAGATATCAGAGACAAAACAATCAATATCTATACTGATAGTCAAGCGACCTTAAAAGCATTAAACTCTTACGAATTCAACTCCAGGCTCGTGTGGGATTGTCTTGCTTCTGTGTCTGAGTTGGGTAGGAGAAATGACCTTACGCTTTGCTGGGTGCCAGGACACTCAGGCATTAAAGGAAATGAAGCTGCAGACAGATTGGCAAATACTGCCTCTGCGACTTCAATGATAGGCCCACAACCCTTCTGTGGCATCTCACGAAACAGTGCATGTTCTGCGATTGCGTCATGGGCCAAGGAAAAGCATCGCAAACGCTGGGTCGATGTTCCCCTTCCTAGGGTCAGCCAGCTTACTCTGTTTAGGCCTTCTAAAAAGGTTGCCTGTGACCTCTTGAGACTAGACAGACGAAGAATTAAATTAATTGTTGAACTGATAACTGGTCATGGAAGATTCAGGAAACATCTACAACGGATGGGCTTATATGATGGTGAACCGATCTGTAGGTACTGTGATAGGTCAGAAGAGACAGCTGATCACTTACTCTTTGATTGTAACGAGCTCTTTGACGCTAGATCGATAACTCTTGGAAATATGGCTAGAGGTAGATACCTTCCTGAGGATGAACTTATTGGGAAGCTACAGGCATTCATTGGGCGCCTTAACTTGTAGGTCAACAAGAAAGCAATTATTGCGCACCCCAAATAATTCGATTTCGGATGAAGTGCTTAAAGGTCTCTTAAAGACCTGCCCCTGTCAGATAAGATAAGATAAGATCCCGAAAACAGGATTTTTAGAGCATGAGCGGGATTTGAAGGGGATGTGGGATAAAACAGGAGTTTTGGCTATGACGTCCGTTTTTATTTACTATGCTTTTATTTTAGTGAAAAACTAACCCCAATCGAAAAAATTACCTTAACAAAATATAATAGCAATGTTAAAACAACTATTTAAACGAAATATGTCCAAGTCTGTCGATGTTCGATGTTTTTTATATCGATGGTAGGTTCCAGATGTTTTTGTTACATCGATGTTTTCGTCAAACTTCGATGTTTTTGACCAAGTATTGAGACGTAGATGCAAAATGTAGCATATCTGTAAAAAATGTAGTCTTTCAAGAGAAATTCCAGATTTTTTCCAAAATTCCCTGACTTTTCCAGACCAACAAAATTCCCTGACATTTCCAGGTTTTCCCTGACCGTACTAACCCTGTAAACTTTCAGATATATACCTAACATCAGAAAGAGACTAGAACAAGATTGGGAGATGGGCCATTATGAAATGCAGTTTGTCACAGCACATGGAAAATTTCAAGGCGAATTTCACTTGGTGGGAAGAGGAAGTATGTAGATGTGGAGAAATAAAAACCACGAGTCACGTATTTATGTATTGTTTACTTCAGGAGACAAATAGGTTTAAAAAAACGCCTGTAATACTTAGCAATTGCTTGAATTCGAGCAACAGGTACACTAGTCTCCATTATAAAGTTGCAACCAACGGTTTTGGTTTGCCAGGACAGCTGTGTTGCCACTTTTTTGTCTCACCGCAGCTTTGTATTACAGGAGGCTAATGATAGTGGTTGTGGTATGCCATAGTATATGAGAAAGTATTGTTTTTGACAATTTTTTTTGTTTGAGTACCAGTTAGTTAGTTGGTTGTGATACAGTTTATCAGTTTTGGGCCCCCCTGGACCCAAAAAGTGGTTTTTGAAGTGATGTCTGTGTGTGTCTGTCTGTATGTGTGGACGTGTACAGAGCTACAAACAACACCTGTGGTCCGATTTTGATGAAATGTGGTATGTACATTCCAAATTCTCGCCAAGGCTCGTACCTTAAATTTTCTACTCGTGTCGTTAACACTATTTACGCGAGTTGCGTACAATACTTTACCTACGACGGTGTTTTAATTACTAAAAATCACTACTCATAACTTCTAAGGGAGGTTAAGTTTTTGTTTATAACCTCTAATTGCCACTGACAGTGATGCAAACGAACCAAACATTGTATCAAATACTAATTGCACCAATCAACAATTAAATTGACCTGAACAGCTGATTAGTTGAATTTCGAATCATTACAATTTTGCTTCTCCTCTCTCAATCCTTGAACCTGATTGGTCCGTTACCCGTGTTGTTTTGAGTAAAACTATGCTGTTATGAAAGTAAACAATGCTGTTATGAGATACTTTTCAATTCTAAGAACAGTACTGAAACAGCTACTTTAAAAAACGGTCGTAGGTAAAATACTTGTCATGTAAAGATAACCTCTCAAAACGACTTTCAACTTGTTTTCAATTTTGCTAATGGAGCAATCATCTATTTAGTAAGTGTTTTGTCTATTATGATTGTTTTAGTCAGGCACTATTCTATCGATATGTCGAACTATTTACAAGAATGTAACATGCTACAACCAATTACATCAATCAATCAATACATGCTGAGTTTACAACAGCTGACTTTTACTCCCTAGAGACTAAAAAGGCTTTTTACTCCCTATTGAGTAAAAGAGCTACATTAGACCGGCAACACATGTATAACAAATAAAAACGGCTGTTTTCGCTGCAGTATGACGAAAAGGTCTTTATGGATCATATGTTAAAATAATCAACAATATATATATTGACTCGTATAATTAAAATAAAACACAATTAATAGATTTGACAAATAGTCTATTACTAATTTGTACAAGCAATCGTCTTAACGAACTAAGATGGATAAGTCACATGTACAAGGCACGAATTTAATCTACTTAAAATTCTGCTTGGTATACATGGTAAAAAGTTTACAGAGAATAGAAATAAACAATTACTATACAGAATATCTTCAATAGACAATTCTTCACTATATTCATAGTTAGACAAAGTTATTTTAGAGTTTAGGAATTTACCTGAAATTCAAATTCTACCAGGTAATAAGCTTATGCTCATCATTTATAGTCAATAATTGCTGCATGTTAAGTAGTAAAGAAACACTCAACATTTCACGTGTTACAAAATAAACCTTGAACCTGCACATATTACAAAAATTCAAAATTTAAATGTTTAATTTTTATCAAATTAAAGCAAAAGGTCAAACAATTTTCACTTGAAGCTAGAGTTATCTTCTAACCTCTTTTCTCTTTTGGTTTCCACAATTTGATGCGGCTATCTAAGAGAAAAATAACATGGCCCAAAAGTTTTAAGTAGATTACCTAAATGGTAGAGAAAAATCTTTCATAACAAAATAAAATTCTATAAAGTAGTAATAGGAATAGACAGTGATTATTTTGACGTCAATATCTATTGAAATAAAATAAAATTCAATAAAACATTGGACTATATTGATGCCCAAATTTAATAACAGTTATTAAAGTATACTTCTGTGAAAAATACATAGACTACTAGAACACTTTAACAATCAATATATGGACGGTGAGAGGGTAGATGGAAGATATGTTGAACTTAAAATATTAAATTCAACTGAAATGATTTGGAAGAGCTGAGACAAAAATTGCACTAAACATATTACATTTCAAGATGTATGACTACAAATAGATTAAAAATAAAATTTTTGGTAACATAATTTATGATAAAATTTGAGTTACTTAATATTAAGATATATTTTAAACACACATTTCACATTACACACTCAATATAATTTTTACTTAACCTATCGGACGGCTTGGGACTTCTTTTTTAAAGGCTTTGACTTAATTTTCATCTTTGATGGATTCTACAGAAAAATATCAAGTGAAGACACAAGGTCACATTGTGACTTGAAAGATTCAAATTTATCATAAGAAAATCATGTGAAATTGATGGAAATTCAGCTTTATGCAAAAGTTATACCAAACTCTACTTATAAATTCTTTATTTGATTTTCACCCCTATCAAGCATTTTGAGTATCAAAAGTCTACTCAAAGAATTACAGGAGACAATATAAACTGACATTTAAGGCACTGGTGTATGGTCAATATGATATATAAACTGATATGATAATTTAAAAGAGAAGGGTGTTGCAAACCCTAAACTTTCCTTACGCACATTTACTATTAACTCTGTTTAAATCACAGGGGGCAAGAAAAATTGACATTTGTAAGTTTTGTTACCCAATAACACAATTACAGTAATTGCATTTATTGGCAATGAGTGTAGCTTGAACTAGTAATCCGGTACAAACATTTGGTACTAAAATCTACACATCAACCTCAAACATTCAGAAACGGACTAACATTTAATAAATAGAAACTAAATGTAAAAAAAAGAAAAAAAAATAACAAACGAACCAAAATTTATATTTTAATCTAAAACAATTCAAAGCAACAATTACACTAAAAAATTAAAAATACCTTCACTTAACAATTAAAGAACATAAATAATCTTTAACTAATATTTGTGTTTCTAAATACTGAAGAGGATGTACGGCTAAAAAATAACATAAAATCTAAGTTGCTCCAGTAATACTTTTGCTACAAAAAATAGTTAAAATATACAAGAAAACAACAAATTATAACTAAAATGTGGAATAGATGAAACATACTCTACAAAAAACAGTAATGATATGATTAAAACTTCTAAAAAAATGTTACAAGACAATGTGCTGAGAAGCAGAAAGAGAAAAAATGTTTATGTACAAATAAATATTACATTGATTTCCACTGGATGAAAATCAGTCTCATGCATGAGAAAATCCACATGAAAATAGTTCTTGATGTTAACTACAACTAATAAAACTAATAACTTCCACGACCAAATAGACAAAGATAAAATATATTTTCACTTTTACAAATGATTTTTTTTAAAGATACACAATTGTTAGGTTTTGATATTGTTGGTTTATTTGTTATAACCTCATTGAAATTTAACATAATAGTACATGACTACAAATATACTTTTGTATGGAAACCGTTCCATGAAGAGGTGTACATTTGTTGAAAGATAGGCCAGTCAAAAGGTACTTTGGCACCAAACATAGGTTTATACAAAGAATAACGCTACCATTTTGACTGATTATGAGATTATGAAGTTTATCTTAAATAAACAAGAGAATAAAATAATTACAATCAAAATCTATACAAAGTAATATTTTTCTACTACTATTATTTAAAATCGTCACATAGCCTGCGTCATCTCATAGTTCCTAATCAATTTCAGCAATAAATTCAAAATTAAATACAATATAATAAAATCAAACACCCTAGACCAACTTGACTGACCAGTCTGCCTAAGTAGTACCACTCCTCTCAATGTTCCCTAAATACATTTTTTTCTCTATATAAAATTAAGGCCTTTTCAATAAATATTTAAAAAACTCATATGAAATAGTTGTTTCAGAACAATGAATCCAGCTCCTGTTGAAGCATAAGGAGGCACATTTGGAGATCTGGTGAAGCAGGTCTAATCAATCATCAATTCAAAATGGACGACACCAATCTTGTCTCGACGGTCGTAGCCGATGTTCTTGGCCCAAGCGCGACACTCAATGTTTATAAGGATTCCGTCTGCAAGAAAACGATGGATAAAGGATTAAAAACAAATTCTTTACCTTACATGCGGACACTCAAATCTGAGAAGGATTTTAGCCTTACCTTATTTTAGACTCTACAATGCATACTCGTCGAGATAGCAAAAACACATGTTGAGTCTTATTCACAATCAGTTCCCAAAATGAACAAGCCGTGTAGACATTGATGCAACAATACAAATCAGCTGATCAGCAATGGGGTAAAGAATACAGGGGTACAAAATTATGAGCTAGCTTTGCTCTTAAACAGTGTGTCTCTTGGTACTTGAAATTTGGGTTGCATAAAAAATAAAACACTGGGCAATACTGCAGAATTGTTATGTAAATTTATCTTCTGACAGAAGCATTCAAAAGGTATTAGAGCCCAATAGATGAGAATTAGTTAAATGAGGTGTAGAGCTGATTCTAATATACCAAGTAGCATATCTATATTATGAAACTATGATTTAGCCTGGACTGAAATCTGAATAAAATAATTTAACAGAAAATATCTTAATGTGCCTAACACTGTACTTGTTGACTATACTTACTCCTCGGATGCTTGAATTTGACAGCTACCAACGGACTGAGGTAGCCTTCTGAGTTCTCGTAAGGGAAGAAGTAGCCGGGGAAGCCTGGCTTAGGGTAGTACTCGACAGGCCCAATATTCTCAACATCAGCAGGGCTCTCCCCCTCGCAAGACACCCAGACGGTGTTTAGCTGAACACATTACAGATAAAATTGAATCACTATACTGAAACTCCCATCTACTGTGATGCATTGTTTAAGGTGAAGATGAATCATGTAAAAGAGTTGATACTATACCCCATCCCATGTTCAAGTGCAGTATGGAGAGTCAGTAAGCCATATATTTCAAATTACAGTTTCAGCAATATTTACTATATTATATCATACGCTATTATAACATATTGTAGAACCCGAAAAAGGCACCTGTGCTTTGTAAGGTCCCAAGTGGACCAAGGTTTAAATTGGGGGGGGGGGACACGGTTACCCCCTAGTTTGGGAACCGCTGATCTACCTTATGATGCACGGTTCGAGTAAGAGTTGAGGTTTTGAGGATTGTAGGACATTTAGGCAAATGAAGAGTGGAAGATCACTAAAATCATCTGTCTGACTGACTATACAGGTTTTTGACCCTCTGGCCTCAAAAAATATGCCTTGCCATCTTTTAGAGTAATAATTAAAGAATTGTACACTGATGATTAGTTGTTATTTAGACTTTTGTTGTTTCTGTTTCTATTTCTTTATCTGTTAGCTAAGTTATTGTTACTTATTATATGATGAGAGTTATCCTGAAAAGCAGTTATACTGAGAAACACTTGATCAATAAAGGCATTTTTATTTATTTATTTATTGACACGCTACACTTTAACACTCACCGCATTTTCTCCTTCGTCATTCGCAGTTTTGTTGATCGCATCTTTCAGAGACTGCGGCATTTGTTCTGGCAATTCGCTTGTCTTGTTGTAGTACTCTGGTCTCCAGTTGTATATCTGTAAAGAAACCGGACTTCAATAATGTAAAATATGAAAGGTTTTTAACAATTTGTTGTAATATCAGTCTCCATACTAGATTTGCCTTTGTTTTTGTTGCATGAGCTCTTTAATGTATGATGTTTGTTTCACCCAAACATCTAACCTACATAAACTCAGACCGCTCAAAGGTAAATCTAATGACTTAACTAGAAGCACGCAAAGATTCAAAATTTAGATTTGATTTGGATTCATTCGTACTTTAATATTTACTTACAAAAATGGTAATTACAGTAGATTCAACAATCTATTGCAAATATCACTTATTTCACTTCAAACAAATCATTCAACTCACTACAATGCATATCTTTCCCATCAGATTTCACATCTAAAAATAGTTTTCAAAATAAAACAGCTGAGTTTTATTAACATTCATTACAGTAAAACCATTACTAAAACTACCTGATTGATGACCACACCTCAAGTCAAGGTTACCTTGTTGAGCTTGATGAAGATGCAGGGTTGCTGCAGATGGTAGCCGTAGTTTTCCTCGTAAGTACAAGGGTTCCACAATCGTACATCAATGTCACACACCTTGCCTGGGGGTGGGGGTTGGTCGTAAGAACACTTGAAGATGTTCTGACCCCGGCCCGGAGTCTTACCAGGCGTTCTGTAAACTGTAGACAAACATTTACGTTAGAAAACATAGCATGATTGTCTTACATGTATTCCTTTTGAGGAAGCAAATTTTAGTCCAGCAACTTAATCAGGATCGTGTAACTAAATGCTGGATAACGAATACTACCTTTTTTTAGGTATTCTCTTTGTAAATAATGTTTCAGAAAGAACTACTATAGATAAAACATACTCACTTAGTAGATTTGTTATCCTTATGGATCAGCTGAAGACAATTTTATTGTGTTCCGTCCGGTGCATGTAGGGGTCGTGTTTTGTTTATAATTTGTTTCTTGTTATTTTAGTAATATTTAAAACCTCATTTAACAAACTAAATCAATCTAACCATAAACAATAACTCGTCCCCTAGTTATATAACAAAACTGTAAAGCACAAATAATTTTATTAACCCTAAAAATATAGAAATAACATTTCTTCGGCACTAGCGAACAGTGTTGCCAGCATGAACTAGACACAAAAAAGAAACTTCAAAATTTACAATGGGATGAGAAGTCTACTTGTGTTGTGGTTAGTCTATAGAACTACTAACAAACTTTGCGTGATGTAATCTGAAAAAAAAAAAAAAAAACGCAAAACAATTTGTGGCTTTTACACCACATTAATGCATTCGCTTAGTATATACTTCATTGCGGTAACTATGCCGCAGCCCCTTTATTACCCAGACATTTTTTGCGCACAATTTTTACTTTGGCGCACACCAGTATTCCAACCAAACAACACAAAACAGCTTTTATTATGCATGTTATCCGTGAACGCTTGAAAATAAGTTGCCAACACTTAAACGTGTTGTACAGTGTTTGAAAGACTGATTATTTATATGATTTATAGTAACCGTGGGAAATTATAATGTGTAACACTAGCGCAAACTACCTTTGCTGCACCCTAGAAACTTTCCAAACATTTTAACATTTCTCTCGTGTGCAGCAAAGTGCCACTTCGCACACTAGTTACACAAGAGTACATTTTTTTTTTGTATAATTGAATTACAATTTTGCATTTATGCATTCAATTGCGACAAATCCTCTTGAACTAATTTGGCAAAATGTACAAGTCAGATTAACTTAGGTCAGTCTTAAGTTTTGTTTTGTGGGCGAAAGCTAAATAAACGTTTGATTATTTACATTGACTGTTCTTTAAACCTATAACTCTTTAATACTATTGCATTGCAGTGTACAAATTCTATTTTAAAGTTTCTCTCGGCAATCCAAAATATTTGATAATCTGACAAGGGCCTGGTCCAATATCTGTCGGATTATTTAAACTCTATTGTACAACACTCACCATCCAGAAACTCCTGCAGAGTCTCGACCCAGTAAGCGTAGTTCTCCCTTGCAGTTCCTCTATACCAGATCAGAGTACTGAGAGCGTTGGAGTCGTTGGGCATCGGCCGGAAACCCATACCTGTCAACAGTACGTGGATTAGCTCACCTTGTGCAAGTCACACCAATAGGCACTTTCATCGTCAGAGAACCAGTACCTTCTTGTACTTTTCCGAGAACACTGGTTGGTAAAACTGTCTTCAACGGTAGGAAGGAGCCCAGTGAAATATTGCTGAAGAGGCTATAGCCTTTTTAAGATTTTCAACCTTTTTAAAAACTAATTCGTCAAATCTTGCTTCTTGTAAATCAAATATTGACTAAAACACACTAACCTTATAACTAGACTAATAATTTTTAACTTAATTAAGAATTTTCTCTCTATACACATTCTAAACTCTGATCTCAGACATGCAATTCAGTTTAATACCATAGGAGATTGGCAAGATTCTCAGCTGTAATGACCTACAATCTGCTGCCGGAGAGTGAGCCGGGCTACAATTAGCAATAATGGCGCCCCAGGAAAACACATGATATCTGACTTGATGAGAAAAAACTTTCAAAACGTAACGAGCATCCTTGGTTGGCAAAGAGGTAAGTTTTAAGATTGCTCTAATTTGCTGTAAACAAGGTGTCCAAATATATAATGAACAGCCAAACTAGCTTACAAGAATCGTTGCAAAGACAAAAAAGCTTGTAACCCATGAAAAGCACAATTAAGACGTGTTTGTGTCGTGTGTTTTAATTGTGTTTTCACGAGTTGCAATCTAAATCTTTGAACTATTTGATGGGGCGACTTAAAACCTATTGTCGTCTGAATTTAAAGGTTGATAATCAAATCAAATACAAGTCAAATGTACAAAAATGTCTTACACTAATGCAAAAACTTGAAGAAAACAATTAAAGCGATCCTGTGACTGAAAGGCTAACTCCAGGATAAATAGAATCAAAAACCGTTACACGGTACTGAATTTAGGTATTTGTACCCAGTCAGTATCTTTGAACTAAATAGGGTAAGTTGTTATAAAAATTAGTTACAAAAATTGCTGTGCATACCTGGGTTGGTGCCGATGAGGGAGTCTTCCAGCTTATACTTAGGTATCCTCGGATCTAACGTGAGGTGGAACAGCCATAAGAACGAGAACCAGAACACGGCCAAGCAGAAATAGAAGATGAGGTAGAATATGAGGATCTTACCTGCAACGAAAACTCTACATTACTCTTCATACAAGGTAGAAAGTTAAATGTTAAATATCGTTAAGCAAACAAAAACTGAAACAATTACACACTACAATTTGTTACAAATTAATATCTTCTGGAATTTTTTAACACACTGAAAAAACTCCTAAAGTTGTGTACACGTCAATGGGTGTTACAGCAATCTGACACATAATACTTTCTTCCATAAGCTTGTCAACAACCTTTATCATGGGTAAGCGGTGGGAGTAACTGTGACAATTTTGTAGGAAAAATCACAAAAGTTGCGATAACTTAGACATTAATTTTAATAAAAACCGAGGGTTTTTTCAAAAACCAGATTTTTTGTAATTTTATGGGATTTTTTATGGGAAAATAACTTAAGTTACAATAACTGTTGAACCATAATTTTTACGGAAATGGATTTTGTACCATTTTGTTCAGAATCTAAATGACTATATTATACTGAATTTTTATCAAAATTGATTTACCTGTTATCTTATGGGAAAATCCCAGTTAATTATCAAAATTTCTAAAAAATGAAAAAAACACCTGGAGATACCATGGATTAGTACCTCTACATATCAAATTTCATCAAAATCGGACAACAGGTGTGGTCTGTAGCTCTGTACACATCCACACACACAGACATCACTTTGAAAATAATTTTTTGGGTTCAGGGGTACCCAAAATGGACATATCCACTCAAAACTCAAACTCGAAAATTTTGACAAAAACTACTTTTTCCACATACTATGTATAGGAAGAAAAAGTAAAAAAACCTAATTGAAACAAATTTTATGTCCAATTTGACACACCTTTTACTTTCTCCTCCCATTAATAGTGACATCCACACACACAGACATCACTTTGAAAATAATTTTTTGGGTTCAGGGGTACCCAAAATGGACATATCCACTCAAAACTCAAACTCGAAAATTTTGACAAAAACTACTTTTTCCACATACTATGTATAGGAAGAAAAAGTAAAAAAACCTAATTGAAACAAATTTTATGTCCAATTTGACACACCTTTTACTTTCTCCTCCCATTAATAGTGGACTACTGTATATGGAAAAAGTATTGCTTTGGTAACATTTTTAAATTTGAGTTTTTGGGTGAATATATCCATTTTGGGTGTCTGTAAACCCAAAAAGTGAGTTTTGAAATCAGCCCTGTGTGTGGATGTGAATCGGACTACACAGACCAAACCAGTGGTCTGATTTGATGAAATTTGGTTTTGATTCGGTATATGTTTTTTAAATGTTGCTTTAAAAATGGTGATTTAGAACCCATAAAATTATGGACAAATATATTTTCAAAAAAATTGCTATAACAATTTGTTATTGAAATTTTGCTTGCTTATGGGCAGCGGCATCATCCCATCCGCAATTTTAGTAAGACATTGGTAATGGTAATTGGCAAGATTTGCATCTGTGACCTAGGAGACTGACACATTTTAAGTTTTAAACAGTTTCATTCTAATATATCCAATACACAAAAGCTTAGGCATTAGTTTCTAACCACAAATGGATTTACAAAAAAGAAAAAAAAACACTATAAATTTAATAACGAACAAGGGAGTAAGTACTCTACATTTTATCTTTTTAGTAAATAATATTTTTTAAGTATCCTAAATAAAGTATCCTGAGAAAGATGGCGCAGAGCTGTTGGAGAAGCCAAAAACCTGCTTAGGTTTGAGTGGTAAGCTAGGTAAGGTAAGTATCCTAAATTCTGCACGTGTTCCTGTTGCTCGAATTCGAGCAATTTCTAAGTATTAGCATTGAGTATAAACCTATTAGAGTCGTTATTTTAAAAGGAATAACGTTCATGATTTCTGATCACTTAAAAGATTCGACCCAAAGATTATGGAAATATTCAAGATGTACATAACAGAATATATCAATTTATCCAGGCTCTCTCGCTTTTCCATTGTAACATTTACGCCAACTCGAATTCAAATAGTAAATATTTAATTTCAACCATGTCAGTAAATGTTTGTAGCAAACTGTAAAATTAGCAAACTTATCGACTGTTTAAAATTAACATATTATGTTCTTCTTCTCACTTTTAATTTCTGACAACAGCTGGAGTTACATAACAATATTTGTTTCCCATGTTAATCTTATGGAGAAATACGAAACTTTAAAGGGACCCAGGTCCTCACTCTCTGATTATTTTCCTAAAAAGAAAGTTTCCTGCACAACTTCACGTTACGCTCTTTCCAATGACATCAAAAACATGCCAATCGGTTCAGTAGTTTAGGAGGAGTATTTGTCACAAAAAACATGCTTGCGTATTAAATAAGTACGAGAGGTCGTCCAGTGGTCGAAACTCGACCAAAAATATGTAATGTAAACTTACTCACTTCTCTATTTTCACCCCACACTGCAAATAAAACATGTGATTGGAGTTTCTTCCATTTGTTTTGATTTTCTGTTTATATTTCGTTGTTATTTCGTCACCAGCATGGCAACGCATAAGATCCATGTTATTTTTTTCAAATTTTTAAACTCATTTTTTGTGCTTATCTTTGAGCCTATTTAAATTTATAAAGGGATTCTGCACACCTACAGGAAAATAGCTTTCTAACGGTATGCGTAGATTTACCCCACGATGCACACGAGCTGAGAAAAAAGGTTTTAAAGAAACATGCTTGCCTATTAATATATAGATAGATAGATTCATTTGTATACCGTTTAATACGGTTCACTTCTTCAAAACACATTCCAATCGGTTTTCCAATTATATTTGTAGGCTACGTTCGCGGTTTCCTGCTCATAATCGTCCCCAGATTAGATTAGACGGAGTGGTTTTCACACTGTGTGATTGGTAACACTGTGATAACCGTGTGTGCGTGTGCGTGTCTTCGTCGCCAACAATAAGGTCAAACAATACAATACACGGCCCCGCCCGTGCGTAGGCGTGCGTCATCGCTCATCTCACAATAGATGTAGTGTTGTAGCACTACTGTACCTAAACAGCTGCCAAACCGTGCAGGAGATTCCTGGGACTGCGTGAAGTAGGCATTTGTATTACAACCCTCATTTGCTACAACCGGGCCTATCGTCCTACTTCTGTGAAAACATGTACTCACAATGTGTCAATGACTTTTTTTGTGACAGATACACAAAATGTCATTCACACGTAAACTATTGTACACTAAATCATAAGGTCACCGGTTTGATCCTAAAGTATGTAGCATTTGATGGTTTGAAACTAGCTGTACTTGATCAATGGGCTTTTTATGGTCCTGACTAATGAAACAGCTGATCTTGAATAGTAATAACAAAGTCGATTTTCATATACCCTTGCAACTATACACAAGTTTACTTCCAGTACCCAAAGTCAGTGAACCTATTTAACGAAAAAATGCAAATTCAAAATACATTGAGGTGGTTACGATTACGTCAAGAGTTGGAAGATTTACCTAAGTCACATGACGTTTCATACAAACATTAAGACAATATGGTACCTTACTGATTAATTACCCAGGCTAAATGAACACGCTAATACATAACCTAGTTAATAATCCAATTCTGAGCCGCCTAGTGACAATTTGGCACAGACGAAGACATTGTCGAAAGGCCAACAGTTAAATATAAACACGGATTACAACAGCGTAGCATCCCACGTCTGTCTATGCACGAAGTCGCAATCTGCTATCGTGGAATTTGAGTTTTGTTCAATATAATTTGAAATAACCACGTAATGGCGGTTTATAGACTAAATCTATAGAAAATGTTAACAAGTAATCCTATTGTTAATGAAAAGTGTGGTTTGTCTAGCAGTTTTCGTGTTAAATTCCTAAAGAAAATATTCAAACCAAAATTGTAGGGAACTATGTAATTTATTGGTTCCGATTGATACTACTAGCATTGACTATTGGATACAGAAGTTGTTGTATTTAATAGTCAAAGCTACTAGTTAGCCTCATCCAACGATGTTTGTTTATATCGTTGGCCTCATCTGATGGAGTTTTACTGTACTAGAAGTTGTCTACTTAAATTATTTTGTAAGAACTCTATAGAAACTATTCTTTACTTAACAACTAACACATCCAAGCCTTGAACACAGTTGCTCAAAGTTTCCATACACGACTAATTATTTCCTTAATTTGCGCTGAATTATCGAGACAAAATAAACTTGAACAGAAATTTGACCCTGTAAAACTGTGATCGTACTTGGTATTGTATTTGCTCGCAATAGTGAGTACTAAGACTATCCGTAGTAGCCTACTGTCCTGATTATTAGATTAATTCGTTAATTACAAGGCAAAATGTGGTTCGGATTCCCCTACAAACTGAACATAAAATAAACTTAACATGTAGGCAATAAAATATATAATAGAGGGTTTAAGATGCCGACCACCTAAGTAATAAAAAAATGTTTAGTAACCGATTTTAAACATATCGACTTAAAAACACTTTCAACTTGCAGGCTTCTGATCATGGAGAAAATTTTCAAAATATGGGAGCATCCCTGACAAAAAACTTGTTTTTTCTTACCCGAATTGTTTTGTTGCAGAATTTTAGTTATATCCTGTATTTATGATAGGAAATTGGAAATAATTCTTATTTCACGGAAGCTCACACACAACAAAAAGGTCATAACAAATTCGAGAGGACTATAACTCTCCCGCAAGTACAAAGACGTTAGGCAAAAGCTGAGTACAAGGTTACTGATAACGCGGTTGTTAGAGATTCTTTATGGAGGCTTTGCGAGGCTGCTGTAGATAAGACAGGTTCTAATGTGCGACAAACATCATCACTGAGGAATTTGAAACCGTTGAAGAGAAGTTAGATGGTCTAGGTCCGTAACACTATACACTATGCGTAAAGTGTATTTTGATTTTGATCGAAATAACAAAATTTACACATCTAACCTCATTCTACACTCAACCTTCACTCATATTTGTGTTAAAATGCACCTAGGTGGCGTTACCATCCCTATTGATAACGATAATGAGAACACAATAAAATTGCATCTAGAAGGTATTATTCTTGGACAGTCTTGACGTACACACTAAATATAATTCGTTAAGCAATTCCGGTCTAAATACAAGTCAAGATACAAAATTGCTACAAACAAAACTGTTAAAAATAATCCAGGGAGCTTAAAGTTTAACCAGTTTTTCTATGGTTTAACCATTGACTATTGGCACAGAAAACGGACTTCTGTGCTATTGGATCCTGAAGTAGACATCCCATCTAAATAGACCAGCTGTCGCCAATATTTACTAAAAAAGAACATAGTTCTGTGAGCCAGTCACAGTTGTGCTAGTGTCTAAAATTATATTTTCCACCTTATTTTTGTTGCTGACCAAGTTGATGGGTTATAACAGTTGCCATAGCTCACAATAAGTCACTCCATTAGTTTGACGTTGTTAAAACAGGCTACGCATTCTACAGAAATCAGTAATTTAGATCAGCACAATCTGTCGGTGGTTCACATCAACTACGACGATTTTGATTTAAAAACTGGCGACAGCTTTAACATGACGATGGAATGTCTAGTTGTATTAATAGGTTGAACTAAGCAATCAAGGGCTCAATGCAAGGTTTTCATGGTTGACAAAATTTACTACTAATTCGCGGTCGTGTTGTGTAAAGTTTCTACGGTTGAATAAGTACATTGACGGAAGAACGAAACAATAGCCACTGCGACACAAAACAGTTAACTACAGCTCAAATAAAACAATGTTAATTGATGCCGGGGTAAGCAGACTTCCCCTCAAAGCAAAACGCGAGGATGACCAGTTCATAAAATTATCACAGGACCAAAATCCGCCTTAAGACTATTGGACGGAATTTTACAAAATCATCAGTCCATGTAGGACACGCCGTTATGTCATGCCACTTGTATTGCTGATTCATCAGCAGACGTACAAGTGAGGCACGGCTGTTGAACCTGATTACCATTCCGTCTGCAACGTCGCGTGCCACATGCCATTCTAGGGTGTAAAAGTGACGTTGGGACTATTAATTTTACAAAACTGTCATTTGATTTACCTGAGTAGACAACGATTGCGTTGTTTTTACTGTACATAATTTCTAACTTGATATTCCAACGAATTCATAAATGATTAAGGCAACCAAACATTACTGTCGTACTTTAAGCCATTGACAGCTAATTATTAGAAGTAGGGGGAGAACACTACGGCCTCTAAATAGAGGCATGAGGTTAAATTATGAATGAATGGGTGATATAATTTCAGTTTCCTATGTTGGTATTAATAGCAATTGGAGTGTTGGTCTCTATCACATGTTTTAATACACCGAAAGTTCATAACAACACATTTTCAAAATGGACCATTCAAACACCGCTCAACCTGTAAAATCTTCTAAGTTTTTTTTTATATAAATAACAAATCCAAACAATCTGAGTATCGAAATTAGAGAGAAGAGAATCAATGGCTAATTAATTTATCCATCCTACTAAGCAAACAATTAACCTATTTGGAAAAAAATGAAGGAACTCGAAGCATTGGAAGGAGGTAGCTTGTGCATCTCTAGGGGTAGAATATTGCCTTCTCTAATATTATCTTCTTGAGTATGTTGAGCAACTGAATTGTCAAATATGGGGCAATAAATTGAATATCCTCAAGGCATCCCTGTGAGACCATTGTACGCCAACAACGTAAATTTATTGTGTTCATTATTGTTTGGTAAAATTAACTGCTTTAGGAGGTTTAGAGGCGGCCATTTGTCTGGTTTAAAATGTCAAAGTTGATGAAAATTGTCAACAATTTTGTTAATGAAATAATATTTAAGTAAATGTAAATGGTTTGTGTTCTGCCTTTTATTAAAAATATGAAAGTGAAATTGGATCACCCTATATTATACTCATTCTACACCAAAGGTAGAAACAGACGCCTAATCGCAGTCAGTGCTAGAGACGCGCACCTGTGGTGATTATTGTACAGTATAGCCTATTTATTGTTTGCAGTAGTGTTCCCTATGTCGCTAAGGTCATAGTTTTAACATTTTACACGTACAACTATCACCTGAGGTCAATATTAGGCATGTTAATGTCCGGAATTTAATGTAGCGTTTTATTTGTTTTGATACCTATCCATTTCTTGTTATCATTCCAACTACAAAGCTATTACGAACACAATGGTCACGTTTATTAGCTGTTGTTTGACTTTAATAGTTTTTGCCAGAGAATAGAGCCCCTAATATGTATGTCTTCCACAATCCAACGAAGTAAAATGCCTTGATATCCACCTTAACGGACGACTTTGGCATTCACACATTTGGAACAAAATATTTCGTTTGAATTTGAAACCAGCTAGTTTGGCTTATTGGTCGAAATCAAAATTAATTGTTGAAAACAAATTACTTTTCTACAAAATTACTTCGTAACTTATTGCACCTGCTGTATCCAGCTGTGGGGAACCACTTCAATCTCCAACATAGATGTAATTAGAAAATTGCAATAAAAAAAAAAAAAATTATAAGCACCATCACATGTCTCAAATAATGTCTGTACATCAAGATACAAAATCACTTTTTATCAAGGATGAAATTAAAACCCAAGTAAAAAATATCAAAGAAAAAAAATATCCAAAATTCCCTGGAAATATACCTTGGTATCAGCGAAGCTACTTAAGGCTAATAAGAACTCATCCAATCGACCTTCCAAATAGTTTTTGGACGAATTGGTTACAAATGATTTGTGTTTAGTGTACTCGTTGGAGTGCAACAAACTATGTGAAATTCACACCACATTCACCCAATGTTCTAGTAATAACAACAGACTGTAAATACAAAGGAATAAATTTATGTAAAAATAAACACATCACCGTCGGACATTACATCGAGCAAACATTTGGATTTAGAATATGCGAGAAGTCTACTTGAAGCACCGAAGTCAATGGTATGGCCCTAGTCCTGCAGAACAAACACGAGGTCATATATAATGGGCCCTTGTGGTGAGAAGGTCAGGAAACTGGTTCACGCTTATAGACAAGACCATCATGATGCTACGAAGGTCCTGAACTGCCATACTCAACTATACCGCGCCACAAGTGTTTATCTAAACAATATACAATTGAAATACGTGACGATATTGCGTAATTTCAGTAAGAGTAGACTCAGCCGTACAATGGGTTCATTATTGTTCTATTGCAATCGATTGCGACACCTTCAGAAACATAATGCGGCTAGAGGAAGAACAAGCGCAGAAAGAACATTTAAATCTCATTGTTGTACAGGGTTAGGCTAAAGTCTGGACCTCCCCAGTTAACTTTTTAATGCGTTGCAGTAGGAAAACCAAACTCGGCAAGTGTTTACAACATAAAAAAACTGCTTTTTCATTTAAGTCACAACGTTGACCCGGCCCCGATAGGGTAGGGTAAATCCGAAAAGTTTGCATAGACAGAACGTCGGGTGGATGGGGGATGGGTTTAGTTGAGAGAGACAAAATTTTTTCGGGTCGAATTTGTAAGTAACACCTCCAACTAATATCACATATTTACTCGATTTTTGGTCGTTTGACTTCTAACTTCTCTTAAGTCTTTAGAAAACTTCAAACAGAAAACGCTTTACTTTGGAACTGAGAAGTAGGACTCCATAAACCTGTAATAGCTAAACACCGGTCTTTTAAACGCAACCCAAGAGTATTGCGAAACCCATTTTAATGCCAAAACAAGCTAATGTTGGTTGGTATTCCTGTTTTATTTATTTCATGGCCGATCAGCTGACATGCATTGTTGCCTTTTTATCTATGAGGGTGTTCGTGGGAATTTATTGTAAAAGACTCAACACGGTGAATCCCCAAGTTCAAAAAGTTACAAGGATACGTTACAAGCCATTGGTGTTATGTCAAAGAAGGTTTGGAAGTAAGTTTCCAGGTGTGGTTCCACAGCCAGTACCCAATACCTACTTTATAAATTATTATTGATATGTAGAACTTTAGGGAAACCGAATCCGTAGTAAAAACCCTAGACCCACAGTACATACTTTGTATATCAGCTGATCGGCAATAATGTAAAGAACCCAGGAATACCAATATATGGGCTTGTTTTGTCGAAAACAGTGTCTCGCAGTCTAGTAATTTGGGCTGCGTAAAACGCCCTATTTAACAAGGAGTTCTGACAACTACATGTGTGCGTGGAGGGTGTTTCTGCTTTTAGCAGTCTGCGCATGTGTTATGCAGAAGGTTCACTGACGCGACACAATACCAAGGTCAACAACTCCTCTGCTGCACATGCGCAATGCTCTTCAATTTGTAACTATTATAACTATACATACATAATTCCTCTTTCTGGGAAAACCCAAAGAAAAGTTCTATCCTAAATAAGTGAGAACATGCTGTATTACAGATTTGTCGTCCTTGTGGATCTTAGACAGTTTTAAAGTTCTGTCAAATTTATGCAAACAGGTTTTGATGATTGTTGTACTTATCGGATTTTCAATTACTTCAAACAATTTTCAACAATATGAAATTATCTTAACATTGCTTATTTACTGGCATGGTTAGAAAAAATATATATGCATAAATAACAATGTGACATAGTAGTTTACGCAAAACGTTTACATTAAGACTATTTACGCGAGTTGCGTACACTGATTTACCTACGACAGTTTTCATTACTCATAACTTCTAAGAGAGGTTATGTTTTCGTTTATAACCTCTTTGCCACTGACATTGATGCAATCGAACGAATCACAAATTGCACCAACCGATTTAATTGGTAAGCAGCTGATTAGTTCAAGTTCGAAGCATTACAATTTTACTTCTTCTCTCTAAGTCCTCGAACCTCATTGGGCCGTTACCCGTGTTGTAAAAGTTGTGCTGTAAGTAAACAATGCTGTTATGTAAAACGGCTACTTTAAAAGAACGGTCGTAGGTAAACACTATAACGATCTCAGAACTGTCAATACGGAGTTTGGTCACTTTTCATCGTCTTCTCGTACTATTCCCAAAGAGTGAAAGCACATGTTAAATGTTACCCTCGAAAACAAGATAAAAATGTATACGACCAAAGGACACCTAGCCCTAACCGAACATGAGTACACCATTCAAATTTCTAAAGCTCACAGTATCACGTCAAAAGTCATAAACATCTGGGCCATATAATGGAATCACTGTTGGATTGACGCATTAATCCCAAATACTGTACTGGGAGATTATCGATAACAGAGCCATTAACTCGCTCTACTCGATTACTGAACACAGTCGCCAACTCTTGGCTCAATGGCAGCATTTATCGTGGTAATTATATAGCATTATTCTGAACCCGTTATGTTTAAATTTGGCGTTTTAATGCGCTGATGTAATTTTGACGCATACAGGGGAATTTGTATTGCTTTGAAGCAACACTGTACCTCTTTCTAAATAAAACATTTCTGAGGATAACACTTTTGTTGTAGTTAACTGAGTGTCAAAATCTCTTTCGGGTTTAAAATTCATTACACAGTTTATAAAGGTCGTTAGTATTGAGTGATTACGGAATGGTAATAAAATGTATAGAATACTGGCATTCGGCCTATTGACATTGTCGATTTTATACTACAAACTATATTAAGAAAAATTAAGTCAAAACCAGTTAAAACTTTATTTTTTAGTAACCCAAACGAGATAGAGGAAATAAATAAATAAATTCCATACTTAAAATAAACTATACATTAGCTTCAGAAGTGTAAAATATATTAGGCTAGTTATCTCATCACACAATTCCTCCTTAAACGACTATTTTGTTTTTAGTTTCTCTAACCACAATTAGTACAAGGATTAGAGCCTATTAAGTATTGTTTTTTGTCAAAAATCTTCATGTTTGAGTTTTGGCTGAATCGTACTATTCTGGGTAACCGTAAATGTAAAAAGGCAGCATTTAAAGTGATGCTCTCCAGGAGTTTTTTCTTTCTTTCAGATTTTGACTTAGACTTAGTAGGCTATGTAATAGTCCATTTACCTATAAATATGATACAACTTCCATTGCTGTAAACATTAAGGATTTAAAGTTGCTGCAACTTTTTTCTTATAACATATAGCTCTTCTCCATAAGGATAAGGGTTGTTGACAAGCTAAGTAGGAAAATATGTGTCAGACTGCTAATACCGTTTAAATTGATTTATTGATTTTATTGGGATACGGACGATGATACGATAATGACGAAACATACCTTCAATTATGCATTGGGACCGTAATACGACAAAATACAAAACATCATTAATTTGGTCATATAACAATGGTATGTAAAATTAAAACCTTACATGTAAAATGGTCTGTGGTCAAACGATTGGAAACAATTATTTACACTTGTACATAAAACACATAGTAGCTTGTGTGAAAGCGATCTATTACATAACACTGCTGTATAATAATGGCACAATAAAATGAAACAGTACTCTACAGTTGATTTAATTAAAGTCAGTAACTTTTGTCAACGGATGAGTACTGTAGCGGCTAATAAGCAACAGAGCCACGCGACAGTAGTAGTTTAGACAATTACAGTAAACGGCGAAATCTGATTAAGTTAATCTACGATTGCTGTCATCTTGCCGCATCCCACCACTTGATGTGGTCCATCTCCGTCTAGCAACGATCTCAAATTTCTTACGTTTTTAGACTTGAAAAATCCATGTCGAATCAAACTTATGTTTTGCTTGTTCCGTTCAGTAGCAAACCATTTAGACGCTATGGAAATTTGGTTAAATGTTCAATAACATGCATGGAAAGATTTGTATTTTACCGGGTCTTAAAATCCCTATGGACTTTGCCCGGGGGTTTTAAAATTATGAAACTTTTTGCAAATTGTTTATAAGTTCATGGAAATACGAAAAATTAGGTTTGAATTAGCTTTGTTTAGATAGAAAATATTGTACCACAACTGAATAAAACCTTTTCTTCTTGCATATTTCCGCGTTAAAATATTATTAGGCGTTATGATTCACCTATTGGTTGGATGATTGGAGTGTCCGGTCGAAATCGATCATCACTTACCATCTTTAAATTTACCGTCTTAAGAATCAACTATGTAAGAGTAAATATTTATTACAAGTGTTATTTGACATATATTTGTACTTTTAGGTTAAAATATTAGTCAATGAAATGGTTTTCTGCAGGCTGTATCCGTTTTATGCAAGCTGTATCGGTTTTCTGGAAGCTGTATCGGTTTTCTGCACGCTGTATCGGTTTTCTGGAAGCTGTATCGGTTTTCTGCGCGCTGTATCGGTTTTCTGGAAGCGTTATCGGTTTTCTGCACGCTGTATCGGTTTTCTGCACGCTGTATCGGTTTTCTGGAAGCTGTATCGGTTTTCTGCACGCTGTATCGGTTTTCTGGAAGCGTTATCGGTTTTCTGGAAGCTGTATCGGTTTTCTGCACGCTGTATCGGTTTTCTGGAAGCTGTATCGGTTTTCTGGAAGCTGTATCGGTTTTCTGCACGCTGTATCGGTTTTCTGGAAGCGTTATCGGTTTTCTGCACGCTGTATCGGTTTTCTGGAAGCTGTATCGGTTTTCTGCACGCTGTAACGGTTTTCTGGAAGCTGTATCGGTTTTCTGCACGCTGTACCGGTTTTCTGCAAGTTGTATAGGTTTTCAGTTCATCTTAGACAAAAATCATAAAAAGTAGTGACAAATAAAAGTGGTACAAAATGGGAATTGGCGTTAAAAGAGAATTTGTCCTTTTGGGGACCTATCCAATGTCCATCAAGTCTCTTGCGAAAGGTTTAACCCTAGGACTCGCGGATACTAGAACAGAAAAGGTATGGATCGTAAACACAACCAATTGACGTCACTGACCTGAATCTCGTACTAATAACCGTATTAGCTGGTACGGAATTTGTCTGACAGTTCCAATAAAATATTAATACACACATGTTTACTTCCTGGCCATTGACGAAATTTTGTTAATGTTTAAGATCCATACCGTTTCTGTTTAAAAACCGTGCTAAAAACCTTGTCAACTATTCGATTCGAAAGCAGAAATCGGATTTTTTTTATACAAATTGAATATTCAGTGAAAAACCGCCAAACTACCAAGTAAGTTAAATGTTGGAGTTATTTGGTTCCAAAACCATGCAAACAAGTTCCTCTAGAAACCACCTAGTGTCGTTCTTTAAAACAGCCTGTACAAAAAAAGATAATAAACCTCTATAATGAATTACAAAAATGAACAAAAAGTGTATTTAAAGCGCTATAAAACTGAACTTAACTACCACAAACATACCAAACCATGCCTAAAAGGCAGGTAATTTACGGAATTAATCATAAGCTAGCGACATCGCTCAACACAAGGTCGAGATAAGAAACTGTGCCGCTTGAGGTATTAAGTTCCACAGCACAGTAGCACTCATTGAGTGTCTATGTTAAGTGCCCTGACGAGTGTCACTGATAAACGCTCTTGTGAATAATTGTAAACAAGATTGTGGAATGTGTATTGAATGGAACGGCTTTATCGTCAACTGAAACGATTTGCTTTTTAGTTTTCACTTGACCTATATGATACAAAATCTATTTGAGTAAACTTTAGTGGGAATTCTATTTAGGCGGCAGTGTGTTTGACTTAGGCCTATAATGCAATTTCTAGCGTAATATGACATTGGCATTCGATAGAATATAGATGGATAAACAGAATTCGATTTACTCATCGTTGATGCCTGCAACTCATGTATTAAAAACGACTGTTTTTGCTGCAGTATGACGAAAAATCATTTTTAGTCGATAGGGAGTAAGTAAATTTCAAATGTGGCAATCGAATAGATCAAAATTATTTATCGAATGATTTATTAGGTAAGGTTTTACATGGTTTTACCCTATTTTTGTCGATCGCTCGACATATCAATGGTATAATGTACCAATCGTAATAGACGAAATGATTTAATCACTTACTAAACAGCTGCTTATTTCCATTAGCAGAATTTAAATCAAGCTGGATGTCGTTTTGAGAGGTTATTTTAACATAAAAAATATTTCGTTTTCTAGCTTAGTTTGTTAATTAATGATGCAATACGAAGAAAAATATAGTTCACCACACGGGCAAAAAGTGTCTTTCTAACCCTCGCTAATTTTACGTCCTCGGCTTCGCCTCAGTCTTAAAACTTGACCTCGGGTCAAAAAGAGTCACTTTAGGCCCTAGTGAAGAAATATACTATTTATTCCCTATAGAGTAAAAATGCTACTTTCTTTAGACCCGCAACGCATGCATTAATAACTGCTGTTTTGCTGCAGTATGACTGAAAAAATCGTTTATGTTTACTTATGTAATAAATGAGAACTCACTGTTTAAAGTACTCTGAAAATATCCAGCCAAAAATATAATATTGTTGGGTTGTGCTACAAGATAAAATCCGTACAATAATTTAAAGTTACGAGGGAGAAATTAAAAAGGAAAGAATCAACAAAACAGAATACCCTAACGAATTGCGTAACAGAAGCCCGGGAAGGGGCGAGGGGATGAAACCCCATTGCAAACAAGGCGACAAAGCCATTACATAACCAAACACCCAATCTTATACCCAATACTGAGAAACCTGGTTTTGTCCATAAACAATTCACAAACCGTCTCTCCGATCTTAGCAACATTGTTCTGAAATAATGCAGCCGTAATATCACACTTTCCTCATCACACACTTAACAATAACATTCTGTTTGATGTTCCAGTATTGTGTTGTTATTTATATTGGAATATTGGAAATTCACGTATCGTTTCTGTGCAATAACAATAACATATAACGGCTTATTCATCTCATCGTCGGATTATTGAAGGTTAGACTATCGAATGACGAATTAACCAGAGAATGCTACAAAGGAACTTCATCAAACCGTAACCATATTTTTTTTGCAAATCACTCATGCACCTACACGACCATATTTAAATTCGCGTAGACCTTTTTAGTCTTTTGTTTCGCCTGTTTTCAAACGTGTATGTTTAATGGCAGTTTTTATAGTCCAAATTTATTTATTCACAAAAAATCTATGCATCATAATCAATTAAACCTTTAACCTAAATTTAACCGGCAACAAGAACCCTAGACCAGATACCCAAGATGTCAAGTTGAAAATGGACTAGCACGGACATTTTATGATACATGAAAATTATGTGATACAACAGTGTCAGAATATTCTTAATTTTCGCTAGCCAAGCAAACGGGTATCCTTCTCCTAAGCTCTAGCCCGGAATTGTTTTTCATACACCTTTAGGTTTGGTCTACGGGGACTCGACATTGTCACTTAGATCAAACCCATTGGTGATTGGCGGGATTTGAACCTAAAACCTCGCGGACCAAAGTCCCGCGCTCTACAAGCTCGTTCTCCAAGCAAACGTGCTTAGAGTTCAGATTTTTACCACTGGCATTTTGGCTGCCCAAAAATCAATTAGCCCAAAATAGCGCCCCTGGCCATTGCAATGAGGAAGCACCAATGGCAGGGAAGGACACTCCACCGCGCCACAATCAAGCCAATCTGCCGGGCTTTTGTACAACGGTGCCAACACCTGACTCATCAATCACCTGTTTGTAGCCCACTTAAACAGAGCGGACAGGGACTAGATTTTGAGAAAAGAACTTTCAGCTTGAAAACAAACGACAAACATATTGGATTATACGTAAAAATAAATTTTTAATGCTTCTGACAAATTTACAAAGCAATTAAGTTTGAGGTTGTCCATGAACAACCTCTACAACTAATTCTACCACTGTTCCTGATCAGCTGTCAGAGAAAAATAAAAACATATAAGCTTACAATCTGGTTTTGATCAGAAGCAAGAGTAAATCAAGGAAGTTTAAGAGGTTCTCATCGGACAACTTCTCCCCAAATACTGTACAGCACTATCATTTCACAACTACTGTGGATAAATGGGGAATTCGGGTTCAATACCACGGCACATATATTGGATTTATTTGAATGCTTCGTAACCATCCACATGGAACTTTTACATTCGCAGTTTATGTTCATTTTCAGTGTCGCTAACTGACCCGTTAATCTATTTAAGTTACATACTAATTTTACTATTTATACATAGGCGTAACGTTATTAAATTTTTAAAGAGAGGTAAGTTTACCGCTATATTTGTTAAAGTAGGTAGCGAGTAGTGAAAGCATTTGTACCACACGCAGAACAAACACGCCACTAAATTATAACGAGTGACGAGATAAATCATCATGAATTACAAGCATAATCCTTCTTGAGTTAGGAGTGATAAAACACTTAAGTACGTAATGCACTTGCAGTGCTAACAGAGATAAGAGTTAATTTTCTGACACCTATTTAGACAAGAATCACCGACCTTGGTTATTATCATTGACAAGGTCATGAATTTAATCACCTCTCAACATAGGTTCAAACACTTCCGTGTTTAGACAAATGTAAAGTGTAGACAGCACTGAAGTCTGTATGATGGCACCTGGCCCCTGTTAAGACACATGTTAAGTGTAGACAGCACTATAGTCAGTACGATTGATCCTGTCTCCTGACCCTCCTTTACCTGGTGACTGGCCAATGGTTTGCCCAGGACAGTCTCAGTCAGGTAGATGGAAGGTCAGGAGACAGGTTCCATCATACTGACTATAGTTACGGTATCAACGTTTGGGACAAGTGAAAGAAAATACATTCAGAACTTACTGTTTTGACACTGGAAGTATTATAGACACTGGAAGGATTATAGATATTTTTGTAATGTAAGCTAAATCATTGGAATACGCCTGCAAAACCCTATGTCCTGTGCACACAAATTATTTGGTAAACCAAACGTGATCGCGAAAAAACGTAGGGAATTATCCTACATACGTCTTTATAAATGTCTCGTTCTCGTATCTATATCATTATGTTGTTAAATTCATGCGAGTTTTAACGATTGGTTACAGAGGAAAAAAAACATTAGGGCCTACTGCAATGCCTAGGTTTCATTTTGTTTGATAAATGAGTAAATCCTATTTTTTTCAGTTTTATGCCAGTTAAACTTTGTAATTGATAACCAAAATAATCAAAGAAAAAGCGGCCCAAACACCAAAATCTTTTTGGATAAATTGGGATCGAACCAGTCCCTTTCACACAACAGTCCGTGACGAAACCCACCCGATTAGAGACACACACTACTAGGTTTCACTCAATTTTTCAACACATGAAAATGACTTTTTAAGTCAAGTGCATATACCGTTGAAAATCGCCGGTAAAACTACTATTTTTTAATCAAACCCAATAAAAATTAGGTGAATATTATCAACATTAGCTTTATATGAACCTAGCACTAAGGACTCTATAGATTCGCATCGTGCCCACCATTTTGCCCAATCACTCTTGCCTCTTGCCCGGCCCGAGACGATGCCTGTCACGAACCCTGGCACTTTGCCCAGACCTGACCTCCAGCACCATACCGTGTCCGACGATAATCGTTACTGATTACCCCAAGACTGATTGTCTTATTTTCTTGTTTACCGACTCTCAAAACGAATGAAACGACGTTTTAGTGCCTGCATTGGTAATGAAGTGTTACGAGCAAGCTACTTGCTCTTGGTCGCTTGTCGATGCTTCACCGGTTGTATCCACCATTACTGTAGTTAATGACACTTGTATGAACATTTGTGTAGTTTCACACATAACAAACTTTAAATATATAACGTGCAAATTCACTCGCAAAAATAATTATGCATAATGTGTTACAGCTTAAATTACACAAAATATACAGGAACAATAAGTAATAGTATTACGCAATTGCTATCAGG
This sequence comes from Macrosteles quadrilineatus, assembly GCF_028750875.1. Classification (NCBI taxonomy): domain Eukaryota; kingdom Metazoa; phylum Arthropoda; class Insecta; order Hemiptera; family Cicadellidae; genus Macrosteles; species Macrosteles quadrilineatus. The sequence continues at coordinate 106,685,601 of NW_026542601.1, forward strand.
TAAAGACACGTTCTTCGACAAGAAAATATTCAGACTATCAAAGTCAGATGATCACTATTTGTTTTTGGTGTATTAAATTGACGATTTTCGAAGATCTCAGCTGTTATGGGCTATTTTCGAATACAGAGTGATGAAAACCCCTTTACTTGTTAGTATAAAAATATTGTGTAAGACCCAGGTTTACCAGCGTTGCACAATAGGGATTTGAACCCAGAACAACGGAACAACCCATCTATAAGTGCTGTTTATTAGTACTGTACTACAATTTTGTTTTTGCTCATGTCTACGCCAGTAAGATATATTAATAGAAGTTCAAGTTAGTTTTTTAACGCTCTTCAGGGAAAGCAGTCAAACCCCGTTAAAGTTTTGTGGGTTTTCTAAAATTGATTAGTATAATGGAAGATACTACAAACACATGACTTGCTTAGCTAGGTTAAACTAATATAATCCAGAAACCATAATTAACTTTCCAAAGCCTTACAAAGAACTTGTTAAGCCGTGTGTCAAAATAAATCGTCAGTACGCCTATAGCTTAGTGTGAAATAACAGCTTGATTCACCTTTGCGTCATGGAAAGACAAACACCTAATTTTGATATTCCATGGAATAGGTTAAAACAACTAGCGCTAAACCAGTTCGATGAAATGAAGACTGACGATTATCTACACAGCTGATTACGGCTTGTGCTGTATAAAGACTAGTCATACCATCAAAGGGCCCTTGATTGGACGTGTTGTGACTAAACAACTAACTGGAAGTCAACCTTGTCCCTGTTGTATAAGCACGTCACAGTGGTCAAATTAAACGAATAAATAGGAGTGGAAATGTTTAAAATACGTAGAAAATTAGACGAAAAGGTAATTTGGTTATAGTGTAAACAAGTTTAAACTACCAACCACGACTATTTGAATAGAACGCGGTATGGATAAAAGATAATTACGTCACTGGCCCGAAAGTAAACACGATTTTATTAATATTTAAATAGAACTGTCAAAACCAGCTGTTACATCTATTATAGGCATTCGGGCCAATGACGTCATTTGTTTATGTTCCATACAGCCTTCTGTCCTAATAGGTCGTGCTCACTGAGCTATAATTCTAACTGGAGGTAGCACTGAATGTCAAAGATGCGTGTCGCCAGCCGCCATGTTTGCGTGAGTCTGGTGTCATAAGAAGCCATATTATTGCTATAACTATTATTATACTTGGCTTAAAATACCTACTTTGTATGGTCGCCATTTCAAAGAAAATTATTAAAGTATTAAAAGTATTCAAGTATGACAAAAATACTCACTGCTATACCAACCTAGTTATAAGAAGCCATGTTATTGCTATGGTAAGAAAACTTACTGCTATACCAACCTAACAAAATCAGCGACTCGCTTTTGACAGACTTCTGCCATGGCAGTGCTACCTCCAGTTATAATTTTAGCTCAGTGGTCGTGCTACCACGTGAACTAGTTTCAAATGTCTAATATGGCTACACAATTACACTGACAACACAAACGACCGTAATTGTTGGCGTTTCAATTTTTATGGTTCGGTTATTTGAAATTCTAAAACAGTTGACTTGCAAAGCTTGGGAGACGATTCAAGCATTACAATTGAGTTTTAAAATACGAAAAGCTATCATATAGACATGCGTATATTTAAGAGATTTGATCCTAAATGTTATCTGAAAAACGCATATTTTTACAACGCTGACACAAATCTTTACTAATTCCAAAACTGCATACAAATTACAATCTTGTAGCTATAGATCTTAAGATCACAAAACTAACGTACCTATATATGAGTTTTGAAATGGCTGAATGAACACTAGGTGTACAATGCAGTTGTCTGCTTGCAATATTGAGCGGAACTAGCATATTAATCCAATACTTTTCTAAAGTCAATGCTACATCTGTTCCTCGTAAATGAGATTAAATACTTGCAGTATCCAATGTCAATGGTATATTTGGTTCACTTAAATCTAATGTCTATTTGCAGTATCTTAAGCCTATATACTAAAAAAAAGTTTTTCTTTTTCGAGTTCGTTTGGCTCTTCTACCCGACCAATTTTCATTATTGAGGTCTCAAATTGAAGGCATGCACGCAAAGATTTGCATGCATCGCCATGATTTGATTCATTTTTTAATTTAAGATTACTTGAATTTAAGATGTTTTTCACCAGTTATAATTATATAATCCTACTAGCTGACCCGGCGAACTTCGTATCGCCTAAGTTATAGGTTTCCCCTAAGACAGACCGATGGAAAGAAAGTACCGTTACGTTTAATTTTCAAGATGATCTCGTTCGCATCGCTCAATCACGTCCTGGTTGAAGTTCGTTCGCTACGCTCACTCACCTTTGGGTTGGAGCTCGTTCGCTACGCTCACTCACCTTTAGGTTGGAGCTCGTTCGCTGCGCTCACTTGCCTTCAGGTTAGCTCGTTCGCTACGCTCCCTCGCCTCCAGGTTGAAGTTCGTTCGCTACGCTCACTCACCTTTTGGTTGCAAATTAGCTGTTGTCATAAATGTAAAAGAAATAATAGTGCTGCACCCTGTTGGTAATCCTTGTAATTTTAATGCTATTGAACATCATAGAACAGCACTGAGCTATAATTCTAACTGGAGGTAGCACTGAATGTCAAAGATGCGTGTCGCCAGCCGCCATGTTTGCGTGAGGTGGGTGTCCATAAGAAGCCATATTATTGCTATAACTATTATTATATTTGGCTTAAAATACCTACTTTGTATGGTCACCATTTCAAAGAAAATTATTAAAGTATTAAAAGTATTCAAGTATGACAAAAATACTCACTGCTATACCAACCTAGTTATAAGAAGCCATGTTATTGCTATGGTAAGAAAACTTACTGCTATACCAACCTAACAAAATCAGCGACTCGCTTTTGACAGACTTCTGCCATGGCAGTGCTACCTCCAGTTATAATTTTAGCTCAGTGTAGAACAGAACCAACTTGTTTAATTGAAACAGCTGTTAAGATTCATTAAATCCATTTCTCATAAGGTTAACATGGGAAACTCCAGAGCCACTGGGGCGGAGCCCTTTTAAGAATTTCGAAACGGGAAATAGTTTACTTCCTATTCGCATACCTACAGAATTTACACACCAAATTTCATAACGATCGGTGGAGTCGTTCCGGAGGAGTTTGCAGACAAACACTGTGACACGAGAATTTTATATATTAGATATATTTTGGTGTAAGAACCTTCATTGAAATACCGGCTTTCTTTTAAGCTATTAGTTATTCAAATCGGACGAGTTTCAAGCAAACGCAAGGTGAACAACCAACATAAAAATTATTTTTCATAAGGATTTTCTATGATTACAAATCAATAGCTCCAGTATTGTTAATGTTTTTAATATGTTTTTGACTCAAAATAATCAGTATTTTATGGGCTTAAATTTGAGCTATTGATTCTTTAAATCAGTTAAGCTCAAGATACTGTATTACTCAATCAAAAATCATAAATTTAATTATTTCTCGGATAATATATTTATTTTAACGTTGCGGAGCAGCATGGGTCCTCTAGTTATATTAATGGAATTCCTAATTTCAGTACCTATTCGAAGTCTACATTATTGAATGGTACGTCTAGTTCACTAGTTCACATTAATGGAAAGTATACTCAACTGTAGGCCTATGCCTAGATTTGGTTCAGATAAATGGAATGGCTATTTGGATTATTTAAAGTCAATGGTGCATCAGCCTTCTTTCACACCAGCGCGGTGCGGGACGGTCCCGCACCGCGCTGGTGTGAAAGAAGGCTTATTCATTTTGTAGTAAATTATGCTCAATGATATCAATCTGATTGTTCTTCCCTTTTTCTCTGTACGGTATTTGCAATGTTAATGTGCTATTTAGATGATTCGTTGACTATCATATGTTGCGACTCATGTTTACCTTTTTATTGTTATCTCGCAAATAATGTCATGACAACCAATTAACCCAAAAGGCCCATGTTAAATTTCCAAAAGATTGAATTCACGTAGGGAAAAGCCCTGTAGAACGATTTGTACCATTTCAGATTTATACCTTCCCATGGTCGGTCCCTATGATTGTGCTAAATTTGGTGCAGATCACTTCAGCCGTTCAGGAGGAGTATTTGTAAAAAAAAGCAGGAGTGTAGTATAAGAGCTTCGCTTCGCCCCGCTCAATAAATCTTAGGGGAGCCTTTATAGGCTATCATTGATAGTTCTACATATCGATGTTTTCAAAACAAGGTTCTACTACTCTTTTGGGAACAAGGACACGGAACACTGATTCACTGATAACAAACTATCAAATAGACCTGTAGTTACGCGACTAGTTAGTTAGGTCAAATTGCCTCCAGACCCAGGAGTTACGGGGGAGTTAAGGGAGTAACAAGGTCACAGAGCAGAGGTCGGAGGTCAGAGGTCACACAATGTGAGGTCAAACGGACCATTAGTTTCTTTGACAGATCTCGCACATCCTGTGGCTAAGGCCTACTCCCAAACAATGACAAAGGCTGATTGCATTGTGATAAATTATTACTGGAATGCTGTTTGAGTGACTATTTCAAAATCACCTCAGATTAAATAATTCTTTTAGTCAAAATTAGAAAATGTTGGCTAATCTGCATAACAGACATATACTAATAATCTATTAGGTGTAATTTAAAATATGAGTAGCACAATAAATCGAGTAAAAATGATTTGATTTTGGTGAAATTTTGAACAAACAGGTAAACTTGCGTTTGCAAACGAGTTTACAACCCAGCACAATAGGACTATGTGAATGGCGTTTTATGTGGTTTTATAGAGTTACGGTAAAATAAAATTCCTATGTTGCTCTAATGAAAAGTAAGTAAACTGTTGTAACTTAGTAATTTTTCTATCTTGATAGAACTCTCAAACTCTCTCATTTTAGAAGAAAAAAGTTATCACTTTGGTGACCTATATTTCCAATACAACATATCCCTAAGCCCTAAGGTACCTATACATTTATACATGAGAAATCTAGATTTGTACAAAGGGAGTTCAGCACAAAGCACTCATAAAATCTCCATTTTCAACTACTCCTGCTATAAATAATTCATTCAGAATGAAGCCAAAGCTTTTGTGACCGGGCACTTGAGCTACAAATCACAGCTTGTGTCTGTACTGTTGCCAAAAAACAACCTGCTCTAAGAAAGCAATTCAAAAATTATTTGTTCGAAATTTTCTACCAGAACTACCTGCATAAAAGGTGTCGTTACTTGACTACTTTTTAGTCCGTTGAAATATAAAGAAATTTAGATCCGTTTGAAATCACAAGGGAATTTTGTGCAAAAGGCCAAATACGGAAGATTTAGCCTAGCTCCCATTATTGATGGGAATCTAAAGAAATGCAAGCACAATAAATTAAAAGTAAAACCTACTGGACTTAATGGCTGAAATTTTACACAAAAACAGGACATTGAACTACTTAGATCTACTCATCTCTTGACTGTATGAACCTCTTTCCATGGACATCAAGTTTCGAGCAGGTAAACATTGATTGGTCTTAATGGCAAAAAAATCCAAAATATTTATTCAGATTTATATTTAGCCAAAAGAAGTTTATTTATCCTACTTAAAAGTGAATAATAATTAATTAGGCTATGGGTCTCACAATTAACTTAATAAAAGTTACTTACCACAGATTTGATCAAGTTTTTATGGCAAAACGTTTAGGCCTACTGTAATTTAAAACGTAATGAAGTATATCAAACCCACCCCATTAAGAGGTTATAGACGGATTCAAAGTGGGACAAGTGAAAAGACAAACAAATAAAAGTAAATAGATCAGTAAAAGTTTAAAATTTAAAAGTTTTCAATTAAAAAATGTTTTTCAGTTTACGTTTTTGCACATCTCAACTCATTATGTAACTTAGCCCTGCATTGTGTTTGTCAGGCCGGATACAAGAATTAACCTTGCCACACCCCTCATACATAGAAGGTTCTGTTCATCAATGGTACCGGACATAGGCGGTTAGACCAGCACAGGGGCCATACTCCCCATACAAATTGGCAAAAACTATGCACATCTAAATTTACCCCTGAATATAAAAATACCGTACTGAATCCTTGATAATTAAAACATTTTGAAAATTATGTCTTCTTGATTGTACATGACCTGTACATAAAACTATATCAACTGATATTTTGCACTTAAAGGTAGCCTAATCTTGAAGTACCTATGCCACAGGCCCATGTTTTACGAATAAAACAGGCCAGGTTCTGCTGGGAAAAAACTTTCAAACTGCCAGTTAAAATTTTAAAATGTGTGAGTAAAACACAATCAATTTAAGGTTATTTTAAATTTGTAACTTTTAATAACTTTTAAGTGTCAAATAAGCAAAACATAGTGTGTCTAATGATACTTAGAAGAAGGCACGTGCAAGTTTAGAAAGGCAGGAATGTGCAACAAGTTTTTCTAAGAAACCTGACGCTTGATGCACACAGGCATGCACTTAGCTGACTAAGTATACTGTGCAGCCATCTGATAAACATTCACCTTGGTTATGAATAAAGGTAGGCTACAGAACTTATCAAGCTGTTAAAAATACATATAGATAATGCTTTGATAAAAAATTAATTTGTGCACTCCTATTTGCAACCACATAGGCCTCAGCTAAATAAAAATATGGGAAAACCCAATTTTTAACCAGATAAAACTCCCCCTAAAGTCCTTGTACCCATAGTCTGGCCATGCTGGTTTGCAAACTTGTTTGAATAAACGTACGTTTACACATCAATATCGGATCATTATTACTGGGTAGCCCAGTGGTAACACTACTCGCCTTTTAAGTAAAAGGTTTCCGGTTCAATCCTGAGTAAAGTATAAATGTACCCTAGCTTTTTGATCGTTCGAAACTGAACCCAGCTGTTCTTGATAATTGGACTTTTAATAAATGGTCCTGACTAATGAAACAGCTGATCTTAGGCAGTATCAAAGCTACACAGGTCATCACACACCATTCTACACTACTCATCCTGCACTCATATTTGGGTTAAAATACGCACATAGGCGGTGTCCGAAATTCCAAATTATAATGATATAATATTGAACCGTAATTTATAATGCTGCATCGGTCGTCGGAAACTGGCATTCATCAAATTCTAACTTGATGTAAATAAAAAATGAGAATAAAATAACTAACTTAGGCAATTCTAATTTAAGTAAGTTTACCCTATTTATATTCATTCATGTTGAAACTTTGATGTCTGACTCCATCGTAGGCTTTCAACGATTGTAAATTTCTCTCGATAATTAAAGCCTGAGTAGAAAGTTTGAGTTTTGGTTAGGTTAAGTTTGACCATCAAACGAATCATAATTTTATTGTTAGATAGCCTGATTCAATCACAGAGCAGTTCTTATATAATGCTCTGTGGATTCAATGGAATCAAAGATAAATAGGCCCTATCAACGTTTTAAAGTTTTTGCTTTTAAGAGAAACATAAACATTAAACTATAAATGGGTAATTTTGTTTTTGTTGTTGGATATAATAATTTCCGGAGCTGTTTCAGCTAACTTTAGCTCATTTTACGCCATAGAGTGATATTTACGTTTGTGTTTTGTACTTATTTTTATGTTAAGCTTATTTTGAGCTTAAGTGACCAATCCAAACGATCCAAATTTTAAAGAATATGATTACGATGTTGGAAAGACATAAGTTACTTTTTTATTCTATGCTCTGTGCTTTTAATCTTCCTGCGTAGGCTTTTGCAGGCAGTGTCATTGAAATCCATGGTGATGGTTTTCGCTTTAACCGCGTTGACAACCATGGATTTCAATAAGTTACTCTTGAAAACAATAACTTAGTATAAAAGTGATCATGATGAACCTGAAAACAGTATTTACGTAACTTAGGCCTAGTGGAAGTCTTGGTGGGGAATGTGGTTTGAGGATATGTGAGTAGAACTGAGTGGTTTAGATTTACCTACTTCAGAGTGATAAGATACATTTTGATGGATAAAAATCAAACAAGCGAAGAAATAAGGTCGACAGATATTATATTCTTCTGCCGCCCACAAGAATTACTGTGAAGATTATTGGCAAAGTTCAAATTTTGTTCCGCTACGGGCGGGAAATAGATACAGTATATCTGTTCACTTCGCTTTGTATTTGGCCCTAAGACAGATATACAGTAGGCCTAGATCTGTCATAAATCATATTGAATTAAGCTATGGTAGCCCAATTCAAATTCAACTTTTGTACAAAAATTAGTTCAGCGCTAAGGAAAATCGGTCAAATATGCATTACAGGGTTTGCACGTGATTTTTGAAACTTTTTTCATTCTACTCAAAATTCAATGCTGATTTCGAAAATGACGTTCTTTTTCTGCAGAAAACAACCATAACGCGGAAAAAACTACCAACATTTTTTTTTTACCAAAACACATCATGCTACCACTAAAACTAACCAGAATATTCAGCAGATCACAAATATTCAAGAATTTTTTGGATTCAACGACAAATAAGCGAGATTTCCGAAAATCTGCAATGCTGTCTAGCTCAATTGCGAGAGATTGGAAATAAAATCTTTTACTGATGCAAATAATATTAAGCAGTGGTTTGACTTCAATTTACTGAACCTCAATCCCAACAAAACTGAATTGCTCCTTTTTTTCAATCCAAGGCAATCCTTCTACAAACATCCTTCTAGAATATGTAGAGGCAAATATTTACTGTAGACTTACACTGGGATGATGTAATTTTTATATGTCTACTTACGGAATTTTTAACGCTGAATCCAAATGCAATCAGTTTTTGTCGGAGAGATTCCTAAGTGGCCGTAAAACGACGAAGGTTAGGATTACGAATCTAAGGATAATTGAGCGGTACTGAAGGTAATGGTAACATGGCGTGGTCTGGACGGGTCCGTACTGAGTGAGGAGTGAGGACTGAGTGAGAAGAGCAAGCCTAGCTTGCTATTACTGATATTTTAGAATAAATTATATTTTGTTTTATAATTTATGATCATGTGATTTATAGTTTGTATCATAGTTGATTTGTTGTATTTTCAAAACAGCACCAAAGTCCATTTTCTTTTAAAAATCTTGTTACCTATTGCATGTTGTAACTCTGATTTTGCTCTCATGGCGTCGTGTGCGGTTTTGTCTGTTTAGTATCGAATGTAAACAACTGACGGCTGTTTCTACTCCACAAACCTTCCACCCCTCTTAGTGTTAGTCGCCACTACAACTTGGACTCGTCCATACCTCAAATATGATAATAAATCTACAAAACTGAAGCTTAATATTAATTTATTTAACTGTACGGCCACTTAGGAATCTCTCCGACCAAAACTGTTTGCATTTTTGGATTCAGCGTTAAAAATACCTACTGTAAGTAGTAGACATATCCAAATTAAATCATATCCCAGTGTAAGTACGGTAAATAATTACCGATGTAGAAATTAAGCCCCCAGACAGTGTAAAATTTCTTGGTCTAATAGGCTATTAGACAAAATCCTTTGATTTCATGACCATGTAGACAATGTATGCATGAGAGTCGGGTCTGGCATCTTCCTTTTAAGGCAACTTGCACATTTCTCCGATCAGAAAGTCCTTCTGACAGCCTATTAAGGTGTAATCTTCACTCATTTGGTCTACGCAGTACATACCGACACAAGGATGCGAGAATGATAGAACTAGATTTTTATTTCGACTCCAAAAGAGAGCAAATCGAACTAACTTAGGTATCTTTAAAATCAGTCCAAGAACTTCTTGTGCAAAGATGTCTTTTTGTGTTCTATTTTGAAATGAAATGAAAAAGTAATGAAACACTATTTCCAGGCTGTGTTTCGGATTTTAACTTTTCCTTGTTTATAAATTCTTGAAACACTCTCCCTTTTTACAAACAACTTCTCTATCTTTGCAACCACAAGATCTTGCCACTTGTGTGAACCTGGCAATAACTCGGCAATAAGTAGTGCACGCGCCATAAAAAATCTATTGCTGGCCGTTTTGGAGCAAAATACGTCCGCGATCCATATTACCAATAATGCCAACAGATAGAGGACACTTTAACGGACACGACAGTATCAACATTATGTACCTGGGGAGTAGAATAAGGGGGGTAAAATCAGCAATAAGTTGTGCGCGCGCCCGCTAAAATCTATTGCCGGCCGTTTTGCGGCAAAATACGTCCGCGATCCATATTACCAATAATGCCAACAGATAGAGCACACTTTAACGGACACAACAGTATCAACATTATGTACCTGGGGAGTAGAATAAGGGGGGTAAAATCAGTAATAAGTTGTATGTGCGGCCAGTAACATCTACATTAAACAACTAATACAACTAGTACCTAATAGTAAAAGTAGTTCGTAAGGAGCATAAAATAAACAACCAGTCTTCAACAAGTGTCAACAAAACAACAACAAGTGACAACAAGTGTCTTCTATCTGTTGGCGTCATCGGTAATATGGATCGCGGACGTATTTTGCCGCAAAACGGCCGGCAATAGATAATAGCGGCCGCGCGCACAACTTATTGCTGATTTTACCCCCCTTATTCTACTCCCCAGCTACCGGTACCTAATGTTGATACTGTTGTGTCCGTTAAAGTGTCCTCTATCTGTTGGCATCATGGGTAATATGGATCGCGGACGTATTTTGCCGCAATACGGCTGGCAATAGATTTTAGCGGGCGCGCGCACAACTTATGGCTGGAGTTATTGCCAGGTTCACGCCAATGATCTTGCCCATTCTCTGCGAAACAGCCTCGATCTTCAGATACCTAAGCATTCTACCGTACCACTTTTATAAAAAAAATCTATAACGGAATCCTGCTCATCAATGCTTTGCCAAATCATCTAAAAATTGAGTCAGGTCCTGTAATAAAAGTAAAAAAAATCCCTGGAAATTACTAGGTAACATCCTAAATGCTACTGCCATGTAGTGAGTTTATTGCTGACGTGCATTTCCAAACAAAATAGTACTAAAACACACAGTTTTAAAATGGGGATATTATCTTCCTCAAACTATTACCGAAACCGTCAAGAACGGAGTAAATAAACAAAACAGGTACTTACACCAGCTTGAGGCAGTACGCCCAAGGAATGCACCTGTTTCACGGTTGTATAGAAATCTTTTCACTTTCACGCTTGTTGGCTCTTTAAGAGGCATATTATATGGATTCACCTGTTCAATCATAGGTTCTTTCGATTTGGACATTTTCCTCAATTACTTCTATCACTTCACAAAAACAAAACAACACAACAATCAGCGACCAACGTGCGATTTGATGCCCAACTGTGAAACGAAAGTCGAAACGAAACAGAAACAAAACAGACGCTTGATCGTGTCGGACTGACGCTCCCACACAACTTTTTTTCTCCTTTCTCGCAGTAAATGCAGCAAAATAGCTGTTGAAGTTGGTTTTAGTTCAGGTAATCTCCGCTGCAGGTCAACGGATAGAGCGCTAGCAACTTCGATAGGCAATTTCCATCACTGATTATAACATGTTTCACTGTCAATAATTATGATTGTTTATTACTTGTTGGTTTTGCAAATTTATTGAATGTTTTGAAATAAACCTGCTACTGTATTAAGGTCGTTAATAAAAAACAACTGTGCACCATGAAATTAGTAAATGTTTCTTGGAGTTACATAATGTTTCTGAACATAACTTACGAGTATTTCATGCTCAAACTTTACAAACACTCAACTTTATTACAAATTTGCGGTACGTCCATACCTTTAGTTTAAGGCCAAAATTATGAAAATCGGTCGGGTAGTTAAACTCGGGGGTTAAACTTTACCATTAATATTACTGAGTAAAGTGGTGTATGGATTTTATAACCATTATTTTACTAGAGACCGTTGTATTTAACCACAACGGGCCCTGTTGCTAGTTATTGATATAAAACTAAAAAATAATACTCCTATCCATCCCATAATATGACCATAACTAACTGTGAAACTGTTGTGTCTGCAAGTTCTATAATTTGAAATTAGCTGAGTGGAAACAGTGCTCGTCAAGTCAAACTTAGTACAGTAGTCGGATATGAGGTTAGATCCTTAAAAAGGTCAGTAGTTTGAGCTGAATAAGATTATTGGGCTTTTCATAAAAATGGTGTTGTGTAAACATATGACTGATTTTGATACGTACCAAACCTCTAACCCAATACAGTATTTATTTCGTGCTTTCTTTATCTTTAGCTCATTCCCACCCAAACCATAGTCTTTTTCTTGTGGTGCCTTGGTGTTGTATAGCCTAAATAATAATGATCTTTATCTAGACAGTTATACATTACCTAGTTACATTTTAGTTAATTTATCTGTTAAATTAAGATGATAACTCTAATTACTGCCATTGACTATACATCTCCCTTAGGAGATATATATAATCAATGCAACAACAGTAACTAGCAAAGGCGGCCGTGGTGTTTTATACGCTACATGGCGAGGAAATGCAGTTAGCATTGATGTGGAAATGTCAGGGGAAGAAAACGAACGAATAATAATAATTGTACAAAAAGTGTTTGTTTACTTGGCACTGGCAGTGTTTGTTTATTATTGTTTAACCTGTTTGTTTAATTTACTGATTCCTGTTCCTGATTCTAAATCTAAATAAATACTAATGGCTTTGCTATTGCTTAGAGGAATGTAGGTTATGTACACTTTTATAATTTAAATTTCAATACTTTCTAAGAAAAAGTTACATTTTATTCTTCACTGCCCTAGGTTAATTTATCGTAACAATGGTATTTCCATTTCCATTAGGGAGGTTGCTTGTGATACTCATTAGCATTTTAAAGGTGTTCTGTTTAGCTCAAGAGACAAACTATACTTTAAACAAAAATGGATACATTGTTTACTGTCCCTGTATGGGTGAGTTAATTATTTTGTTATAGTCTTAAGCTATACCGTAATTTAAATTACCAAGGCTAATTCCAGTTCAGTGATTTGAGTGATTTCACTGTGTGCCGGCCACTCGTGGGAAGGGCGGAAAACTCAATAAGGGAGGGCCGTTAATTCTTGGTTTACCGGTATTGTTTTAACAATAGCCTACACCATTTTACAATAAATACATAAATGACAAGCTACATGACAGTAAATTACTTCTAGGCCTATTTAAAAAAAGAGAAAAAGATGACAAAAACCCTTTTGCTGCTAAACCTATATTATCAATTATAACTACAGTAACTTAGACTTCCTCTTCCTGGGTACCTTTTAACCAGACATCGGTATAACCGGACTACACTCGGCGGATATGACATCTCTTTAACCAGACAATTTTAAGGTTTAACAGTACCTAGCCTACTAGATCGCCTGGAAGTGGGCTGCACTGAAACGACTATTTATTCTCAAAAACTCCTGGGCTATAGGCCTAACCGTTCTCATGGGAAAGATTTGAGACCAGTGATCACATGTCTAAATAGAATGCTCTCCTAATTTTAAGTCGAATATCACAGTAAACGGTCTGTTTTAACAAGTTTTCGGGGACGTCGGTTTAACCAGAAAACCCGTTATCCGGACTTGCCTCGGTCCCGAGGAGTCCGGATAAGAGGGAGTACCCCTACTATAGGCCTAAGCACTGAACACCAAGTAAAAAGTTTAATTTTTTGAGTGAGTGTGTGCTTTTGAGGTATTTTAACCAAAATAGGCCTACGAGTGAAGGATTAGCGTAAAAGGGTGTGAGATAATCCGTGTAGCTTTTGATCCTGTCTATGATGACCTGTTTCTTCAGTTAGGATCATTTAAGATAAAAAGCCCCATGATTAAAAACAGCTGGGTCTAGTTTCAAACCATCTAAAAGCTAGGTTTAAGTTATTAAGCTAATTTTTTCTCAGAATCCAACTGGAGTCCCTTTGATTGTTAGGCAAGCTCCATAGCAACTCAGCTACCCAGGCAGTTAAGAGTACAAGCATAACTAAAACAGATTCATCTTTCGGGAATGACAATTAACTTACGCTGACATGATTATCAGATTAGGAATGAACAGAAAACATCAAAAAAGATAATATGATAAAACATTTGTCATGACCTATCAAAACAAACACTTTACCGGTACCTTCTCCAACATGTAGGCCCCTAACTTACTTCAAAATAACTTCTTGATTAGCATTGTACATGTTATTAAATCAGCTGAAAAAAACAAAAAAGATGTACATCTTATAACACTTGTAATAATATGTTTAGTACACTTGTACTGTTGAATCACAAGACGGTAAATCCTCTACATATATAAGATGGTATTGGTGATCAATTTTGATTGGACACTCCAATCATCATCAGACCCAATAGGCAAATTACAAGAATGTAAATGGCGTCCCTTTATACAATTGGCTACCGGAGGTAGGCTACCGGCCAATAAGTATTTATAAGTGTAACTGGAGTCAAAATCCACTTGTTCATTAATGAGCGTAGCCTATTTCTATGTTTACATTTTTCTTGTAAATAACTTAGGCTATAAGTTACAGTTATTCCCAAGCATTCATCAAATTTCCTTTCTTACAATTGTTTAAAATTGTCTCCCATTATCCTTAAAAATGGCCATATTATAACAAGTGTTGTGCAAATTTTGATCTGTTTCTGTTTTGTTGTTTCTCCATGCAGATGTGTGGTTTTTGAAACTTTTAATAGAGTTTACAGTTTGTCCGGTAAACATGATCACAATTGTTACAATTGATTTTGTAGATGCCTGTAGTGTGAAATGGGCCAAGCACATATCTCAGCTTGTATCTGGTTAAAAGCAGCTGTGTATAATCTTGTGTAAACTTATTTTTCAGCTTAAAATTGATTACAGTTTTATTTTTTCAGGCCGGTTTGGTAACCAAGCTGATCACTTTCTTGGTGCGTTGGGATTTGCAAAAGGCTTAGACAGAACGCTAGTACTCCCCCCTTGGGTTGAATACCGATACGGTGAACCTAGATCTGTAAGTAATTGTCTAAATTTCCTTAACATTCATATTTCCTTACTATTTATTTGTTTTTATTTCAAAATTTATATCTAGGCTTAATTTAAAAAAGATTATACAGAAAAACAGAATAAATCTATTGTAAATAGATTGTAGGGTATATTGTATAGGGTGAGGTGGGGTAAGAGCATAAATGGGGCAAGAGCATACGAGGTATCTCAATCGCTTACGTTTTGCCCTACAGTACCGGGATTTGCAACAAAAGCTTCATTTTTTATCATTCTTCATGTACATTATAGGCCTAAAGCTATATTTCCATGGAATAATTTAAATATGTGGAATAAACTTTTCAAAGATCATGTAATTCTTCCTCCAAGGGAAAAATTGTATAGGTTTTTTAAAATATAACAAAAAAGTAAAAAATTGTATTATTATTATTATTATTAGGCCTATTGGTTTATTTTGAACAGTTTTAAGTGTACTTTTCAGTCATGTTTGGATTTAGTTTCCATCTATTATAGTTTAAAAATTAATGGGCGTTGTGCACTTGCCCCCTATTTTTGTTGATGTGGGGCAAGTGCACACACCATGTGCAACACACATGTGTAAATATGAAAAATAAGTGACTTTTAGAGTGAGTAAGTGTTTTTTATAACTTTATTTTTAACGTAAAAACAGTTTTCATGTTTGAAAAGTTATAAGGACACTTAAGAATACCCATTTTTATCAAAACTATTTATTTCCACTACCAGGAGATGGATTAACCCAATTTGGTAAGTGAAATAAAAATTACGTTTTTAAGCATTTTTAAAAACAAGATTTCTTGCCTTTGAAAAAGTTCGTATCTCAAAAACCGTAAGAGATAATTCAGTTCTGTAAAAAGTGTTAGAAAGCTCTCAAAAAGTTCTATATGCTCTAACCCCCACTGTTTTCCTAATACACTTACCATGGGATATAGAGACAGAAAATGCACTTGACCCACTATTTGGGGCAAGTGTATACACTGGGTAGAAAAAATTAAAAAAAGAAAAATTATAAGAGTTTTATTTTTTATTTTTTTGAAAATTTCAAGACTAATAGAGAACATTCTTGAAAATGCATGGTAAAAATATGAATTTTCTACCATTAAAAATTATGTGCTCAGACCTGGTCAAAGTTGAACTTTTGATTTTACGTAGTGCACTTACCCCACCTCACCCTAGGGTATATGTTTAGATTTTTATCCAAAGGATAAAGTAGAGAGGGCCTTGTGACCCTAACTTTGCCTGTGTTAATAAAACAATTATCATTTCATTTCAATAACATTCATGAGGGGATTAAAAAAAAAGTCAAAGACAATATTCATCCATCTTTAGATTGGTATCCAAGAATGGACGAATAATTGTCTTTTAACATTTGTTACCTACCTAACTTGCTTTTGAGCACTTCCAGATAGTAGAATATATTTACTGTATACGGTATTTGTAAACTTGCCCATGTAGTTCTGCAACCACCACTACTGAATGCATGAAAGCTTGTTGAGTCTTAAGCAGTAATTCATATGGTACCTACTCGTATCTAGTTATTTATTCATATGGCATGCACGGTAGTTTAGACTTGATAACTGAAGTAAGCATATGTCATGAAGTAAGTTAAAAAATAAAATACTATAAAATATGCAATATTAGCTCTGGATGTAAACTCTGTTCACAAAATTTAGACGGTTATAGGGGAAGAAATGTATCCCCTCCATGTCCATACTACTATTAAAATATAGCTCAACAGCTGAGATTTGTCAAAACAAAACGTCAAACAGCTGCAATATACATTATCTAATAAAAAGTGGTGGGGGTTTCCCTTCAAACCTTACATTTTGTGAACGGACTATTATAAAAGATGAGGCTTGTTCTATTTTACTGAAAAGTAAAAATGAACTCTTTGTAGTGTGGTAGATATGAGGCTGTTCTAAGTCTATTGCTTAGTGCAATTTTGTTCTTTGATTGATGATTTGAGGTAAATTAAATCATAAACATTATTAGGGATAGTTTAATGTGCCACCACAAACACTCACCAACAGAGCATTTAGCCTATTTTGTATAAATTGTAGCTTGTGCGTAATAAAGACACAATGGCCTTGATAGATAGAGATAGAGATTTACCAATCATATTTTTTGTTCCAGATCCAAGTTCCATTTGATACATACTTTCGAGTTGAACCACTTCAAGATTTCCATGATGTTATAACTATGGAATATTTTATGAAACATATTGCTCCGATCATATGGCCCCCTGAAAAACGAATAGGTAATGTTTTCTAAAAGTCTGGTAGTTTTTTTCAACTACAACTATCCAGGACTGTATTTCCCTAACGGCGGTTGCCAGGGGCCTCGACCTAAGAGGTATCCTCACTTGGGGCCTCAAAAGATTTGTTTTCTTTTGTAAAATGATTTTCGCTGATAGCTTACCTATTTTGTTAGAGTTAAGGGGTAGGATTTTTGAGGCGAGCTTTAATTCTTGCAATCTCGGAAAGGAAAGACACTGTGAAGATTGTCCGATCAAAAATCACGATTTTACAGTGATCATGGGTGACGATAATCAAGTATCCGTGAAAAATGTTCACAATTCTTCCAAAACTAAAGAGACGTTCTTGATTTTGCTGCAACTTTTGCGGAGTTTTGTTCCCGCAAACGTGAAATATGTGACGATTTCGCCGATATTGTATTGTAAGAGACAGTAATTTCTCCACGATGGCACAAGATTTTCACCCTTCCTCCCTCCCATATAGTAGACATGGATGATTCCTGTGGTACCACAGAAGATGTCAACAATATCGTCATGACCGAAGATTACGTGGTTCATGAGTTTGTCATGGACAAGGGCAATTTCGTTAATTTTATATATTTTCATACTTTTGGCCTGAAATCATGTCTGGTCCGCAAAAGTTACCTCTAATAGTACCTATTATTGACAAAAGAAATTGAATAATTTATTAGCTAGTGACCTAGGCTATTCCAAGGTCTATTCGTGATCTGATCGTTGAAAACAAAGTGTCGAGTTCATTCAGTTGTATCAACATAGAGGGGCCTCTCTGGTGTAAGCCGCCGAGAGTCACATCAATTCAAAATGTGGGCCTGCAACTATCCCAGACCACCTATTATTGAAGAGACAAAACTTAGTAGCCTATCTGTTTGATTAACTTATTAGAATTATCACCAATATTTTATGACTTTTTGTGTTATCTATACTATCTTGTAAACAGAGTACAAGAGTGTTGGTGTAGGATTAAACAAATGTTACAAAATCAAAGTACATTAACCTTTGGTTTTGTTAGCATCTCAAACTGTAAAGAAAAAAGGAACAGGATGATTCCTTGGCATATCAAAAAATGTGAAGCATTAGGACCTTTTCTCTTTAAAATTTGTTAAGTGTTCTTTGCTTCTTTCAATAAAAGGCTGCTGTTTAATAACTACTGGTTATACTTTGCCGATACATAAAAAATGTGTTGTCATTATATTGACATATATTTTAAGTCCCTATAAGAATATCGATATATTCTCGCTTTTCGTTTTATATCGCTTAAATTCATACAATTGAAGCAATAGTATCTCACAGATAATATCTGCTTATTTAGACAATGTAATGAAAAAATTAAAAAAGGTTTTTATGTACTGTACGTGCTGATATGAGGGCACTATACGTCACAAATTTGTGTACAGTATTTGTGTTTGGCTACATCTAAGGATGGAATGCAATGACATGTTGTTTGTTTAGCGTTCTGCTATGTTGCGAGAGGGACTAACAACGGTTGTAATGCAAAGGAGGGGAATCCGTTTGGACCGTTCTGGGACACTTTTGATGTGGACTTTGTAGGCTCTGAGTTCTACAGCCCCTTGCATTACGATGTCCATCACGCCAATATGGCGGAGAGATGGCACGAGAAGTACCCTGCTTCTGAGTGGCCAGGTAAGCTTTCATTGGATCATCAAGTTCACGATACGTTTGATTAAAGTGTTTCATGCATCAAAAGCGAGGTCTGCTGCTTCTGGCAAAATTAAAAGCTTTATGCTATTATAGTTTCAAGCAAAGTTTTAATTTCTTTACATTATTCTATAAGTGTAAATTTTATTGTAAGTTGTGTATGTTGGAAATCTGAATTTTATCCAAGCACTGAACAGTCTAGCTTAGGTAAAATTCACTGCAAGTTTTGCCAGAATTTTATTTTCAGGGGGAATCTTACTATATGATTTGTGGGAACAAGGCAAAAACATCGTACATATTATTTGTCAATAACAGAAAGAGTAGGTCCACTATAAATGAATTGTAGATGAGATAAACTTATGAGTGTTAGAAATAGTATTTGGCTGTCATTTTCAGAATCTTTTTGAAAAAATATAGAGTCTGATTTAGTGGGTTTAATTCACTAGGCTATTGTTAAAGCTGTTGTGGTAGTCAACCTGATTTAGTTTAGTTACATTTTTGTGCGTAAATAAGCTTGATAAAGTGTAATTTTGTTGTTTTGTTTCAGTACTTGCATTTGCTGGTGCACCAGCTAGTTTTCCAGTACAAGCTGAAAACCGAGATCTTCAAGCGTACTTGAAATGGAGTTTGACACTTGATGAAGCAGCTGACAACTTCATTAAAACCAAACTGCCTAAAGGCGGCTTTATTGGAATTCACCTTCGAAATGGCATTGATTGGGCAAGTTATCAATTTGTTTTAAAATCACAAACAAATACAATGTTTTTTTTTAAAGATGCTAACATTTAATAAAAAAATACCTTTCAATCAGATAAAAAAATATAAAGTCAAATAAAAAAACATTTAAACACTTTCTGGCAGTGATCTACTTGACAACCTTGAAACTACATTCATTGTGAAAATACTCGCATAATCCAGACGAATCGTCTACTTAGAGAAAATTAAGAGTGACTTTCTAAACATATTTTACTCTTTCAAATAGACAGATTTTGTATAATGTTGATGAACCTATTGGAATGTAATTAAATAATGTCAAACTTATAGGGTTGTCTCTGTAACACCCCTTATCCAGCTGTCCGACTGAACCAATTTTTACTATTCATTTTACTTCATTTTACAAATTATGATCAAGCCAGTGAACACTTATGGTTACGATATAAGTGTTTTCGTTTAGGGCTTCGCCCCATTGGGTTTAATTTCTTTCTTTCTAGAGTTAGTTTTCATAGATCCAGTGATGCCAACCAACTTTCTTCATAACTGGTTCAAAATGTATTGTAATTTAAAAGCTCTTCATTCAATTGAAACTTTAATCTCAGTCAGATAGTAAACAAGAGGGAAGAGACAAAACAGTTTATGAAAATTTAATTTAAATAGCCTACTTTTTTAAACTGTGACCTAATTGAGGTAGGAAAATCACTCTTTGTGGTGAAGGTCTAAAATTAACAAATTTATTTTAAATTAGTAAAAGTTTTATTTGCCTAATGCACTGTCAAACCCAATCTTAAAAAGGTAAATGGGTATTACACTGCATTCATTTTTCCTTGGAAAACAAGTTTAGATCACAATTAATATGGAAAATTTGTAACGGGTCCCCTTTGCTATACGTATTGTTTGATTTAAAATGAACTAATTGTGAAGCAAGTGCTTTTTTGGATAAACTGTTTGTCTAGCTTATGGTTTGTGTTCTGGTGGTTACAGGTACGAGCGTGTGAACACATTAAAGTCAGCCCCCACTTGTTTGCATCACCACAGTGTCTGGGGTACCGAAATGAGTTTGGACACGCAACACAGGAAATGTGTTTCCCCAACATAGAACTTATAGTCAAGCAGCTGAAACGGCTAATCCGCAATTCCAAAAACGTCTCGTCGATATTTGTTGCTTCAGACAGCAATCATATGATTGGCGATTTGAGTAAAGCTTTGAAAAAGGCGGAGGTAGGTAAAATAGAATATAATGTGGTAGGATTAAAATTATATGAACTATTTCTCAGTTATAAGGTACGTTGGGATAATTACTTTACCTACTACATTAATACCTACTACCTTTACCTACTACTTTAATCGAAGAAATGTTTTGAAAAATAACATATGTGTGCAAAACTTTTTATTGAATAAAATTAATAATTTATCCTAGAAGATACTTTAATTTTGTCGATGTTGATTTAAATGTTGTAAACAAAGTGTTTCAATACATCCAGTATTGCTAAAAAGTATTTAAGTATGTAAAAAGTATGTCTCCTTGTACCTGAAACAATTGACAGTAAGAATGCTGCTAGTAGTACCTATTTCCTGAAAAAGGTAACAGAAAGAGTATAGGTTATGCTATTTTATAAACGTTTAAACAAATGATCGTAGGTATAGTAGTGTAAGCAACTTGCGTCATTAACTTAGGTAAACTGCTTGGCATTTTTGGGTTGAAATAACTTCTTTCACTATGTATGGAAGTAGTCCTAAATAAAATATTCTGCATCAAGCTCCAGGATTCGTATTCATGCCGAGCATACTTACACTTAATTCTTTGTTGTAGGTTACTGTTCATAGACTGGAAGAAAACAACCCTCACTTAGATTTGGCTATTTTGGGCCGAGCAAACTACTTCATAGGAAATTGCATCTCATCTTTCTCAGCTTTTGTGAAAAGAGAGCGAGATGTTCGCAAGTTTCCCTCTGCCTTTTGGGGATTTCCTCCTCCTAAAAAGACTGCATCACACGATGAACTTTAAATCTAAGTCTTAAGCTAAGTTTAGAGTCAATCACATAATAAGATGTACATTAGATCTTTGGTATGACATGCTTGCTCACTTCAAAATGTATATTAAGCCATGATGTACAAGTTGATTAAGCCACATTTTAGTCAATCTGTAATTAGTTTTTCTAACTATTTTAGTATTTCATATCTTTAGGTAGCTCATGCAGATTAGCTGTAAAAGAGTATTACTCACTAGGATATATGTTATCTAGTGCTAATATTGTTGTAATAGTAACGGTACAACGGAGACACTTACCTCCACTACCAGGCTTTCAAAGGTGCCCTAGCCTTTGAACATAACGAGTCAATCCTCCTTAAACTCTGTGATCTGACCAAGGTTTTTGATGTGGTGTCCCATGAGCTACTGATACGCAAACTAGCAAAGTATGGTGTGGGCTGAATTGTGCTGAACTCCCTGTCCTGTTATCTGGCAAATTGCAGGCAAATAGTTTCAATAATTGGGGCCTTCTCTTGCATCAGGTGTATCTCACATGGAGTGCCACAGGGCTCGGTGCTCGGCCCTCTCCTTTTCAGTGTGGTGGTGAAAGACTTAAGGCTAAATGGCTCCACCCTCTTCTTTGCTGACGACACCACCCTGATATCTAGAGGAAGCAACATTGAGCAACTGCATATTGAAGCTGACCATCTTTTGGAGCTGGAAGAACTGGTTTACAGCAAACCGCCTGAAATTAAATGCAGCCAAAACTCAGTCCTTGCTCTGCACACTGAAGCCACTAAGCGAAAGGGATGAGGCGGTTAAACTTCTAGGTTTCTGGTTGGATCCCAAACTCAGCTGGAGGTCACAAATTGATATGGTATGCGCACGGCTAGCCTCCTAAGAAAACTTCGGAACATCATCCCGAAACAATTCTTGATAACTGTGTACCATGCTCTGTTTCATAACCATCTTATGTACGGCTTGGTACTTTACGGTCATTCACCAGCAGCACAGGACATATTATTGCTTCAGAAAAAGAGCTGTAAGAATCATAATGTCAGTCGACTACAACGAATATTGTAGGCCCCTTTCTAAAGACCTGGGCAATGGGCATTCTTACAGTCTTTAGTCAATACGTATTGAACATCCTAATACTTCTGAAAGAGAATGTCCATCTGTTCGACCGCAGAGATGACACTTGGCAAGCGCTTTACCTAGACATGCCGCGATGTCGTCTCACCCGCACCCTCAAGAACTATCCCCGCTATGCCATCTATATATATAATTCTGTAAGACCAAATTTTTACCAAAAAATTGTGGACGTCTGGTAAGTTGCAGAAAAGTGGGAGAGGTCTTAAATTAAAGGTCTTAACCCCAGGGACTCGGTGAAAATAGGAGAATTCCCATAAAGTTACCAGAAAACGAGATATAACGTAAAATATCCACCATAAGAAATGCATGGGGACTGAAAAACGTCTGCATTCTATCAGCTGTTACTTATTTATTTGCAATGTTTACATTTATTCCGAAAGTCAATGTTGGTAAATAATGTTTCAAAATGAATTGAGTTTAATTTTTTTGTTTTCCGTTTTTATAATGAGTGAAGTAACTAGACAGGGTAAGGGAAGACCTGCAAGCCGTGGAAGAGTGTCCAGGAATTCAACAGACTTAAGACATGCAAAAGAGAACGTCATGTAGGGCCTAACTGTGAAAGAAATCTAGAAGCTGTTTTACAACCTGTATTTAGAAGAACGCTGGAAAATGAGTGTTGTTTCTCACAATCTAGGTCCTCTTAAAGCACTTGCATGCATTGTGGTGCGTTTCACTTCGCAGAGGAGGCCACAAATGGACATTTCAACGCATGTTGCCACAATGGACATGCCACAACCACAAGTAAATGACAAACTAAAAGAACTGTTTTTACATGATTCCAACTTCATAAAAAACATAAGGCTATACAACAGTGCAATGGCTTTTGCGTCGCTTTCCGCTCCACAAAAAGAGATTCCGGGAAATAGGACTTACTGTCTTAAAACTCAGGGACAAATTCATAGATATTTTTGACTTACTACCGCGAAATGGGGAGTTTCCTTCATAATAATTAATAATAATTTTAACCTTTACAATTGGTTCTCAAAATGGAAACTATAACAGAATTGGTAAGGTTACAAAACAAATCCTCAATTTTAAACTAGAAAAGATGTGCAATGTTTGGCTGTATGATTTCAGCTTTGATTCGTCGTTCTCCGCGGGCTCAGGCCAAACCGTGTGCACGTTTCCATTTGTTAATATTTTGTGTTATTGATTTAATCATGATTTTACAATTGTATTTCATTGACACATCAGAAGCAATTAATATACAACTCCACGGAAGGAAAACCAAGATATAAAACAAGAAACACAGTTAATTTTAAGTAACATAAAATTGATAATTTTAAAAACATATTTCGAATTCGTCTTTTTATGTATGGTTTTTTATTGTAGTCTAAATTAGGGGTTATGGCCCCTACAGGCCACTAGTAAGGCTAAAAACACCTTGCCGGATAAGGTGCGGGACATGAACATCACCTCTTTCAAAGCGGCAATCCGAAACAGCTTAGTAAATAGGCCACTATACTCGCTGGAGGAGCTGAGTGAAGTGCCCCTAAAAGTTACTTAGAAGCCATCCCCTAAAAATTTGTAACTCGTCTTATTAACCGCCACAGCCTGGTAAAGAGTTGTATGTATGTAAATAGTAGTGTTATATTTTTTAAATGTATATATATTGAAGCGGTCTATCCGACATTGTCGGTCAATGACGTAGCACACAAGTATTAAGTAAGGTAATGATTGTAATGATATTTTTTATGTAACTCCATAATTATTGTTTGCTTTCAGTAGTAATAAACTGCTTATGTTTTTAATATTTAGGCTAGGCCTATGCTTTCTACAGAGGTATAGCTAAGAGTATGGCATACACCAAAGATAATGAAACAAGATTTTGATGCATTTTAAATTAGTTCCTTATTTGGTATTATAAGTTTATTTCAAAGGTGCACCAATGTGTGAAAGAATTTAGAAGTTTAAACCTCAAAACTGTTTAATCTCTTATTGGTCAAACCAAAGTCTTTTTGGTCTTTGGTCCTATTGGTTTAATCATTAAGCTAAATCAGCAGCGTTAAGCAGCAAAAATGTTTTGCAAGACTCTTCAATAGTTTTCTTCATTGACCAATTATATTAAACTGAGCATGAATAAAAACATCTCAGTAAATTACAAAGTAAAGCGACTTCTTGAAGAAATGAAACCTATTATTTATCTCCCTAATGGGAAACATTAGCATCCATAGCACCTAAACACCTTATGTGAATGTTCCAAAAGTGATGATGAATATAGTAATTTAAACCAGTACAAACCATATACAGTAGGTAATACTTGTATGATATTATTTAGGTGCTTGGTTGTTGTCCGTGTTGTTTGCTTAGTTTTCTCATAAAAAATGTATTTTGCCATACCGCTAGTCTTTAATCTAGGTATTTTTAACAGAATGAGTTAAGTCCTAAATTTTAAAACTATCTTAATATGAGTTTGTAACTTTTTATTTGTTCAACTTGTACACATTTGATATTTATTCCTTTATTATTAACATTTTAAGCCCTTCTATCACTTTAACAAATTTAAATTTAAACACATAAAAATGAAGATCAATAAGATTGTTAAGATGTTTAGTATTGTGATTTTATGATAGTTTTAATCAAGGGTCGATTTTAAACAACTAGAAAAAAGAGATTCTGGAACCATCTATCTTACTCTCCATGAAAGTCTTTATTCTCATACTTTTACTTTCCACCCCTATACATAGTACTGTATGTGGAGAAAGTATTGTTTTTGTCAAAAGGGCGATAAAGTGAAAGATGGGTTCTTACAGGTTATTGCTTTGGAAAGTTTTTTGTTCCATCATCTCAATAACTTTAGTTTTAGTTTATGAAGGAGGGCCAGCTCGTGGCAAATTTTAGTTCCTGCATCTCAATTCAAAGAAATCGAACACTTGTTTTACTCTAAGCCAAATGGTTTTAATAACTCCGGAGGGAGTTATAAGCAATTAAAAACTCCCTGCTCTCTGTTTTAGTAGTTAGTTTATCAGGCAAAAATTAGCTATGAAAAGCTACAAGCAGTGAGTTCAATAAAGTAAAGAATAAGTAAAAACATGTTTGTTCTAAATGTTGTATTGTTAGTTAGAGTTAGTCTACATCTATAGATAATCTGTTTCTTAAATGTAATTATAGTTATAAAATAAATTGTGATCACGATCTGTATTAGTATATGTTTTAGTTTCACTCATGTCAATGTGCCTTTATGTGTCTTTAAGTCTCAATTGTTTTTGTAATTTTGTAAATAAATAAATTTTTAAAAAAATATTTCTTTTCAATTTAGTTAGACTTATGTACTAGTGTTATTAATTTGCAAACAGCAGGTTCTCGCTCAGTTGGTTTGACCTGTTAAGTGATAGTGTAGTTTTAATAGCTTATGGAAATACTGGACAAAATATTCATATATACTTATTAGGTCGTCCAGTGGTAAAAAACTCAACCAAAAATATCTAATGTACAGACTCCTCTATTTTCACCTCATGCTGTAAATCAAACATGTGATTTGGAATTTCTTCCATTTCTTTTGATTTTCAGTTCATGTTTCGTTGTTTTTTTTGTCACAGCATGGCAACCCATAAAGCCCATGTACATTTCCTTTTTAATTTAAAATTAATATTTTGTGCTTATTTTTAAGCCTATTTTAATTTGTAAAGAGATTCTACTCACCTACAGGAAAACATCTTTCTAGCAGTATGCGTAGATTTTCCCTACAATGCACACAAGCTGAGAAAAAAGGGTTTAAAGAAACATGCTTACCTAATGATATATAGATTTAGAAAATTTGTATTTTGATGTATTCAAAACACCAGGGTAATATTTCAGCTGCAGTCTGACAAACGAGATAGTTTTGTTCTCAAAGATGACTTCTGTTATTTCTACTATCCCATCTGGGGAAGCGAGCTAGCGAGCTGGTCTAGTGGTTAGAGCGCGGGACTTTGGTCTCTGAGGTCCTCGGCTGTAATCCCGCCAAATAATGCCGCAACACCTAGGTCTAGCGTTAAGTAATGTGAAAAGCAATCCCAGGCTCGTGTTTAGCGTCTTAGGACAAAAAATAAAGAAAGTAAGAAAACTATCCCATCTACAGTCAAGGCCAGATTTTCCAACATCAGATAATCTGACACAGTCAACAATCTAGCCTTAGTCTAATAGTGATTTACAATAAAAAATGTTCCTATGCCATTCAGAAGAGTTTGAAGTTTTCTGCGGATTTTGTTGCGTAAAACTCTTAAAATTGTTTGATAACAATGTATAGCTTTTTTGACTCAAATGTTGTCTATTCTAATCGGCAATGTTTAGATGGCCTCGGTAGTCTAATCTTTTTGTTTTTACACTTTTTGGTAATCCAGCCCTGCCAAAGGCTTGAACTTGAAAGGTTAGTGAGTGTGTATTATACAACAAAGTATGACAACTAATTATGTAATCTCTCTAAACTTTATCCTTTCCTTGACACACTATCAACATATAAGACAAATGCCATTTGCACCTACTAAACATTTTTGAATTACAAAAATTATCTTTTCTTCCACAGTTTTAGTTACCATGATAAAAACATGTGTGAGAGGCTGATGTGGCATAATAGATGCTACTCGTAGCTTACAATAATATCTTTTTTTAACTTGGTTTGGTTAAAAAGTAAGTGTATCCGACAAAACTCTTTAGAATATACCTGCTCACTCTTTTAGTGGTTCTATACAACTATGTCAATTTTTATTCTCAAATTTTAACATATTAACTGGAGTGTCTAGTCTCTAGTCCGTGGTCAAAGGCACTAAACTCTTTGTTTCGCACATGTAAAATATCAATGTTTAAATTATTTTTATTAATGAAGAGATGTGTAGGTTCAGTAAAGAATGACAAATAATATATTTTTCATAAATAACACTTTTATATACATTTAAGTAATTTATTAAAGCTTTGCTCAGATTCCGAGCCACCACCAGAATCTCTTGGACATATACTCCAGAGAACAGCCTCCCATCTCGTCCTGTTTCACAGTCTTGTACATGTTCCGAGTCATCATCCACACTTCCATGGCCATCCGCATCATGTCCGACACCGGCTGCGGCATCAGATCGGTCATGAACAACATTGTAGTGTGCACAACATCACGAAGGAGCTGCTGCACCGTCACTTCCTCTTCCGTCTCACGTTTCTTCACTCCACACTCGCCCATCCCGCACCGGTTACTTCGCCCTTGTACGATTCCTGCGTAGCGGGAAAAACATGTAGCCAACTTGATCTCGGGCTTCATCGATCGATAGAATTTGACGACTCTGACCAATCCATGTTTGAACGTCTTGAACATCATGCGGGGTATTTGGTCAGCTGAAATGTATCTGGATGTCGGCTTGATAGGGAGTAATCGGTCATCTCTGCAAAGGTAAAATGTAGCTGTCAATAAATATGAAGTTTGTATGGTTTAACTCCTGTGTTTTTTTTAGGGTTGGATAGCTTAGAAGTATATGTAAAAATTATTTACCCAAACCTAGTCTAAACCTTTTGGCTCAGCAGAAACAAGAACAAACTTTTAGGATGTTCATAGCATCCAAATTAATGCAGAGATTTTTTTATGAACCTGTTTTTAGGTTAGGTTAAATCCAAACATTGAACAAATTGGGAAACTCTGCACCAGCTGATCGTAATCGCAATCCTCTAATATTTACATCTCAGCTATCTTTATGTCGAGGTGCAATAGCTTGTAGCGGGGAAACTCAGTCCATAAGTGTAAGATATGAAAATTTTCCTAGCGAATACTTACTTTTGTAGAAAGACTATTTTTGCTGCTGATTGATTGATGAATAAATATAGTGTCAGGATCACCCCTGAAAGAACAAAAGGTGTTTTAAAATGAATTATTTATGTACGAAACTAACCAAATTAATAGAGGCAGCAAATACAAAAATACATTTGGTATCCAATACATGGTATTCATTGTAAAATTAATTTAATTCAAAATGTCTTGAAAGTATCAAATGATGAGTAGATTTTCTAGATTCTACTAGCCTCAAACAGTTTTTGATAGTGTTCATAACCTAAAAACAACATTTTAAAACATAAATATTACATAAATACATAAATATTACATAAATATTACATTAGTATGTATTTTAAAGTAGGCTACAACTTTTAAAGGAGTTTTTATACAAAATATTTTAAAAGATATGGAACATGTCTAATAACAAGTTGGTGTCAAAAAACTGACAAAAAAGGGGAGAAGCCATTTCTTCATATCCAGCATATCTCTTGATTTGGCGCTGTTGATTATATTTATTTCACTATGACAGTGATAAAGGCCATATTTCAAGATATTTTTCAACCAGTTATTTAGGCACCTCCACAAAGAATGTAGCTTTTGAAATCGTACTACTGTAAATAGAAAGTATCATGGCTTTTAGTGGGTTGCAGTTCCCTGAAACAAAGAATTTTCTCGTAACCTAAGATATCTCTCCTTTTTCATATAGGTGGATCTATATTTTGCTTGAGGTGGCTACCTGGTCATCATATTTAATAAAAAGAAAAAATGATGCTTTGTACAGTGGCCTGGTATAGAAGAGGGATCGAACTCTCTAAGTTAAAATACAAAAATTTCTGTCTCTATTTAAGAAAGTTGGTCTTCTACTCAGCACATATTTATTTTCTATGACGATTGAAAATATTCTGAAATGATTTTTTTTGCCAAAAACAACATTTGTGTTATGGCCATCTATGCTAAAATATAAATGTATAAAAATCTGTCCATCCATAAGCAAATGGATTTAATTAAAATATAAGAAACTTTACGGAAATAAAACAGTCTATTTTTAAGAGGAATCAAGAATATTGTTTTTCTTTTTTACTTTTTTTACTCTGGGCTTTGTCTAACTATTAACAATCTAAGATGGAACTTTGTGAGGTTAACATTAATAATTTTCATGCTAGGTTACACTGCTATACTACTATAGTCTGTTCACAAAATTTAGGCGGTTTGAGGGGAAGTTTCCCCACTACTTTTTTGTTTAAATGTATATGTATATGTACTCTTTATGTTGCAGCTTGCAGCTGATTGACGTTTTGACAAACCTCAGCTGTTAAGCTATTGTTTTAAAGGTAGGATCAAGTGGAGGGGATTGATTTCTCCCTCTAAAACTGCATACATTTTGTGATCAGAGTATAAAAAAAAACTTGTTTGTGTGGTGATATCAATAAAATAATGTATTATTGACTTTTAATCATTTAATCTCCTTTAAATACAATCTAAATAGCTTCAAAGAACTGTTCTTAATTCGATGTTTAGATAGTCCACAATGTAAAGTAAAGGCGAGGTAAAAACACTATTGTTTCATGTAAATTTGAAAAAAAAAACACAAATTCTCTAAAGTTAAGTTTTGAAATTTGTTTACAGAAAACCTTTTTGAAGAAAATGTAAATTTTCTATCACAAGCAAATTATTGTATCGACACAAACCGTCAAAAATCCGGATAGTTTACTCACTTACTTATGCTTAGTCAAGTCATAAAAAAATATTTTTCTGGAAATTTTTTGGAATTTTCAGAAGTTATTAATAGTTCCACTAACAGCGTTTTATACTAAAACTACCCTGTATTCACGCTATAATTGTTAAAGTATCCAGACCGTGCTATCAGCTGTCCAGCATCGCTGCTGAATACAACGGAACCCAGGGGAAATTATCTGTCAAATGGCCTGATCCGATCCTCGCTGATTTATGTATGTTGGTTCTTTCCAACTGAGACAAAACATCGGCTCTGCAACTTTAGATTGGTTTACACAAACCGTTAAGTGATCATTTTTAAATTCAGAAGCTGAGTTTTGAGTAGGTTGCTCTGAAGTATGTGAATTTTAAGGTTTAAGTACATGCTTTATACAGGGTGTTCGGGAACTCTCAGGAACATTTCATTAAGTTGTCCTTTTGGGTCGAGACAAACAGATTTCACAATGCAAACATGGTTTATCTATTATTAGATGATATAACTATGATTTTTAGATATGGTTTTGCAGGCTGATACCCCATTTATTTATTAAAACCTCACTAGAATAAAGTTGTTTGTACATCAGTGGGATTTGAAATAGTATATTTCATAACATAAAACAATGAATAATACGACGTGATGGGGCTTGGGTTTTCTGAACTCTTTTACTGTCTGACTACTATAGACATACTGAACCAAATACTACAAAACGGTGTTATCAACTTTTCCCTTTTTCATTGACAAAAGCTAACAAAAAAAGACAATACATCTAATAATGTAATGATTATTCTCTAAAACACAAATAGGTCTTTACAACGTTTTTTATTGTAAATACACAGATATTAACCTTGAATACAAAAAAAAGAGTTCTTTCTTATTCTGTTATATGATTTAAAACGAGAGCCCGCCCCTTGGTTGAAAACTCGACCAAAAGTATGACTTGTACAAACTTCTCTATTTTCACCCCACGCTGTAAATAAAACATGCGATTGGAATTTCTTCCATTTGTTTAGATTTTCTCTTTATATTTTGTTGTTATTTCGTTAGCAAAATGACAACCAAAAAGGCCCATGTTATTTTTTTAAATTTAAATTATTTATTTTTTTTGTTTATTTTTGAGCCTATTTTAATTTATAATGGGATTCTGAACTTCTACAGCAAAATATATTTTATTTGGTACCAACCGCTTGTAATTCAGTCCAGTAGTATGGTCAGGCTAGCTGTCATAAGTTTTGCAAAGGTTTTTTAGTATATAAGATGTTGATGTTAGTTTTACATCTGGTAAGACTAGAGTCTGTTGGTTTAATGTTTTTCTTATATATAAGAATTGGAACGAATAATGTTTTTGACCTTTGGGGACATTAAAACGAAATAGTATACCTGTTCCGGGTAAGTCTTGAGACATACGGTAATAGCTTATTCCTTAAATGGGAAATTCGCCAATAAAACGAAGAATTGATTTTAAGACACATTACAGGTAATATATTATATCACATATATCGATTTTTCAAAGTCTTAAAGCGATCGTATGGATGGTTTAGTATAAAGGAAATAAAGTTGTGTGTGATTTTATTCAAATAGACATGTTTATGTGATTGAATTCAAATAAATGCCAAAACTCCTTAAAACCTAATTACTGATTACAAATAACTAAAATGATCAGCGTTAGTGTACAGGAAATCAAAATATGAAAGTTGCTTTTTTGTCGCTCCTAGATTGTGTTGTTTATTATTGTACATTCTTGGTTATTTAAGCAACTCACAAACTTACTCTTAAATCTCTAGAATTTCTTAAATTAAACTCGGCTCAGCGTTGAACTTTTCCTCACTGTTAACTGTTCAGGGCGGAAACTCGGTTAGTTCGTTCCCCGCTGTCATACCCTCAGGCCCCGCAATGATTTTGAGTTTACAACAAGATAACTCATTGTTATTGTGCCCTCAAACCACCAAACTTAACCATTACTTTAATTTTGTTTTCTCTGTTTTATTTATTAGACTCAGCTTTGCTCCCAACTAAAATGTCTTAGAGAACGTTTAAATTGTTTAGAAAGTAAAAGAGAACTAAATTAATTTATAATGGTTTAAATACCTGCATTCAGTAATCCAATAAGCTGCTTGTGGCAACTATAGTTTCGGTTCACAGGGAACCATCTTCAGGCCGTACAAGGCGTCGTTATTCACTTCCATATATGAATCAAGCAGCTTATTGGATTACTGAATGCAGGTATTTAAACCATTATAAATATTCAAACGTAATCCGGAGGCTAACAACTCTTAAAAATAAATTAATTTGTTTAGTTTTGTTTTAACTGGGATTATCATACTGCCCTTTAGAGAACCTGTGTATGAATCAATATAATGCAATTTCAATGGTGTTAATGTGCTAGGTTTAGCAACGATTCCAAAATGGGGTACTTAAGAGAAAATCCCAATATTTCTAATCCAGAACCCCATTTAGAAATCCCTGTTTTGATTATAAAAGATCAGAAAAAAACAAAAACAATCCTCGAGTATAACTAGTAATAATAACAGTAATTTAACAGTAATAATAACAGTAATAATAACAGTAATTTAACAGTAATAATAACATTCATTTACAGTAATAATAACAGCTATTTTTAAACCAACAGTTTAAGCAAACTTCCCTTTAGGGAAGTAGCTATTACCGTAGGTGGCACGGTAAGACCTAGGCCCGGGACCGATTTACTTTTTAATTTTGATGTCCCCAGCCAGAGGCCAAAAACGCCATTGGTTTAAATTTTTATATAGGCCTATGTATACGTCCGTAAACACGATAACTTGAGTAATTTTTGTCCTATTTTGATAAAATTTGGTTTAAAGGTGTAAGGCAGGATAAACTTGAATGAGTTCGCGAACTAGCATGACTATGCGAACAGGGTTTTATGGGGTAAAACTTGGTTTTTCGAGTTTTTGAACCTCAAAACACAAAGTTTCCCAATTTCTCTCTAGACCTTATAAAGAGCTTAAAAAACAAATAATTTAGTATATCAAAGTGTTTTTGTTCGGTTATTGGTAACGGACAAAATAAAAAAAATTGTAAACATAAAATTCCCATGTTATTCTTATAGAGAATATTGTAAAATGTTGTAGTTTGCTTGTTTATGGATATATTTTGACCAAGCTTGGCAAATTTATTTATTTTAAACATAACTATTAATAATTTACTAAAAACCCACTACAAGTTACTGTACAATTGTTATGCTAGTTAAAATGAAATATTTGCTCCTTGCAGAAGTTGCTTACAATATTTTACATCCATCTCGTTATAAAATCCTTTGAAAGCGCTCAACTCGAAAAGAGGAATAAACAGCTTGTTATCTTTAACTTTTTACCTTTAACCTTTTTTAACTCAAAAAGGGGTTATGTTCTGAGAATAAAATGCTTAAAAAGGTTTCAGTCACACTTATTATTGACTGAATTATTAGATTCAAGTCGCATGTAGTTCTCCTACTAGGTAAAAGCGTTTTCTTGTCTTTCCCAGAAATGATCTTGCGTATTTCTCAAATACGTAGCTTAAAAAGAGATTTTTCTTTTATATTGAACTTAACTTAAAATAACAAAACCATTTATCAGAAGATTAAAAGATTTTGATGAACAAGTACTTTAAAATCCACTAATCTTTAAAATAAAGTTATAGCCAACAAGCCAACAATGTTAGTTACCTTTATAATTTATATTAATTTGTGGTGCGCAAAATGGGGTAGTCTAACCTTAAAAGATTTTAAGAACAGTTTGTTTAAAATTAAATTTGAACCTCAAGAATCATGATTTTTATCAGTTATGAAAAAAATTGTAAATCTTGTTGTCGAATTATAATTTTGAAATTTGTTTTACAGCACGTTTATTTGACTTGTATGAATGTAAATAATTTACTGAATTAAAATCAAGTGAATTTGACAAAATCTTGTATATTTAAACAGTAAATACCTGTACGGAGTTGGTCCAAAACGGCTGGTAAGTTTCAAGCAAATGTCAAAAAGCCTATATTCGAACAGACGTTTGAGATACAAATGCTGCCAGAATTTTCATCAAATGGTGGAAATGGGCTATAACCACAGTGAGAATTTGCTATTTTAAATTCAGAAAAGTAGTGTTAGTATCACCACTAACGGTATTTACAGAAAAAAAACGTAGTTACTACATAAATGGCATCACCACTAGAAGGAAGGATAGACTAAGAAAAAATAAATAATTTAATTATTTTACATGAGGTAGACCTACTTGGAGGAATAAAATGGCTATTTGACAATGTTCAACACAGTAGTTCAATTTTTTCACACGGAGTTTAAACAATGATTACTTTCCAACAAACATCTCAAAATGCTGAAAACTAGAGGTGGATTTCGTAATTGTAATATTTGTGATCTAAATCCTGAACTTATAGTCTTTGCGTGAAATTTTATCTGGTTTGCTCAAATGGTTTTTGCTGTTAGACTAACAGATAATTAATTTGCATACAATACTACTTGTAGTAATCGACTATAGTATAATTCAACTTTCACCCAACCTATTTTAAATCCACCCGTAAGTGCACGTCAAGTAAAATTGAAAGACCATTTTCCAAATTTGACTTCTTTGAACCGCAATAGAAACCCAATTACGTTTGTGGTTGAATTTTATCGACGATGGAAAATATAGAGGCTTAGCTGTGAAAGCAAAAAGCGGGAGTTTGATTCAATTGTCTCGACTCGACTCACTGCTCGCATTTAAATATCGATAACAGAATTTATCGTGGCTTTGTTAAAAAGCTTGATGAAATTATACCTTGTAACTGCACCTTTGTGGTGGTCGTGGCTTTGTACATTTTATTGATGAAATTGTATTGGAGTTAGAATTCTACTACACTTGAGGGGTAAGGTTGCATTTATTGTGTTGTGTTTATTAAATTATAATTATATATTTTCATTCTTAGTTTCTTTAAATTTAAAATGAGATTTTCAGCGAAGGTCATAGAGTAAATAATATATTTCATTCCTAGGGACTTCGAATCGACTTCGTTTGACATGGTTTGCCCCGCACTTTGTTTCCTACCCAAACGTATGAGTACGTTAATTGGTGGCTGGAAGTTAGTTTTGCTATCCATGCCAGCTGTCATCGTTATTTGGGGACCGAACAGGTTTTTAGCAAAATCAGCTGCCCGCTTACTTTCTTAAAACATGAATGCATATTAAATACACAATAAGTATCCATAGCATTGCAATAGAATTGTTTTATTGTCACCGTTGCCTAGCAACTATTTATTATTTTTGCTGATTCCTCATATATTTGTTCACATCACCTTAAAGTTGTAGTTGTGTTGACTATCAGTGTGCATTATTATTGTGGTGAATAGTGGTAATAGGGCATAGTGTGGTGAAAAATAGCATTCATACCACGGACCGAAATAGTTTTGCACAATCTCGACTTTGTCTCGAACTTAAACACTATCTCGAGTCGGCAAAACCTCATTTTCGGCCCTAGGTACGAATTAATGTACTATTATTTTTTGTAGTAAAGAAATTCTGTACAGCTGATTTTCGGCCCTAGGGATGTACAAACTTGCTCGGTCCCCAAATGGCGATGACAGATGGCATAGACAGCAAACGTTGCTTTCAGCCTAAAATTAATTAACGTTTGTAAAACGGCTAAAACATCATAGTGAGGTGAAAAGATACTTTACGTCTGTATGTTGAGCTTCATTTTCGTTAAACTGCACCATTCTAAGTAGTTTTTTACATAATAATACTTGCGACATATATTTGCAGTGTGTCAACAAGGTTTAACTTTCGTCTATTTATCAATTTCCACAAATTCTGTTAGTGATGGACGCCATCAAAAGTTACAACTATTTAATTTGCCCTTGAGAGTAAGTAGGCCTACTGCATACAATGTTACGACCGTATGTAAAAACTAAATAGATTAAAACATATCAGTTTTTATACACGGATCATCTGTGTGTGACACCACATATAAATATAAACGTATCATATAATAAAAACACTTTAAAAATTCATTTCTCCTTCATACCAGCATTTTACAACAACATAAACTAAGTTAGACATCAGACTTACCCAGCCTCATCGTTGACCATGCTGCTCACAGACTAACGGACAGTAAGACTTCATATTTTGACACTTCACTGCGAATAGAAGTCCTCTACTCACTTTCTATTGACACCCCAGTTGTAGAGTGTTCTAACTTGCCCTACATTTCTCCCAAAGCTACTTGACCGGGTTTAAATATAGGGTGAGGGAGTCAATACCTTGAGGTGTTGTTGTTGTCGTTTGATTATTGAAGGCTAGTGCTGTGATTTTTACATATGATTAGGAGAAAGTATTGTTTTCGTAAAAATTGTCGAGTTTATATTTTGGGTCCCCCGAAAAAGTGGGGTTCGATGTTGTGTGTGTGTTTGTCTATGTGTGGGGTGGATGTGAGAGCTACAAACCTCACCTGTGGTCCGATTTTGATGAAATTTGGTATGTTTGAAATTTGAATTTTTAATGGTGTTTTTCTCATAAACCTATAAAATAAATTAAACAAAAAACTTATAAAACGGACCGAAAGATATTAATTAAAATTTCGTATGAAAATAGCAAACTGCCCTTTGCTGTAAAAATAACGTATGAAAAGTTAATTGTGACTTTGGTGATTTTCCAATGAAAAATCATAGTAAAAAAATCATTACGGTGAGACCAGTGACTTGATTGTTTGACTTGAAAAAAGATTGATTTGTTTCCAAAACATTTATTTTACTTAACTTATCAACATTTAGATGAACTGAAATTATTTTTCTCACTGTAACAAACTATTCTGAATTTATTAACATATCATATATCATATGGTCAGATTAGTATTAATATTTACCAATTAGGTTTATGTTTGAGGTTTTTGGGTAGGAATGA
This sequence comes from Macrosteles quadrilineatus, assembly GCF_028750875.1. Taxonomy (NCBI): domain Eukaryota; kingdom Metazoa; phylum Arthropoda; class Insecta; order Hemiptera; family Cicadellidae; genus Macrosteles; species Macrosteles quadrilineatus. The sequence continues at coordinate 106,722,602 of NW_026542601.1, forward strand.
GATGGGAAGTGACCAGATAATCTTTAGATTTACTACTGTTCACTTTAGGGAAAGAAAACTGAAGAGATTTTAGGCCCTACCCACTCTCACACGTTGGATTATTTAAAACATAAAATCGAAAATACTACTTTGAACATACTTTAGATTTAAGCTATATACATTAGGGAACAGTTCTAGACACATTGCTTGCTTTAAGTCATGATTGGAAAATAAGAAGAGAAAGAGGACATACGTCTCCAGATAAAGTAGCTTTAAAAGTCTTCCACTTGATGGCAGCTCTAATCAACATACTGAAAACACAAAATAGTTGACTAATTTTCAACTAGAGTTCAGGAAGTATACGTTTAAGAAGGCTAATTTTAAAAACTTAAAATTTTATATTAGTTTTAAGTATAGGCATTATCAAATTTATATTTTGTTTATTGTATAACATTTCAATTTTTTTCTTTTTCTAAATAACCCTGGTAAGTTTGGCTACAATATCAGCCGTTATTGCGTGAATCAATTACAAAGTTTGTTCAAGGCCCAATTTCAAAGAGATTCGCTCGCTCAGCTCAATTAAGTCCCACTTAATCAGTTCTATAGTGCATGATATTTACATTTACTATTTACGCAGTCGTTGATTATAGAAACCAAGAAAAATAACAAACAAAAGCAGTTGCAAATTTAGCACCGATTTTATAAAAACAACTAACAGCGCACAACTTAGTTTTTATTAAAACTGTGTTCTTTTGGGGTTGATTCAAGCAGTATGCGAAAAAAACATTACTACAATTTTTTTTAAACTTAAAGATGCTATGGTAAATTTTTTAAAATGCACACGAGTGTTTAGAGTAAGTAGTTTTCATCAGAGTAAAACTAGTCTCACGTCAAACATGGATAAATTAATGAGTTATTGATGAGTTACACTGACAGACAATTTATCACTAACGTACTTTGACATCAAAACTCGACACATCCAGAGATCGTATTGCCTTTAGTTAGTGTTGTGAGTTTTCCTTGCCATGAAACTATTTACTGTAGTTTTTGGATCATTTACTGTGAGTCTTGTTATATAACTAGATTTGTTGTATATAGGGTGCTTTTTCACAATTTCTAGCTTTTAACAAAAACCATTTAAATGTTATTGATTTTAGTGGATTTCTCTGTAGGAAAGTAGCTATTACCGTAGGTGGCCCTCGTAAACAAATATTTTGATGATGTCAAACTGACGACTGTCATTGTAAAGCTATTTACTTTGGTGTAGAGATGAATCCTTTCATTACTTCAATACTTTACTACAATACTTAACTTTAATACTTTTTTCTGAAATGGTGACCATACGAAAGTAGGTATTTTAAGCCAAGCATGGATGGAGATATGAGAGTAGTTTATAATAACCAAGCCAATTACTGCGGCCTCAAAACCCAATCGGGGATGGGGGCTCATAAAATATAACAGAAGTGTACTTTATTACAGGCTTCATAACAGGCTTTCTAAGTACGCCAGAATGTATGTACGTGATAAAATTGTTTACCAATTGTTACAGTTTACAATTATTTTCATGATTTCCACAATTGATGTTTAGTCTGAAATTTGCTTTGTTGCAGATTCTACACAACTTAACACCTGTAATCACTGGGAGTGTTGAAGGCCATGGTAAAACCAATATGATATTATTTAACAGGTTATTTTAAAATTTAGTTAGCTAATGGAACTTTTTTCTCTTTCAATTGATCGTTGTTAATCATCAGCCTAGACAGAGTTAGGTTTCGAGGAAAGTTGGACTTGATATTTCAGATAAGGAGAGTCAAATGTTATGCAGTGAATCATCCCACTTTATTGCAGAAATAGAACTCGTATATCTGTTCTACAGTTTTCAAAATCTATTTAATTCTCTTTTCCTTAGATTCACTTGAATTGGTTCTAAAAGATCTTCATTGACATGTAGCAAGCCAATTAACGCCCATTTAATTGTTTAGTGCTTTTTTTGTACATCCTAATACTGTAAATTATTATTTATTTAAAACTTATTAACAATCGTGCAGAAACTATCGTGCAGTGTAATGTGCAATCAGGCTAGCTGTCATAAGTTTTGCAAAAGTGTTTTAGTATACAGGGTGATCAAGGAGGCCACCATTGGGATATCGGAAACGGTAAGAATTAGAGAAAACTTTATATGGGGGACATTCCTTTATTTTTTGTGACAGTTAAAAAATATGATTTTATTTTTTCGAAATTCAGTCGCCATTTTCCAAAATGGCGGCCAACTTTGAAATTTCTTGAGGAACACCCTATATTTTATCATGATTTCGGATAGAACATGCAATTTAAAAACTTTGTTATTCTTGAAATTTTTTCGATAAACCCACTCGTTTAGGAGTTATAGCCTATTTAAAAATGACTTCCGGTGTACATTTTACATCATGTAGCTCCTAAACAAGTATGTTTATAGTGAAAATGCGACGAGTAAATAAGTCAAATAAGTCTTAAAATTGCATCCACATTCCATAAAGACCATAAAATACACAGTTTTCCACTTTTCAAGTTTGCCACCATTTTGGAAAATGGCCGCCATTTTTGAAATAATATAATTAATATTTTTAGCGAACTTTATAGTCTTTTTGGAATGTGGATGCAATTTTAAGACTTATTTGACTTATTTACTCTTCGCATTTTCGCTATAAACCTCTTGTTTAGGTGCTACATGATGTAAAATGTACACCGGAAGTCATTTTAAATAGGTTGTAACTCCTAAACGAGTAGGTTTATCGAAAAAATGTCAAAAATAAAAAAGTTTTTAAAGTTTTTAACTAAAATCATATTTTTAATTGCCACAAAAAATAAAGGAATGTCCCCCATTTAAAGTTTTCTCTAATTCTTACCGTTTCCGATATCCCAATGGTGGCCTCCTTGAGTTATCACCCTGTATAAGACGAGAACTCACCCCGTGGTCGGAAACTTGACCAAAAGTATGTAATGCGCAAACTTCACAATTTTCACCCCATGCTGTAAATAAAACACGTGATTCGAATTTCTTCAATTTGTTTCGATTTTCTGTTTATATTTTGTTGTTATTTCGTCACCAACCTGGCAACCCATAAGGCCCATGGTAGTTTTTTTTTGAATCTTAAATTCATTTTTTGTGTTTATTCTTTGCCTATTTTAGTTTATAAGAGGATTCTGTACTTCTACAAGAAAATATCTTTCATTTGGTACCAACGACGTGTAATTCAGTCCATAACTATGGTCAGGCTAGCTGTCATAAGTTTTGCAAAAGTGTTTTAGTACATAAGACGAGAGCTCACCCCGTAGTCGGAAACTCAACCAAAAGTATGTATTGTGTATACTTCTCTATTTTCAACCCACACTGTAAATAAAACATGAGATTGGAATTTCTTAAATTTGTTTTGATTTTCTGTTTATATTTTGTTGTTATTTCGTCACCATCATGGCAACCCATAAGGTCCATTTCATTCTTTTTATTTACATTGTTTTGGTACTTATTTTTGAGCCTATTTAAATTTGTAAAGGGATTCTGTATATCTACAGGAAAATACTTTTCATTCGGTACCAACCGCGTGTAATTCGGTCCAGTAGTATGGCCAGGCTAGCTGTCATAAATCTTTCAACAGTGTTTTAGTATATAAGATTAAGTTTAGCTTTACAGTGTAGAGTACTATTTAAATCTTCTACTTCCCTATAGCACATAGTAAAAATTCTATTTATAATGTTGTTCATCCCACTGCACATAATTGACAGGCTTTAAATGAGTTGTTATAAACATCTACGTTATCACATTTTTGTAATTAGGCAATAAAGTTTTATTTGGTGTTGTCTTAACAATATGAAACTGATAAATGATATCGAGTAATGATTTTTAACAAACCCAAATTTATTTCTCTTTCAGTATTGTTTCCTCCACGTCGTAACAGCATATTATACGGTGCGTACCAAACCTCCTCTTCATTGATCAAATCAGAGAATCATGTGAAAGGTTTGACACGTCATACAATAAAAATTCAGTCGGACAGATATACGGAATTTATGCATGTAGAATGCTTGGAAGACAACAACAAAGCTCAGGCGACAATATACAGCCCAGCTGGATTCTTGGCAGAAACATTAGAGCTACATGGCAAAGACGATTGCCAACAAGTCCCTGATTATATTCATCCGTATCATTTAAAAATTCATATTGGAATCGAATATGATGAGATGACATTTACCATAATGTTCCTGTTTGGAGGGGAAACGCCTTACTGTGTTAAAAGACACTACAAGGTTTACACATTCCTTTACGCCGCCATATTGGAAAGAGACAAACCAGAAACGACTGGATGTATAGACCAGCTACTGGATGTAAGTGTGAAAATACATAGTTTGACATAATAAAGATAAATGGATACATGTTGGCCGAATTAAGTTAGGGGTGTTTTACGGTTACAAATGTTTGTTAAGAGTTAACCATTAAATAATTTTTTATATTTCAATAAATTATTTTTCCTGGTTATACCGTATTTGTTTTTAGTATACAATTTAAGATGTGTTTGTGTTAACACAATTTTAGAAAGTAAACCATTTACGTATTTGTTGACATCTTTATAAGATCCGATACTTTTATGTAGATAGCATCGAATATGTAAAAATAGAATCAACTAGAACATTCTTCAAACAATACCTGTCTTTGGGCCATAGTTTTACTACTGTATAATACCTCTTACTAAACATGTTTAATTAAGTTTAAACTTATATTTTTAGGATGATGAAAAAGGAGAGCCAACTCGTGGTGTTTGTAAGTATATACAATGTGGAGTACAATACACCTAGTCATACAAGTATTGTTTATTACACTGTTAAGATATTGTTTTATTGTTCTCTATACTTATTATTATTATTTTCTGATAAATGTACTGTGTTTTATAGCAAATTTATTACTACCAGCGGGAAAGTATGAGATCATGGATTTCAACAGAGATATCTCAAAAGAGGAACCTCGGCTTTATACTATTGACAACGCTTTCGATCATCCAAACGACGACCATTTCAAGCTCGAGTGCCGAAAACACACTGTACAAGTAGACGGTGGATATGTATCCATGGGAATAGCACTTATAATTCATGACAATATAGTCTTAGAAAAGTTAAATATAGACTCTTGTACGTCTGGATCGACGGGTATGTACATAAACAAGGAGGAAAAGCTCAATAGCTATTCGAAACTAACCGCATTTAACCTTGTGTTCAAAACCACTGAAAAAAAATGTTACACAATATCCATTGACTACGAAAATGTTGAATCTGGTACAGTTAAAATTCGCCGAAACAATCCCAGTAAAGTTAGTTGCCCAAAGCAATTTACCGATCATACTGCCTTGGATGTCAAGTTGCCATGGTACCACTCGACGCTCAAAGGACTGATATCGAAACTGTTTTGCAAAAATAAACTATCGTAACTAATTGTTCAGTTATCTACTTATTGACCCTTTTAGCAAATTATCCAAATAGCCTGGTCAATGAAAACAATAAAACACACTTTTTTGCAACTAAATGGTGGAAAGCTAGATTTTTTGATAGAACCACATGAGAGGTGTATTTTTCCAAAAGTCTCCACTTATACCCCTTTAGCTTTCCCGCCCGCCTCCTCCAAACCTAGAAATTGCAGTGTTTGATCATAAGTTGAATACTATGTATACTATAGTGTAGGAATTTACTTTTGTACTAAAGTAAAGGCATTCGTCTAAAAATTATTTCCAAATAGATATAACATTTTAACTCTGATAATGTTTATGTTTTAGAGCACACAAATATGTTTTACCCTATATATGTTTTTTACAAATATAATACGCAAAATGTATCAAACAAAATTTTTAGTATGTGTCTGAAGGTTTATAAATATATATTTGGTTAGTTGTATTAGTAAACTGTTGTAGTGTGGGGCGTCGGCCAATACGCACGCGCTCTCTTTGCCGACGCCCCACTCTTTACCAGTTCACCTAGATGACTAACCAATAATATACTTGTAAACCTAAAAAAATGTGCTAAACCATTGGTTTGTAACGTTTCGCGTATTATTTCTCTGGGCTAGTATGAGAAATAAGATATTACCGTAGATTTCATGGTAAGACCTAGACCACTAACGGTAATTTTGATGTCCATTCAAGCTAACACACCAAACCGGATACATTCATCTATGATTTTAGCGAATTTCCCTATTATATAGGGCGTTCAAAAAGAGTAGGGGACTTAATTTACGTAGTGATTCTTTGGGTCAAAATAAAGAGAAAATGAAGAATAACATTTTTTCAAAATAGCTTCGTTAACCAGATATTCCCCATTTTGTATTTTTTACACTAACATTTTTATGTTTCAATTTTTTCAGCAGATCTTTATGAAACTTGGTATGTATGTATAGCTAGATGAGACCCATGTCAGAAACAAAATTAATCTTGAATCAACTCAAAATTTCAAAATGGCGGCCGTTTTAGTTTTTCTAACTTAAATTACTACAAAATTGCTGATTTTATGAAAGAATGCCTAGAACACGTTTATTTAGTATTTATAATTCCCTATCAAACGGTACCAAGCTCAAAAAGATCGATTAAGAAATAGCTGAAATATTATGATTTTTCGTTGTAAAATGGGGCAAACCTGACTATCTTAGCCTTTTTCTACCCCATTTTACAACTAAAAATCGTAATATTTCAGCAATTTCTTATTCGATCTTTTTGAAATTAGCAAGTTTAATAAAAAATGAATTTCAGGGTAGGCCTACTCTGGTTTTGATTATTTCACGTATTTATTGAAAAGGTAGCTCTATAAAGTGAATGAACAGAGTGTGTTTTTGGCCTCTAGGGACCTCAAAAGGAAAAAGTAATTCGGTCCCGGGTCTTACAATGGAACCTACGGTAATAGCTTATTCCCTATATGGGAAATTCGCTAAAAACTTAGATTTTTAAACTTATTGTAAATGAGTTTGTAAACGTTAAGACAGTAATTTATTTTATAAATGTCACACTTATGTACATTTTAACCAATTTAATAAACTACTTTGTCCGTTTAGGCTAAATAAAGACCTATTCACCCCCACTTGAATTCGAACACCGATTACTGCATTGTGTTGGTAAATTAAAACAAGAACCTTACGTAGTCAACTTTATTTTGTTACTATTTTGCCTTTTGAATCGTAAAAAAATGTTAAAACTATAAAATCACGTCTCAAATGTTAAATTCTCGTTGCATTCATAATATAACCACCCAAAAACAATTTTACTCCGGAACAACCTGTATAATTTAAAACTAAATAAATCACAATATAGTAACTCTGTTAGACCAGAGAGGATTCAAATTGTATTTTAACTCTAACACAAATATAAAAGTTCATTTAAAGCTTGCAACTCGCTCAGTCCTTGGAGGGTTGTGACAATGTTTGTATGGGCTTACCCGTTATTCGTTCTCCAAATTGTTGTTGTTGAACCTTGATTAAAACATTTGTTTACAAACGAGTTAATTACGGTTTGACAGAGCAAGGTTTATCCTGTTATTTAAAATTGATTTAATTTTTTTGTGAAAAATAAAGTAGAAATGCTATGGCTATTATCAATCGGTTTACTTCATAGCACGAATACTTGAACAGAACGTGCTACCTAGTGTGTATAAGAATCAACCATTTTTGAACTAGGAAAAAAAGAAGTAAATGTAGAAATATTGTTACTGAAATAATGTTATTCTTTAACTATGTAGGTTACTTTTTGGAAAATTGATTAAAGAGATTGACAGAAAATAGAATAGGGGTGACAAAAACATAAGTGTGATAAGTAGAAGTTAGCTATGAACAATTAGGTAACTATGGAATCATCAAATAATAACAAAAAAAATATCTATCTATATATACCTGTATATATCTATATATATAATATCTATTAATATACAAATTAAAACAAACCATTGTCTAGATGGTTTTAAACAGTCTTTTGGTGCACTCACCACAGTTTATTAATCTAAAATATTAACTTGACTGGGCTATGACTGTGATTAGAATTTCCTGCGTTTATTTCATTATTTAATTTTTTTAACTGGAATACATCACCAGTAAATCTACCATAGACGTTGAATATATAAATAATTTGTTCTAATTTGCTTGACTCAGTTCCTTCTCTCTAACAGTGTTATGGCAGAATAGAGTATCTTTAACGTAAGCGGCTTTTCATCTGATGGACTCAAAATGTCTTGAAAAGGTCAGCAGCGTTTAATCCTCTTCGAATGACTAAAATTAAGTTAAGAAAAACTGAAACAGTAAAAATATTGAGTGGTTCTGTTTTAAAGAGAATTCCAATTTAAAGAAAATCAGGAGGGCCGGGATTTGCTATGTGAAAATCATTAGTATAATCTAGATCTGTCCCCAATGGTATTTATAAAATATTTCGTATTCAGTCTTTTTTTTAACTCTTTTCATCATGTTGATATTATTGTACATTGTATAACTATAGCATGGTAAAGCCAGAAGGACAATATTCAAATATTTGGTTTTAACTGAAGTACTGTACGAGTTTCTCGAACCCTAGTACCATAGACAAATAGAATATACACCGACAGCAGTGCATGAAGTTAAGGCGCACGCGCTACGTAACTACGTGGCACTCCTAGCGGTAGATGCCAGAACTTATGCTAAAAGCAGGACTGCTTTCGGTCTATAATTCTAGTTGTCTATGCGAGTACCGGTACCCTAGTAGAAATATAATTTTTAGTCTTAAAGTACGTGCAAACCTACATATTAAGGAGGTCACTAACCTTAGTGTTATCACTAGTGGCTGTTGTCAAACTAGTGAAAGGAAACTAGTGAAAGCTGACTGTTTCACCCTGACTTATCAACCCAATACGACACTGGGCTGTGGTGTTTGGCATTTATTTAAGTGCTCGTCAATGTTATTTTTGTGATAATAAGATTTAAATTATCATTGTTATTGCCACCTTTGTGCGTGTTTCATCCCAAATATGAGTGAAGAATGAGTGTGGAATGAGTGTGATGCCTTGTGTAGCTTTGTTTTTAGTGCCTTAAGGCATATTTATTAAAAGCCCAATGATCAAGCATCAAGGACAGCTGGGTCCAGTTTGGAACCATAAAAAAATCTACACACTTTTCCAGGAGTTTTAGAACAGAAGCGCTATGGGTCATAAATATAAAGAAATGATGTCACTAGCCCAAAAATAAACATCATTTTACATGATTTAAATGGAACTGTCCAAACCATGTTTTAATAATACTTGTATAGGATTTGGACAGTTAAGTAATATTTTATGTTTACGATACACACAGTTTCTGTTCTAGTATTCGTTCACTTTTCTCAGGATCGAACCAACGACCTTTCAAGCATTTAAAATATATTGTAACAAAAGAATAGAAACCGAATAAGTAGATGTTTTTAGAATGGAAAAAGACAAAAGTTTTACTACATACATTAATCGATAAATATATAAAACATAAAAAAAACTATTTTTAAAACGTAAGTAATACATGTTCTTTGATAAGCATTTTATTCATAATGTTGTTGCCGAAAGCATTGAATTCTCAAGAAAGTCAACTTGATGACTCCGATCGAATAAATCGCTGTCAAAGGCAAAAGTTGGAGTTCAATCATCGGAAGAGTTGTGACAGCTGCTGGGAGAATGAGTTACGTATGTTTGGAGTTTTTGGGAGTTTGGAACGATCAGATACCGTATCGTCAAATCTATCTCACTTGAGACAGTTTATCAAACTTGTTCGGTTGATTTTGTTTGAAAACAATTGGCGATATCAATTTTTAAAACTTATCAAGTTCTTGTTTTATGTACTTAGGGATAACCAAGGGGGGGGGGGATTAGGGTTTGTGAACGCCCCCTCCCACAAAATTAAAGGCCTACTATAGAGCGTCGTCCTGTAATCCAGCTACTAGGAGATCACGAACTGTGGATATTTATAGGCATGCACTGTGGATGCGATGTTCTCTGGTGTGGATTAATGTCCACACTAGTGAGTACTACGACTATCCACAGTACTATCCTGATAATTAGACCAATTCGTTAATTACAAGAGGAAAATGTGGTTCGGATTCCACTATAAACTGTAGGTCCCTTGATTGGCATTGGCTGTGTGGGCTATCATTAACAGCGAAGATGTCGGTTTTAACTCACTAACAAGACTACAACAACAAGACTGCGTCACTCATCCCTCACTAAAATACGAACATAGCGGCGTCCCCATCTTAAATAATTGATATAATTGATTGATACTGTGCACACATCTGAAATCTCATCAGTGATTGTACAGCTTGTAAAATAAGCTGTCTCTTAATTACACATTTATCAGGTTACTAGCTGTTGTACCCGTGCTTTGCAACGGAAGAGGACACAAAATAGAAACATTTTAATCTTTACATCTGTTGCATATAATAGTTACACATCCGCCAACGCTTTTAGAAACGAAATTCAACTTTTATGGCCTTAATAGAAACGTTTAAGTTATGACTTTAAATCTGGTAAGTAGTGGGTACCACCATTTCATCTCCCTTAATTACATATCTTTTTATTTATTATTGACATTTTAAATTTAAATTTTGAAGTTATTACTAATTATTAAATTTAAATGAACATTATTTTAAAATTTCACTCTTCTTTATATTAAATCACAAATCCTTCCATCTTCAGTTTCTTCACTCACAATAAATCATTAGCAAAACTAAGTCAGCTGTTATAAACTTTAGAAATATTGCTGTGCCTTACCAATACAGTCTTTTGAAATATTAAAGAAACTATATCTATAGGTACTATAAAAAATTTTAAACAAATAATTTAGCATTAAAGACAGTAGACAAAACTAATGTGATTATCAAAACATCAAGGACAAACAAATTTAATAGCAAATACAGTATATGTTTCACTGCATCTCTGACTCTACTCTACAAAAATATCAACAAACAACTTAATATACAAACCAGTTCTTTTAATCAGCATTGTCTTTACATTTTGCACACTTACCATTAAGTAAACATAGTAACAGATATTTCATTGGTTTTAGAAACAAAGGAACACTGTGTACTGCTTAGTTTTATGATATTTTCCTTGGTTTAATTTAATCAGTGGTGTGGCAAAACATAAATAATAAATAATCAAATAAAGTAAATGTGAACTGAAAGCTATGTTAAGATAAAATAAGAGTATTTTGTATTACCATTTGATAATTAATTATAGCTACACACATACAACAGATTTTAAAAAACAAAACTCAACGACGTACAATTTAGTTATTGATGATATTCTTTGGTTTAATTTAAGCATAGGCTTAGCAAAACACAATAACTTAATTTACCTAAATATACATAAAAAAAAATATAAAAAAAACAATGTGATGTGCAAGTTATGTTAAGTTAATCTAACACATGTGAAGCAGTTAGAATTTATTTGAAGTAGCCTCCAAATTCATATAAAACATCTATACATTGTAATTTTCATACTGTTTCCATGAAATCATATCAATAATATTATTTTCATAACTTAGACGCTTTAAAAAAAATCCAAAGCAGAGCCGGAGTTGATACCGGGAGTTGATACAGCAACGGTTATAGAATCTTTTTTTATATAATCATTGGCATAGCTTTAGAATAAATAATCCATGATAAAAGGTTAGATTAAAATAAACCTACCTCATAGTTATGAAAATATTGTATTTAATTAATTTCTTTGTATCAGCTGTCTAAAGTTATGCAGTTTAGCAGTTCTTCTTGTTTACATTTAAATGTCAAACCAAATGTAAACAAACATTTTTAGTGTTCTCATCACAGCCATGGATACCAATCAATATTTACTTTTAAAATCTTCACCTCAGAACGTTTAAAGCCAAAGGGGCAAAGCCCACGGTCAGTGTCCGAATGTGAATAGTCCTATAATGGTCCTTTGTATGGTAACTATATTTTTGTAAAATTTTAGCCCAGTTGGTTCAGTAGTTTTTGCACCTATTAGTAATACACATACAGACACCATTAGATTTTTATATAATAGTATAGATATAGATTAGTTCTCATTGAAGATTACATCCGATGTTTCTTAACAAATTAGAAAAAAGTGGGTTCAGTATAGCATTTTGTAGAAGAGTGAAATAATGCGTATTAATAATTTAAAAAGGAAAACAATATAAAACAATAAGGATAATACGTAATAAAATAATAGGAGAGTGGTCATAATTTACGATTTTTATGTTCACAGTTATAAAATATTTTATTGTTTGTGGATTACAGTTTGAAGTACAGATATTGCCAATAGTAAAATTGTCAGAATACTGTATATTGCTCCCAGAAGCATTAATGTCGATCCTATTGTCTGTCTAGACAAACGGGAAAAGGTGATAAAATAATCGTAAACACTTCAAATACATAACGCGTTACACTAAATCCGCGTTTAGGATAAATCCGAAATGTCTTGTCATCAGTCTTGACTATGATTCATATTATTGCCAAAACATTACAAATAGTGCAGTGACACTTTATGTAAGTCATAGTGTTTGCACTAATTTATACTTTATAAATACTATATGTGCATGAGCTTATACTATCCAAACAAAAGAGCTGATATTATCTAAACAAAACACAATAAAAGGTTTTGATTAATCAAATAATTCACACACCATATTGATGGAATAGGCTGTAACTTTTTAAATCAGACTTTATACTATCATATAGCTTATTCAAGTAGGGATAATTGTTTTGTGTAATGAACACTGAAAGAGTTTTGAGACCCTTTTACTGCACACACAATACATGGATATCGTGTTTGGAAGACAGAAAGTAAACCCCAAGTTTTTTTACAAAGAGTGGAAGACATGCGATGCTCAACTGACAAGATTACATAGGTTAATGTATAGACAAACTCTTTGCTGGAGTATCAACTTTCATATACCTCTGAATCTGGAATAATACACCGAATAGGAAATTTCCCTTATAGTTATTCCTAATTAAACATATGACTAGGTTAATAAAGGAAAGTTAAAACAGTCATAAATGAAATATGACGTGTAATAGTGTCTTGATGTGTAATATTATGACTATCCAAAAGTTACTACATTTTTGTTCTCAAGAAAACGACTGAAATTACTATGTAAAGAGGGGCAAAAGTAGGTATGCAGTTTTTTGCTCTGACCATAATAGAGAACTATCGATCTCTTTTACCACAACAAGTTGTAGTAATAGAGATCTATGTATAGAATTAGGCATTGTATTCCCATATTTAAATTGTTGAGTTCCAGAATAAAAATGAACTCAGTTAAATTTAACTACCAACATAGAGTTCGGATGTTAAGTAATATTTTTATCTATTACGCAACATGTTTTACTAAATCAAACTGAAGGGACAACGCATAGCATAAAAGTTTTTAAAGTTACATTAACTATCACAGAATAAAAAATAAATGGTCAAATATAGCTTTAGACTGTAACACGCTCTGTCGGGAGCTAATTCAACTAAGTAAAAAAAAACAAAGACAAAACAAGTAAGTATAGATAGCATGTGTGTGTATAAAGTTCAATGGTAATTAATAGTTTCCATTTCACATTATTTGTAAATTACAGGGGCTTGGAAATAATAAGCAGATTTTTAATCGATATCAACAAGTTCTATAAGTAACTATTTTATAAATAAGATAGTTTATTGGTATTTACTGAAACATTATCCTTAACTATTCCTTAACTATTAACTATTTATTCATCTTGGTTTATGATTTTATTTGTATGCAAAGATTTCATACTGAAATAAAACATGTTTAATTCAATGCGTGAATATATATTATACAGTTTTGGGGAAAATAAATGCAGGCCTACATAATTATCACGTTTCATCTTTTAATAAAACTTGCTGTTAAGAAAATACATAGATGACGATCGTCAAGTACAATAATTTATTTTCAACCTGCTACTAAAATACCTTAAAAGGTCACAATTAAAGTAGGCAATGTTTAAAGACTTTATCCAAAATTTTGATGTTTAATTATTTCGAATATTCTGAACAAAGAAAAATACAAAAAAGTTCCAACAAAGGATTGAAGATCGCGGTTTGTCAAGATCAGAGCCGCATTGTTTGTAACAAGGACGCCAGAAGTTCAAAGCATTCATCAAGAACCACCCAGTTCCGATGAGGAGACACTTGTATTGTTCTTGTGAAATATCTCCCCACAGCTGTTGTCTTCGAGGCTGTAAATCTATCAAATAGAACCTCGAGATAATGGACTAGATAAAGTGGTGCACTTTGAATGTGGTCGTGGCTTTGTTTGGCCTTTCTAAAATGCTTGATTTTGTAAAGTATATCATAATGAGCTAGTATACATGTCTGCGGTTTAAATTTAATTTTTTTAAATTTTATAGCCTACCATAATGAGAAATATTACTTATTTATAGTATAGAAAACTATCTGTTATGCCAATAATAATCTTGCTAGACTATAAACCGAAGGTTATGACTGAGTTGAGTAATGCTGTATTCATTCATTACCACCTACTTAGTCCAATTCTTACAAAAACACACTATAAATTGTAAGTAATATACTATATCAAATATGCCACCTTGTTTAGCATCTTCACAAACATCTTATCGTTTCGCTTTCAATGAATACTCTAGTAATATGACTTAAAATGTTCCACGAAATAAGTTAAAACTTAACCAGCTACGTGAGAAGTGTTGTCAGAAATGTTGGTTTTGTAAATGAGTTTGTGATTACTTAACGCCGTTTCATTTTGTTTATACCGTAGAACTGACATGATTGCCTCTGGGAGCGATATCCAGTATACAGTTTTAGTATTGTCAATGTAAGTTTGAACTGTAATTCAGAAACAGTAAACTAGTTCATAACAGTGAACACCACTACCGTAAAACCTTTCCATCATTGTAGTGTTTTATTACACCTAGTCTCTGAGGCGTATTTTACTATGTGGATGTAATGAAATGTATGTGTATGAGGAATGAGTGAGCCTTGAAAACCTGGAGATTGGATTGGGACTTGACTTACGTCCTGAATTCAGGAATTATGCAGACGATGTATATGTTACAGACAAAGTATATAAGTCATAAGTCATTTATTCAACCAGATTTACATAATTTACATGCATTGGTTATGTCAATTACAATCATTACAATAATACATATAATGCAGGCATTCTTTACCTTAAGCTTAAAGGCTAAGTATAAAATAAAATAACAATAGGTTTTAATGCACTTTAATCAATAGAATACCCATAAGTGCGTAGGCTAAGTATGTTTGTTAAAAAAAAAAACACATTTATTGAACAGGATTGATTTATCTTTTTGTATGGTTTTTAGATAGTTATAGATTGGCTTACACAAAAAATAATGAATTAAAAACCTAAAAGAATAATGAAATATAGTATGGTTAGGTTAGGTTAGATTATTTTATTATATTAGATATATTTATAAAAAAATTGGGTACACAAGTCCAAAAAGTCCAACAACGTATTTCATACTTTGCCTACATTACCAACAGGCATTCCATAGAATGACTAGGTAATGTATATAATGAGATCTATTTTACTCGTTGTCTTCTTGATTTTAGGCGGTGTATAGAATACCTGATTACTTTACCTCTAACAAATATATTTTTGACTTGTTTTGTGAATTTTAAACTTGTCTTTAAACCTTAATTCCAGGGTCATGCATCCTCTATAATTTCCTTCAATCAAAAATTTCATCCTAATAACTAAATAATAACTCAAAATTTAAAACTTTAATTGTTTATTGTTAAGGAAAATTCATCGTTATAGAATCTACAAAGTTTATTCAAAGTGATCAAACAGTTACTTTTCCCCTTTGTTCCTTTGGTTACAAAAAAGGAAGCACTGCTTGTTTCATTGATGTTGTATTTAGTGAAATTAATTAATAAAAGCATATACTTTAATAATTTAATACTTTAATACTTAATGACTGGATAAGTTAGTTATTTAGCAAATATGTCTCTCGCTCAACGAGAGTAGTGCAAGAATTGCACAAGCTACTTCACAAGAAGTGGTGTAAATTTGTTACATGTGAGACAGATAGAAATTTGATAGGGTCATGAAATGTCCAACGAACTTTAACAGCAGCTGAAATTAAAGCAGTAGGTTTGGCAGTAAACACGTTTTACAACACGCTAGACATTCGTTGCTGTAGTTAGTAGGAACTTTATTTTTATGTTAATAGACTTATTCTATGTATATCACTGACTATTGTAAAAAATGTTTATATCAACGTTAACTACGGGTAAAAGTTGGTACACTCTGTTTAAATTACTGTAGACATCAAAGAAGACCTAGAAAACACTAACTATAACTATCTAGAATAAATACTACACAAGTTTGAGAATTAAGATGTTATACAAATTAATTGTGATGTATCAAGAATTGTATTTAAATAATTGAAAGATCCAATATCATGTTTCCATGTGGTCTTATGAATGAGTCTTGAAAATCTGGTATGAAATTGGATTGGGAATAATACTTGCTACTAGAATCCGGAGATCATGCAGGAATGTATACATTTCGAACTTGTTTGGCAAATAAACAAAATTTCTGTAATGCAGAACCTTTAACGATGAATAATTAATATTGTAGTAATTTATATATAAAGCCCAAAGTGCCTTTGAACTTAAGAGAAAACTACAACTTACACCCCCATAAACCATATACTTTAAATGCTCGTCATGACGAGAAACCTTGCGCAAAACTATCCATTATTTAAGCCTGTGGGTAACAGATTTGACTATTAATACAACAACTAGACATTCCATCCCCATGTTAAAGTTGTAGCCACGTTTTTAATAAAATTTGTCTTAGTTGATGTAAGCCACCTACATATTGCGCTGATCTAAATTAAAGATTTCTGCTTTTACATGATGGTTTTTACCAAGTCAAACTGATGACTTATTATGAGCTATAGCAACTGTTGTGACCCAGCAACTATGTCAGTAACGAAAAATAAGGTACAAAATAGAATTTTAGACAGTATAGCGCAATCTGTGACTGGCTCACACAACTACATTCTTTTTTAGTAAAAAATTGGCGACAGCTGATCCATATTGATGGGATGTCTTCTTCTGTATCCAATAGTCAATGGTAACAGCTAGTATATACTAAAATCAGATGTGTTTTATTATACTGACAGCTGTTTTGGAAATGTATGCCTTTCTTCATAAACGTTAATTGTTTGACACACAATGTTAACTATAGATAGTATTATTGATACAATAAAAAAATACCCCCGCCGCAGCAAACCTGCAGACTAAGCGAATTTCCATTTGCCTGATTGGATTTAGACTAAAATGTCTCCTTAAAAATATCACATTTATTCCCTATTTAAATAGAATCAGTTTAACATATACAGTACTTAGGTTTGCTGCAACAGGGAGGGTAAAAGTGTTATTTTTATGTAAAATGTTAATAGTTAGTAAGAAATAAAAACATTTTCCAAATTTGGGCAAAATATGTTAATAAACAAGCACACTACAACGGTTTACTTATTCTCCTTAAGAATAACATGGGAATTTTAAATTAACAATTGTTTGGAATTTTCTCCGTAACTATTAGGCGCATTATAACGCTTCAATATACTAAATTATTTGTTTTTTAAGCTCTACTAAATAGTTTGGAAAGAAATTTCAAAATTTTATGTTTTTTGGGTCAAAAATAGGAAAAACCCATTTTTACCCCATAAAAGCCCCCATAAACCCCTGTTCCCATGGTCCGATCATGCTGGTTCGCGAACTCGTTCGAATAAACGTAGGTTTACACGTTTGTACCAAATTTCATCAAAATCGGATCATTTTTGCTCGAGTTATCGCGCTAACGGACACATATATATATATATATATATATATATAAATATATATATATATAAATATATATATATATATATATATGAATTTGAACGGATGGTGTTTTTGGCCTCGAGGGACCTCAAAACGAAAAAAAAATCGGTCCCGGGTCCAGGTCTTACCATGAGTACTACGGTAATAGCTTATTCCCTATATGGGAAATTCGCTAATAAAATTCAAAAGATGGTTTAATGAGCATGATTTTCAAAGAACTGACAAAAATGTAAATAGAGTATTAACAATATAATAAAACATATGATTTGTGCACAATAGGTAGGCAAAATATAGTATTCAGAGAGAACTTCTAACACACCCAATTAAATCTAATAAAAAAGACATTAACCAAATGCCCAAAACTTTTGGTTTATTTTCAAATACTCACTTTCATGTGCACACCACATTAAATGTGACCTTTGGTGAATGTGTGAAACCATTAATCTTCCGTCTGCTGACAAAGAAACGACCATTTACTTTTTAGGACAATTTACACCTTTGGACTCGTTTTCTTCGAAAGTATGTTTTTATGAAGACGGTAAATTATTTAAGAGAATTTTGGATTCCAATATTCTATTGTTGTGAAAAAATCAACCTTTTATCTGAATATAGCCTAGTATTTAATTGATCTGTTTGATCTTTCTGGCTATTTAATATAAAATTCTCAATGAACGTTTTATTGATTTAATTGAATTTATATATTATCTGGTACGAAAGTGTAATTATTTGATTAGTCAAATGAACGCGTTAACTACGACAATAAATTGAGTGAATTTATATTTTAACGAGAACTTTTGCCTAAGCCTCTGAGGCTTTTAATTTTATGACAAGTTAAATAAAGTTAGTAATACTTATTAAATAAATGTTTGACATTTGATACGTATTTCTTTCTACCAGATCGTTGATTATAAGACTGGTTAATTGTTATGTGTTAATTCAAATTGTAAAATAATCTAAACGTCCGTTAAAATGACCAAATCAGGTAGCCTGACTTTATTATAAAAGTATTAACACACAGTGAAAAGAACTACAACAGTATGCACAGCATATGTTGAACCCTAAGTATAATTGCTGCATCAAGCGGTGGTCGAGCCCTTAAATATTTCAACACATGCAAATTAAAGCTCGAGGGGAATAACATCAGGTTTTGTTTCTCAGACCAACAAACTTGGCTCCGTTTTAATACAATGTAATACGGAAAGTCAACAAAAAATCGTCTAATAATAGTAATCTCTTAACAACACGTTCTATGCTGATTAAAAAGTTATTTACAATAAAATTGTCAAAGTAATGCTTTTCAATATTCAGTAACCGATGCTAACAAAGAGTGCATAATGTGTCAACTTTTGATTTCTATGGATATATCTTCAAACTTAGTTATTGATCGTAAACCTGAAAATTACTATTCATTAATGAAGTCTTTCTTCATAGCTTATGCAATTTATGAGCCACTCCTTATGTAAGCTCAGTATGTAAATTTATAAACAACATTTTGTGATGCTTTTGAAAGTTTCCTTAACAAAGATTGTTTAAGCCGTCAAAGATTGCAACTATTTGTTTTAATTTTTCTGGTGATAATATTCCGTAACAAAAAATCTTTGGTCCAATACTTTGCAAAATGATCACACAATTACATAAAAAGCAGATAAATAACATGTTGAGGTTAACGTTTAGCTTAGTACCATTTATATTAGTTCTCGTTTGAAAAGCCTCGAGATATGTTGACATATTGGCATTACAAAGTTGAGAGTTTGAAGCGACAAACCATCATCTAACCACAAGTATTTGGTGACGTCACCACATACTTGGAGTGACTTCACTAACATTGTTCACGTGTTTCTAGACAATAATCTGTTTGAATGCTCTGCATAATTGTTCAAACACTATTTAACACAAATTGTACACCATCGTTATAATGATTATGTTTGAATAGACTAATTTCATTATTTCACGGTTTTAACACGATCCAGATTTCAAGGCTAAACGAAAGGTTTGCTGGGACAAAATAACAAAAACATCGCACTATTCCCCAATAATGTCGTCACTGTTGATTTAGATTCCTTGTGACATCCTAATTCTATTTCCACCTCTCTGTTTCATTAAAAATTTTTTTCCCAACTAACCTTCGTTTTGTCAGAGAATTAGCCTAAATTGTTTTACTATTTAATATTTTTTCTACTTTTGCCGATCCTATTTTATTATATGAAGGTTTAAAGCATTAAATAGTTTTCCTATCCTCCAAGTTTCTTCAATGCCATAATATTTACAGTTTTAAGCCTGGATAGAATTTATTTAAACTAGGTGTACTATTTAAATTTTTAATCTTAAATATACATTTGCTCAACCTTAGTAAATGACAAACTAGGACAAATTTGTTATTAAAAATATTGTTTTAGTTGCCTAAATAGTTTTCAAAGGTTTGGTCAAATCCAATAATTTTGTACTATGAGAACGAGGAAAGACTATGACGAGGATATGCTGCTCTTTCTTATGTACCTACGTTGTATGGTCGCCGTTTCATCGTAAAGTATTAAAGTGTGTTAGGAACTGAAACTGTAGGATATACAAACGGCTTGACCTAAAAGGTTTGACTTAGATAGAGTTGTGTGAGCCAGGCCGGGTGTTTCTGATGGCTTTCACTTTCTTTTTGTTCCTCAGATGACTTGTGATCGTCACTTTGAATGTTCACTTTGAATATTCACTTTAAATTTTCACTTTGAAAATTCACTTGGAATATTCAATTTTAATGTACTATGAATTTAATGGGTGGTTGTTTAGAGGATCTCAACTTAAGACTAAAGTAAAGTTTAAGTAAAGTTATGGTACATTACTTCATTATACCATAGTTAGGAAATCAGTAGGATAAAGTGAATATCGGTCATTAATTTCTTTAATTGAGAGTTAATTGGTTAAAACTTCAAACACTGACGCCACAGTTAAGGGAGAACTTGACGTCAATCGTGATCCATTTTAACGATGGAAATTACCTTAGTTTACCTAGGTGTTTTAACTGTTACCGTTGTACAGTTTTGTGGTTTAACGATGCAATTAGAATGAACTAAGAAACAAATAATGTACCCTATTGTACATGTTAAATGAAGCAATTCAATGACTAAAAACATTGTTTATTTGACTCCCCTTTTTAATCTGCAGGGACCTATTTTTGTCAATATTTATATGGTTTTAATGAATAACGAATATCCATAAAGAATTTCCACCCAAAACACAAACTCGATATGTATACGAAAACAATACTTTTCCCATCTACTATGTATAAGGGGACGCCCCAAATGACTCCCTGAAATTAACTGGAAACATAATAGTGTAGTAAACAATTAAATTTGTTGTATGGTGTACAACCTGGCTTTGTTCTATGTATTACAGATAATACTAATTAAAGATTTAACTTATAATACCAACATACTTTTATCGAAGTAGTTGTATTGGTCCATTGTAACCATATTAATCTTTTTACATGAAGAGGAGTCACGGAAATGTCCAACATGGGACGACGAGCTCTGACGTTATGATGGATGATGAGTGTGATATCACATTGTATAAACCTTGCCACGGACACTTGTGTATCCAGAGGTTATTCGTCATAATTAACCAAGAGATGTTTCTATAGTAATTGTAGCAGACTTTGTTACTTACAATGTTTATATAATAACCTAGCTTACATCTTTTAATTTTGGCTATACTTCACTATGTTCCCTCATACAAAATTATGAATTGATTACCAAAGTTTTCAGAGTTAATTATTTTCTTATTGTTCACTTCACCGTCAACTGCCTGTATAAACCTACTAGTCTATTGAATGATTTAAAGACAGGAAAATCCCGTAATAATATGTATCTCATGTATAAGTATCTGATGCTTGCATTGTTCACTTACATGTTATGCATTGTTGCTTGCATAGTTACCGTTAGTGGTAGCTTCATTTACACGGGTTTTAAACTGAAACCCTCAGTTATTAAGTTACCAACTTTATTGTTAATTTATAAGCTTAGATTCTTTTCGTAGCTTTAAAGTTCAAAGAAAACTTTACCAAACCTGGTAACGATAAAACGAATTTTTTAATAGTCACTAAAAATATGTATATCCTGCACTGACAATTTTAATGAATTACAATGACCAAACTATGCGGGGAAGTTTTCAAACAAAGAGGCATTATAAAGCTTTGTTTTCTATGACTCAATATAAATCAACCAAACTTGTGATAGGGTAAAACAATGAAGTTCAAACAACTGTGATATATTGGAAGATGGAACGCTGAAGTGGCAAAGTAATAATTCGTGTTGATGAGACAAGATTGTGGAAAGTTTATGCAATATGGTTCAAGTTTCAAAGTTATTTTGTTCATACTTATCGAATAGGACTTAATGATTTACTTTAACGTTTTTTTCAATATGATAAGGTTAAACAATAAACTAATTAGGCCTTATAATTTAACCGTGCTACTATTTATGGAAAGGTTTCGTCTAACTACTTTCATTTCAGGCACAAACATTTAAAATGGACTTATTCTGTTACATAAATCTCAAAAAAATTATGAAACGCTTCAATTCTGTCAGAACTTCTTCTTCTCTATGCAGGGGATTTTTGGACAAAAGTTTCCGAATTTCCAAATTATATCTTAAAAAAAAATTGCATTACAGTATTATAATTACAATAAGTAAGTCTACGATAAATAAAAACCCCCAACATGGCCAATAAGTTAGTACTCTCTTTTTCAAAACCGGGAGATTAAGATGTTATAAGAACCACTGGATAGGAAATACCAACATTTTTAATAATAAGTAAAGGCAAATGGCGTAGGTGATTATGGAGATTTCAACCTAAAACTTCATGACACTATTAGTCCTGCACTCCACCCACACCCCACTTCTTTTTGATGGTCGTGTCAAGCTTTTTAAGAAATAAAAGTACTAACAAATACTTTGTAACACGTATAACAAACTAATTAAAGTAACTAAATATGTTTTAGAATTGTATTTCTAGACTTTGCAAATCCTCATACGAGAGATGTTTACCAGACAGAGGTAGAGTTAATTAGTCTGAAAAGGCTTCCTCAAGTTACGCTCCAGTGATTTATACCTTTGTTGTATCAGCGGAGTGTATTACAAGCGAGACTCTATGTGAGAACATTAAACCATCAGCTGAGGTTCCTAGAAGACTGAGACTAGTTAGAAGTGAAACAGTTTTTTTTTGTTTTTTTTTTGTCCAAGGACAATAGGCACGAGTCTGGAATTGTTTTCACATTACTTCAGGCTAGACCTAGGGGTTACGGCATTATCACTTAGATCAAATCCATTGGTGATTTGGTGGGATTTGAACCCGGGACCCCAGGAACCGGAGTCCTGCGCTCTAACCACTAGACCAGCTCGCTCCCCAGAAGTGAAACAGTAGAGGGCATGTAGAGTATAATTTTTGTTAATACTGTATGAACTCATTAACAGGTTCACTACCAGTCGTCACACTCCTCTGTTGTGTAGTATACTGACACTTGGTAGTGAATGTGTTAATATTAAAAAAATATATTAAATATTAAAATATTAAAAAATTAAATGACGATCGTTTCGGTGTCCATGTCACCTTATTCGGTTCCTTGTCAAGCATACAAATGTGCCCTAATTCTTGAAAAGGATCCGAAGAAGGTGACATAGTCGCTAAAATGATCGTCCTCCACCTTAGAGGAGGTATTATAGGAATTACGAGATCAAGGTAGTTTAACCTCTTATTTATATGTTTAAGTGATTTGAGACAGCACAAATAGTTCTTATGACGGATGACGTACATTGACTTTGAGATACTAAAGTAGATATCACACCAATAAAAACCAGCTGTAGCAAAGCTACAATTCAATACAACATATGAGTTAAGTACTGATATTATAATTATACTAGCTGAGTACCCGTCCTTCGTACGGGGTTGTCATATAAGTATAAAATGCTCATTGTAGTTATACCAAACTCAAGCTTTGCGTTTGCAATGGGGGATGACACAGTTTGATAAAATTACCTTATTTAAAATTACTGTATACTATAGTATTACACATCTACCATAGCCATAATGTTCTACCACTTCACCTAAACAATAGAGAAAAAATAATTATTAACAATTTGCAAAATATCACAGATTATTCATGAAATTAAAAACATAAACATAACTGTAAACAATCCTACTTTGGCGGTTCTCATTGTGTATCACAGTTTTTTGTTGCTGCTTATTAGTTGTTTTCATAAATGAAAAAAATAATAGTGCTGCACCCTGTTGGTAAATCTTATTACTTTTTAATGCTTTTGCATATCATAGAACCAACTTTTTTAGTTGAAACAGCTGGCTAAATTCTTTAATTCCCTTTAAATATGAATACTCATAAGGTTAACATGGTGAACAACAGAGCCACTGGGGCGGAGCCCGAAAGGATTTTTGAGATAAGAATATGCCTATATGTTAATAATAATAATAATAATAATAATAATAATAATAATAAAATGCCTTTATTTAAAGCGGTCTTCAGATACACTGGTTTTCAAGACAACTCAAAGTCACAAAAAGTTTACAAGTACACAAAAATTACAAACAGTGGAACTAAACTAGCTTTAGATTGGCCTTAAATGAATTACATGACATGATTTTCATGTTTCTTGGGAGGGTGTTGTATGCCTGGGGTCCAAAGTATGAGAACCCCTTTTTACCTATCTCACGCCGCACTCTCGGCATTTCAAGCAAGCCGTCCTGCCTAGTACAGCGTTCCCTAACTGATGTTCGAGGCATAAGTTTCCTTTTCAAATAGGGAGGCAAATTAGAAGACAGTGTCTTGTGAACAATTAAAACCGTTTGTAGAAAACATTGTTTTTCCAAAGAGAGTACCTTAGCCTGTTTGCGATAGGCAGATATATGATCAAACTTCCTCAGATTGAAGACAAACCTCAGGGCTCGGTTTTGCAACCTCGTAAGAAGAACTCTACAGTCAAGAGTAAGACATTCACGAAACGATGGAAGTGCATAGTGAATAATAGGGAAGACTGTTGATTTGACCAATTCCAGCTTAGCATCTTCAGATAGTATCCCTCTCAAACGGTGTAAAATTCTCAACCTATTTGAGACTCTCTGACAAATGTAACTAACATGTGAGCGAAAATTGAGTTGAGAATCAATTCTGATACCTAACACCTTAACATAATCAGACACCACAAGAATTTGACCGTCCAGCTCTACCTTTCCAATAAGACTATTTTTTGGCTGCAAACCAGAAGACCAGAAATGAAGCACAGTACACTTTTCAGGATTCAATTTTAGACCGTGATCGTCAGACCATTGCTTTACCCTTAGCAAGTCAGTGTTGATGAGATTGACTGCTTCATGAAAATCAAAAGGGGCGTGGGAAAGAACTAGTTGACAATCATCAGCGTAGGAATGTACAGTGGAAGATTTCAGAACGCTATCGAGGTCATGGGTGTACAATATGAAAAGTATTGGACCCAGACAAGTCCCCTGAGGGACCCCTACTTCTCTTTGAATCAACTCGGAGCACCTACCATTCACCTTAGTCACCTGGGATCGGTTACAAAGATATGAGGAAAACCATTTGAGTGTACACTCATGGAATTTTAGAAACCTGAGCTTTGATATGAGCATGTCGTGATGAACAGAGTCGAAAGCATTTGAATAATCAAGTGACGCCATAAAGCTGTGCAACCCTTGGTCCTTGGCCCGAAGAAGCTCATCAGTCATATTGAGAAGAGCAGTGCAGGTGCTGAACCCTCTACGGAAACCTGACTGTGATTCTAAAAGTATGTCCGACTCCTCCAGGTAACTTACCAACTGTTCCACAACAATTTTCTCTAAGATTTTCGAACAAACAGGCAGAATTGATAGGGAATGTGAGCTATCATCATGCCAAATTTCAGCCCAATCGGTCCAGTTGTTTATGCGTGATTGAACTTCAAACAGACAAACAAACACACAAACTTTCAAATTTATAATATTATTAGTAAGATTAAATTTATACATTATATTATAATAATGATATTATATTATACTTAAGTAATGATATTCATGAAAATGTTGGTGTGCGTAATGCATTGAGTTGATTTTATAGCAGCCCTGAGTTTTAAATAATAACGCACGTTTAGATATAGCTCTTGGGAAATAACTCTCATATTTGTGTTGTTATTACATTTGCTTCAGGATGAATAATAACATAGGCAACAGGAATAGAACTTAGTGGTTTAATTTACAAATTCTATGTACACAATGCTTTATAATAGCATACCGTAAATTAAAATAACCAAATTTTCTTAAACAGTGTCCTCCCCCATTGCAAACACAAAGCACAAGTATAACTGCAATAGCATTTTATACTCATACGCCAACCCTGTACGAACGACGGGTACTCTGCTCTTGTTATTATACGTTTTTGTAGTAATGACCTGTGTTGGAATTAATAAAAAAGTTAGTAGCATTCTGTTCCAAATCTCCAATTTGTTGTTCTCAACCAAAATAAATTATCAAGATTATTTATGTTTATTACCAAATCATGTAATTTTGATATTAACGTTAAGTATTAAACAAATAGAGTTTATCCCTAACCACCAGTAAGTGTCCGTTTTATAAAGTACAGTATAAAGATATGAAGAATGTTATAGACTAAAGTTACAAAGATTACTTTTTATACTGACAATATTGTGTGATAAAGTTGAACGATTTACTGTCGGGAGGTAGAGACAAGCTCACGAAAGCTTATCAAACTTTACCAGACAATACTAACGTTAAATCGATGAAGAACTTATAACGAGTTTCTGAAGAAAGCACATATTACATTTTGGTCTATTGGATAGTGTGTATCTATTGGGAACTATTTTATTAGAGCAATAAACACTGGCCACTCTATAAAATTATACATAAAATCGTGCTCCAAGAGGAAAGAAAATTTATGCGCTTTTATCAATTACAATTTTCTCAGGCAGTGTGGTAGAAAAGTCCCGGAACGGTTAAATATATTTGTTACCAATATAGATGAATTAATGATACTTGGTATATAAATAATAGCTCTAAATGTCTACTGTTTTAAGCCATTATCACTTTTTTATGTCTTAAGGGGGACGGCCCACGAGGAGTCAGACAAAATTCTTAAATAGCAGCATAGGTCGAGATTGGTATCTAATTAAAGGTCTTAGTTAATAGAATACATTGCCGCAAACCCGAACTCAAAAGGACAACTGAGTCAGAAATGGCAGCCGTTAAACTATTTCTTGAATCTGCCATTTTGAATCTTTGAGCAGCTGTATTTTTTTACTCAGTTGTTCTATTGAGCTCAAATTTGCAGAATTGTATTCTACTACATAATACCTTTAATTTGATGTGCATGTCGACCTATGCTTACGTTAATGATTTTCTTCCGAAGTCTCGCGGTTGCCCCTTGAGGAGGTAGTGTAGAAAGCAATGCAAATTCAATGAATCTTTGAACATCCATCATTTTTGACTCAGTTGTCCTTTTGAGTTCGGGTTGGCGGCAATGTATTCTATTAACTAAGACCTTTAATTAGATACCAAACTCGACCTATGCTGCTATTTAAGAATTTTGTCTGACTCCTCGTGGGCCGTCCCCCTTAAGACATAAAACTGTGATAATAGCTTAAAACAGTATAGGTTTATAGCTATTATTTATATACCAAGTATCATTACTTTATCTATATTGGTAACAAATATATTTAACCGTTCCGGGACTTTTCTACCACACTGTATTAAAATTAGTATAGCTATACAATTTTCGGCGAGTGAAGTAGGCCTAATACGCTTTGGAAAAATTTTCATTTTTAAATTTTACTATTACACAATTTTTAATAACAAACAGAACTGAGCATAATTACTCAAATTTTCGTTAGGGAAAGGCTTATACGAAAAATGTATGTCTTAAATAAGAATAAAATGAACCCCTAAATTTAAGTAAAGGAATCCAATTGTTTTTGTTTTTGGTTCAGCTAGAAGTTTAATTTAGAGTTATGTTGGTTTTAATTTAGAACTACGTAAGAGTTTGTTATTAATTTCTATAGATACAGTATGTAAAAACTGTACTACCTAGGATCATGATTTTCATCATGATTTTGAGAGGTTTTGCTTGACGTTCGACACCATTCATTTTTATAGTGTGCAATTAATTTCTCATTCAATATTATCCCACTGAAATTATTAAATTTGCCATATTTCAACAACATAACATAGTTAAATAAATACCTTAGTGTAATTAATAACTTAACTTATAAATTGAAATTTTACATTGCAAGGATTGCAAACATAATGGGTTATAGCATGATTGTTATATTTATTGTTACATTAGCACTTTTGTGATGCATTAGGATTAGATATTAAAAATACCTTATAAATCCATTTATATTATTGTAAAATGGTGAAACGGTTAAGAGAGAAATTAATAAAATAAAGTTAAAGATGACTAACGTATTACCATGGACTATTAGTCAAAGGTATGACCTAACTACATAAAAAAACTATGTTAAGAACAACGTATGTTAATTTATTCAAGCTATAACATAACTTGTATAAATACGGATAAATTGAGCACTTTTTAGTCCTGTATTTTAGATTACAGTAATTTTACACGATAACAACACAATATAAAGGAATCTCGTAGAAAATGACATACTGTAACAAATTAACTCTTTACCGAACAACACTACAAGTTTTTAAAATCATGTTTCTAAAACACAAGTAATTTAGTTTAAAGCAAGGCGTATAAATGTGGTATACGTCGATTTACACTTACTTTCGAATTCTTATAAGTATTGCTTGAAAGTTACAATAATATTTGCTAAATGTAAATGTATATATCTATTAATCGACAGATTAACTGATAGATTTTCTAACTAAAAGTAAAAAAAATCTTACGACATTTAACATGATTAATTTACCTGTTCTCCTCAAAGACAACTACAGAGAATTTGCTTATCGTATTCCGTTTGAACTAGATGGCTCAAACAACTGCATTACTGTTACTAGTGATCAACTGATCAAGGCAATTCATCTAAGCTTTAGAAAGAACTAAAAAAATGTAGTACATTTATAGTCCAAGATGGAGGCTATTACATGTTTTGAAGAGAAAAAAACAAATACTTGTATTGTAAATCAAAACAGAGTAAAATGTGTTGTACAATTTTGACCAACAAGAATTATACTATGATGATTATTTGTGTAGTACAATCATTGGACCGAATATATCTCAGTTGTGTTATAAAATGCAAAGTATAACATGTTACTTATTCATTTCTATAGTCTTAACATATCTAATGGATTAACATATTTACTTTTGCCACCCGAACGTATGGCTTTTAAAGAACAGAAAAATACGGGTTTAGAAGAATAATCTATATATATATAAATATATATATATACTGCAGTTATTAAAATTTTTCATTGAAAATGTTTCGTGGTACACTTTTAATTTATTTTTTTTTTGTTTTTGTTTTAGCGAATTTCCCTATAGGGAAGTAGCTATTACCGTAGGTGGCACGGTAAGACCTAGAACCGGGACCGATTTACTTTTTCATTTTGATGTCCCCAGAGGCCAAAAACACCATTCGTTCAAATTTTTATATATGTATATATATATATATATATATATAGTTAAGGAAACAGTACAATTCTGACCGGCTTGTACAATTCTGGCCGGATAGGTCAGAATTGTATAACTAGAGGTCAGAATTGTACTGTTTTACTTTATAAACGGTCAGAAATGTCCTGTTTCTGTACATGGTATCCCATTTCGTTCTGGGCAGAGGAACATCCAGGTGAAAACATGGACAAACCTAATAACAGTTACACTCTAAATAATTTGAAAGTTCATCAACCAAGAGTGTTTGTTGGTTTTTTCTTATATAAATTTTGTTGTTTTGATTTGCTAGGTATCCCGAATGTGAAATTAGATTACTTGTTGAAACAGGGTCTAGAAACAGATTCTAAACCATAAGCTAGTTATTATCCTGGTAGCTTTAAATTTGAAATCATTGTACAAATCATGGAGGTATTTTGGAATTAGTAAGTAAATTTACGCCTTTATCGAGCGTCTAGGGTTCAAATCTTGTAGCTTAAAATTTATTATTTTTATTTATCATCTGATTAGCTTGAAATTTAAAATCATTGTACGTATCAGGGTGTATTTCAGATTTTTAGTATAACGATGATTTGATAATTTCTGAGGGTCTAGGTTTCATCATATTCTATACAATAAAAACAAATTTGTTATTCATTATCCAATTTGCTTGAATATTGACATCAGAGTACTAATAAAGGAGGTATAGAGAAACGTATTTTTCTAGTCTTCGTTATAGAAACTAAATTGTAAAACTTGGATTTTAATCACTTAAATATATAAGGTAAAAAGTTCTTAAATAATTCTTTAAATCCCATGTTGTGTGTTATGTGTGCTTCAATAGGGGTTTACTTTCTTGTAGCTCAGTTTGACGGTTTAACACAATAAGTAGGAGGGGTTCTAGGTAAGTAGGAGTTTTGGTGTAAGTAGGAGTAAGTAGGAGTGTTTGGTACATGGACATAAACTCCTTGTCCAGTGTAATGATAAACACCTCCAGATTAATAAGGTTTTAATCAACTAAAACTGTACTACAACAAGTATCCTAACATTATGTGTTTTGACTAATTGTAAACAAAGATTAAATCATATGTTTACAATACAATAGTTTTGAACAAATTAAATAATCAGACGGTGTAGAAGTCAGGTGGTCCATTTGGTTGAGAGGTTGATTGATTTGATGGATCATCAGGTTCTTGAACTTGATCAATGTCTGTTTCATGATCTATGGGCGATCCGTTATCGTTCCCGTAAGGAGCCAGGTGCCTCAAGGAAACGGTTGATTCTCTGCCATCTCTTGAACGGATTCTGGCGTATTGAGGACCGGCATTGACTAAATCCACCACTTCTACTGCAGGTGAATACTTGCTGACATTGTTGAACTTCTTCAGCAATACAGTTCCTGGTGCTGAGAGCCACATGGGTAAGGATTGGCCATAAAAGGATTTCCTCATGTGGTTGAACATCCTCTCATGTGGAGTAGCGTTTGTGGCAGTACAAAGCAAACTGCGCATGGAGTGCAGCGCCTCTTCTAACACTTTTTCCCATTGACTGACATGCAAACTGTGAGTTTTTAAAGCAAGGTTCACTGTCTTCCATATGATGCCGTTATACCTCTCAGCCTGTCCGTTTCCTCTGGGGTTGTAGGGCGTTGTACGACTGGATGCGATTCCACAGGAGTTAAGAAATTGTTGAACCTCTTGGGACAGGAAAGAGGTTCCTCTATCGGAGTGAACATAAGAAGGCATTCCAAAAAGATAAAAGAGACTTTGTAAGTGTTTGATTACTGTCGATGAAGCCATGTCAGCACAAGGAAAAGCGAACGGGAATCGAGAAAATTCATCTACAACAGTTAGTATGTACTTGTTTCTTGTTGAAGATGGCAAAGGGCCCTTGAAGTCAATATTCAGTCTTTCAAAAGGTGCTGTTGCTTTGATTAATAGTCCTTGAAACTTGCAGAATCTTGGTTTCAACTCGGCACACACTGTGCAAGATGAAGTCACCTTCCTAATATCGTCAAGTGAAAATGGGAGATTTTTTGTTCTAACCCAGTGATGGAGTCTCGTGACACCTGGATGACACAGTGAATTGTGAATGTCTTTGAGACTAAGGCTTCCTGTAACAGAACAAACACGAGAGAGAGTATCGGCAGTTGAGTTCTCTACACCCGGTCTGTAAACTATATTGTATTTGTAACACGAAAGTTCCATGCGCCATCTTTGGATTTTTTCATTTTTTATTTTTCCAGAGGCCTTGTTGTCAAACATGTAAGCGACCGACTTTTGGTCTGTGATTAACTGAAAAACCCTTCCTACAAGATAATATCTCCAGTGCTTTAATGACTCCACAATTGCTTGAGCTTCTTTTTCTACTATGGGATGTTTCCGTTCGGTTGGTGTCAAACTTTTGGAGAAAAAGGCAACGGGTCTTCCCTTCTGGGATAGAGTCGCGCTCAGGGCGTGGTCAGAGGCATCTGTTTCCACAGTGAACTGTTCTTCATCATTGATTGGCGACTTGACTGCTTCTGATATATCTGATTTCAGTTTGTGAAAGGCTTGGATGGATTCTGGTGGTAGAGGAAGGCTTTGATTATTACTGAAAGCTTGTATTTTCTCCGAAAACTTAAAATGAGATTTGCGTAGTGAGCAAACATCCCCATGGCTCGTCGAAGAGCTGCTATGTCCTTTGGTACTGGTAGTTCCATGAGTGGTCGGAGACGTTCAGGATCAGGTTTGATGGAACGATAACATATCAGGTACCCAAGTAAGTTTATTGACTTCTGGCTAAACTTACTTTTTTCATTGTTGATCGTCAAATTATACTTGTGGGAAACCGCTAGGAAGGCTTCAAATTGTAATGATAAACACCTCCAGATTAATAAGGTTTTAATCAACTAAAACTGTACTACAACAAGTATCCTAACATTTTGTGTTTTGACTAATTGTAAACAAAGATTAAATCATATGTTTACAATACAATAGTTTTGAACAAATTAAACAAGGAACAGAAGGAAGGCAAAATATTATGACATCCAGTAACAAGAAAGATCACACAAATCATGACCACTCGGCACTGTCTTCGTAGTTTGAGTTGCACCCTGTATCATTTGAAACTACCGTAAGCCCCATTCACCCGCGGCGTAGTGGTCAAGCCACCCGCCTCTCTGCTGACGGTCGGCGGCGCACGGGGTCGACACTTTCTTCCCTTAAAAACATGTATTTGCTATACAAGTTAAGGTGCTTTAATTTTATCATTATTGAAGGGGTTTTATTCTTCCATTATTTTCCTTTATAATAGTTTATAAAGGTTAATTGTGCCATTAAAGTTCATGAACAACCGTTAGAGACTGAGATACTTTGACTACGCCCTCAAGATGCTAACTACGCATAGTTATTATTTACGCACTGCGTTTTTGGGATCAAGTTAAGGCACTTGTTTTATTACGAATATTTTTCCATATTATCATGCCAATTTAGATTCTTTATTTGACTGCTTTAACTTAACAAATGAAATCGAGCGTGGTGTGACTATTTTTTGCCTCCTATTGGATAGACTATAGTTGCCAACTATACTGTAGAAATTCGCACTAATGTGAAAATCGCCTCTTCTTGTGAAATTTATCAAACGTATAAAGTGAAGTGTCTACTATACAGAACCAGCTACGAGTTTAGAGTCAGAGCTTCTAGCCGTCAATGTTCAAATGGAAAAGGAAATATCTGCTCACCGTGCACAAATGGACATCTCAATCAACACTAATAACTGGTTGGTTCATGAGCAAAATGTTTTATTAGCTTTGAAGTTTGAAACTTCTGAAATTGTATTTAAAAAATTGAAAAGTGAGCATGACCGTTTGTTAAATGAATATAAGGTAATCCTAGCTTCCAACCGTAGGTTTCTTGTAGAAAATGTCAGACTGAATAAATTAATAAATATAAATTGAGCTTTCAAATTATGCAGATACGGTTGAGTAACCTAAGGTTTGTTCTCCAGAAAGAGCTCCAGACCAGTCTGTTGATGAGGAAATGTGGTTTCCTGATATTGTTATTAATAATCACTTCAATTGGCTTAATTCTGAAATCTGTTGATGTATAAAAGATTTCTTGTTTGTTGGTCTTTCTGTGAGTCATCTTTAAAAGTTGTGTGGTTCTGACGGGGTTCATGTTTAAAGGATTTAATGTTTGATAATCAGAGGTTGTACTGCAAAAGACAAAGTTCTCATGTTTGTATGCTTACACTGTAAAGCATAATAAATATTTATATCTTAAGCTTGTGAGATAAAATAAGTATAACTGATTAAAAATTGAAGAAAATATTTGAAAGGATAAACAATGTAATTATAAATTTAAAAAGTGAATTATTAACAGACAATCATAACAAAACAATTATATAAACCCCTTAAATAACTAAACTAATTTAAAAAAATGAATGTGTCTAAAAAGGGTAAGGAAATATAAAGTCTGACATTTAGGTAGTAGTGGTTACATTTACTTAAACATTCATATTTTCAGGGTATCTCGTAACTTTACAACTATAAATTTTTACACTGCTCTTATGTGACAATCTAGTCTCTGAGGATGAATATTAAGTAACATTTGTTTTCAATTAGAAATATATAATATATTGCCAGTTTTCTAACACTATAAATTATGGAAGTAAAACAGTGATTTTAGAAAAACTTTTAATATTCCAAGTAAAATTATACATGAAAAATTACTTTTCCCCTTTTCTTTAAACTTATACTCCTAACACAGCATATGGTAATATAACATTATGTTGACATACACCTATTGATGGTTCCATTGGTTATTGGTTCCACCTATTAAAATTTTACCGTATAAAATTAGTAATTTTAACATTATTAAAGACACTTTGAAAAGAAAAAAAATTACAAATAAATAAACCAAAAGCTGGGGTTGCACTGCTGTTTGAATCATTCTGACTTGCTTTCAACATTTAAGTTTCTGCACGTTTGTTTAAAAGTTGCAATAGCAAGAAAGTTATTATTTAGGCCTAATTTTTTATTATAAAGCAGAAAAAAATATATTTAAAGGTTTTTAAATATAGTAATAATTAAATAAATAATAACCCCTACAGCCAATATGTTCACAGTAATTCCACTATCAGCAAACTTACTACTGTTTCTTTTATATCAATAGATGTAACCTCAATAAATTAGGAAACCAATATTTTCCTTACAATTAGTTGGAAAAAGTTGTCCTTGTGGTTGAAAGAAAAAGAAACCTTATTAATGCATATTAATTAGGATAAAATGTAAATGTGTTTATTTGTGTGAAGAAAAACAAACAAAATTATGTAATTTAACCCTTTTAATGTTTAATATTTTGAAACGCTTTACATTTTTTAGGATTAAATAATTTAGATGAATTAAATTCGGTATTTAGCTGCAGTATATTATGTCTTAATTACCTACATTTATAAGTGTCACTTGACTATTAGTCAAAGGTATGACCTAACTACATAAAAAAACTATGTTAAGAACAACGTATGTTAATTTATTCAAGCTATAACATAACTTGTATAAATACGGATAAATTGAGCACTTTTTAGTCCTGTATTTTAGATTACAGTAATTTTACACGATAACAACACAATATAAAGGAATCTCGTAGAAAATGACATACTGTAACAAATTAACTCTTTACCGAACAACACTACAAGTTTTTAAAATCATGTTTCTAAAACACAAGTAATTTAGTTTAAAGCAAGGCGTATAAATGTGGTATACGTCGATTTACACTTACTTTCGAATTCTTATAAGTATTGCTTGAAAGTTACAATAATATTTGCTAAATGTAAATGTATATATCTATTAATCGACAGATTAACTGATAGATTTTCTAACTAAAAGTAAAAAAAATCTTACGACATTTAACATGATTAATTTACCTGTTCTCCTCAAAGACAACTACAGAGAATTTGCTTATCGTATTCCGTTTGAACTAGATGGCTCAAACAACTGCATTACTGTTACTAGTGATCAACTGATCAAGGCAATTCATCTAAGCTTTAGAAAGAACTAAAAAAATGTAGTACATTTATAGTCCAAGATGGAGGCTATTACATGTTTTGAAGAGAAAAAAACAAATACTTGTATTGTAAATCAAAACAGAGTAAAATGTGTTGTACAATTTTGACCAACAAGAATTATACTATGATGATTATTTGTGTAGTACAATCATTGGACCGAATATATCTCAGTTGTGTTATAAAATGCAAAGTATAACATGTTACTTATTCATTTCTATAGTCTTAACATATCTAATGGATTAACATATTTACTTTTGCCACCCGAACGTATGGCTTTTAAAGAACAGAAAAATACGGGTTTAGAAGAATAATCTATATATATATAAATATATATATATACTGCAGTTATTAAAATTTTTCATTGAAAATGTTTCGTGGTACACTTTTAATTTATTTTTTTTTTGTTTTTGTTTTAGCGAATTTCCCTATAGGGAAGTAGCTATTACCGTAGGTGGCACGGTAAGACCTAGAACCGGGACCGATTTACTTTTTCATTTTGATGTCCCCAGAGGCCAAAAACACCATTCGTTCAAATTTTTATATATGTATATATATATATATATATATATAGTTAAGGAAACAGTACAATTCTGACCGGCTTGTACAATTCTGGCCGGATAGGTCAGAATTGTATAACTAGAGGTCAGAATTGTACTGTTTTACTTTATAAACGGTCAGAAATGTCCTGTTTCTGTACATGGTATCCCATTTCGTTCTGGGCAGAGGAACATCCAGGTGAAAACATGGACAAACCTAATAACAGTTACACTCTAAATAATTTGAAAGTTCATCAACCAAGAGTGTTTGTTGGTTTTTTCTTATATAAATTTTGTTGTTTTGATTTGCTAGGTATCCCGAATGTGAAATTAGATTACTTGTTGAAACAGGGTCTAGAAACAGATTCTAAACCATAAGCTAGTTATTATCCTGGTAGCTTTAAATTTGAAATCATTGTACAAATCATGGAGGTATTTTGGAATTAGTAAGTAAATTTACGCCTTTATCGAGCGTCTAGGGTTCAAATCTTGTAGCTTAAAATTTATTATTTTTATTTATCATCTGATTAGCTTGAAATTTAAAATCATTGTACGTATCAGGGTGTATTTCAGATTTTTAGTATAACGATGATTTGATAATTTCTGAGGGTCTAGGTTTCATCATATTCTATACAATAAAAACAAATTTGTTATTCATTATCCAATTTGCTTGAATATTGACATCAGAGTACTAATAAAGGAGGTATAGAGAAACGTATTTTTCTAGTCTTCGTTATAGAAACTAAATTGTAAAACTTGGATTTTAATCACTTAAATATATAAGGTAAAAAGTTCTTAAATAATTCTTTAAATCCCATGTTGTGTGTTATGTGTGCTTCAATAGGGGTTTACTTTCTTGTAGCTCAGTTTGACGGTTTAACACAATAAGTAGGAGGGGTTCTAGGTAAGTAGGAGTTTTGGTGTAAGTAGGAGTAAGTAGGAGTGTTTGGTACATGGACATAAACTCCTTGTCCAGTGTAATGATAAACACCTCCAGATTAATAAGGTTTTAATCAACTAAAACTGTACTACAACAAGTATCCTAACATTATGTGTTTTGACTAATTGTAAACAAAGATTAAATCATATGTTTACAATACAATAGTTTTGAACAAATTAAATAATCAGACGGTGTAGAAGTCAGGTGGTCCATTTGGTTGAGAGGTTGATTGATTTGATGGATCATCAGGTTCTTGAACTTGATCAATGTCTGTTTCATGATCTATGGGCGATCCGTTATCGTTCCCGTAAGGAGCCAGGTGCCTCAAGGAAACGGTTGATTCTCTGCCATCTCTTGAACGGATTCTGGCGTATTGAGGACCGGCATTGACTAAATCCACCACTTCTACTGCAGGTGAATACTTGCTGACATTGTTGAACTTCTTCAGCAATACAGTTCCTGGTGCTGAGAGCCACATGGGTAAGGATTGGCCATAAAAGGATTTCCTCATGTGGTTGAACATCCTCTCATGTGGAGTAGCGTTTGTGGCAGTACAAAGCAAACTGCGCATGGAGTGCAGCGCCTCTTCTAACACTTTTTCCCATTGACTGACATGCAAACTGTGAGTTTTTAAAGCAAGGTTCACTGTCTTCCATATGATGCCGTTATACCTCTCAGCCTGTCCGTTTCCTCTGGGGTTGTAGGGCGTTGTACGACTGGATGCGATTCCACAGGAGTTAAGAAATTGTTGAACCTCTTGGGACAGGAAAGAGGTTCCTCTATCGGAGTGAACATAAGAAGGCATTCCAAAAAGATAAAAGAGACTTTGTAAGTGTTTGATTACTGTCGATGAAGCCATGTCAGCACAAGGAAAAGCGAACGGGAATCGAGAAAATTCATCTACAACAGTTAGTATGTACTTGTTTCTTGTTGAAGATGGCAAAGGGCCCTTGAAGTCAATATTCAGTCTTTCAAAAGGTGCTGTTGCTTTGATTAATAGTCCTTGAAACTTGCAGAATCTTGGTTTCAACTCGGCACACACTGTGCAAGATGAAGTCACCTTCCTAATATCGTCGAGTGAAAATGGGAGATTTTTTGTTCTAACCCAGTGATGGAGTCTCGTGACACCTGGATGACACAGTGAATTGTGAATGTCTTTGAGACTAAGGCTTCCTGTAACAGAACAAACACGAGAGAGAGTATCGGCAGTTGAGTTCTCTACACCCGGTCTGTAAACTATATTGTATTTGTAACACGAAAGTTCCATGCGCCATCTTTGGATTTTTTCATTTTTTATTTTTCCAGAGGCCTTGTTGTCAAACATGTAAGCGACCGACTTTTGGTCTGTGATTAACTGAAAAACCCTTCCTACAAGATAATATCTCCAGTGCTTTAATGACTCCACAATTGCTTGAGCTTCTTTTTCTACTATGGGATGTTTCCGTTCGGTTGGTGTCAAACTTTTGGAGAAAAAGGCAACGGGTCTTCCCTTCTGGGATAGAGTCGCGCTCAGGGCGTGGTCAGAGGCATCTGTTTCCACAGTGAACTGTTCTTCATCATTGATTGGCGACTTGACTGCTTCTGATATATCTGATTTCAGTTTGTGAAAGGCTTGGATGGATTCTGGTGGTAGAGGAAGGATTTGATTATTACTGAAAGCTTGTATTTTCTCCGAAAACTTAAAATGAGATTTGCGTAGTGAGCAAACATCCCCATGGCTCGTCGAAGAGCTGCTATGTCCTTTGGTACTGGTAGTTCCATGAGTGGTCGGAGACGTTCAGGATCAGGTTTGATGGAACGATAACATATCAGGTACCCAAGTAAGTTTATTGACTTCTGGCTAAACTTACTTTTTTCATTGTTGATCGTCAAATTATACTTGTGGGAAACCGCTAGGAAGGCTTCAAATTGTAATGATAAACACCTCCAGATTAATAAGGTTTTAATCAACTAAAACTGTACTACAACAAGTATCCTAACATTTTGTGTTTTGACTAATTGTAAACAAAGATTAAATCATATGTTTACAATACAATAGTTTTGAACAAATTAAACAAGGAACAGAAGGAAGGCAAAATATTATGACATCCAGTAACAAGAAAGATCACACAAATCATGACCACTCGGCACTGTCTTCGTAGTTTGAGTTGCACCCTGTATCATTTGAAACTACCGTAAGCCCCATTCACCCGCGGCGTAGTGGTCAAGCCACCCGCCTCTCTGCTGACGGTCGGCGGCGCACGGGGTCGACACTTTCTTCCCTTAAAAACATGTATTTGCTATACAAGTTAAG
Organism: Macrosteles quadrilineatus; assembly: GCF_028750875.1. NCBI lineage: Eukaryota > Metazoa > Arthropoda > Insecta > Hemiptera > Cicadellidae > Macrosteles > Macrosteles quadrilineatus. The sequence continues at coordinate 106,761,877 of NW_026542601.1, forward strand.
GTGCTTTAATTTTATCATTATTGAAGGGGTTTTATTCTTCCATTATTTTCCTTTATAATAGTTTATAAAGGTTAATTGTGCCATTAAAGTTCATGAACAACCGTTAGAGACTGAGATACTTTGACTACGCCCTCAAGATGCTAACTACGCATAGTTATTATTTACGCACTGCGTTTTTGGGATCAAGTTAAGGCACTTGTTTTATTACGAATATTTTTCCATATTATCATGCCAATTTAGATTCTTTATTTGACTGCTTTAACTTAACAAATGAAATCGAGCGTGGTGTGACTATTTTTTGCCTCCTATTGGATAGACTATAGTTGCCAACTATACTGTAGAAATTCGCACTAATGTGAAAATCGCCTCTTCTTGTGAAATTTATCAAACGTATAAAGTGAAGTGTCTACTATACAGAACCAGCTACGAGTTTAGAGTCAGAGCTTCTAGCCGTCAATGTTCAAATGGAAAAGGAAATATCTGCTCACCGTGCACAAATGGACATCTCAATCAACACTAATAACTGGTTGGTTCATGAGCAAAATGTTTTATTAGCTTTGAAGTTTGAAACTTCTGAAATTGTATTTAAAAAATTGAAAAGTGAGCATGACCGTTTGTTAAATGAATATAAGGTAATCCTAGCTTCCAACCGTAGGTTTCTTGTAGAAAATGTCAGACTGAATAAATTAATAAATATAAATTGAGCTTTCAAATTATGCAGATACGGTTGAGTAACCTAAGGTTTGTTCTCCAGAAAGAGCTCCAGACCAGTCTGTTGATGAGGAAATGTGGTTTCCTGATATTGTTATTAATAATCACTTCAATTGGCTTAATTCTGAAATCTGTTGATGTATAAAAGATTTCTTGTTTGTTGGTCTTTCTGTGAGTCATCTTTAAAAGTTGTGTGGTTCTGACGGGGTTCATGTTTAAAGGATTTAATGTTTGATAATCAGAGGTTGTACTGCAAAAGACAAAGTTCTCATGTTTGTATGCTTACACTGTAAAGCATAATAAATATTTATATCTTAAGCTTGTGAGATAAAATAAGTATAACTGATTAAAAATTGAAGAAAATATTTGAAAGGATAAACAATGTAATTATAAATTTAAAAAGTGAATTATTAACAGACAATCATAACAAAACAATTATATAAACCCCTTAAATAACTAAACTAATTTAAAAAAATGAATGTGTCTAAAAAGGGTAAGGAAATATAAAGTCTGACATTTAGGTAGTAGTGGTTACATTTACTTAAACATTCATATTTTCAGGGTATCTCGTAACTTTACAACTATAAATTTTTACACTGCTCTTATGTGACAATCTAGTCTCTGAGGATGAATATTAAGTAACATTTGTTTTCAATTAGAAATATATAATATATTGCCAGTTTTCTAACACTATAAATTATGGAAGTAAAACAGTGATTTTAGAAAAACTTTTAATATTCCAAGTAAAATTATACATGAAAAATTACTTTTCCCCTTTTCTTTAAACTTATACTCCTAACACAGCATATGGTAATATAACATTATGTTGACATACACCTATTGATGGTTCCATTGGTTATTGGTTCCACCTATTAAAATTTTACCGTATAAAATTAGTAATTTTAACATTATTAAAGACACTTTGAAAAGAAAAAAAATTACAAATAAATAAACCAAAAGCTGGGGTTGCACTGCTGTTTGAATCATTCTGACTTGCTTTCAACATTTAAGTTTCTGCACGTTTGTTTAAAAGTTGCAATAGCAAGAAAGTTATTATTTAGGCCTAATTTTTTATTATAAAGCAGAAAAAAATATATTTAAAGGTTTTTAAATATAGTAATAATTAAATAAATAATAACCCCTACAGCCAATATGTTCACAGTAATTCCACTATCAGCAAACTTACTACTGTTTCTTTTATATCAATAGATGTAACCTCAATAAATTAGGAAACCAATATTTTCCTTACAATTAGTTGGAAAAAGTTGTCCTTGTGGTTGAAAGAAAAAGAAACCTTATTAATGCATATTAATTAGGATAAAATGTAAATGTGTTTATTTGTGTGAAGAAAAACAAACAAAATTATGTAATTTAACCCTTTTAATGTTTAATATTTTGAAACGCTTTACATTTTTTAGGATTAAATAATTTAGATGAATTAAATTCGGTATTTAGCTGCAGTATATTATGTCTTAATTACCTACATTTATAAGTGTCACTTGACTTGATATCAAAGCTGTATCATAACCAATGGCAAAACTCATAAAACGGTGGCCTACTTAAGAAATAGTCCTGTGTTTCTGAGCTGCATTGTTATTTCCTAACAGCCATGAATTCAGCAGGTATTTATTCCAAAGTGAAAGATCCGAACCCAGTACACGCTGTTATTATGCCCTTGTAAGTTACTTGGAGGATATAATTTCAAACGAAAGAATGTCCAATTAGCAACTACCAGGCATGTACATATGAGTCTACTTTGGATCACACCAAATACACAATGTCATAAACGACCCAGTGACACGATAAATGTAGTTGAGAGAAAAATGTTTAAAACAGTAATTTGTTATGAAATCCATTAAGTCCAGGAAGAATTCATTGATAACATTTTAAAAACTAAATTGCACATTATTCATAATAGTGAACCTGTTATTTTTTTTATTTATGGCCTTTATTAAGCGAATGTGTGTAAGCTTGCAAAATAAGGTTTAAGTACATACTTGAACAACCCTTTAAAAAAATAATTTTCATTACAACAGAAATATGGATACTTTGTTCATAGAAAAATAAGAACGGTATTTAATGTCTAATCCCAAACTAGGATAATCCTTAATTGTTAATGGGAAAACTTTAGTCAAATCATGCTTATTTCTTGAAATATATAACCATTCCTCAATTTTGGGGTGTATATATCCGAGGAATGTTATGTAAAAAGGAACTAAGAAATTGCCATATGTAAAAATTAGGAAACTGAAATAAAGGCATGTGCATATATGTATAGCGTGAACCAAATTTATTTATTCTTGAAGCAGATGCGGAACACACAAACAAACCCGGGCATAGCCTGGTGATTGACGAGGTGAAGCTCCTACATATAGAAGATTATTTGAAAATAAAAATATAAGAATTAATCAAAGTTTTCAAGCATCAAGAAAATATCAACGTATAGAAGATGGGTACAAACTCAGCAATTCTTGCCTACATTCTCTTCAATGAAAAAATAATCCACTAACAGATTGTTTCGCTCTATACATTTATAAATTACTAGCTGTTGTACCCGTGCTTTGCAACGGGAAGAGGACACAAAATGCAAAAACGTTAATAGTACTGCACCCTGTTGGAAAACCTTATAACCTTTTAATGCTATTTAATAGCATAGAACCAACTTGTGTAGTTGAAACAGCTGACAAAATTCTTTTATTCCTTTTAAATATGATTACTCATAAGGTTAAGATGGGAAACTTCAGAGCCACTGGGGCGGAGCCCGAAAGGACTTTTGAGATAAGAATGCGTCTATATGTTAATCGGGAATGTAAACTATCATCACACCAAATTTCAGCCCGATCCGACCAGTATTTTTCGCGTTTACTTGTCACAAACATACATCCATACATCCATACATCCATACATCCATACATCCAAACTTTCTCATTTATAATATTAGTAGGATTAGATAATATTATTTTTATCGTATGATAGTTTTTTTATTTTGTTTACATTACCTTCCTACAATGAGGACAATCTGAGTGGCGTCTAAACTTCATCAACAAATATATATATATATCGTATTAAATAAGCATGATTTGCAAACAATTTCATTATTAATAATGATATATTTAATCTAATTTATGTACAAAATATAAAAACACTAGATTGGTTTTAAATGCCTTTTTACCTTAGGGGTGACATTTTTTTGTTCTCTAATTATATGGTTACGTACAAATAAATGAATTTGATATTTAAAAAAATTAACATGTGCTTTATGGGTTGCCATGCTGGTGACGAAATAACAACGAATTATAAACATAAAATCAAAACAAATGTAAGGAATTCCAATCACATGTTTTACTTACAGTCTGGGGTGAAAATAGAGAAGTCTGTACAGTGAAATTGGATTTTTTTAGCTAGAAGCGGTTAAGCTGTCGATCATTTGGGATACACATGATAAACTCATAATAAAATGATTTCTTATCGAATTATCTTATATCCATTGTACGGGTTGGTGTCTGTTTTTTTGACCACATTTGCCGATATTTTGTCATATTATTCAAGGCAGATCATCATAGGTTCATGAGATTATTTTCATACAGGTTTTCAATTATTTTAAAAGATTTCGATTGTGTAATACAATACAAAATAATACAGGTACAGAAGGGCACGTTGCCCATATGAGCCGTGTCCATATTTTGTTAAAGTAATAGTGGTTTACAGCAACTGGATTAATTTTTAAACAATTTTTATGAAGAAATATGTGGATGATTTAGATAGTCATTAATCAGCAAAATTGCAATTAAAACTGCAAAATTGCAAGAAATTTCTCGAAGTGCACCGGTAACTTACCCGGATAGTAACATAAATAAAATGCCCAAACTCGATACTACAAAAAAGTTCTAGCCAGAGCCATTTTAATGGCTTGGATTGTGATATTTATTAATTTGGCTTATATTTAAGCAACGAATTATTCATCTGCAGAAGAAGTTCATTGTGCTCTTATCGTGTCTAATAACATCCAAACACAGAAACCTTGTCTACAATAGTACCTATATCTTGACAGATGTTTTACAGTGGCCTATTACGGGCCTTTGTGAAAATAACACTACACTTCGACTGTAAAAAAAATTTCACCAAGAGTAATTACCATTTAATCAGTTACTGTCATGACAGAAAGATTGTGTTCCTTTTGAACTAGATATCCTCATTCTTTCTAAGATACGTTGATTAACAACAATGAATGTAAACGTTACTATTTACGTAACAATTTACAGTATTTGCTTTTTGGAAATGCAACATTGCTTTGTCATTTGCAATATTTGTTGCCAATGAAGTCGCATTATATTCATCCAAAAGAAGATAAACCAGTTAACATAGGAACATTAACTCATATGACGGGTCGGTGTAAGAGAAATGTGTTATTAATTGAATGATCAACCATATTTTTTAACTAATAGTCATTATTTTTTCTTCACCTATTTATTACTCATTAAAACAATGCTAAAAGCTTATATTTTTTATAAATTCACTCTTTTTGTAGCATTTAGAAGAATAGTCGTAAGCAACCGTCGATTTCGATGGGTTTCACCTAGTAAATATGTAAACGTCTAAATGAAGGTAGACAGCTAAGGTTATGGTGAGGTTTTAGGCCGGGGCCACACGTGGCGGATCGTCCGCGCGGCTTATGATCGTACGATCATAAGCCGCGCGACGATGTCCCGGCCACACGGAGCGGATGAACCGCTTCCGGTTGAGGTTTCCCAACCTACGTACTGAGATTATAACATGGTTTAATTCACTCGTTCTGTTCTCGTTGTAGTCATGGAAGAAACACGTATGTTAGTTTGTGCATTAGAAGCGTGTGGTGAGCTAGAGCCTAAGGCAAACCGAAATCATTGGGTCCATCATTTCATAACCGATAAACCATTTGTGTTCCAAACCTTTTACGAGCACATGCGAAACCATAGTTCGGAGTTTTTTTTTTTTTTTGTTACTATCGCATGTAGATAGCATCGTTTGACGAGCTACTTCAATTGCTTTGACCGCATATAACTAAGAAAGATATACTGATGAGAAATGTACAACATGAGAAATCCCACATGATCTTTAACAAGTTCTATTGATTTGTCTGTATCAAACATTTTACACCTAGAAACCGAAATGCACAAGCACAAACTAAACAAAAAACCACTACAAATGCTTGAAAATGAGCTCCAACCGCGCGGACAATCCGTATCGTGTGGCCACTCTCATAAGACTACGTGTGTCATCCCCTCCAACGCGGCTTATGATCGCGCGGACAATCCGCGACATGGCGCGGACAATCCGCCCAGGCGGCTTAGGATCGCCCCGTGTGGCCACTCTCATTTGATTCAATGTGTTGTCGTACCACGCGGATCATCCGCGTGGTCCGTCCGCGCGGATGATCCGCGTCGTGTGGCCCCGGCCTTAACGTGTACTGCTTTACCTACAACTTCTGATACCGTTGTTTACCAGGCGGACATCCATAGTTACTAGTTTGACAAGAGCTAAGCATTTATAACTTCTAATCAGTTCGTGGCATGTGCTAACCGTCTAGTCTGTTTACCAACAGATGCGTTCTCATCTGTTTCTTATCCACACTGCTGATAATTTACTCAGAAGAGAATCGTCGTTGTTCACTGGAATACAACGTCAACTGGGTCTAGTCTAAGACTAAAATAATAAGTGAGCGTAATCATTATGATTGCGAGTTTTTTGACCCGAGCTAAATTCAAAGAGAAAAGAGTTAAAAGAGGATTTTAGATCCTATTCCATTTTTTAAAACAAGTTTTGACTTCAGAGCTCTAAAACGAAAACCCAGTTCGAGTTTACATCCTCTTTAAGACGTAACCCTTTGCTTAAAGATCACTCATGAGTAAACATATGTCACAAGTGTGTAACATTTTACGGTTCCATACTGGACCCAGCTGTCCTTGATGTGCTTTCAATAAATGGTCCTGACTAATGAAACTCATGGTCTAATTCAGTAATAAAGCTACACAGTTAATCTCACTCCATTCTTCACACCAATACTTCACTCATATTAGGGTATAAATACGCACCAAGGTGGCGTGCCCATCTCAATAATTAATAACTGATGTATACATTTATAATGTTTACCGCCACCAGTTTATTTTACAAAGAACTTTTTAACAACTTCCCCTATTTTTTTTTAACATTTCACGACATGCTATTTGTCATCTAAAATATTGCAGCCATTTTCCAAAATGGCGTATCACTTAATTTTTGTCTATGGCAACCCCAACTTGTTATGATATTCTTGCATTCTACGTACGATTCTAAAACATATTTACTATTGTCATCTTTTTGATATTCCTAACCGCTTTTGAGATACAGCCATAATAAGCCACGCATAACCATGGATATTGTATGACTGTTTACAACAACATATAAATAAAGCTTTCACATGAAAGAAAACGATAATTACCTGATGGATAATAATAATCAGATGATCAATAGTTTATTTTGATTTAGAATACTTTAACATTTCGTATTCATTGATTTGTTGTTTATGAATTTCATGATGGGTTAGCCTCTGGATCAAGATAATGCAAATATGAAAGGTTTAATTTACCTGTTGCGACAAGTGATCCTTAAGTTATGAAATAACTACGGCCGTTTCGTGCTGCTACGCCATCGAGTAAAAGAAATAGAGATAACATGTTTTAAAGAATTTAGTATCGTTATTAGCCTATATAACGAAGAACACCTACTAGATTCAGATTCCTACAAGCCATGAACGAGGATGTTAGCCGAATTGCTACAATTTTTAGTAGGAAACATGGACTTAACTTTGTGATAATTGCAGAGGAAAGCCCTCTAAGGCCAAATAAATCTAGTACGTCAATGACATTTATTCTATGTTTCCATAAAAGTCAAGTTATTTTAGAATAATAGTCTATGAAATATCCAGGAAACCCTTTCTAACATTTTTATTGAAGGCATTTAATTATTATTCATATACAGCTAAGGTCTTTAACTTTAACTTATGAAGAACATCATTATTATTATTTTTAATGTAATTTATAAATTGAGTCTTTTAAACTCATCGGAAATTATGACTTTTATTCGTTACTAGCTGTTGTACCCGTGCTTCGCAACGGAAAGGACACTGAAGCGAAAAAATTTGAACTTGAATTCTGTTGTATAAAATAGTTACTCATTCCCCTTTGGTTTCAGGAACATAACTCAATTGAAACTCTTGGTTTGACAAAAATCTGTCTTTAAGGCTAGGCTAACTTATAAGGCTACCTAGTACGAATTATATGAGGCGCTGATGCTTTTATGGAAATAATGTACCCATACGATTCAATTTTCAAATGATAAGCTTTCTTAAACATTTATTTCGTTTATAAACGTACATATAAAGTAAATAAGGAAAAATAATCGCACAACATAAAGCACTGTAGTAAAGCTAAAATACAGTTTATATTGATTTAAAATATAATTGATATGTTTTACTGTAGCTAATGAGCTTTTTTTCAAAGTTCAATCTTCACCTGCAGATCAGTGTGTATATATCACAATAATAAGCAAAAATAAACTAATAGAAAACTTGTATTACCTTTTGTTAGAAAGCCTACCACTATTATTGTTAATCAGGGCATAAATTTCACTATTTTAAATATAAATCAACAACGAAATACATAACAGTAATTATTTTAACTCGTTCCACAGTTCAAAACGTGTATGTATTTGCATTAAATCATATCATTATTTAAAACATCAATTAAAGAAACATAGTTACGTTACAGATTTTAGATACAAAAGTGAATTGCTCCCAGCTTAGTTTTGTGATATTCCGCATAGTCAAATTAAAGCAGTGTTGTAAATGTACAACTACTAAAGAGATTTCTGTAAATAAAAAAAAGCGAATGTGAAGTAGATGGTAGAAGAAAATGTAATTAGTAGCATCCTGTGGACAGAATAAAAGTAGGTATAGTTGAAGTTAAGTTTGTAAATTGCATTAAAACAGAAATAAAAGAATAAACATTGAGTCACTTAAATTTCTTAAACTGCACCAGTACATATTTCTTAGTTTTTAAAATCTATTAAAATCCCAATCCAAACGTTTGTTTATCAGTTCAAATTTCTAAACATGAAGCTACCATATCAAAATTATTCGAAAATTATCATACATTGTAATGATTCTTCTGTTTCCATGAAAAATAAGTATATTTTCATAAATATATTAATCAAACTATTCTCATAATCATAAAACTTTAGAATCTTGGGAGCAGGAGCTGTACCTCTTAACCTCTGTGTTTGAACTGTCAAATTATAGTATTTACAGCTGACTTCAATAAATCCTTTTTACTATTTTACATGTACTTCCGAAATGTAAACATTAAAACTTTGGAAGCCCATGGGGCGTAGCCCAAGGGAAGTATAATAACAGGAATATGCCTATATGTTAAACAGGTATATGAGCTACCCTCATTCAAAATTTTATTTCAATTGGTTCAGTAGTTCTTGCGTTATTAGGTAACAGACAGACACACACACAAACACACACCCACACACCAAAACACACACCATCTCATTTTTATATATTAGTATAGATTGAATGAGTTATTTGTTTTTAAATAACTACTTTACTTCTTTGCAATTGCTTGATTTCGAGCAACATGTACACTAGTATACATTAATCTAACTGCCAAAAACAGTTACCTCACTCCGCACTGTTAACCTTTACCACTTCCTACATCGTGGACCTGTTTCCCTCCCTTCCAATAGCATTTTAGGATTGCATATACTATAATCTAACTGCCGCAAAGCGTCCCCTCACTCCGCACTGCTAGCATTTACTACTTCCTTTACCAATTCCTACATCCTGGACCTGTTGTCCTTCCTATAGCATTTTAGGATTGCAGATACATTAATGTAACTGCCTCAAACAGTTACCTCACTCCGCACTGTTAGCCTTTCCCCTTTACTACTTCCTACACCACTTCCTACGTCCTGGACCTGTTTCCCTCCCTTCCTATAGCCATTTAGGATTGCAGATACATAAATCTAATAGCCAGAACGTGTTTCCACACTCCGAACTACTAGCCTTTACTACTTCCTTCACCACTTTCTACGTCGCAGACTTTATTCCCTCCCTTCCTACGGCATATTAAAACTGCAGATACCTCAATCTAATTATCATAAACAGTTCCCACACTCCGGACAGCTCGCCTTGACTACTTCCTTCACCACTTCCTTCGTCACGGGCCTGTTTCCCTCCCTTCCCATAGCATTTTAGGATTGCAGATACCTTAATTCAATCGTCATAAACAGTTCCTACACTCCGGACAGCTCGCCTTTACTACTTCCTTCACCACTTCTTACGTCACGGACCTGTTTTCCTCCATTCCAATGGCATTTTAAAATTGCGAATACCTTAATCTAATTGTCTTAAAAAGATCCCACACTCCGGACTACTCGCCTTTACTACTTCCTTCACTACTTCCTACGTCGCGGACCTGTTTCCCTCCCTTCCCATAGCATTTCAGGATTGCAGATACCTCAATCTAATCGTCATAAACAGTTCCCACACTCCGGACTATTTGCCTTTACTACTTCCTTCATCACTTACTAAGTCGTGGGCCTGTTTCCCTCCCTTCCCATAGCATTTTAGGATTGCAGATACCTTAACTCAATCATCATAAACAGTTCGCACACTCCGGACTGCTAGCCTTTACTACTTCTTACTCCATTTCCTACGTCACGGACCTGTTTCCCTCCCTTCCCATACCATATTAGGATTGCAGATACCTTAATCTAATCGTCATAAACAGTTCCAACACTCCGGACTACTCGCCTTTACTAATTCCTTCACCACTTCCTACGTCGCGGGCCTGTTCCCCTTCCTTCCCATAGCATTTTAGGATTGCAGATACCGTAATCTAATCATCATAAACAGTTTACACACTACTTGCCTTTACTACTTCCTTCATCACTTCCTACGTCACGGACTTGTTTCCCTCCCTTCCCATAGTTTTTTAGGTAACAGGTACAGCCTTGAACTCTGCACATGCTCTGCACAATATTCTGCAATGAATTCCTATGGCGCACCCCATCAATATGTCTATCGTTTAAACTTTTTTTACCCTCCTTAATTAGAAACAATGTCCTAAACTCATTACATGCTTTGCATAATAGAATAGTCTGCTAGGATTTCCATCATGACTGCCTATATCGAACCCCAACTTACGAAATTACTCTAACAAATGCTTCACATTACAATTGTTTCTGAACGACGCGACGCGGCATAGATCGGCGGGAATCATATTTTCCCTACTGTATACCCTCCCATTACATATATTGGTTGGTAGCACTGAAGCTGTTGAGAGGACAGCAATTCTTCGAAAATTACAGCTGTGCTCTTAACAGCCATGAACATGTTTATTATACACATTTCATGCCGTGGCTGAGAACTATTTGTACTGTTTCCACTAAATATTACAGTTGAGGGTGGGGTCAGAATTGGTGTGTTTTCATACTCAGTAACGCCAGAATTGTAAACAGGTCAGAATAGTCGTCTCTCCGGTCAGAATTGTAACGTCCACATACAGAAACGGTCAGAATTGGTGTGTTATAATACATATAGATTTATATATATATATATATACGTCCGTGAACGCGATAACTTGAGTAATTTTTGTCCGATTTTGATGAAATTTGGTTTAAAGGTGTAAAGCGGGATAAACTTGAATGAGTTCGCGAACCATCACGATCGGACCATGGGAATGGGGCTTTACGGGGGGTTTTATGGGGTAAAAATTGGTTTTTCTCACTTTTGACCCTCAAAACACAAAATTTCCAGATTTCTCTTTAAACCTTTTTAAAGAGCTTAAAAAAACAAATAATTTAGTATATGAAAGTATTTTTGTTCGATTATTAGTAACGGAGAAAATTAAAAAAATTGTAAATTTAAAATTCCCATGTTATTCTTATGGAGAATATTGTCAAATGTTGTAGTTTGCTTGTTTATGGATATATTTTGATCAAACTTGACAAATTTATTTATTTTGTACTAAGCTATCAAAATTTTACTCAAAAACACACTTTATTAGTTTCCTTGTAGCAGCAAACCTAGGTACTCGTTAAACCTAATGTTATTAAAATATATTTAACTGAAAATCAATTTAGACAAATGGAAATTCGCTTAGTTGGCAGGTTTGCTGCGGCGGGGGTATTTTGAGTTTTGAACCTGAAGAGGCTGCCTGCTTTGGCTGATGAGTCTATATATTGTCTTTATTTCTAAGAAGATTCCTCTAGATGCTTAACTAAGTGAAATTAAATTGTCTTATAACCTCCAAATAAATGATTATTCTAATATTGACAAAATGTCTCCTCTCAAGTTCTGATTAAGTATAAACATATAAAACGCTATAATACAGATTCTATCTAAACTGCTAATAATTTTAGACTCAATCAGATCAAAGGTTATTACACTCAAACATACACGAAGACATAAAAGGTTCTCTACAATGTTGAAATATATCGCGATAACACAAGATATTAAGCGGGTAATAAACAACAATAGCTACCGACTCCATATAATAACTGTAGTACAAGAGGCTAGGTCTAATGGCAACACTATGTCGACCAGTACATGACAATGATGGTGTACGGTTCAATGAAACATTCAATTGTGTTGTGAGGGTACAATAGCTTGGAATAACCATGTGGTGCCATCCTGTCCCAGACAATTATTATTTCAAACATGTTTCTAACATGTTCAACATATCAATAACATTTATTCATAATTTGTTCATTTAAGCGAATTTTCTTATAGGGAATAAGTACCCATACGCTAACATGATAAATAAAACACTGGGTATGTACGAGATAGATATACGTAGAATGAGGAAATATAAAATACATACTAAGCTGTAAGATATTACTGACGCCTAAGACTACGAATAATTGTTATGTTATTTATATTTTGGAGAAACGTTTTGAAACAAACACTTGAACGCAGCCGATTCTTCTGAAAGCTTTAGTAGTTCCTTAAAAAGGTGTTTAATTTAGTCGTAAGATTTTGAAGATTCAATAAATCAATTAAATATAACTAGTTTGTACACATATATTAAACAGATGTTATGGTCTAATGCATCATAGAATAGTAAAAACTACATATTTACTAAAGTAATTCCTCACTGGAGCATACTTACTTGTGGGATTGCTCTTGAATAGATAAAACGTATGTGGGCTGAAAAGAGAAATAACAACATTATGATGAAAAAGAGAGAGCGAGGGAGAAGGAATGAGTGATAACATCAAGAGGACGTAAGGCAGAGAGATAGATGTTCATCAGGGGAGTTGTTAGAAGAATATTCCAGACTGGTGGTTTCTTGTACTGTGATGCCAAGTATGTTGTAGGTTCTTGCAAAATAATCAAGCAAAGTAACATATATGTAAAGTAGATTGATCATTACTTCATAAAAAATTGAACGTAGCAATTTTCTACAACAGCTAAATAAAAGACAGCTGACATAAAAGAAACAAATAGTTTTCCAAGCTCTAACTACTTCCATTGCCCTTAATTTATTTTTGTTTCTTTACTATTGCTGATAAGTTATTTTTGTATTACGAGCGAAGTGGCAATTTGCTGCAAATGAGATAAAAACGCACAAGCCGAAGGCGAGTGTGGAAAGTTTCTCGAGTGCACCAAATGTACTTTGCACTCGTGTTACACATCATATTTTTCCTACAGATACTATAAAACATAGAATTATTTAATTGGTCTTACAAAAACCAAACAACACGTTTTAGGTTATCCAAGCGTTGAACGAAATACACCAGCTGATCGTTGTCGTTTTTTTTGTTGCCACCTGATTTTCAAGAGGTGCGTTCCTACGTGCCTTATTCACTGTTTTGTGTTGTCTGGTTGGAATTGGAGTGTCGAAAAAAATAGTGAGGCAAAGTAAAATGAGTGCAGCAAAAGTAAGTAAATGCAACAATTAGCTACTTTGCGAGCTATCATATGTACAACAAAGCCCACTCACTTTGTCATATAACTGTAGGAAAAACCTGTTTTCCATTTCCTATGTACACTAATATTTCGTTCTAATGTACTTCCGTTACTTATTATATGTTTTTGGTATACAATTCAAATTAAAATCGGAATATACACAGTTAATGCGGCAGGGTCGATAGTATTGGTCACAGCTTGTGCTAGTAGTGATATTCCGGCTTTTTTCATCTTTTTTTCCTGAGCTGTTGTTACTTTGTGAATCTTAAAAATACGGAAAGTAAATAAAAGAAACGTCTTATAACACTTAAAACATATATTTACGCTTATACTGTTACTCACAAGATGGTAAATATACAAAAAAGATGGTAAGTGGTATCTCATAAGTACTCTACTCAGTAAATAGTTCTACTTTGAGAGTTTGTTCCTGCGTTATTTTGCCTGCTAACCTTGAGCACTATTTCTCAGTGGATAGTGCTAGTTTGAGAGTTTGTTCCTGCGCTCTTTAGGTTAAAACATTGAAAGGTTTTTAATAGTTTGGTAAATGTTGAGTTTAAGTATAAGCTTTATTTTGTCAAAGTAATTTTGCAATTTAATATTATACAGCAAAACTATTTTAATTGCACTACTACATCATGCAGGATAAGAAAATTAATAGATATTTATTAAATAATGATATTTATTAGGACGAACAAATTTAATGTAAAAACAAAATACCTTTCTCCTTCAAGACAATGTTTAGTTTATTTATTAATTCGTTCTGAAAATATTCTAAGCTGCTTATCTAAAGTTTTCCTACTGAAGTAACTTCAACTACTTGATATAATCTTTTACTTAGATATTTCCAACTGTGTTAGGATTACATCAACTGAAATAACTTTGATCCTATTACTTCAGTTCTTAAAGTATTTTAAACATTCTTTATCATTAACGCATTAATTTTAAATAGTTTTAAAATAGTATAATATAGGCATACGATGTACTTAATAGCTTTTTAGATAGTTGATAGGATAAATGATAATGATTTGTAAAGAAATGTCCGAAATAACTGGAAAGTTTTTGACGAGTGCCGGTTTAAAAGTGTTGATGAAATCTACTTTAAAAATAATGAGACAATTTGAAAAAATTGTTTTAGCTTTTTAAACACTGATGTTTCTTTCCATACTTAAATTTTCGTTGAGTTAATTGGTTTAATTTTTTTTTTCTACTGTGCAGATTCAAACAATTTGTATTGGTGCGTGAGCGAAATCGCATGATAGGGAACGCGATATTGAAATATTCATACGAATTAAATATTTAATTTGCATAAACATTTGCTAAAACGATATTATAATCTTAAAATATACAATATTTATATCACGCTTAATGTTTTTGGTAACTGGATTACAGTTATTATACGTGTGCAGACGTTTAATATGTGCTAATACCACACACATAGCAAAAGAAATTACGTGTTAAATTAAAAAAAAGTTAGGAGATACGAATTTTTCTAATTGTAAAACAATAAGACAAAAAATTTCTCTCAAAAAATATATATCCACCGAAGATGTATGGTGTGTAAAGTTTACAAGACCAGCGTAGTTCTTAGATGATTATAATATTTTTTATTCACTGTTTAGAATGTTGCACTAACTATATAAATCTCACTGCCAACAAGACACCGGACTTATCTCTAACGATCTATCTTTGTGCACCACACAGCTAACTAGATTTAGGATAAAGCTTAAAGAAACTATGTAATTAGTCATGTAAACATAGTAGAATAGCTTAAACATTTTTATAATTTATATATTTTCAGCAAACGCCCTTGCCCCAAAAATGGACTTGCCCCAACTGACCTTACTTATTACATATAACGTAAATATTTATTGAATAGTGTTAAAAAAATAATTCAGTATTTAAGAAGTGGGTGTTCATTTTGAAAACTAATAAATGTGTCATAAAGATTTTCTGGGAGAATGGTTACAAATTTGAGAAACATAGTTAACAAACTGTTTTACACGTGTTAATCATAATACATAATCAAAAGTAGTTGAAGATTTATCATAGCTTTACCGTTAAATTTAATGGATACTGTTATGGGTTTCATCAATAGAACATAGCTCATGCGTTACTATCAATGATTACTAGTTTACCTTGTAGGTAAAACTTCGCTTCTTCATGTATTTTAAAATTAAAGTTATCTTTAGAGTTGCCAGTTTTCTTTTCAAGACAATACTTGTCAAAAGCACGACTACAGATGTTGTATGGATTGGATGTTCATTGTTACTTGGTCGAAATTATAAATATTTAATTTTTTTCTCGACTATATCAAAAGTCAAAAGTTTTACCACCACGACTTAATAAATCGATTTCTACCTTCACCTTCACAATCTTTTTTTACCGACTTGCAGAGACTTGCAGAAAAAAGACTTAATAACTTAACCCAACCTACGACATTAGTAATTGGTAAAAAATATTTTTTTACTATAAATATTAGAAGAATTTCTTTAAGAAACAGTATTGACATCGTGTAACTATATACAAAGCATGATGAGAATAACCTATTTACGGTTTTTATTAATCGCAACTTAAACCCAATCTTTATACGAGAAACCAGAAAACATTGGCCACAAAACGAAAAGTTTGAATGTAGTTTTTAATATACAATCCAATATTTTTACAAAATTCAATACTTTATAAAATGTAATATTGTTTTGCCCAGCGGTGTAAGCTGATGTGCTTATGCCCTGCTGAGCTCAACACAAAGGAAGTTTTGTAAAATTGTATGAAAAATATGCAGCATCCAGCATTATCTGGTGAATCTTTCCTCCCTAGCGAGAAAAAGGCTTACCACCAATATACAATACGGTACCAATGTGGAAATGCATTTTGTTTTATATAGTATTCTGTTTCAATCAATTAGGCAGTGACTCGAATTAAAATTTGATTGTTCTGTAATCTGTACAAGTACGTTGAATTCATTTGGGTATTATTGTAAACAATATAATCTCTTAAATTCTGTGTTCGTACAATTTGTCTAGTATAATAGGCCATAAATAAGTCCGATGTTAAGATTATTTATATACAGGCTAAAAGAACACTTTTTCTAAAATAACTAAACAAAAACTTTTGTTGCTATTATTAAAAAAACATATATTTTTGATTAACTTTACAAACGAAAGCAAAGGCTTCTACAATTATATTACGTAACTATTATAAACGACATTTAAGTGGAAGGGGTCAAAAGTCGTAAACTGCTAACCTTGCATCAAACGTATTTGACGTGCACTATGACTTTCCATGAGTCCGACTATCTTTGCGAGAGGCTTTCTGTTGCGGGATGAGATCATACAAAGTAGGACACGTCCTGGTGAGAGGCTTCACTTTCCATGGGTCACCTTGGAATTGGGGAAGAAAAGTTTCTCTTGTTTTGGACGCACAATGTACAACAGACTATTAGAGAGTCTAAAAACCGTTGCATCCAGCAATACCTTTAAAAATTAGTTTAAAATGTTCCTAAAATACCTATAAAAATGTTTTGCAAGTAGAGTAGTTTAATGACAAAATCCGTTCTCAACAACTGATATGTATCAGAGAAACGCTGACTAATAAAGCAATTTTTATTGAATATTTGATAAGTGCTGATAAAAACTACCAAACTACTTTCTGTTTTACATAATAATATTGTATAGAAATTAGCATGTGTTCATTCCAACAAAGCAATTAATTGCACAGTCAGACCATCAATGTTTTCAGGCTATTCCACGTATCTGTTGCTATTGGCATCTTCTAATTGCAAAATTAATTCTCTCTTTTATACATCTTACTGCTAACATATTTATTTAGTCCGTAGTTATAAAAAATAAATGAAAGTGCCATTCAATATGTGTTTTAACTAATACGAATAACTAATAACGAAAATTGTGATGGAAGGTTTAAATAGTGCATGCTAAATATTATGCAATTTTAATTATAAATAATAATATGAATATAATATCTCTTGCATGGACTAAAGTACATAAGTTGGAATGGTAAATAGGCCCTACCTAAATAAACAATATTATCTTAATACATAACATGGATTAAACTAAAAAAAAACTAACCAGTAGTTAATGAGTGATTTAAATAATTAAAAAGATTATTTGAAATGCACATACAAATGAAACCATTATTGTGTAACATGTGCAAACGAAATATAGTTTTGAATTTAACATGTTAATTTTTACAAATGGTCCTCGTAATCTAAAAAAACTATAGAAATATTTATTTTCTTGAACTTATTAAGCTAAAAAATATATTTTTGGGAATCTCAATTTTTTAAAACCTCATTAAAATGATTTAATGCATTATGTGACAATTAAACTTTTGACAACCTCTCGGAGGATGTAATGATATTTCAGAAGATGTAATGATAGAGGACTTGATCAATTGCTTAGTATTACTCTTCATTACCCAATATTTAGTTAATTGACTCTTTCATCAAATGATTATAAGTAATAATTATCTCATTGTATTTAAAAACGTTTTTCTGCAGCATGGAAATATGAGGTTCTCAAAAGCTCGCTAACATGCTTAAGTAGAAGACAGATTTACTAACTGTATCGAATTCGGTGTTTTGATCGTTTACAGCTAATTGTAAACCTAAACTAAACTTCAGTTTCGTTTGTATGTTGTTTGGTAAAACGACAGGAAGTGCTAGATATCTTTTATTATATTTTAAGACCATTTCTAAGACCATAAGAAGTATTAAGTGATTTGAAAGTGAGACTTTTGTTTGTTCGCGGTTTGCGCAATACTTTAGTCAATAATAATGATTAATTATCATTTAATCATAAGTTTAAAAATCACAACTTATGAACTTATTTAGTGATCGATTAATTTTTTTCAGTCCGATAGCTAATTTATATTTTATTTGGAATAAAATACTGCCTTGGCTGAATTGTGATTTACCTAGAATATAACCACAGTTGAATACAATAGTAGATGGCATTGTTCAAGTTGGTCGACAGTTTACTGTAACTGGCTTTGTTATAGAGTTTGTAGTTGTGTAACGGTGTAACAGTACTGTGAAGCAAACTATTGAGAGGAACACCTCCTAGGTTGAGCAACCACCTCTAGTAATATGGGGATTTTGTAACACCTTATATAGGCAAATAGTTGAGCTGATGTGAAGCTATAGCTGTGTATAACTGTGTAGTTTTCATGCGTAGGAATTGGTGTGTTTAGAACGTTTTGAAATTTAAAGTGCACTGTCCACATTTCGTTAGATAGTAAGAGGTACAATAAAACAATAGAATATTATGTTATATTCTGTGTAAATACAGAGATACCGACACATATGGTTAGAAAATAATTATGTGGTTATATAATTAATATTTTTTAAAGTGGTTGCGGCCTCTTTTACCATTTCATTCGCCCGTCCACATAGACTAACTACTCGTGCGTGGAACATAGCCAGCAAAGCAAGGAGTGGAATATCTAGTGTGGCCTTGGGTGAGCCGGTACAGTACAACAGGTGAACCGTACCATTGACTACAGTAGACCGTACTGATAAAATGTTTTCGGCAGTGACCAGGATCCGAACCCACGACATCGCTGCCTTGGGCCCAAAGTCCGTGACGCTACCGACTGAGCCACCGACACACTCTTTAGGGTGATGTAGGGAATATAATCAAAAAACTTTGAACACATTTTATTCATTTGATGAATTAGGGTTTTGTCATTGTCAGGTATAAAGGATTTAAAAGAAAATATACTACTTCCTGCCAAAACATGCTTGTTGTATTAAATAATCGAATATACGAGCTGTTACGGTAAAAGTCACTAATACTGCTTTTAAGAAGAACATTCTTAATATCGAAATTCCTTTGTAATATAGCACTTTTTCGCACTTCACCCTGTCAATTCATTATTAATGAGCATAGTGTTATTGAAAACATATTCACTATTCATTGAATTACCTATGCATCAGCATTAAAGTTTGTTGTTAATGTATTTTATAGTATAGCAAATAACTCTAAAATCTTTCTATATGAAACTTTGTTAACATAATTATGAAGCAGATTACAACGAAATAAAAATAAATTTACAATTTTAAGTATTTCCTAGAATAAATGCAATATGTGTATAATTTGCCATTTTACTTGAGATTAGGCATCTAATACTGTAAATGTAAACGTGAATCACCGGGGGGTAATGCCAATCAATGCCAATTATAATCACCTGGTGTCTTGTAAAAATGCATTATAATACTTACCAGCATCATAGACCAGCATTAATTCTATTAGTCTATGGTAGAACGTAAACCCCATTTGATTTAATTGGTGGCAAACCACTACTTTCTGGACTAATTTAATGCGTGGAAGGTCTATTAAAAACAGAGTAGTATTGCGAAAAATGTATTTATTCTGCATAGCAATTCGACATTATTATTTTAGAGCCGTGTCACTATTAATAAATAGACCAGATATTATTCGTACAATATAATCCTAGACGATAGTTGATAGTGTTCCGTACAAGAGATTTCTCGTTGCAATAAAAGTTCCCGCTTCTCGTTTAAAACGTTCGTCGTTTTATTACACAACAAGTTTCCGGATTTAATAACAGACCCTAGTGAAGTTATATAAATCGTTTTAATAACGCTAGAAATTCATAGCTTTCTAAAGGGGTGTAATTTAATGGACTAAAATACATTTTTGCTCTACAGAAACGACATTTTCGTTCCAAAGACTAGCTGTTCGTTTATTTTGAGAAGATGTAAAGCATAACCATGGGTTTCGAGGAAATGGGAAATGGTTTATGCTAAATTTATTCTTACGGTTGAAATAAAATATTATTGAAAAACCGAAGGTTTTAGTTTGTTGTTCTTGTTATTTGTTATTGTTTAAGTTCTCTCTATTAAGTAGAATCTTAGGCCCCTTTGCATGTTTGGCTTGACCCTTAATTATAGGAACATTGAGTAAGCATTATAAAAAAAAAAAAACAATTGTAAATTGGTTTGTTTGGACCATTGGAAGAAACAAAAAAATATTTATAATCTTATAGCGTTCAACTAATTGCTCTTACGAGTTTAATTTTTATAAGAACATTCCCTCATCCCTTTACACAAAATGACTCCATTAAAATATATTACAAATCATGAAAGAAGTTTGTATATTTATTTTTTGTGTAAAAAGTCATACGTATAAGTAAATGTTTGTTAATTAATAAATGAGATTGCATTGTTTGAAACCTCAAAAATCTACAATGGTAACAGGTAAAACTAAAACACGAAGGTAAATGAAGGTAATTTGCATCGTTAAAATGTATCACAGTTTGATGTAGCTCAGCGGCGATGTCGGAGTTTAAAGTTTTAATCGATAAACTTTTGATTAAGAAAAGTAATCGTGTCTGCTTAGTCACTTTCCTCTATTAGATTCAAAAGCATTAAAGTTATGGAATACCAAGCAAAAGTGAAATTGTGGTGTTTATAATGATGGTAGATCTGAGAAAATAGAGAACATTGATAGAACATTGAATTCACCTACGTCATGAGAGTGAGGCTATAATTATATCAATAACCAATAGAAATGAATTAATACGTCGAAATTATAAGGTATGCTACATTCCTTAAATTTCTACTTTACTTTACCGTCAACAGTTCGCCAACGTGTAGTGGTCAAACTCATAACATGTTTACCTATTCAAGCATTGTCAAGTTATCTCCTAGTAAGAATGTTCCATCCATTAATAGAGTCGTCTAAATTTAGATAAATACACATGGGACCTATTTAATCCACGATAGGACATAATAACGCACGAAAAACATTAGAAGTTGGCTTTCTATAAGTGGTCGCGGTACGGAGGCAGACTACTTGTTGAACTGTTGACATAAAACTATGTAGGTATGTACCAAGTATTAAACAGTTCAGGGGCTACATAATAAATTTTAAATAAATAAATTGGTTGATCATAGTCAGGAGACAAAAACTACAGCTAAGGAAGAAATGTAAAGGCACAAGCATAAATTGTATTGTAAGAAGAAATCCTTAGTCCATTAATTTACCTACTTTTACATATATTTAAATATAGAAAACATTAAATTGACTTGGATCACAAATAATTGTATAAATTATATACGTATTAGTAACACAAGTTGAGTAAGATTAAAACCAGTACAGTTAATAACTGAACATTGCGAAGAGAAGATCCTGCTATGGATTGAAAACTTCAGTGTCTTAGGTAAAAAAAACTTGATTTGTAGCTTGAAACTCTAGTTATTGTTGTCGTGAAACTTGTAATCTGGTAACTATTATCGAAACTTTCGCCTAAAATGGCATCAATAATTTAGATACAAGCTACATTTGGTTTTTTTTTATGTTACCATTCCATTAACTATGTTTCATGGCACAATTATAACCTAAATTGTGAAATTTAAATTTAAAGGTGAGCTAATGATTTTGAACAGTAGTTGTAACAGTTTAACTGGCAACAATAATGCCAGACAAAACAATGACATTTATAAAACACATTTTAATGTAAATATAATAAATAGGGATTATCAAGGATCGAACCCGTATCACTAGGGCAACAGTCCAGCACGATGACGTCACATCACCATCAACTTAGGGCATATTGTTGTTTTAGGCATGTTTTACTCTGAATAAATAGTAAATACGAGTTATAAAACAGGTATAATATTAAACACGCAAAGCATTTTGGTCTTGTATTTCAAACGTGTGTAAATCCTCATACGAGAGATGTTTACCAGACAGAGGTAGAGTTAATTAGTCTGAAAAGGCTTCCTCAAGTTACGCTTCAGTGATTTATACCTTTGTTGTATCAGCGGAGTGTATTACAAGCGAGACTCTATGTGAGAACATTAAACCTTTACGTTGTGACGTAATCAGCTGATGTTCTTTAACGTTGAAATTGTAAAAGGAAAGCAATGGAAAAGTATTTGATACAACATAAATGTATCAGGAATCTTATTTTAAACAGTTTCACTGCGCTTTTTTGTAAATTTCCTCTGAAAAAATATGTTTAAAAATTCCTTAATAAGTCTTTTTAATTCAATTTTTCGCCCCAGACCCTGTTTCAAACCGTAATAATATTGTCAGACCACTTGATTGGTTAAACTATCCATGTTTGGCCACTGTGTATATAGTTTCAATGATTTTAAATTTAAATATTCTTAAAAAATCAAAAGAATGTTACAGCTCACCTAATAGTGTAAAGTATCAACAGTGAAATGTGTAGGTCAAAGATATCAAAAAGTATAAAATTATTAAGTATTATAAATTATTACGGTACATAGTTGGGGTGGACTTCCGTATCTGTTAACACAAACAACCGAATGAAAATATCGATTATTCTATTGTTTCATTCGATATATCGATCGATATTTTCATTCGGTTGTTTGTTCCAACAGATACGGAAGTCTACCCGATAGTTGTATTTCATAAAAAAGCCTACAAATATATCAGTTCTATTTTTTTACTATTTATGATTAATATTACTATTACCTGAATATGTTGACGACTACCTACTACCTTTCTACTACCTAGTGTATCATCTAATGGTAAGACTACTAATAGTTATACAAAAAAATAAAAATACACCATGTAGTTAGGCAATAATCAGCTGATGTTCCTCAAAGACTGTGTTTTATAGTAATAAAATGTAAGGCCTAATTTGGTACTCTAATGTATGTCAAAATGAAAAGAATTTTCAACTAACTTGACTGGATATCTTTCAATGACTTAAATACTACCAATAATTGAATTTTCCCTAAAAAAGTTCAACATTCGTGTCAATTATTATTACATAATTGCCTAACTACATGGTGTATTTTTATTTTTTTGTATAACTATTAGTAGTCTTACCATTAGATGATACACTAGGTAGTAGAAAGGTAGTAGGTAGTCGTCAACATATTCAGGTAATAGTAATATTAATCATAAATAGTAAAAAAATAGAACTGATATATTTGTAGGCTTTTTTATGAAATACAACTATCGGGTAGACTTCCGTATCTGTTGGAACAAACAACCGAATAAAAATATCAATCGATTTATCGAATGAAACAATAGAATAATCGATATTTTCATTCGGTTGTTTGTGTTAACAGATACGGAAGTCCACCCCAACTATGTACCGTAATAATTTATAATACTTAATAATTTTATACTTTTTGATATCTTTGACCTACACATTTCACTGTTGATACTTTACACTATTAGGTGAGCTGTAACATTCTTTTGAATTTTTAAGAATATTTAAATTTAAAATCATTGAAACTATATACACAGTGGCCAAACATGGATAGTTTAACCAATCAAGTGGTCTGACAATATTATTACGGTTTGAAACAGGGTCTGGGGCGAAACACGGGCTATCTCTTGGGATACAAATCTTTTATTATAACTGGGTCATTAAAGTTATGACACTGCATTGCTATAACCTACAGCACATAAGTATATAGGATAATGTATTAGGGTATGAGAAACATACTTGGGGGCAAGTATTATTTACTTACATGCCAGGTTATACTCGTTACAAATTTTACATTTATTATTTACAACTAAAATACGTTTCTTATCATTCCAGTTTTGTGATATATGTCAAGTTAAATTCACAATGCTAAAATTATTTAATACTGTATAGAGTTAAGTCTATGTTATAAACAAAAGTATTCGGTGTTCTTTAAACTGACGATATTGTGCTAAGAAGTTGAACGATTTACTACCGAAAGAAGAGACAAGCCCATGAGAGCTTATCAAACTTTACCAGAAAATACTGATGTAAAATCGATGAAGAGCTTATAACGAGTTTCCAAAGAAAGAACATATAACATTGTGGTCTCTTGGGCTGGGTAATTCTACAGAAACACCATTGGTCTAGCAATAAATTTATATTTAAAATAAAACCGTGAAATAAAGTTAAAGAATTGTAAACTATAATTTAACTTTAAAAATTTGATTTTAATTTACAACGGTAATAATAAATTAATCTACATTTAGCCTAAATAAAAATACTGCTGAATTTAAACAATTATATTGTTACTTAATTTTGAAGTATAACAAATACAACGATATACGGTGTTAGGTAAAATAATTCAAACACCAATTTACATCCAATATCATCATAATTTGATTTGTTGTACGTAACAAACAACTACCATTAAAATAAAAGAGAAATTAACACTTAAAATCAAAATTAGGGTGGATACGAGGAGCTTTTGGAAAATTATAACTTAGGGGAGTTTTGCATCTATCACGCAATTAAATTTTCGTATCAAAACATTGATTGATACGATTTTTACAGGGTCCCTACTTTTGTATAAAGGAGTGAGAAAAGGTTATACAAATTTCATAAAACACCTCTTACCAATTATTAAAACTACAAAAATGGTCTAAGCTTGTGTTGGATTGTAAGTAATATTACGTTTGTAATAGGTGCATTCTCAAATGATCATAAAATACACCAATAGGCTCCTTCTTTTAACAACTAAAGCCTTAGAATGTGGTTGTTTTCTTCAACTCTCTACCCATGAAAATACCCTGGGGCAAAGTAGGAAGATTGACAAGTGTTGGATGCATACTCAAAGGTTTTGTTCACTCCGGTATCTGAGCGACCGTATTCATGTTCAGAGACCGCAATACCTTTGTCATTTATGTACAAAGTAATTCAAATAATTAGACTAAATTCAAAAATAGAGTTCAAAAATCTTCATCATCCATGCATTATAAAGTACAAAAACCTATCTCAAACTTCATAGATCCAGGACATTTTAAGACAATGCTTGTCAAAAGCACGGCCACAGATGTGATATTGGATTGGATAGTCCATTGTTACTTGGTTGAAAAGATTTATCAGGTCTTATGTCGTCTATTCGTTCAACACATTTAACTTAGTGCATTTTCATAAAATTATTAAACCACGCTTCTAAGCGACGACCGATTCAATTTATAAACTTTGAGACCCTAAAAATAGAATTAAATTATTTTGCGATTCCTGTCTCTTTAATAAAATGTATTAACATAATTAAAATTTTTTTTATAAAATATTTCTTATTCTATTGACCAAATTTTCTATATAATTTAAATTGTTTTTCGGCCTCGTTTAGATTTTAGGTGGGATGTAAAAACTAATGTTTAGTTTGTTAAATTTAATCAACAATGATCATCAACCAATTATTTTATTAATCAGTTAGTGCAACGTATTAGTTTGTAATAATTAAAAACGATAATTTTGAATTTTATATAATAGTAAGATAAAACACGTATTAACAAAATGCTTTAGTTTTCCATAAAATAAATTCAATAGGGTATGGTTATTATTATCCTTGGCTAAATTGATGGTATGAAAAGAGAAATAAAAAAAATCAAAAGCTTCAATATAATTTGTTCATAATTAATTGTGTATGAAATGCCAAATGCAGAAAAAAACTTTAAAACTATTCACTTCAACATGATTCCAGTAAAATAACCTTTAAAGTACTCACTTGCGCTTCCTCGCAATTGTTCAGAATGTAATTCCTTCTATTCAATCTTTAGTAAATCGCTTGTATATTTCGCTGTGACCGTAAACCTTAAAACTTTGGTTTAATTTAATCAATTAAATCTAGATTCCTTGCTTATTTTAATAACAATAATTCTATAAACTTGTTACATTAAATACCATATTTATATTTTATACATAATTATTTATCAAGCTTGAGATAAATTTATACATTCATTTAATATTTGTTTTTTTTTAACTAGGGAAAAATATGCGATCATTTTAAAACTTATTCATTTATAACATTTAATTTGTTATACATATTTGCCAAAATATTTTTCGTGGCCATCGAGGCAAGCTCACAAGCTTAGCCAAGCTGAAATGCACACAAAGAGTACGTTTCGGGTTATATGTAAAGCATGCAGGATATCCAGCATTATCAGGTGTAAGCTTACTGAATCGGGAAGTATTCAAATAATCAAACGTTTCCTACCTCTTGTTTCAATTGCATTATGCTTTATTATACAAGTATGATATTTTTATTGTTGATTGTTTTTATAAGGTTAACTGCTATAGTATAAATTGGATTATTAACTGAATAATACAGGGATGTAAAATAAGAGTAGTAAATTTAAAATAAAATTCCCTTATTTATATTTACCTTGTTATATAAGCAAAAGGTTTTATTGTTACATTTCACTTGTACTCTTTCTACAGATTATTGTATTAATGGTTATAAAATGATATTATAAAGCTTAAACTTATTGATGATTTGTTTGATGAAGGATTTGTAGATTAATATAAATAATAAAATCTGTTTCTTTTAGGGACAGAATTATTTTCGGGTAAAAGTTTGGGTTTCACATAAAAAAAAGATGCTAAATTACTCTATCTTTCAGTTTGATGGGTTTTCTACCTCAGACATATATCTCTAACATTTAAAAAAGTATTTATATAATCGTAAATAGATTATGTTACAGTATATGTATGTGCCGTGTATGTAATAAATAAATAAATAAATAAATATATGAGTATATATAATTTAAATGTATAATGACCGAATATTATTCAAATATCTGTGATATTAATGAGAATTTGTATTAGCATAATGTGCAATATTGTAATTATATCACCTTCACATGGCTATTTACGGTCCAAAACGAGTCTTGAATTGTTTACTAATATTTGGGGCTTTTCCCATTTATAAATTGCAACTATAAAGTAAATACTACTGCTAAAATGTGCATGTTAAGTAAATGTATTGAACAATCTACATTGAATATTATAAATGTAGATATGTGAGCGCTCTTCATATTTAGCGTTAGACTAAGATTTTAACTTAAATTGAGCCTACACAAAGATTAGATGATTTTGAATATGGTAGGAAATATTCTTTCCAACTACAGCATGTTATAAGTAGAAAGTTATAGATAATAATAGTATTATTGGATAAATTGTTCCGGATGAAATATTTAAATACTAAACTAAGGTAGAAAAATGCATTTAAAAGCAGGCCTACTCGATAACTATATGAATACGCAAATAGTTTGGCAGTGAGTTGTGTTTCTAGGGTACGATTGTTGCTTAAGTGATCCAAAAACATTTTTTACCAAATATAATAGCCTACTCTTACAATTTTTAGGACATACTGAAGATTTTGGGATTTGAATAACATTTGCTATAAAGACTTAATTTTAAAAATTATGTGCGAAATAGCTAATAGCTTAAGTGTGTGTACATTTTCAAAAGCTATCATTTTGTTTCTAATTCAAAAAGCGAAGAAATTTTTGTATTTTAAGATAAATATTTAAACATAAAATACTATAAACTAAGAAGATATTTACGCTAAATGTTTTTATAAACATTAGAATGCATATTTGTCTGAGTGGTTCTAAGAAGAAACTGAAGTTTTAGGAGCTGAACGAGTAAATTATGAGTTTTAGCTTGATAATGTAAATGCCCAAATTGTTGTTCAGCAAATATCACAAGAGATATTTAAAACCAATTTTTCAATCCACCTAAGCCACTCATGGTTATGTTTAAGGAAATAGGATGACCCCTTGCTATTAAGCAGTCATAGGGAAAATTCAGTCATCTTGTCATTCTCACTATCAATTTCTATGTTTTACAAATAAATATAGGTTAACTCAAATAATCAATTTAGTCTTTGAACTATTACTATTTTAGAAAGATGAAAATGAAAGAATGTGATTTCTGCATAAAAACTAAATTAATAAAAATTCCTAATAGGGTAAAATGTGAGAAATTTGCTAAATGAAATCTTTAAGAGTTACAATAATGATTTGTATTGTGTTTATTAATTAAAATATACGCTATACTATTATTTAGGTAGCATTCAAAACTATATTTACTGAAAATCTTTACTAGGTCGAGTCTTACCTACGAAATAATCTTTTACTATGTATTAGGAATCTTGTTGAATTGTAATTTACCTAGAATATTACCACAGTAGAATACAATAGTTGATGGCATTGTTCAAGTTAGTCGTCAGTTTACTGTAACTGGCTTTGTTATAGAGTTTGTAGTTGTGTAACGGTGAAGCAATTCTGTGAAGCAAACTGTTAAGGAAATTACAAGAACACATTGGAGATAAAGAGTTAAGAATGAAGAGAATAAACGAAGAAAAGAACAACTGAAAAAAGGTCGCTTACGCATGGGTACTCCCTGAGGCCTACTGTAAATCTATTTCAACCGAATCGTTAAATTTAGTAGCTCGCAAAAACGCTAAAATTGTAAATTCACAACACAAAGTATGTTATGATTTATTATAATTAGGCCTGCTATATTGAGAAATTGTTAACTCTAAAGTCAGATTTTATATTTCATATAATCGCAGTTTTGAGGAAATCTTTTGTACAGATAACATTTTTAGGGAATTTTTAATACATATTACACATTTGCTTGACCAATAAACTGAAAGAAGATTAGCTATTTTCCTTTTGTAAATTCCATTAAAACCAATAAACATATTTCAGGGCTATAATAATTTGACGGTCCTTAAAGTACCAAAATGCCAAAACAATGCAGTAAACCTATCTGCAGTAAGGACATATATTATTTAATTTTTTTGTTTTATTATATTAATTAGCCTATACTTTGTTTCAAAAAATCTTGATAAAACACAACTCAAACATAATATGTTCACATTATTACTGTACCTCCAACCTGTTTTTAAAATTTTTGCGTCTAAGTTTGGATAGTTAATGACTACAAATAAAGTTAACGTAAAATTAGGTATAATTCTAGTGGGGGCTTAGTAGCTGTTCCCACTTTATGTGGCTTACCCCCGATAAACCTTATGTGGCTTCACAAACCAGATTTGTTCAGAATACATAATCCATCATAATTAATTGTTTGAACAATTACTGATTATCCAATATGCCTTCGTAAAAGTGAAAAGCTATCCTCTGTGTTGAAATGTTTTAGCACTAACGCACTAACGGTTTTTTGGAAGTGGATTATAACATATTTCTAAAATTCTTCTAATTTAACTTAAAGAAGCCATGTAACTATTCGTTCATTTACTTTAATCATTCTAGATTTTCTTTAAATAGTTATGTGTAATTTATTGAAGTCTACTTATTTTTATTGATGACCCCATTTTGATGATGACAATTTGTATTTTATTGAAACAGTAGAGTAATGTGCTGATATTCATCAAATTGAGCCACTTGTTTCTAAACTTTACTAGACAATGATAAGGTCAAGCCAACAGGGATTTCGTAGCTTCGTTTAAACATTCAATGGTAAGTTATTAGTTTTATAGTATGAAAAGTAATAATGTAATAGTCTTTTCTAAACTAGATTTATTTTCTTAATAAATTATAATTCCGAAATATTTTTTACATGGTTTTAAATACAAGCATTTGAGGATATATAAATTATTTAATGTTGGTGTTGATCCTTTATAATAATTGACTACAGTACTAAATACGAGATTATTTCTTAGAGTAATATTTTTTCGGTTGTGATAATCCTATTAGTAGTTTGTCAATGTTCAAGTATGATGCTGTATTACGTTTGTCTTATACATACGAATATTTTTTTAATTAAATTGTAAAAATAATTACGAAACCCTTTTTACTGAATAAATACTTGAGTCCTGCGCAATATTAGTTAAATGCTCAAGCATGGCAATAAAAGAAACCCCAAAATAACTTGCAGGTATCAATTTGTTCTCGCAAATAATTGTGAAAAAAGAAAACTCATCTTTTAAAGTTAAGCTAAACACACAATGATATACTTAGGGATGGTAGATTTTAGGAAATGTCCCAACTGAATTGACAAATTATACACAGAGCCAGCCTTATTGCTCACCATAAATATCAGCAACTGGACTGGCAAACCTGACTTGGAACTTAAGGTTGACATTTAGCATTTGTCACAGACACGGTAAGTTTGTCATCCTAATGTACAAAGTTGTCTTCTGTCAAAAGTGTTTTAAGTCATCACTTGGTTTGTATGAAACCATTACGTACACTGGGTTTAAAACACAGTACACAGTACGGGATACAAACTGTTGTATAAATATGGTTACTTATTTATATTTTATGTTTATTACTTATTATTTGGCCATCCATTTGCCTTTAAAGTTGTGGCTTGGAAGTAACCTGTGCGGCCTGTAACCATACAAAAATGTTGTCGTCTTTCTGTAAATACCGGTACAGTTCGTTAAATGTATGTTCGTGTGCGTGTGTTTGTCATATCTTGTGAACTGTTAGTAGTATTAACCAAACGACGTCCATTGGACTGAAGATTTCAAACTGGCTCGCCTGATGATGGTACAACATCGGGCCGAAACCTTGGTCGCAACAGCCGACTTAATTTGAAATGGCGACTGAAGACATTTGTACCATTATATTGGTTTAAATTATTATAAAAATTACGTAAATATAACACTATTGTAAGGCTAACTCGTACTAAAACCCTAGTCAGATAGTTAAAGATTTAACTCTAACAAGAAAGCACAAAAAAAAAGAAAAATGTAAATGAAACTGTATTGAAAGGAACCATTAGAGTCTATAAACTACATTCTTACAAAAATGTTTTTAAAAAAATTGTCACTTTTGTGGGCATACTAACTATCTGTTAAATCTTTTTACTTGGTTGGTTTTAAATATGATTAGTTATTCCTAGATTCATACCGGAGTAAGGATAAAATGGTGCACAAAGTAACATTTCCTTACAAAAGTCGTACAATCCATTAGAGAGATTAAAAGGCTTTAGCTTCTACCACTTTTTGTTGGGTTGGCTACTCGTCCTACGAAAACTCTCTCAGTTACATAATCAAACTCATTTATAAAAACAAATATTTAATACAATATCGTGATTGAAATTGATGTATATTGATGGATAATTTGCTTAAATGAAGTACGACTGTGATTGGATATTTTAATTCAATTTCATTGACCCCTGGCTTTCTTTCTCACTATACTTAATAATGTTCTTTCCAGACTTCTTTCTCGTCAAATATTATATTTGATAGTTATCAAATATATATTAATTATATTAGATTGACAAGTTACTAATTAATGAAGTACAAAATAACAAGAACAACACAAGGTGCAATACAGGTGGCACTGGAGAGAAGAAGAAACATTATGATTCAGTGAGTGTTATTTAGTCAGTGGCAGTGATAGACAGTGCTGGCCAGCTTGTATTGTTTTATCAATTTTTATTCCATTTTAACTATTTTAACAACATAACAATTTCAATTATTGTGATTGTGATAGTTTTTTTTTAAAGAATCTATTGACATACCACAATGATTTAACATTGTTTACTAAATGACCTGATGAGTTTCTAAAGATCAAAACTAGACGACATACTATCAAATGTGGTTGGATAAGGTAATCATATTATTTTATCTCTAGCTTATCTGTAGCTTAAATCCAACAGTTCAAACTGTTCAAAGTTTTGATTGCACAATACATGTATTTAGAAAAAAAGAAATCGATGAAAAAGTATTGTCAGTAACAGAGAACAGTTTATGTTTATATGAAGAGACTTCAGTACAACATATCCTCAGTTCCATGTTTACGTCTCGGTTGATGTATACATATCCTTGTGACGTCATAATTTATTTTACTTGTCTACCTTTGTTTCTTTTCTAACACTAATTCATAGCCTTGCATTATGTAGAATTTCCTTTTATTTTTTATAACATTATCTGCTTCTGCAATCTTTTTAAAGGTGTATATTTTGTATAGAACCAAAGATTACTCAAATACAAAAAACAAACAAAAACGGTTTATACAAATAGTGATACGGAGATCAAATGGTAATTGAATATCATAATTAGTTTTTTTCGATAAATGGCAGACAAAAAAAATCACACCTCCGTTGTATTATATTGTGTGGTCAAATATCCAGAACACTTTACCCTAACCAAGCATCGACAGAAGCACTGTGGGAGGCTTGCCAAGTGTTTCTGATGGCTTTGTCTGACTTTTTCTCCCTCAGTTGTATGGAAATAACCACTTTGGGATTGAGACTGGGAGAGAGGTAAAGATTGTGGTTGTAATATTCGACACTTCGTTTCTTTGCCTTTCTTTGAAGCATGTCAATCGTTTTCAGGACATTGAACTTAAAATGTCATAAAAATAAATATTAATTGTAAAAGTGGACTATTTAGGATAGTACAAATCACCTTGGGGCTAATGGGACTAATACTTGGGACTCACAGAAAAAACATTTTTCAAGTTATCCATTACCAATATTTAATTTAAATAGCCAATTTATGAACATAGAATAATTTACATTTAAAGGCTATATGGCTTAATTCTCTGTTTTGTTGAAAACTAATGGAATATAATATAAAAGGTCTGGTTGTTTGTTCTATGTATACTTATCTAATGTAAATATTTTATTGTTTGACATTTAGGGTGAATGAATAGAAACGTCCATTGCATGGTATTTTACGTTAAACTATGAAATAATGGTGAATAATAATTAAGAATGAGAAACAAAAATAGCTATAGATATATGAATATAAATAAGCATATAAAAGTTTAGTTTTGTGACTGGTTTCCTTACAGCTTTAAATTCAGACTAGTTTATACCTATAACCCCAGTATATTCAAGCAGGTAAGAGTATTTATTGTGTTAAATATAATATGTTATAAGATTTTATTTCATTTTTACTAGTTTAGAAGCAATGAAAGACAAAGTTGTGGGAAGAGGAAGTACCGGATCTCTTCTTCAGCGACTTCTTGTCTTCCGGATCAGACAATGTTGCCAACCTTGTATTGTTAGTCAATACTGTACTTTACATCCACAATAAAACTAAATATACAGTTTACTATTCAAACTTTGTTAAAAGTTTTTTGCGTTTTTGGAGAGGTCTATAGGTCTAATAGCATGATTATTATTTAGTTTTAGTTTTATTTAATAATACTAAGAGAAAAGAAATCAAGTTTTCCTCAAATTCCATAAGACATTCATATTTTTAAGCAATTTCTGCCAGATCATAAAATACACAATGTAAGTTTACAACGCCAGACAAGTGTAAAAAGGATTAACTTCTTTCCTATCAACAAGTATTCTGAAATCGCTCTATTAAAAAAGCAAAAATTACCTTAGTTTTCGTTTTTTGTACAAACAACTATTTTTATGTGCACACCACTTTCAACGTGGCCTTTATTGAACGTGTGAAGCCATTAATCTTCCGTCTGCTGGCAAAGAAACGACCATTTACTTTTTAGGGTCTCTTACACCTTGGCAACACATTTTTCAAAGCTATCTTGTTGTCACTGTTTTATATTTTTGTAGTAGTTTTTTGTTTGAAAAGTTGGTACTCAATCATTAAACGTATTGGTAAAAAAACATGTAACGAAAAATTGTTCCTAGACAACAAAAATAATTTACTGATTTATGAAAAAGGCTTTTCTCCATCTAGGGGTTGGAGCAAAGTATTATTGGGGTGTATAGAGTAGATCAATTGAATCACGTACTATATCTAAGTTATTTTGTTGAGCCAGAACTATTTCGTTGGAAATATCTACCGATTGGAGATGTCAATTGGCAAACAATCTTTTTTTATAGTTTATAACGAATTCAAAACTATCATCTTGAAACATTTTACTACTCGTGATCCTCTGTTTAAGACAATGACATTTTAACTCTAAAACAAATATTTCTGTTTCTGTTTTAACTAAATTTTTGCATCTGTTGAATAAAACTTACAAGCTAACAAAAGCCTAAACAACTATATCACCCAATAAAAATCAATCAAGACATTTTGGTTGGTTTTAAATCTACATGTTTGATTTTATAGTTAAAATGATCTTTCCTTTTTTAATATTTGTTACATACTTCTTTTAAATAATATGTGTATAAACCAGCTCTACATCGAATGCAAGCCGTTACCTTCACTGTTAAGATTACATGTACAAATTATTTTTAACCTCTACGTTTCATAGGGTGAGGACTGAAAGTGCTATTTTTAAAGTACAAATTTAACTGTAAAGCTATAACTAAAAAATGTTTAGGTTTTGCTCACAATGTTACGTAATACCTAGAAAATTTGTATTCTCGAATTTCTAGCTTTTGGTTTGTGTTTGCAAACTTTAAAAATGTTCGCAAATATAGCAAATAATTCTCCTCAAAGACCTTTGCAAAACGTTTACTGATAACTACAAAGAACATAACAAAGGTATTTTCAATGAGATAGAGTAAACTTAATTTTATATAAGTTATGACTTTAAAAAGCTTATTTCATGAAGCTTAATTAACCCGGCTTACGTTGCAAGCTGATGAATACGTTGACATTGTCTTAAACACAAAGGAAATTTGCCTCTGACTCCGCGCGTGTAATGAAATTGTGTAAGTGATATATTTATTAATGAGCTCTCACATGCAACAGCTGTTTTATAAAAACACCACCTGTCTTTGTAGCCTGCATAACAAATTGTTAGAATATTGATAAAACTGATTTTTGTTACAAAATGCATAGTTTCACTAGAATAACAATGACATTAGTGTTGTAAAGGGTGCGCCAAAAAAACCTGACGGTTTCTGATTTGTAATAAATCAGCTGTTATACAAGCTAGAGGCCTCATTGTTGTAGTGAACGATTGCTTATGTTATGCCATTTTAGGTTATGTTAGGTGAAACATCACTTCGTCGAAAGAAAGTTACTGTCTAGTGTGGTGTGGCACGGCTTGGAGTCATCGAACCATATGTTTTTGAGGACGAAAGGGGGAACACCCCCTGTCACTGTAAACTCGGAACGCTATGAGGACATACTGAGGGAGTTTTTGGTTCCACAACTGCGAATGTTAGGAGGGATAGACATGACCAACACGTGGTTTCAACAGGACGGCGCAACTTGTCATACAGCCAATTATTCAATGACAGTTTTGCGTGAACTTTTCCCGGTATAGTGATCTCACGGTTTGGTGATGTGCGTGGTCAGTTCGATCCCCAGACTTAATTTCGTGTTACTGTTGGCTATGGGTATACTAAAAAAGCAAAATGTTTGTTTAAAAATTTCGAACCATCGATTGTTTCTATTCATCAGGCTAAAGTGACTGCAAATATGTAAAAAAAAAAAAAAAAAAAAAAAAAAAAAATGGGAAGCCTGCGATTAGGAGAAGGTCCTAAGTGATATAATTGTTCATAAATGAAAATGGCATAGTAGTGTGTACAATATAATATTATTTAATACATAAAATTGTATTTTGTTCTTGAATTATTTAATATTAAAAACCGTCAGGTTATTTTGGCGCACCCTTTACAGCTAATATTGTGCTAATAATTACACACACCTTTATACCTTTAGGACCATGTAGTCCTAAATTAGCGATACACAAATCATTATTTTAACCTATTCATGAGACGCAGTCAAGTTTCACATAAAAAAGTACAGTGTTCGTAAACAAATCATATAGATTCTATAAGGCTGTTGTAGGCTGCGCGATACAAATAGTAGCTAAATGACTAAATGTCATTTTTACATACAGTTAGGATATGGTTCCACCTAGGATTCTATGTGCAATTTAGCTTGTTATGACAATTTTTATTTCTAAATATTCTCTTCAGTTTATTCATAACTATTTTACAGCATAGCTTTTAATTTTACTTGTTGAATCGGTACACTTCAAATCGAAGTAAAATAATCCAAGGTAATACTTTTATTTTTAAGTATGATCATTGATGCCCAACAAAAATATTGCAATCAAAATCTTCTCATTCACTGTCCTCACTCACTTCACTGTACATATAATCTATTCATTCATCACTATGTAATTTTATATTATATTAGTGACACTGTAAGGAATGTAGAGCTTTGATTTCTCAAAATATATTATCAGAATAGCATTAATATTCTGACTATTGAACAGTATTGGATGGTATGGGATTAAAATAAATGCGTCAAGTTTTACAGAGAACCATTGTAATAGATTATTTTCAAGTACTGTGCCAATCGATAAACTAAATGAGAACAAATTACTAAATTAGATCAGAACTATCAGAATCTATATAAATCTATTTAATCAAACTTAAATAATGAAATACAAATGTCGATTTGAATTGAAATTGGATTGATGCAACGGTATAAAACACTCATTGCACCACTCAACAATTAAATTGGCCTTAACAGCTGATTAGTTGAAGTTCGAATCATTAAAATATTACTTATTCTCTCTCAATACTTTAACCTTATTGGTCCATTACCCGTGTTGTTATGATTAAAACTGTGCTGTTATGAAAGTAAACAATCCTGTTATGGGACACAATTCTATGAACTGAACTGAAACGGCAACTTTAAAAAACGGTCGTAGGTAATAGTATATTACGTTACTAGTCCTGAAAATAAGTGTTTACCGGACG
Source organism: Macrosteles quadrilineatus (assembly GCF_028750875.1). Lineage (NCBI taxonomy): Eukaryota > Metazoa > Arthropoda > Insecta > Hemiptera > Cicadellidae > Macrosteles > Macrosteles quadrilineatus. The sequence goes on from NW_026542601.1 coordinate 106,798,898, forward strand.
AGTGTGGTCGTTCCCGTGCGAGACGAAGTCGAGTACGGGATTGCCATACGAGTCCGGTACACACATTTTGGACGAGTTACGTACGATAGTTTACGCCATACTACTAAATCCGTACAAATCCTTATATATTTCCACCAACTAAAGGACTAAAAATCACTAGTCATAACCTCTTATGTTTTTGTTTATAACCACTCACTGCCACCTAAATACAGTATAATCAGCTGATTGGTGTCCGGCAAAACTCATTGCAGCACAGTAGTACGCAATGAAACCCCATTTGAATAAGCTGGCGGCAAACAGCTGTTTTCTGGACTAAATCCTTGCGTGGGAAGTTCGTCAAAATAATGTAGTGTGGCGTAAATACTTTATTAGTTGCTGTAAGCTAAAATCTAGATCCATAAATTGAGGGTTTTCGTCAGATCGGAAAAGTATCACTTTTGGCATTTTATCCTGGAGTTGACGGTCATTTGTTGATGGATGGAGCTTTTTGTGGCTTACCGTAATGCTGTTCGGTCTACTTCCCTTGTGTCCTGATACGTACGACCATGCTTCTTTCAAATTCGATTTAAACTGTTAATATCTTAAACTGAAATTACTATCACTGTGTTGATTTGAAGATGGATGTTAATAATACATGCAAATAGAACGTAAATGAGCTATGGTTATGACTTAATTTAGTTATAGAACAGTATCTTTTTCATACAGGCGTTTAACTAACGTAATTTAAACATTTTAATTTATTTGAACTTCTCCATAAGATAGGAGCTACGCCTTGCACCTATTTACCACAGACATATAATAATAATATTTATATATTACGAACAAATCACAATTATATTTATAATAATATTCGAATCATAACAATAAGCTTGAATTAAAAACATAAGTATTGTTATGGATAGTAACTTTCTGGTGATTGCATTGGTGTAATCTGGGCTATAGTACACTGAATAATACAACTAGTAAGGCATTTAAATAATTTGTAATACGACACTTCAAGTATACTGGGAATAATATATTTATCAACATTCCTGGCACGACGAAATATTCTATACAACAAATCAATATTACAGAAAGACAGCATTAAATTTCACAACCATTTAAATATTACTCTTCGGCAAAGTTAAGTGGGTGTTACTCATTGTCTTTCTATCAAATGGTTTATGATGAGGTCTTACAAAAATTTAAATGTTATGTATGTAAATCTATTGGATGAATCATTAGGTTAATATTTATGTATGTTGCTATTTTAATATTCCACTCTCATGCTTGTTTTTTACAGCATATGATCACTGAACACTTAGTGCTAACATATTCCCGATTCATGGAGCCGTGGTCAAGCTCCTAAATATTTCAACACATGCAAACTAAAGCTTCCACACATCGGAAGTATGTTCCGGTATTACGGCTAGGTGGTTGTGAAATTTATAATGTTTAATTAGTAATCTAAAACTATTAGATACTCTTCAATTATTTCTTATAGAATAATTAACAATGAGTATACTACACTCTAGACTAACAAGAATATTAACCAACAACAATATTAACAAGAATATTTAATTAAATATAAATGTATTCTGTTGTGATAAAGAACTACTTTCAGACATTTTGTTTCTAACATAATGCAATGACGATTTCTTTCAGCTCTTAAGCCCTTGGTGTATGCTGTTATATTAAACGAATACAAGGTTGAAATTTTAAAATGGCATTTCACCATTTAGTCACAATTGAACACTTCATCATCTTAGGTTAAAATACTTGTCAATAATTTTCTTTGTAATTTGAGAATTTGGAAAGCTATGACGTAAAGGTAAATTTCGTAAATGCCTTGTGGTATATTCGTATTGCAAGTTGAGAGTTTGAAGTGACAAACCAGCATCTAACCTCAAGGATTTGATGACGTCATCACATAGTTGTAGTGACTTCACTAAACATTGTACTCGTGTTTACAAACGATAATTCAATCTAATACAGGGAATTATTATTATTGATAAGTCCACAAGTTTACACTTAGTCAAGTAGTATTGTTTATGAATAGAGTATAAGGATCAGTTTACGTGTATAATACAGCAGATAAATATTTTGGGCTGTTCATCTTGTAACAGCCTTCCAACATTAACAGTTTTACAATACCCAAACATCAAGTTTAAAAATATATGACAAGTTAACAGCACATATGAGTTTTAAAAGAGTAATTTATATACCTGCTTTAAAGCCCTGTACCCGAAATGCACATCTGACAGTAATAAGTTACGTATTTATAATCAGTTATTACTGAAGACTTACTTACAAAGGTTTCGGGAAATATTCTTGTTAATATTCCTTTCTTCTGCAACAAAGTAACTTCTGTAAAGTATCGCCCTTTGGCAAAGTTACAACCTGCCACAGGCGCGGAATCGTTTGATGCTGAATACAATTTTAGTCAAAAAAGAGTAACATTACCATATACTTTCTGGCAACTGCGTGGGCATGATTTTCAATACTATTTAATACTAACCCAATCTCTACATACAGTATTTATGCAATACTTTACACAAATTATTATTTTTCATAAGAAACCAAGGTGTGTATTACACAAATTATTATACTTATTAAAATACTTCTGACTTATGTGATTTATAAAACCAAAACTTGACTTTAAATTGTACCGGAAGCATATGTACCAGTCCCAGCAGCACTACCGGAAGTTATTTCCCTTGAACTCTAATCTTCATGTGTTGAAATATTTAACCACAGCAGCAATACTTCAGGCTAAAATAATCTTTTAAAAGGTATGCAAATATATACTAAAAAAATAAAAAAAAATCTACGTTGTTGTCTTTAGCTATTAATGTAGCTATTGCGTAATAATTGAATTAAGTAACTATTTTACTCATTTGGATTTGAATATTAATATTCCATATGGCTTGTAACCTATTACGATGATAAAATAGTTGGTATGAATAGGTAAACGCCCATCTCACTGTGTAAAGTTTTTTGTCACTATCGATTTCCATAGAAACTTGAGACATTTCTATTTGTTTTCATCTCCCTTTTTCAATGGTTAAAATACTCAAGGTTATTATATTTTGTAAAATCTACTTTTTCCGAAAAGTATTGCTGACTTTTATTGATTTTTTAAATAATTTTTAGGTTTTAAGAAAACGAAAGCGTGTATTCATGTTTCTGTCTTTTTCAAGAACCCTAAAATAATGCTTTCTTATAAATCCCTACCGATTCTTAAAAAAACTGTAAGCGAATAAATATATGTAGGCCTACATTATACTCCTCCAGTATTGAGTTGGGTTAAAGTGAGCAAAATACGATTGGTGTTAACGGGTTCAATCCTTGGAAATAAATTCCAAAGGATAGTCATAAATGGTCAGAACCTTGATTTAAGAGGTTAACACTTTTTCCGAGTACACCAGTTTGGAGTTTGCAAACTATGTAAAATACAAACAAACGGTTCAACCTAAAAGGTTTGACTGAGATAGAGTTGTGTGAACCAGGCCGGGTGTTTCTGATGACTTTCACTTTCTTTTTGTTCCTCAGATGACTTGTGATCGTCACCTGCATGGTAGGTTCAAAGGAAGCTGATTTAGTTGCCTTTCTATCTTAAAAAAAAAAAAAAACATGCTGCATATGTATTTTCTAAAGAATAATTGACTGATCAGACCAATAAATATTTCTGTAGCTTATTTTTACGATTAGATACATTCTTAGTAATTTATTATTAAAGTAGTTTAATACATTTCGTCCATAACAGGTTTTTATCAAATGATTTTGAGAGGACAAGTGTCACTTCCATCATTTAAGAACTCTTCCGGTAAAGTAAAATATGCCATAGCATCAACAACGATTTGTGATTGATGCATCATAAATTCCTTATTATTATCTACAACATAAATCATTATTACAATATTGCATTGCTTAGAAAATTGTTTTATCTACTAATTTATACAATATCAAATATTTTGTCATTTAAGCTGAACCAAATTCAATCAGTAAAAATGTAAAAATTAGAATCATATTTAATTGTTATTGATAATATCAACACTCATCCCTTCTAAATCCTGGCTGCAAACTTGATAGGTATAAGAACCAACTTTCTTTGAAACTTAAACCATATTGCATAAACTTTCCAAAATCTTGTCTCATCAACACGAATTATTACTTTGCCACTTCAGCGTTCCATCTTCAAATATATCACAGTTGTTTGAACTTCATTGCTTTACCGTGTCACAAGTTTGGTTGATTTATATTGAGTCATAGAAAACAAAGCTTTGCCATATATTTATAGACGCCTTCCGTTTGGATAAGATTTGTATAAATAACTTCATGATCAGCATTGTACGTGTGATTAAATTACATGGTAGTACAAAAATACGTTAAATAACACTTGGAATAATATATTTACACTTATACTGTCTACTCACAAGACGGTAAATACATATAAAAGATGGTAAGTGGTGATATATTTCGATGGTCATTTCAATTATTAACAGACCCAAGTGGTCTTGTGAGAAAACAGTATAAGTGTAAAAAATATATTGTTACAAGTGTTATTTGACGGTTTTTTGTACTTTCAGATAATATTTGTATGGATCTAGTAAAATGCATGGCCGAAGTATACATATATAATATACTTTTAGTGACAAGTTTGTTTGATTGCAGTTAAATATATGAAATATTTTCATTATATTAAATACAATCAGGTAACTGCTACTTTGATTAAATACAGGAAATTTTAACAATGATTAAAATTATGAACACCTTCGCATATTTTAAGGTAATAGTGGATACGTTGGGTGTCAAGTTTTGTCTTTAGAACTTTCAAACTGTTTAAAGATTTTGTAAAATAAAGCGCTTATGATTTCAACTGCATTAAACACTGCATTGACAAATATTGTACTAAAAAACAAAGGTTCTTGAGACGTGGGAGATCTTTTATTATCATTGTTAATTGTATCTATTATATTATTGATCATATATGTATTATCGAGTCTCTTAAAAAAAAATGAAGCTGAATGGTAAAAAGTACCCTACAATATTCACCACTAAAGATGTACAGTTAGTAAAATAACAGGCTGAAAAAAAGTTTTTCATAATTTTATGATTAAAGAGGATACCAGTGAGGGCAGATCAAAATATTTTAATAAGATTGCAAGACATACAACCGACAATGCCCATCCATAAAGACATCTCTAGGTTAGTTATGATGAATTAGCCTCTGAATAAATAAGGATCCGTGACAAGGTTTATACAAATATATGTGATATCACACTCACCATCCATCATGTCAGAGCATGTCGTCCCATGTTGGACGTTTCTGTGATTTCTTTATTTCAACAAAGGTTAATATAGTAACATTAGCCTTATTTGTGCTATAAACCATTGTTTTTTGTAAAGTTTGTTTAATACGAATAGCTTTTGTTAATCTTAAAGAGGCTTCTCTAATTTGAACTAGATAAGATAATTATTTAACAATACAATTAAATGAGTTCATTTTGTTCTGCCCATTAGGTTTCTCGCTGAAATACACGTTCCCGACTCTCGTTAAAATCTCTTAGCTTTTTAATATTCAACAACATGATTTAATAACAAAACCAATTGAAGTTAGATTTTTTTTATGATAACGGCATGTTATAAGTTCTTTTTGTCGTAATTTAATGAACTTGAACGTCTTTTTGCAAGACAAAAAAACTTCTTTCAGTTCAAAGGGACTTTTCATTTACTTGGAAAAGCTTTTTGTCATTAAATAACGATTTTCAATTGGTTTCCACGAAATAAAAGAGTTGATTACGTTATATCCATTAGTATCGTTACCTAGCAACCTTTACTTTATAATTAAAAATTATACAATCAATGCTTTATAATTCTAAAGGTGTGATCCTGTAAGTTATTTATAAGTGTAACGATAAAGGCCTTTAAAACCTCAAGCATCTATTGGTGAATATGAACAGTATCCTAAACTTCATACGTGGTTTTCGGTTTATATTTCAAAATACATTACAGTATGACTCTGTTTAGTACTCTGAACCTTAGCGGACATTATTATATACACAAACACGCGCCAAAAGAAGCAAACTGAGTGAGAACTTAATATTTTACTTTATTCAACTTTATGTTTATTTCCAGAATATTTAATTTATTTCGCCACTCCTCTCAAACTGATTATATCGAACAAAAAAAGGGTAAACTGAAAGGGTTTTGTTTACAAGATAAACTTGCTAACGATGTTTTTACGCAATACAACAAATATCCATAATATAATTTCTAATCTCAACACATGTGGAGGAATGAAAAATAAAATTTAACTCTTATTTCTGAACAGTTCAGAGCAAACTAAAAAATTGTTCCACTGAGCGCTGACTTATAAGCCAACCTTATTGTCCACCATAAATAACAAGAACTGGACTAGCAAACATGACTTGGTACTTAGTGCTGACTTCTGACATTTTTCACTTGTTCAATCTCTCTTTCAAAACATTTAGAACTTTTATTTACAAAGTAATCTAAAATAAAGTAGCTTCAGGATGAGAAATCGCAATGCAAAATGATGACTTTAGGTATTTTAATTTAAAAAGATTACTATATAAAGATTTGAATAGTGTTCATTTACAGTGTGTAATTAAAAGGATTGTTAGTAACTACGTTGTTTTTAGTAAATAGTGCCCATTAGCATAACTGTATCAATGACTTTAGTCATCAGTGTAGGCAAGCTGTTAATAACTAATCACCGTTTGGATATAAAATATATATAACTAATGAACATGTTTGGAGGTGACGTCACCCTTAGAACTGTCAAGCGTTCTCATAAAAAAATTACATTTTAACTATCCTAGTCATGTTTCAATACGTAGTTACCTCGTCGGCTTTTGTTATCATTTGTTTTCCATTTATGTTTTTTTTTCTTAATTTTATACAAGCTACTGTATATTTAACTATTTTAAAAAAGGTAGGGAATATGCCTTTTAGGTTGTATCTGTTTTTATATGTATTAAGAGTGTCAATTATGAGCACAAAACCACCTTATTATACGTTACATTGAATTCTTTTGATATATTCTGTATATATTGTTCTATTATATTAAAAATTCTAGTAGTCTTATCTAGTAGTTTTACTACTAATTGGCGTACCTGGTATACCGAATAGTAAATTATTAGGAGTTATTAATTTATATACCATATAGAATTATCATTATTTTGGTCTTGAAAACTATTTGGCACAAGTAAAATTAAAAAAAAGATTCTTACTTAAATCACCAGAAACATTTTGCAAGCTTGCATTGACTACAAAATACTCCCACCACGTTACCACAATTGTTTGCATCTTTGTACTTTTATACATTTAGAAGTTTTTTTAACTATTCTATCAAAATATTCTATATTTGCTCTACATTTGTTCTGAACTATTTGTTTTACAATAAACAGCTTAACATCAGTTCGTCACCAGTTTTCTCCTAAAATTGCCAAACTTTATAAGTTAAATCAAATAATTTGTCTGAGAATATTAATAATTTTAAAAACAGGATGTGAAGTAAAACATGAACAAGCTTTAAAGTACACAATTGCACTGTCGTATAATAAAAGTTATGGACCTGCACAGCAATAACTTGTAGGACAAGTATATTATAAAATATATTAGAGTCTATTAAACAGAGTGCTTGGCATTACTAATTTACGACATGGTATGTTTAATGCAGGAATATTATATTCACTATACTTTAAAAGTGTACTAGTATTACTGTCTTTTCGCTAAACATTTCATCTTAAGTATATAATGCTGAAATATATGTTTCAGTGATACGAAACACTATTCATACCACTATGTATCAATTTTATAGTGCATAGTGTTTAGATTATATGAGGAGTAAGGTAACAGCTGTATACTTCATACTATTCTGAGAGGATAAGGTGGAGATATTTACTGTCGAAGGAAGAAACAAGCTCACGAAAGTTGATCAAACTGTATCAGAAAATACTTAAGAAAAATCGATAAAGACCAACGGCTTTAGTCCTGGACTGTTTTACACACTTCGTGCCAGGTTATGGCATAAAACCCATTAGTGATTGGCGTGATTTGAACCCGGGACCTCGAGAACTAAGGTCCCGCATGCTATCACTAGACCAGGTCCTCCCCATACATTAAACAGTTGACCATTAGGATATTTCTAATAAACACTAGCTAAGTCATGTTCAGTTTTCTAATTACTAAATATACTATTAATTCGTTTACTGAGTATTTACATCCTACATCACGTTTACTAATCTATGATTCCAATTGCAGTACGATTGACCTTAAAAGTACTTGTCTTAAATATTATAGAGTTAATAATGATTAAATAATTTTGCTACGCATAAAAGAAATAAGGACATTATCTATAATAGTTATAACAAAGGACACACCGATTCATTAGCAAAATTATACATAATAAAAAAAAATGTAGCTAATATATGATAATTATACTGTGTCTACTAACTAATTTACTTTGGGGAGCGGGCTGGCGTAGTGGTTAGAGCGCGGGACTTCAGTCCGTGAGGTCCCGGGTTCTACCCCGCCAAGTCACCAATGGGTTTTATGTAAGTGATAATGCCGCAACCCCTAGGTCTAGCCTGAAGTAATGTGAAAAACAATTCCAGGCTCGTGCCTAGCGCCATAGGACAAAAATAAAAATAATTTACCTAAAAACAGCCGAACACTTGTTTTTCAATAAAAACACCAGACTTGTTTTATTACATGTGTGTATAACAAGACATCCACAGTCTACTAGCAAATTATAAAATACAGTGCAAAGGGAAAAATATCAGTTGTAACTATTGAGCAAAGATTACACAGAAGATTACTCGATATAGGGAGAAATATAGCAAATGTTGATGAGTGTTTCGTGTTGGTGATGTTTGAGTGCACTGTCGTCAACTCAATGTTTCACTCTTATTTAAGGTAAGATTTTACATTTTGTATTCACTCTTTTTTATAGTTTACATAATTTGAACAGCTGTATTCTGGAAAATGTCCATAATAATAAATTGAAATTCCACTGAAACGTAAACAATAAAATCCAAATCCAAAATTAGTTGTGATACAAAAAAAGTGAGTTTCCTTAATGTTTCTTTTACAATCAAAATAAACTATACCGAGCCATGGCTCGGACCCCGGTACTATGACCCATTAGAGGTAGACATCTTAAATATCTTGAATCTCTTTAAAAGCGATTGACTTTTAAAAATAAACAACAAATCATAACAGTAAAATTAGTTGAATGTTCTACAGACGACAATCATATTGACTTTAGTTTCTTGTTATTACTGGTTTTATAAAAGTAAAGATCCATCACACAGAACAAGATATCCAACGTTGTAACGTTATCTATTGTAATTGATGTTAATTTCAAACCTTATTGAATTTCATGTCTTGAAGTAAACCAGGTTGTCATGGTAACTGAAAATACGAATCAAAAAATATCTCAAAACAACGAGAAATTCCCAAAACACACCAAGAAACTTACTGCGGTGAATTGGTTTTACAAATCAAGACAAACACAATTTACGTTACAAGCCCAAATTTGTAGAGTATTGTTTGACATCCCTTCCTATGCGAATTTGAGTTGGAACAAAAGTTGTTATAAACGAGTTGAGTCTATATTAAGAAAACATAAAGGTGAAATCTATTGAATTTTCTACAAATTATAAGTGATGAAAGATTATAATTTTTTTCATAGTGTTGAACTCCTACTTTTTTGTCATCAAACACCAATAGCTTTTAGATTTTATAGTCTTGAATTGTGTACAAAGATTTAGGTAAAGTCTTTAAAACTCACTTTTGATAGCAAAATTACATATACTTCGCTTACGTGTGATTGTACAAAATATTACAATTATAGTGATTAAATAAAAAGTTTAAAAATAATTCATACATACTGCTTTTTTTACTCATCAAATTGATGTATATATTTTTCTGTTTTAAAATACAAGTGTTTTATAAATTCATATAAAATATAATTTTTTGTTTTTATCATAAGATAATTACTAATGGTTCAATGCAGATTTAACATTACGTTTGTACTTAAATCCCCAGTTAAACCTTTATACTAACCGAATAACATTCCATTAAAAGCGAAAAATAGTTTTCACCCATTTATTCTTTATTGTTTAGCCACTTGGTATAGAAAATTGATGAAAATATACCGAGTAAAATAATTTCAACAAAAGGACGACATACGACCTGATTAATCTTTTTAACCAAGTAACAATAGACTATATCCAATTCAATATAACATCTGTAGCCGTGCTTTTGACAAGCATTGTCTTAAAATGTCCTGGATAGCTGAAGTTTAAGATAGGGTTTTGTAGTTTTAAATGCACGGATGAGAAAAATTCTACAAAACTACTTTGTTAAATTTACTTTGACTTCGTCTGAATAGCTCAGAACATAAATGACAAGAGCTTATGGTCTATGAACATCAATAAGGTCTCTTATAGAAAACGGTGAATAAAAACCTTTGAGCATCCACCCAACACTTATCGATCGTTTTACTTTGAACCTGAGTCTATAGTTAAGGAAAAATCAACAATTGTTAGTTGTGACAAAAAGGAACACAATATAGTAGGTTAAATTTATTCTTTATCTTAAAGAGATTCGTCTTTGTCATTTTTTATACAGGTTACATCAACTCTCACCCTCTTTGTTTTTTGCATCGACTTTTTAAGACGTAATCTCAAATATTTATAATGCAAATAATTACCTCAAGAAATCATATCTAAGTGGTCCAAATGTCCAATGTTTACTGTACAAATCATTCGTATGCAAAGTAAAACGAAAGACGTGATTTTTTTGTCGGTAATAAAGAACTCCAAAGCATTTACATGAAGAGTCACAGCACAACGTATCCACACTTTCATGTTTACGTCTCTGTTGATTTACACAGATCCTAGTGACGTCATCATTTGTTTTACCTGTCTACCTTTGATCCGCTTCTAAAGCTGGTTCCAAACCTGTCTTTGTGCAACATTTCATTTCGTGTTTTTGTGAATCTTTTTCAAACTCTTACTTTAAAGGCATATATGCTACGCTCCAATTCCGAACATGGAAAATGTCTGAAATTTTAACCCACTTCGCGATGTGGACCGTGTGAAATACTCACATCGCAGTGTGGGTATTTTTTCGGACGTTGACGAAGTGAAATTCCCAGAATGCAAAATGGGTAATATGATTGGATTCAAGGTACCCGTTCAAATTTATGTGTGCTTAATTTTTTAAATATCGCCACAAACCCCTTGCTAGACATTTTATATAACCCCGGGAACCCAAGGGTTTAATAAAATTCCCTTGTTCTTTTTATAATGTTCAAGATACAATGCTATCTATTAAACTATCAACATTAGATAGTAGCAAAACCAGGGTATCTACCATTCCCTTGAAAAACTCCCATAGACAGACAAACAAACAGAATTATCATTTTGCACGTTATTACAAATGAAATTAAGATAGAAAATGGATTTTTTTGGATAGTAAGACACACCAGTAATTTCAAAATTGGTGAATATTATGAATAAAATATTATTATAGTTTTTCAGCTAAAATCTATCTTACTTATATTAATTAAAATACAATAATTAGCCATTTATATTTATTCAACTTGATACACGGTTTTGTTCGATGGTATTAAAATTAATTTGTAAAATATATCCTTTACGATAAATTATTGAAAGCAGCCACCATAATGTATTTTATGTGCGATTGCTGTAAACATGTATTATATTCTATTTTTACTCTTTTGAAGCAATAAAAGACAAAGTTTCAGGAAGAGGAAGTACCGGATGTCTTCTTCGGCAACTTCTGGCCTTCCGGATCATGTAGCTTAGCTTTGTACTGTTATGTAATGATGTACTTTTCATCAACATAAAATGAGATTTTTATAGGGAAAAAATCAAATGAAATAAAATTAGATGTGAAATATTTATCGTTTGTTGCCAATCTCTATGTTTTTGTTCAACTATACCAGATTAGTAACGTTTTCTCCCATTGATATTGCGTTTTGTTCAATTTATAACTACTGTACTTTGTTAGCAATATAAAATTAGAATCATTAGGTTTTCCAAAACTTTAGTGACATTTTTTTTCAAACCAACCCAAACGAGTGAGATAGTATACAAATTCACATTTAAACCATAGATTGAACAAAAAGTTCTCTCTTTTCTATACAAATTTTAAAAGCATTTTTATTATTAAATATAAAATGTAATTTACCGTTGAGGGTGTCCTTAAGTTAAGAATTATTATTTACAAGGATTTTGATTTCCATAAACGTTAGTTTTAAATACATGTTTCACAGTTTGTAAAAAAACATGTAAACGTGGAACCAAAAATAGCAAAAGCAACAATTTTAATAATTGGTTTTCCGTTAAAACACACATTTTGTGACAACACATCACTGGTTTCTTTTATTGAATGTGTGAAGCCATTAATCTTACGTCTGCTGGCAAAGAAACGACCATTTACTTTTTAGGGTCTCTTACACCTTGGCAACACATTCTTCGAACTTCTTTTTGTGACTGTTTGGTATTTTTGTATAAACATTATAAGTCGGCGTGCATTGAACAGTCTTATTGTACAGTCTTACAGTCTTATTGCATTGAACAATTTTCTCTTAGTTTAACAATTATAGCTTGGACATTAAATTTTGCAGGATTATTACTACTTCTTTTGGTAAGCGTTCTTAAGAATTTTATTTCCTTTCTTTAAGCCTACAACTACTTTTTTGTTCTGCAAAAAATATATTTTATTCAATTTACTCATACTCCTTAAATACATTTGTTAAGTCAACAAGCCTACAAAAACCTATAAACACGTTACAAAACAATACTAATAGAAAACTAATAAGTAACTTGTAGTGAGTGTGCTGAATCATCATGTTATACAATGATGTATTTTATTAGCTGTCTAAACAGAAATCGTTTTAAAAATCCATTAGGTCTGTCAACAAATTTTAACGATTCCTTATTTTAACTATTGGCTTATTTTAAAAGTCAACGTTTATCGTTGAAGTAAAAAAATTCTTATTTAATAGCTAATTTTTATCTTTTATTTCTGACTCACGAACGATTAAAATATTAATTCATATTGCTTAAAAACTAAGAGTTCCAATAGTTTTTTTTAGATTAATAGCGTAAACTTCATTTTAATATTTATTAATACTTACTAAGCCTATTTCATAACGCTTAATTAACCCGGCTTACGCTGCAAGCTGATGATTACGTTGACGTTGTCTTCAATACAAAGGAGATTTGTATCTGCCTCCGCGCGTGTAATGAAATTGTCTCGTAAGTGAGATATTTATTGACGAGCTTTCTCATGCATCAAACGTATACATAAAATGCCCCCGCCACAGCAAATCTGTAGACTAAGAGAATTTCCATTTACCTCGCTGAATTTTGACTAAAATATTCTCTTAAAATGTATTTATTATTTAAATAACATTAATCTTAGTGAGTAATTTGGTTTGCTGCTACGGGGAAGGTATTGAGGTGTTTTTTATGAAATTGCCAAGTTTGATAAATTATATTGATAAACAAGCCAACCACAACAATTTATTTATTCTCCATAAGAACAACATCTCCGTAACCGTTAGGCATACACCAACGCTTAAAAAATATTAATTTTTAAGCTCGACAAAATGGTTTGTAAATAAATAATGAAATCTTGTGTTTTTAGGGTCTAAAATAGGAAAACTTATTTCTAGCCCTTTAAATCCCTCATAAAACCCCATTCTCATGGTCCGATTATGCAGGTTCGTGAACTTGTTGGAATAAATTAGGTTTACGTTTTTGTACTAAATTTAATCAAAATCTGAATCACTTTAATAAATTTCTAGTTTTATACATATATTTGAACGGAAGGGGTTTTTGGGCTTTGAGCACCTCAAAACAAAAAAGTAAATCGGTCCCGGGTCTAGGTCTTAATATGAGACCTACGATAATAGCTCATTCTCTATATGTGAAATTTACTAAAAGCCTGATTTTGTACTTAGCTTGAAATAATTTTAGGGAATCTATCCTCAGAGTTTGGTAATTGATAATGCAATTTAATATATGGTTTCACTTTCAATAGGCATATTCTAAAACTGTTTCTTAAATACAAATGGGTTTGGATATCAAAAACAACACTAACGTTATTATAACCTTACATAATTTGACGTGCGGTAAGATCCTACATGCAATCCAGTTTTTAACGAGAATTTTTTTTTCTAATTATGATGTGTAGTTTATTTCCCCCTTTTAAATATACTTTAAATCACATTTAATTATTCAAAGCCATTCAATTTCCTACACAAATATAAATGATTTATTGCTAGTTAAAAATGCTGAGTATGAATCTGCAATTGAGGTATAAGTCTACTACAAGGACAAACATGCCATACATTACCATACAATGCACTTTTTATATTATCGAGGTGTTAACCCGTCCTACGTACGGGAATTCAGTAGTCAGTTAAAACCGTGTACAATTCAGATCAGCTAGTTTACACATAAAGACAAAGTTTCTTGCAGTATTAATGGGAAAAATCATCTTGCAAACAAATGCTGTGTGACCAAATAAGTTTTTATTCCATCATAGGCCTATCCGATATGCATTTTAGATCCGATAATTTTACAATAAAACAGCAATTCTGCAATTTTTGCTATGTGAAAAGCGTTGAAGTGAGATTTGCAGCCGATTCGCACAAACGCACACTGATTATAAGTAGCCTACAGTAGAGAGAGAGTAATAGTCAATTGAGAAGTGTATAGACTTAGTCAACGATACCACCTTCCATAGCGTACCTGTCTCTTCCATAATTATTATCACCACAATACAACTACTATACACAATTCCCAGTAGGTCTGAATAGAAACGACCTAAAATAAAACGATAATATCCAATAAAATTCACAGTACACATAAATCGTCACACCTATCCTTTATATTAATTTCACTGCATTAATTGCTAAATAAATAAGTGTAAACAAAGAAAAGTAAAAACAATAACAGTTTGTTTTGAAACAGCTGTTTGGTTCAAATAACATTCATTTGAAAAAAAAAGAACCCACGATTACTAAAAGAACTGGTCACATATAGCAGGAATATAAGAAGCAAACACGCTAGTAAAGCTAATGACGTAATTGTCAATGTTTATTATCCATACCGTTATCAGTTCTATCCTTAATAATTACCCACCCTCATTGAATAAGTGTACATCGTAATTTCCCATATTAGTTAATTTAAACCACAATATATTCATAGTTGAAATAAAAGTGATATTTTCACGTTTGGGGGCGCTGATAGGCACCCCCAAACGTAACCACACCGAACACGATTTCATAAAAGATTGATTTGTCTAATTGCAGTATCCTAGGTCAATGTTGACGTTGTGTTCAATCTTTGTATAAAACTCGGCTGAGGTTGTGGTGGTAATTTAAAACCGTGATTCCTGATTATTCTTGATCTTCTTTTTATGACATCAATATTTCCGGGCCAAATCCAAACAAAGTTAAAGCAGACAAACATCAATTGTAAACAAAAAGCGACCATGAAGAATTAAAACATGTAAACATTGTTATTTTTCTATTCATTCCTCGAAAAGTGGATTAGTAAAATAATTTGCATTTATCCTTTTTTATTAAGACTCGTGTACAGAGCCTTGATTTGTACTGTGGTTTAATTAATTTTGGTCTAAACTATTTTAAACTGTGGTCTAATTATCTCTACTAATATTACTTATTTACTATAATCAATGACAAAATAAGAGTAAATAAAATAACCTCATAGTTCCATAGTTTATATTTAACCAGCTGTTAGTTAAAACAAATTATATTACTCTAAAACAAATCGAAGATTACAAAGATTACTTTAAAAAATTTATTTTAACATCCTAGTATTTTACTATGTATAATTTAATTAATCTGTCATCCTCTTACAGAAGAATTGAACGCATCAATGATTTGCATTACACATAGTATTATAAATAAGTCAACCCTAAGTTTGTATTTTCACTTTTATCCAAATGCTGAATTTGTGACACAAAAGCTGAATGTTTACAGCTGTTATGTTAAGCAAATTATTTTATGCCAAAAGCTAGTTTAGAATCTTAGCGTCGGCTGCTAGACTTTTTAAAAATTAAAACTTAATTTCTAAAAATCTGGGACCATAAACTAAATTTATGGCTTCGACATTCCCTAGTTCTAAAAATTATCTTTCTTTCAACACAAAAATCATGAAAATCCGTCGAGTGGTTGATTCAGAATCGTGAATTAAAAAAACCCTGTTTCGTTTTAATATTATAGATGGTATAATAAATATGACCATTGAAGTGTTCGAAGATTAATATTTATTTGTAATATTCAAAGAGACACATTAATATAAAAAATAATATTCAAATCCGCCTAAGAAATAGCTAGTATACGTCGTTTTAGGCTAAAAGTGCAAAGAATAAAAATGCAAAGAAGTAGTGTCATATTAGCGGTCCTATCGCCAACAGCTGATCTGACCATCTGGAGATAATTGATTTAAAAGGAGGGAAACGGCTTAGAGGGGGGTGGTATGCGGGTGGTTGGGGTCCTACGTCACTTGTGACGTATGTGGGTAGTGACGTAGGTTGTTGAGGTCATTTGTGTGGGTTTTAAAAATAGGAAGCTACTTTACACTTATAGTGTAGGATAGCTTCCTTCTTTTGTTTATTTTTAATTTATAAAAAACACGAGGAATGGCAATAAGTACGTATAATTGGTGTGACGTATGATGTTTAGTTTGTTATGGAATACGTCATCAGAGGGTGACGTATGTGGTATGACGTAGGATTGGAGGACTTGTAACATTGGATCCCACTTGTGGATTTCGATTAGTTTCTCGTATTACATCGTACAAGTAGAAAACGAATATGCAAGACCTGGAACATTGGGTTCTCACCTGTTAGCCAGCTGTGAAGCTGAACAACGTAAGTGGGGTAGAATTCACATCTAATGCGATGTATGGAAAGACAATGGAACAAGTCAGAAATAGAGACTCAATATAAAACTGGTGTAAGATCGGAAAAAGCTGCTTTTCCAAGTAACGTAATTAGGTGCTATAAACATGACCTGTACAGTGTGGAACTCAACAAGATTTCGTTGTCAGCTCATGATGATAAAAGATTCGTTTGTAATGATGGCATTAGGACTTTGCCGTGGGGACATTACAAAACACCTGAGAATAATAAGATGGAGAACGAGGTGAAGTTTGACTAAACTCGAGTGTAAATGGAAAGACAATGGAACAAGTCAGAAATAGAGACTCGATATAAAACTGGTGTAAGATCGGAAAAAGCTGAAAAATGGATTGCCAAACCAAACTTTATACATCGAACAGTGTACAATAAGATCTTGGGAAGGTCATTTTTTTTACAGAACAACTTTCATCGTTATCATCAGTACCGTACACATGAGTAAGACCAAACTTCTATTCAACAAAGCAATCTACAGTTCATCGAGTTTATTTGATTCGCCCACCGTTGGTGTTTATTGTTGTTTATATCTAAAATTTGGTACTTTTAAACTATTTCCGAGTTCCAAATATCCTCATAGCTAATGTAGTTACGTACCGTACAGAGTATTTGACCACCTGTCTGTATGATGTACAAAAGGTTGTATTCAGTCTCTGTGATCAGTAGAAGAAACCCTGAGCTCACTCACTGTGTCAGTGTAATGAAGTACTGCTATATGTAAAAAGCTGACCTTGCATAGTTTGGTCGTGTCGAGAAATATTTGCAATCCAACAAGTCGGCAATGAAGTAGACTACTGTTGAATACAAACCGGAACCCGCATTAATCGTTCTGTTGGTGGACACACACCTGCGGGCGGTGTCGAGGAATTTTTGCAATCTAACAAGTCAGTAGAGCAGTACTTGGAAACTAAACTATCCAAGTCGGTAATGTAGTATATGCTAATAGTATTGTGTCGTGCCGGCATCTGTATGGAGAAATATTTTTAACTCTAAACATCCTTGATCACAGTTTAGTATTACTTTTAATTCTGTAGGTTAATCCCGCTCTGTATGCGGTAGTTGTTTACTACCAGAGATCTGGAAGTACAATGACAGAGACAGTATTCACTAAAAGAAGCTCCCTCCCTCCCACCCATTCGCCCCCACTACAATTCTTCCCCCCACTGTATCAGCTCTACTTCCCCCTATCTGGAGGTGTAAGTATTAGAAGTTATTACTTGAAAACACCAGAGCTAGTTGTTAGCAATATTAAATTTAAGTAATTTTCCAGAGTGTTAAAAATATTTATTTCTTTGTACTTTTGATGAAAAAGGCTTAAGTGGAACTTTACTATGTATGAGCTAGAGGTTCATGGGTTCGATCCTTACCAATCACCAAAACGCTTAATTTACAGTTGGAGTAATATGTTGATTTTTTGGTATGGTATCGTATCGTAGTGGGAGTAGTGTGAGTCCTTGATCTAAGAGGTTCGCGGGTTCGATCCCTACCAATCACAAAAAAAACATTATATTTTTATTTTATTTTATACATATCTACTCGCTGTAGTTCATAACAACGCAAAACAAATGATAATTCATGTATCGAATGTTACAAACAGTTGAAAGAAGGCTTAATTGGAACTTTACAGTTGAGGATAAAAAATGGCCTTTGTAAAGGCCACCAATGTTGGATGTTAAAATGTACATTTTGTAGGTGTTATGTACTCTTGTGGCGCTAGTCGCCACAGCCATATACACCTGGACACCTGGACCTCTTGGGATGAGGGGTAATCTAAATAATGTTTGTTTCTAGCGGTTGGTAGTTTATGAAGCTATGTATGAACTAGAGGTTCACGGGTTCGATCCTTACCAATCACCAAACGCTTAATTTACAGTTGGAGTAATATGTTGATTTTTTGGTATGGTATCGTATCGTAGTGGGAGTAGTGTGAGTCCTTGATCTAAGAGGTTCGCGGGTTCGATCCCTACCAATCACAAAAAAACACTATATTTTTATTTTATTTTATACATATCTACTCGCTGTAGTTCATAACAATGCAAAACAAATGATAATTCATGTATCGAATGTTAAAAACAGTTGAAAGAAGGCTTAATTGGAACTTTACAGTTGAGTATAAAAAATGGCCTTTGTAAAGGCCACCAATGTTGGATGTTAAATTTACATTTCGTAGGTGTTATGTACTCTTGGGATGAGGGGTAATCTAAATAATGTTTGTTTCTAGCGTTTGGTAGTTTATGAAGCTATGTATGAACTAGAGGTTCACGGGTTCGATCCTTATTAATCACCAAACGCTTAATTTACAGTTGGAGTAATATGTTGATTTTTGGTATGGTATCGTATCGTAGTGGGAGTTGTGTGAGTCATTGATCTAAGAGGTTTGCGGGTTCGATCCCTACCAATCACAAAAAAACATTATATTTTTATTTTATTTTATACATATCTACTTGCTGTAGTCCATAACAAATGCAAAACAAATGATAATTCATGTATCCAATCTTAAAAACAGCTGAAAGAAGGCTTAAGTGGAACTTTACCGTTGAGCATAAAAATGGCCTTTGTAAAGGCCACCAAATGTTGGATGTTAAATTTACATTTCATAGGTGTTATGTACTCTTGGGATGATGGGTGGTCTGAATTTATGTTTCTTCCTAGTAGTTGGCTGTGTATGAGCCAGAGGTTCACGGGTTCGAGCCTTACCAATCACCTAACGTTTAATTTACAGTTGGAGTAATATGTTGATTTTTGGAGAAACTAATTTTAAGTATCTCTATTTGCATCGAGAATTGAAAAAATAACTGCTGCCTCACTGATAACCTATGTTAAGTAATTTAAGTTGGGTCATTTTATTTCTTTGATTTGAGGCATCCCCCTGTGGGACAAATTTTAATTCCTCTTACTTACATATAAAATAGACACTTTAAAACAATTTCCAGGTTTTCGAGAATGATTTAAAGGCAAGGCAAATTTTTTAACTAATTTTACTGGTCTAAGTGGTCAGCAAACTGGTTTTTAGTGGACGGTAAACACTAAAACAAATGCATTTCGCTAATGCAAGTGTTTCATACAAGCACAAGATGCTAAAAGCTCTAGTAAAATTAATAAAAATTCCACGATCAAATGAACAAAATCTAGAATAAAATCCCTACAGAGTTGTCGAGGTTTAATTAATATAATCGAACGGAGAATTTATCGCGATACGGTTTAAAACAAATTTTATATTAATATTCGTAGCTGATTGTTCGAATAAACCTACTGTACTCCCAAGACTTGGTTCTTTCACCCGCCAAGAAAAAACAAAAAAAAACGAGGTTTAGAACTCAGATGACGAGTCTCGGGGTATTTAAACAACGAATTAACTCAAATAAATGTACGTAACAATTATTCGTTAAGTGAACGGAACAAATGTACTTTCGTAGCTAATTGATCCAAACAAACCGAAATATATCCACCGCTATTCACTGGCAGGTAGGAACTGGTGGGGATTTATACGAGTCGGCAAAACTAAGTTACTAAAATTTAGATATTGAAAATCTAATTTGGAGTGGGTAAAATAAGTGGCAGATGAGTATGCGTAAGTTATAACGGGAAATAAATGTAGCTAACCTTTGTAATAAAATCGTAGCGTTATGTTGCGCGTTGTCGTATACTTCGTGTGAGAGGCTTGTTCGGAGCTAGTAGGCGGTCTGGATGAAAGTATGTGTCAGATTGCTGTTTATTTGAATTTTGTTAACAATACTATTTTTTGAGACGGTTAAGGAAGTGGTATTTAACATGTCGCGTGACTAATTGATTATGTTGATTACTTGATTACTTGACTACGCTATTAAAGTTGGGAAAAGCCCTTTCGAATTAGGCTAGAATGGTCTTGATAAGACACTATGGTAGAGTTCTGTAGCTGTCGATAATCTGGAATATTAGAACCAAAAATTAATTTTAATTATATTAGATATTATATAATTTTTATTGAATTTGAGTTTATTTTAATTTTATTTTAAAACAGCTGTACTCCCACGATTGGCGAATGGATCATACTGTAGTAAGCGACTAAGCGTTGGCCGGTCCATCTCCCGGCTGTTTGGCTTTAGAACTGAATAAATTGTAGTACAGTGAATGAATTAATTAAATATTATGCAAGTTATATTCCTAATAATGAATGACAGCAAGAATAAATAAAATACATTTCTGATAAACTACAAACAATTATTCAATAGACTATACAATTATCATAGACATTTATCCATACCGTGGTTAAAAGTGGACTTCTATAAGCCTATGTAATTAATTATCCTATATATTAAAACGTGACAGGGTTTCTTTATTTCACGATTCTAAATCAACCACTTGACGGATTTTCATGATTTTTGTGTTGAACGAAAGATCATTTTGAGAACTAGGGAATGTCGAAGCCATAATTTTAGATTAGGGTTTCAGTTTTTTTAGAAATTAAGTTTAAATTTTCAAAAAATCTAGCAGCCGACGGGCGAGTTTTAAGTCGTTTTAATGGTGGTTTAACTAACAGCTGGTTTCTAACTGTCATTGAAATGTTTATGCTCAAAGCCAGGATGTGTGTGTGAATCGGCCACCAAGTTGTGAACTAGCTGTTCTGAATCATATTCAGTTTTAATTGACTACTCGATTCCCGTACTTAGGACGGGCCAACAGCTCGTTTACTTATTATTATGGTTGTAACTGGACGTATGTATAGTCCGTGGCTTGGCAATCGAATAAAAGTATTTATATGGGATAGGGTACTGTTATCAACATTTGAAATTACTGAATTGTTACCAAATTACTGTTTCACAAAATGCAGATTCCATATTCAGCCGAGCCATTAAAATGAGGATTTTCCGAACAATTATTAATATTACAGAATAGTATTTAATGACATACAACTTTTCACATTTCATCAATTATATGTTAGAGTTTTGCTATGGTCAAATCCAAATGTTCTCTTCTTTTGGTCTGTATATAGTAATTAGCTAGAATCATTGACTTTGTATAAAAGTCAATGCTAGGATACTGTAAATGGTTTGTTAAGACCATATGCAAGCATTTTTTGAAATCGTTTCCCCGTTTAACCAACTATTCCAAAAGAAAAAATAATATGGTGCAACACAAATAAACAACCGATCACCTACCTATAACTTACACTTTACCTTCTTAATGCAACCTTACTTCAAAACACAATGTAGTCACGAATACTCATAAACCTTGACCTACCTTCCCCACATGCCTAAATTGGATCAGTGTTCAATCTGCGTTTTATTAAGTGTAATAACTTACTGTATCGGCGATGTATTCAACATAATATGAGGTATTATCGGATTAAATACCGATTTCGATGCAGATCAATATATCGCTTATTAAATCCTTACTAGTGTCCCTGTTGCTAGAATTCGAACAATTTCTAAGCATTAGAGGCGTTATTTTAAAAGGAATAACGTGCATAGTTTCTGATGACTTTAAAACATTCGACCCAAAGATTATGGAAATATTCAAGATGTACGTAACAGAATATATCAAACTATCCAGGCTCTTTCGCTTTTTTCATTGGAATATTTACGCCAACCCGAATTCAAATAGTAAATATTTCATTTCAACCAAGTCAGTAAATGTTTGTAGCAAACTGTAAAAGAAGCAAACTTATTGACTGCTTAAAATTAACATATGTTCTTCTTCTCACTTAATTTCTGACAACATCTGCAGTTGCATAACAATTTTTGTTCCCCATGTTAATCTTATGGAGAAATACGAAACTTTAAAGGGCCCCAGGGCCTCACTCTCTGATTATTTCTCTAAAAAGAATATTTCCTGCACAACTTCACGTTACGCTCTTTCCAATGAGACCAAAAACATGTCAATCGGTTCAGTAGTTTCGGAGGAGTAATTGTCAAAAAACATGCTTTGCGTATTAAATTGCGTTTCTAATCAGCTGGCAACATAAATAGGTGCCCAAGAGTAAACAGTCACTGCGATATGCTCCGCGCATTGAGAAAGTAGTTCCGTATATTTTCGAAATTTGCAGTGAATTCTGCGCTTTAAAAAAGGTTTTAACGGTATTTTCTTGTTTTTTTAAGATTATAGGACTGGTTTAAAAGAAAAGTCTAGAAAGTTCAGAAATGCCTCAATGATTCTATTGTTTACATTTTTCTTGTAGACAAAAAAAACTGTCATGGCTACTTTAGTTCCCATAAGCCACACCATAAAAATTGGAAATTTTATGTTCGTTTTAAATTGAATTAGCATTATCTAATTGAAATTTGTTTGTTTTGAAACCCATCTCACTAATAGTCTAAGTAATTTTGTTAAGTTGGCTGAAATGCGTTCACCCGTTATTGAGTGATGTTTCTTTATTTGTTGCATTGAAATTGATCCCAAAGAGCTACGCTCAATAAACATTATTAAGGAAGCCAACTTTGTCGATTAATTGTAGGAAAAAACTATTTTATTGAATTGTATTTTATTGAATTGTATTAATTGTAAGGTGAAAGCGAGTTGAGCGGAACAAACGTGATTTGATATTTGTATAAGTAACTAAATGTAAAAAAGGCAAGCTTGTTTTATTAATAAAAATTTTAATATTTCAAATTTAGTTTTTTTACTTTATCTTGTTATTAGATACCTCTTCCAAAAGCGGATTATGGTAGTTTCGACAAGTAAACTATTACAGTAGTTGGAATCTGATATTAACATCCAAAAAGAGCATTAAAGTATAAAAAGAGAAAGGAAATTTAACATTCCAATTCAACTGTAGCCTACAACAAAATTATTGGACTTAATTTTTTACCCTTACAATCGGTTTAAATATTTAAGTATAAACAAACAAACAGTAACTATTAAAAAAACGAGTATTTAAATATAAAAACAGTAGGGGAAATTTTACATTTAAATTAAACTGTGCTACATAAAAAACTAATTTGACTTTATTTCAACCCTTGCAATCGGTTAAACTCAGCTTTCTTTGGTGGAAATAATTTATGATTGTTAATACCAATTATTCTTGATGGAGGATATGATTGTAATGTAACTGGAATGTTTAGGACGATTCAGAAGCGGCATTTTAATACCAGCCTTTATAAAAAATAGACCTACGAAAAATTTAGGTCTTTTTTAAAGTAAGATTCAAATGGGAAACATCTCTCTAAAAAGACAAAAATGAACTGAATTATCAATTATGTATTTCATTTGTGTCAAATGCAGGTCTAAACTTAAGTAATAAGTAAACATCCCATTCAGCTGATTTAAGTGAAAACAGAATAATAATAAGAAAAGAAGAAAGAAATTCATTGTGTGTTGGGAGCCACATGCAGTCGCTTTGGCAGCTCCTCTCACACTGATAATATCAGTGTGAGAAGGCTATATCACTGTCACTATATTATAGTGACAGTGACAGTCACAGCGGCCCGTGGTCGACAGCGAGTTACAATGGTTACAAACGATTACCTGCTCTATGCGTCCGATGTCTGACTTTCATCAAAACAGGCAGGTGCCAGGCAGGTGGGTACTGTGTAGCTGTAAAGCTGTGAATCATTTCTTTCCCGCGATGGTGGGCAAAAATAGTTAAATTACTAAAATGTCAAAAAAAGTAGATATCTTTACTTATTTAATACACAAGCACGTTTTTGTGACGATTACTCCTCCGAAACTACTGGACCGATTGACATGTTTGTATGTCATTGGAAAGAGAATAACGTGAAGTTGTGCAGGAAACCTTCTTTTTACATGATTAACATGGGAAACAAAAATTGTTATGCAACTGCAGATGTTGTCAGAAATTAAGTGAGAAGAAGAACATATGTTAATTTTAAGCAGTCAATAAGTTTGCTTCTTTTACAGTTTGCTACAAACATTTACTTTTTGAATATGGGTTGACGTAAATACTACAATGGATAAACGCGAGAAAGAGTCAGGATAGTTTGATATATGTACTAAAAAGAAAACTGAATCATCACTGTGCTTCATTTCTTAGTAATCATTGAAAAGAGCCGATTTACAAACTATGGAAACATAGAGAAGTTATAGAACACCACGTTCTACACATTGGACAAATGAACCGAATCTGTGTTGCATGTTAAAATTGCAGATCTATATTTAAATATTGTAAATTATTTGTAAAATTTTGTTGTACTTTCAGATCTCAGGTTTTTGAACAAAACTACCTGCAGTAGGATTATTCCTATTGCAGTAGGAATAACCTAAAAAATTTAAATTAATACTAAACCGTAATCAAAGGGATATATGCGGGATCAGGTTTAGCTAATAAATAATAGGCCTAAATTACCGCTTGCTGTTTTCTACACACAACTGATGCGGGGCTCTCAGCTATTTGATATATTATCTCACCGCTAAAAAAATACAATTTCCTGCGGGGTTGTATACTACATTTCCGACTTGCTGTGTACGAATACTGCTTTACTGACCTTTTTCTACACACCACAACACAGGATGCGGGGTTCAGTTAAGACATAGTTCTAATTTTTCTATAACAATACTGTGTGTTATTATGAACAATCTAATGTAAGTATGAGTAAGGGTAAAAACACAGTGGAGCCGAGCAGGTCGCATACTCGCATATACGCTGGTCCCCGAATTACGGCTGGTTACCTGGAGGGTAGCTGAGACATACACACAGTGGCGCTCAGTATGTTGAACCTCGTTTGTATGAACCTTGATAAAACGAATTCCTCGATAAGATGAATTTTTTTAATCCCCTTGATACTTTCATATAGATCAATGCTAAAAACACCTCTATACAACGTAGTAATTAAGTTAAAAGCCTCCATAAGACGAATTTGTTTGTGACATGGGCTAGGACTGATTAACCTCTATACAACGAATATTCTTAGCACAAAACCTCTACAAGACGAATGGTTCCACAAAGGCACACGGATAAAAACGTCTGATATTAATTTTTCTAGGCCCATTATTTTTTATTTTATTTCATGTGAAGTAAACAACAACCAAATAAATCAACTAAAACAAACAACACTCGATATACGCAGAATGGGCAGTGAAAGATCCTGCGTGGAACTTGCAAACTAGAGAACACGTGGCTGTGAAGTTCTGCTATTTGCGCATGTCCAAGTCGAGCCTTCCTGCTTGTAGCTCCCAAACAATCGAGTTTTGATATGATTTCATTACAATTCGTTTTACCTGTTTAGTATGCCATGTAAATTTGCAGATTTTCTTAAGTAGTAAAGTGTTTAAGAAGCAATTAAATCTTAATTTATTTGTTAGGCCTAGTGTACTTTAACAAGTTTACTGCAGTTATTGTTTAAATTCAATTTAGACCTTGTGTTCGAAGTGCAAATATGGTTGAGGATAAATTATATACTTCCAGTATTTTGAACGTTATATTTCGCTACACTACAAATATTTTTAAATTTTTAATTCAAAACATAAGACCATTTTAAAACTAATGTAATTATTTTGCTAAGCCTTCTATTGAAAGTTCAAGTTTACATTGATGGTACAGGTTTGGTTGTTGCAAATTGATACAGTTGATGAAACAATAAAACGTTGTTTAATACGTCGGCAATATAAAAAATTTGATGGGGAACATTAAATTTTCACCGTAAACATAATTTTTGCATGGTAAACAAAAGTGTTTTTCTGGTGATAAACATATTACGAAGGTAATACAAAACAACATATATCATCACACAAAAGAAACATGTTAAATTTAATTTCAAACTGTATTATTTTTAAACTTGAAATAGCTTGGCCATTAGAAATGCTTATTTGCGCATGCGCTAGACAAAACTCCCGCCGCTGTACTCTCAAAAAGTCGCTCAGCAGGCGGACGTTTGGCGGACACTACCGCACGCTCGCGGGCGCGCGGTAGTGCGGTGTGACTTGGCACATTTGATAACATGGTGAGCGATTTTCCAAAGTCCGCTCCCGCCGCGGGAGCTACCTGCTAGGTGTGACTGTGTGCGTACCCATAACAACGCGTGCTTTAATTCTACATCGCAGTAAGCGAGTAAGCGACCGGCCGCTAATATAGTATTTTACTTACAAATGCTGATATTGTAAGAGTTTAAATGTAAAACCATTGTATGTTTACAGTGATCTTTTTCAAGAGTTTACCGCGAAAAAAAAACATTAAGTTTTATTCGTGATTAGTTCTTTCAAAATGTAAAATATTGAATAAAATAAGTAATTAATTAAAGAGTCCTGATAGAAAATTTCGTAATAGAAGTAAATAACCCACACGACTAGAATGGACCAAAATTGCAACAAATGATACTACTCAATTTTGTCTCGAGCTTTGCATAATTATGTGACCCAACAGGAACCAGTTGAGTAAACTGGTTTTCTGGCTGAATTTTAGACACTTCTGAGTGATATTCATTAAGTCTTCACGCACGGTAGATTGACGTTGTTTTTTATTTAAACCCTAGAATCAAGGTTTATTCAACTGAGACTTTGCACGTGGTAATATGGTGTTGTGTGTGTGTGTGCTTTATTTGCACGTTATGTGTTGTTAATGCTTTATTCTTCGACTTGTATTGTTGTTGGAACTAGCATGTCAATATGCTATAAGGATTACAGTGGCGTAAGTAGGGATTCTGAACTAGGAAAATACTACAGCTTATTATTTCAGAACATTAGATAATGACTTTCACCCCGGGACCTTGATCGTTAAAAACGGGGTTTTGCCAGTGGATGGAATAATACTAACCTTACCCAAAACTCACACCACACCTGAAGATTCTCCTAGCATTCTAATATACCTAGTTTCAATAACTACATGTTAACACCAGTGTCCCCACAGCAAATAGCACGAGTAGAAGTACACTAGTCTCAAAATTGATAGAAGTTGAACAAGTCAACACAGCAAGCTACAATTAATTGCGGTACAATAGTCTAAAAGTTATCAGTGCTACTTCGCATAATTGGTGTTGTCAGGTTATTCTAGACTTGTTACTTAAAAAACGAGAACCATAATATGACACAAGTTTCTTAAGTTAAAATCATTAAAATATTACATTTTCTAACTTTTTAATAATGGTTTTTGCTATAATGTTCCCTAAAGGAATCAACGAAACATATTCAGAGAAAGCATTTGCTCTGAGGATGTTTTGAGTTTATTCAAACCTGACAATTTTACATCTACAAAAACATTGTATAAATAAGCGTTAAGTAGCTTTGACCCATAATATAGTCCATAATTTATTGTATTAAATTGAAATAGGGACATTCCATGACTGAACGCAGTAATATTTTTGGAATCTTTACTGAGGGATAATTGCATATAACTTTTTAGACAAACCAACCTGTTTTGAGAATGAGCCTGATTTGTTATTCATTTTGTAGTAGTTTATGCTCAACTATATTTAAAAGTGTTTTAAATATACGTAGGGTAAAGTGCCCGTATGTATTGTACTACTTCAGATATATACACTGGCGAAGGCTAAAATGTTTGAATGTGAGACAATAATATCCAAGTATTGAGTGAGCTGAATTTTAATTAAGTCCTGTAAGTAGGTCAAGGTCATTTAAAAATAATGCCAAAAAAAGGGATAGACCAAAATAGGGTCTATCCCTTATTTTGTTTTGGTAGGGGAGCTAATGTTTGTTTTATTTTTGTGTTTGTGTGTAAGTCTGAATTGGCCAAAGACAAATGTTACAGTCCTACTTTGACAATAGTCAGTTCTTCCTACGGTCTGTACTAATAGATTTGCCTTTCGGACACATCAGCTGAGGCCAGGGGTTGTTCTTCCTACGGTCAATCCCCATAGAAATGTGTGTGTGAGTGTATGCCTAGGTTATAAACTTATTATTGTTTTTTATGCTTCTGTTTTGTGTGAACGTAAGAACTTTGTAACATATAATGATCAACTCAAGTTTAAATTTTATACCTGAAATGGAACATCAATTATTAAGAAATATAACACTCTTACACCAATACCAAAGACAAGACTTAACCCCATCTAAACTACAAGCAACATACTACACATGCTCCACATGCAATGGGTGATATATCTTTAAGCTGAAATGGTACCAATTCCAAAACTTAAAGAATATTTCACATTCAGTCTCATATAACCATTCACTGCGAGTGGTTACATGAGACTGACTTACCTCTCGCAGCTTTGCAAAACTCGTGAAAGGGAGAGGAAGAAGTACAGGAGGGGGAAGTTCCCCTACTTTACATCTACAATAACTAGTTGTTGACCAGCAGCTGTCATCAGGCAGCTGGATGCTGGATGTCCAAGTTATGTAATCACACCGGCATTTTAATGTTGAAACATGAAAGATTTCAGTCTTTTGTGACACAATATAAAAGGGTGATGTGTCTGCTCGATCAACATACTTTTTGTTATTCATTGAGTGTGAAAATATGATAATAAAACACACAGGTGAAACGTTAAACCAGAATCATCAACTACCCTTGTTGCACATTTACCATACAGCTTTAATATCAAAAATATCAACACATCATCAAAACCCATTGATCAGACATGACTAAAGTGATGAAATATTTAAGTTAGAATGTAACTAAGGGTAAAAAAATGTTAATGCAATATTTACACATAATTATTTGACTTTTTATATTTATAATGTGATTTCTATAACAATTTTCTTTTATTTTAAAGGATACCTCCTTAAGTTGTTAAAAAGTAGGATCTAATAAAGATACTCTTATTGCTAGTTTTAAACTTGTTACAATTCAATAAAATAGTTTTTTCCTACAGTCAATCGACAAGGTTGGCTTCCTTAATAATGTTTATTGAGCGTAGCTCTTTGGGATCAATTTCAATGCAAGCAATAAAGAAACATCACTCAATAACGGGTGAACGCATTTCAGCCAACTTAACAAAATTACTTATTTGAAGAATGTAAACAATAGAATCATTGAGGCATTTCTGAACTTTCTAGACTTTTCTTTTAAACCAGTCCTATAATCTTAAAAAACAAGAAAATACCGTTAAAACATTTTTTAAAGCGCAGAATTCACTGCACATTTCGAAAATATACGGAACTACTTTCTCAATGCGCGGAGCATATCGCAGTGACAGTTTACTCTTGGGCACCTATTTATGTTGCCAGCTGATTAGAAACGCAATTTAATACGCAAAGCATGTTTTTTGACAATTACTCCTCCGAAACTACTGAACCGATTGACATGTTTTTGGTCTCATTGGAAAGAGCGTAACGTGAAGTTGTGCAGGAAATATTCTTTTTAGAGAAATAATCAGAGAGTGAGGCCCTGGGGCCCTTTAAAGTTTCGTATTTCTCCATAAGATTAACATGGGAAACAAAAATTGTTATGCAACTGCAGATGTTGTCAGAAATTAAGTGAGAAGAAGAACATATGTTAATTTTAAGCAGTCAATAAGTTTGCTTCTTTTACAGTTTGCTACAAATATTTACTGACTTGGTTGAAATGAAATATTTACTATTTGAATTCGGGTTGGCGTAAATATTCCAATGAAAAAAGCGAGAGAGCCTGGATAGTTTGATATATTCTGTTACGTACATCTTAAATATTTCCATAATCTTTGGGTCGAATGTTTTAAAGTCATCAGAAACTATGCATGTTATTACTTTTAAAATAACGCCTCTAATGCTTAGAAATTGTTCGAATTCTAGCAACAGGGACACTAGTAAGGATTTAATAAGCGATATATTGATCTGCATCGAAATCGGTATTTAATCCGATAATACCTCATATTATGTTGAATACATCGCCGATACAGTAAGTTATTACACTTAATAAAACGCAGATTGAACACTGATCCAATTTAGGCATGTGGGGAAGGTAGGTCAAGGTTTATGAGTATTCGTGACTACATTGTGTTTTGAAGTAAGGTTGCATTAAGAAAATAAAGTGTAAGTTATAGGTAGGTGATCGGTTGTTTATTTGTGTTGCACCATATTATTTTTTCTTTTGGAATAGTTGGTTAAACGGGGAAACGATTTCAAAAAATGCTTGCATATGGTCTTAACAAACCATTTACAGTATTCTAGCATTGACTTTTATACAAAGTCAATGATTCTAGCTAATTACTATATACAGACCAAAAGAAGAAAACATTTGGATTTGACCATAGCAAAACTCTAACATATAATTGATGAAATGTGAAAAGTTGTATGTCATTAAATACTATTCTGTAATATTAATAATTGTTCGGAAAATCCTCATTTTAATGGCTCGGCTGAATATGGAATCTGCATTTTGTGAAACAGTAATTTGGTAACAATTCAGTAATTTAAAATGTTGATAACAGTACCCTATCCCATATAAATACTTTTATTCGATTGCTAAGCCACGGACTATACATACGTCCAGTTACAACCATAATAATAAGTAAACGAGCTGTTGGCCCGTCCTAAGTACGGGAATCGAGTAGTCAATTAAAACTGAATATGATTCAGAACAGCTAGTTCACAACTTGGTGGCCGATTCACACACACATCCTGGCTTTGAGCATAAACATTTCAATGACAGTTAGAAACCAGCTGTTAGTTAAACCACCATTAAAACGACTTAAAACTCGCCCGTCGGCTGCTAGATTTTTTGAAAATTTAAACTTAATTTCTAAAAAAACTGAAACCCTAATCTAAAATTATGGCTTCGACATTCCCTAGTTCTCAAAATGATCTTTCGTTCAACACAAAAATCATGAAAATCCGTCAAGTGGTTGATTTAGAATCGTGAAATAAAGAAACCCTGTCACGTTTTAATATATAGGATAATTAATTACATAGGCTTATAGAAGTCCACTTTTAACCACGGTATGGATAAATGTCTAGGATAATTGTATAGTCTATTGAATAATTGTTTGTAGTTTATCAGAAATGTATTTTATTTATTCTTGCTGTCATTCATTATTAGGAATATAACTTGCATAATATTTAATTAATTCATTCACTGTACTACAATTTATTCAGTTCTAAAGCCAAACAGCCGGGAGATGGACCGGCCAACGCTTAGTCGCTTACTACAGTATGATCCATTCGCCAATCGTGGGAGTACAGCTGTTTTAAAATAAAATTAAAATAAACTCAAATTCAATAAAAATTATATAATATCTAATATAATTAAAATTAATTTTTGGTTCTAATATTCCAGATTATCGACAGCTACAGAACTCTACCATAGTGTCTTATCAAGACCATTCTAGCCTAATTCGAAAGGGCTTTTCCCAACTTCAATAGCGTAGTCAAGTAATCAAGTAATCAACATAATCAATTAGTCACGCGACATGTTAAATACCACTTCCTTAACCGTCTCAAAAAATAGTATTGTTAACAAAATTCAAATAAACAGCAATCTGACACATACTTTCATCCAGATCGCCTACTAGCTCCGAACAAGCCTCTCACACGAAGTATACGACAACGCGCAACATAACGCTACGATTTTATTACGAAGGTTAGCTACATTTATTTCCCGTTATAACTTACGCATACTCATCTGCCACTTATTTTACCCACTCCAAATTAGATTTTCAATATCTAAATTTTAGTAACTTAGTTTTGCCGACTCGTATAAATCCCCACCAGTTCCTACCTGCCAGTGAATAGCGGTGGATATATTTCGGTTTGTTTGGATCAATTAGCTACGAAAGTACATTTGTTCCGTTCACTTAACGAATAATTGTTACGTACATTTATTTGAGTTAATTCGTTGTTTAAATACCCCGAGACTCGTCATCTGAGTTCTAAACCCCGTTTTTTTTGTTTTTTCTTGGCGGGTGAAAGAACCAAGTCTTGGGAGTACAGTAGGTTTATTCGAACAATCAGCTACGAATATTAATATAAAATTTGTTTTAAACCGTATCGCGATAAATTCTCCGTTCGATTATATTAATTAAACCTCGACAACTCTGTAGGGATTTTATTCTAGATTTTGTTCATTTGATCGTGGAACTTTTATTAATTTTACTAGAGCTTTTAGCAACTTGTGCTTGTATGAAACACTTGCATTAGCGAAATGCCTTTGTTTTAGTGTTTACCGTCCACTAAAAACCAGTTTGCTGACCACTTAGACCAGTAAAATTAGTTAAAAAATTTGCCTTGCCTTTAAATCATTCTCGAAAACCTGGAAATTGTTTTAAAGTGTCTATTTTATATGTAAGTAAGAGGAATTAAAATTTGTCCCTCAGGGGGATGCCTCAAATCAAAGAAATAAAATGACCCAACTTAAATTACTTAACATAGGTTATCAGTGAGGCAGCAGTTATTTTTTCAATTCTCGATGCAAATAGAGATACTTAAAATTAGTTTCTCCAAAAATCAACATATTACTCCAACTGTAAATTAAACGTTAGGTGATTGGTAAGGCTCGAACCCGTGAACCTCTGGCTCATACACAGCCAACTACTAGGAAGAAACATAAATTCAGACCACCCATCATCCCAAGAGTACATAACACCTATGAAATGTAAATTTAACATCCAACATTTGGTGGCCTTTACAAAGGCCATTTTTATGCTCAACGGTAAAGTTCCACTTAAGCCTTCTTTCAGCTGTTTTTAACATTGGATACATGAATTATCATTTGTTTTTCATTTGTTATGGACTACAGCAAGTAGACATGTATAAAATAAAATAAAAATATAATGTTTTTTTTGTGATTGGTAGGGATCGAACCCGCAAACCTCTTAGAATAATGACTCACACAACTCCCACTACGATACGATACCATACCAAAAATCAACATATTACTCCAACTGTAAATTAAGCGTTTGGTGATTAATAAGGATCGAACCCGTGAACCTCTAGTTCATACATAGCTTCATAAACTACCAAACGCTAGAAACAAACATTATTTAGATTACCCCTCATCCCAAGATTACATAACACCTACGAAATGTAAATTTAACATCCAACATTGGTGGCCTTTACAAAGGCCATTTTTTATACTCAACTGTAAAGTTCCAATTAAGCCTTCTTTCAACTGTTTTTAACATTCGATACATGAATTATCATTTGTTTTGCGTTGTTATGAACTACAGCGAGTAGATATGTATAAAATAAAATAAAAATATAGTGTTTTTTTGTGATTGGTAGGGATCGAACCCGCGAACCTCTTAGATCAAGGACTCACACTACTCCCACTACGATACGATACCATACCAAAAAATCAACATATTACTCCAACTGTAAATTAAGCGTTTGGTGATTGGTAAGGATCGAACCCGTGAACCTCTAGTTCATACATAGCTTCATAAACTACCAACCGCTAGAAACAAACATTATTTAGATTACCCCTCATCCCAAGAGGTCCAGGTGTCCAGGTGTATATGGCTGTGGCGACTAGCGCCACAAGA
This sequence comes from Macrosteles quadrilineatus, assembly GCF_028750875.1. Classification (NCBI taxonomy): domain Eukaryota; kingdom Metazoa; phylum Arthropoda; class Insecta; order Hemiptera; family Cicadellidae; genus Macrosteles; species Macrosteles quadrilineatus. The sequence goes on from NW_026542601.1 coordinate 106,833,178, forward strand.
GTACATAACACCTACAAAATGTACATTTTAACATCCAACATTGGTGGCCTTTACAAAGGCCATTTTTTATCCTCAACTGTAAAGTTCCAATTAAGCCTTCTTTCAACTGTTTGTAACATTCGATACATGAATTATCATTTGTTTTGCGTTGTTATGAACTACAGCGAGTAGATATGTATAAAATAAAATAAAAATATAATGTTTTTTTTGTGATTGGTAGGGATCGAACCCGCGAACCTCTTAGATCAAGGACTCACACTACTCCCACTACGATACGATACCATACCAAAAAATCAACATATTACTCCAACTGTAAATTAAGCGTTTTGGTGATTGGTAAGGATCGAACCCATGAACCTCTAGCTCATACATAGTAAAGTTCCACTTAAGCCTTTTTCATCAAAAGTACAAAGAAATAAATATTTTTAACACTCTGGAAAATTACTTAAATTTAATATTGCTAACAACTAGCTCTGGTGTTTTCAAGTAATAACTTCTAATACTTACACCTCCAGATAGGGGGAAGTAGAGCTGATACAGTGGGGGGAAGAATTGTAGTGGGGGCGAATGGGTGGGAGGGAGGGAGCTTCTTTTAGTGAATACTGTCTCTGTCATTGTACTTCCAGATCTCTGGTAGTAAACAACTACCGCATACAGAGCGGGATTAACCTACAGAATTAAAAGTAATACTAAACTGTGATCAAGGATGTTTAGAGTTAAAAATATTTCTCCATACAGATGCCGGCACGACACAATACTATTAGCATATACTACATTACCGACTTGGATAGTTTAGTTTCCAAGTACTGCTCTACTGACTTGTTAGATTGCAAAAATTCCTCGACACCGCCCGCAGGTGTGTGTCCACCAACAGAACGATTAATGCGGGTTCCGGTTTGTATTCAACAGTAGTCTACTTCATTGCCGACTTGTTGGATTGCAAATATTTCTCGACACGACCAAACTATGCAAGGTCAGCTTTTTACATATAGCAGTACTTCATTACACTGACACAGTGAGTGAGCTCAGGGTTTCTTCTACTGATCACAGAGACTGAATACAACCTTTTGTACATCATACAGACAGGTGGTCAAATACTCTGTACGGTACGTAACTACATTAGCTATGAGGATATTTGGAACTCGGAAATAGTTTAAAAGTACCAAATTTTAGATATAAACAACAATAAACACCAACGGTGGGCGAATCAAATAAACTCGATGAACTGTAGATTGCTTTGTTGAATAGAAGTTTGGTCTTACTCATGTGTACGGTACTGATGATAACGATGAAAGTTGTTCTGTAAAAAAAATGACCTTCCCAAGATCTTATTGTACACTGTTCGATGTATAAAGTTTGGTTTGGCAATCCATTTTTCAGCTTTTTCCGATCTTACACCAGTTTTATATCGAGTCTCTATTTCTGACTTGTTCCATTGTCTTTCCATTTACACTCGAGTTTAGTCAAACTTCACCTCGTTCTCCATCTTATTATTCTCAGGTGTTTTGTAATGTCCCCACGGCAAAGTCCTAATGCCATCATTACAAACGAATCTTTTATCATCATGAGCTGACAACGAAATCTTGTTGAGTTCCACACTGTACAGGTCATGTTTATAGCACCTAATTACGTTACTTGGAAAAGCAGCTTTTTCCGATCTTACACCAGTTTTATATTGAGTCTCTATTTCTGACTTGTTCCATTGTCTTTCCATACATCGCATTAGATGTGAATTCTACCCCACTTACGTTGTTCAGCTTCACAGCTGGCTAACAGGTGAGAACCCAATGTTCCAGGTCTTGCATATTCGTTTTCTACTTGTACGATGTAATACGAGAAACTAATCGAAATCCACAAGTGGGATCCAATGTTACAAGTCCTCCAATCCTACGTCATACCACATACGTCACCCTCTGATGACGTATTCCATAACAAACTAAACATCATACGTCACACCAATTATACGTACTTATTGCCATTCCTCGTGTTTTTTATAAATTAAAAATAAACAAAAGAAGGAAGCTATCCTACACTATAAGTGTAAAGTAGCTTCCTATTTTTAAAACCCACACAAATGACCTCAACAACCTACGTCACTACCCACATACGTCACAAGTGACGTAGGACCCCAACCACCCGCATACCACCCCCCTCTAAGCCGTTTCCCTCCTTTTAAATCAATTATCTCCAGATGGTCAGATCAGCTGTTGGCGATAGGACCGCTAATATGACACTACTCAAAGAAATTAATCAATAAACTTTAAAGTCAAAAAATGATTTAATAATAAATATAAAAAATTTAATTTTAATTGTTAAGATTACTCTTATTATAATGTTTGTTTAAAGTATACCTTTAACATCCAGTTCTGATTCTTATCATGAATAACTTCAAGGTTTCTTTTTAAATGACATCAAAACTCTTATCTTATCTTATCTTATCTTATCTGACAGGGGCAGGTCGAGACCTTAAAGCACTTCATCCGAAATCGAATTATTGCGCACCCCAGATACTTAATTGCTTTCTTGTTGACCTACAAGTTGAGGCGCCCAATGAATGCCTGTAGCTTCCCAATTAGTTCATCCTCAGGAAGAAATCTACCTCTAGCCATATTTCCAAGAGTTATCGATCTAGCGTCAGAGAGCTCAATACAATCAAAGAGTAAGTGATCAGCTGTCTCTTCTGACCTATCACAGTACCTACAGATCGGTTCACCATCATATAAGCCCATCCGTTGTAGATGTTTCCTGAATCTTCCATGACCAGTTATCAGTTCAACAATTAATTTAATTCTTCGTCTGTCTAGTCTCAAGAGGTCACAGGCAACCTTTTTGGAAGGCCTAAACAGAGTAAGCTTGCTGACCCTAAGAAGGGGAACATCGACCCAGCGTTTGCGATGCTTTTCCTTGGCCCATGACGCAATCGCAGAACATACACTGTTTCGTGAGATGCCACAGAAGGGTTGCGGGCCTAACAATGATGTCGCAGAGGCAGTATTTGCCAATCTGTCTGCAGCTTCATTTCCTTCAATGCCTGAGTGTCCTGGTACCCAGCAAAGCGTAAGGTCATTTCTCCTACCCAACTCAGACACAGAAGCAAGACAATCCCACACGAGCCTGGAGTTGAATTCGTAAGAGTTTAATGCTTTTAAGGTCGCTTGACTATCAGTAAAGATATTGATTGTTTTGTCTCTGATATCTTTGTTAAGATGTTCTTGAGCACAAACTAGAATGGCAGTGACCTCCGCTTGAAAGACAGTTGGGTACACCCCCATTGGAAGACAAATACCAGTGCCTCCATTCATCCAATGCACACCTGCTCCAGTGCCCCCATTTTTGATCTTAGAACCATCAGTATAGCATTCTAAGTCACCTGTGGGTATGGGTCCTTTTCCGCCAGACCAATCCTTCCTATCTGGTATTAGTACTTTGAAAGGCTTTCCAAAGGAGTATTTTTTGGACATGTGATCTGAAGGTAAGTCCAATTCATCATTATGTACCACCTGAACAATTTTAGAGTGCCCTTTATTGTTCCCTGAGGCTATCCATAAGTTTTCGCATCTAAGGCGTTGGGCTGTTTTACTTGCTACCACCTTAATATAAATGTCAATAGGTAGCATGTCAAGCAGACAGTCAAGTGCCGCTCCAGGACAGCTACTTACTGCCCCAGTTATCATAATAAGAGCAAGCCTCTGAACTCCTGCTAAAGCTTTGACAGCTATAGTTGATTCCATCTTTGGCCACCACACAAGCGAACCATATGTAAGGGCGGGTCGAACAACAGATACATACAGCCAGTGCATAAGTTTAGGCTGTAACCCCCATGTGCCACTTACCATCCGCCTGCATGCCATAAGGGACCATTTGCCACGCTCAATGACTTTTTGAAGGTGTGGTCCCCAGTGAAGTGATCTGTCCAAAATTACACCAAGATACTTCACCTGATTCTGCAGCTCTATTACAGTACCCTGCAGTCTTAGTGGGCCGATCCCGTCCAGTTTCCTCCTTCTTGTGAAGGGTACCATTACAACTTTCCTGGGATTTATAGAGAGCCCAACATCCTGGCACCAACGGTCCACTACCCTTAAAGCTCTATTCATAAGGTCAGTTATGGTTCCGTGGAACTTTCCAACCACAAGGATTGCAACATCATCAGCATAACCTAAGGCGAAAACCCCACTTTCGTTGAGGGTCCTTATAAGGTCGTCTGCTACCAAATTCCAAAGTAGAGGAGAAAGAACCCCCCCCTGAGGACATCCTCGAGTAGTTCTTGCCTCGATCGTATCATTGTGGAGTGAGAGCCTAACCTTCCTACTGAGAAGCAAGGATTCAATCCATCTACATATTATACCGTGAAAACCTCTTGCTCTCACCGCATTAAGAATCGCTGGAGTACCAGTATTGTCAAAAGCACCTTGAATATCGAGAAAGGCACCCAGGGCCACTTCACTGCTCTCTAGAGCTTTCTCAATCTTGCTTACAAGTTGGTGCAACGCAGTCTCGCATGATCTTCCTGAGACATACGCATGCTGATTAATATGTAAAGGATGTGTCCTAAGAGCTGTATCCATCATATATCTTGAGACCAACTTCTCTAGGATCTTAAGAAAGAAAGAAGATAGAGAAATGGGTCTGAATGACTTAGGGTCAGTGTAACTATCCCTTCCTGGTTTAGGAATAAATGCGATACGCGAATTACACCACCCTAAGGGAATGTGTCCTAACGCTAAGCTGGCTCTGAAAAGTTTACAGAGTGGGTGTATAATTGTATCAAGACCCTCCTGCAAACAAACAGGTCTTACCTCATCAGGACCCGGCGATTTGAAGGGTCGTAATAAGCCAACAGCCCATCTTACCTTGCTGAAGGTGACTATGCGGCAAGCAGTGCTCCACATAGAATGAGTGGCACGACGGCCCAGGTTAGGCCGCTCTGGACTCACCTCCTCCTGCTGCACTTCAGAAACAATACAACCAGGGAAATGAGTTTTTACCATAACCTTTAGTATTTCGGTAGGTTCAAAAGCCATTACACCATCCGGTCCCTCAACGGCACCCAAAGTAACATGCCTGTCTCTAACAAGTACCTTATGTATTCTAGAAGTATCCTTGATACTCTCTAAATTTCCACAAAAATTTTTCCATGAGAGCCTTTTGGCCTTACGTACTGCATGGTTATATTCTGTGAGAGTTGTATGGTATGTATCCCAATTATTGGTTATCTTTGCTCGCCTAAATTGGGCCCTTACTCTCTTCCTAAGAGAGGCAAGTTCAGGACCCCACCAACTAGCCCTGTTGCTCTTTCCCTTGCTCAAAGGACAATTATCCTCAAAGGATGTAACTATGCACCTAGTTAGACGATCTGCCGCCTCGTCAAGCGCATCAACTGTGTTAATAGGAGATGTGTTCAGGTTCGAGGCAATTCTGCCCCGAAGATCAGCTCTGAAGGATGCCCAGTCGGTTTTAACTGGGCTCCTGAATAAGCGAACCTCGCCGCAGAAATTCCCCAACCCGAAGACAATGTGCCTGTGATCAGACAGGGATGGCTCAAGGGACACTGACCAGTCAATAATCCTGTCAGCCATACCCGCCGAACACAGGGTAAGATCAATTACTGATTGGCCTATCCTGCTTAAAAAAGTTGGTTCTGAGCCTACATTTGCAACAAGTAGGCCGCAAGAAGCTATGTATTCTAGAAGTGACCTACCTCGGTTGTTAGTGTCCCTGCATCCCCAGGCCGTATTATGGGCATTGGAGTCGCAGCCTATCACGAGTTCAGATCCAGACTCGTGTGCGAGGTCGACCAATCTTCTGACCTCGGCCGATGGGAGCAGTCCATCGTCGCCCTGTGGCATGTAAACAGAGGCCAGCAGCAGATTTATGTTGGATTTAGTACATACAGTCTTAATTACTGTTACGTCCCTCGAACAAAGCTCTAGAACTGGATTACATTTTAGCCCCTCTTTAACCCAAATGCAAGTTCTAGGGTGTGGTACAGATGCAGAGAAGATGCTACCCTTTATAGTTCCCATCCCCGCAATTCTAAAATTATTGATCCAGGGTTCTTGAATCAAGGCATAATCTAAGGACTGCTTAACCGTGCTCAGACAGAACACAGCCGTGGCAGCCTTACTGTGTTGTAGGTTCGCTTGAAGGACCTGAGTCATCAGAGGGAGCACCAGAGATAACTCTGAGCTGTATTTTCCCCAGACCCAGATAGATAATCCAGCCACGATCTTTCAGAACCTGCGCATTCATTTCATCAATAGCAAGAACAAGAATCTGATGATCATCCTTCCTCTTCCCACCAATGACGCGCCAGTCCTTTGTCGTGACACCAGGATTTTGTCGCTCAATCTGAACAAACACTTTAGAGGCTTCGACCTTGGCCAAGCGCCTGTCAGTGCGTAGGAGCACTTTGGTCGTGCGCAACAGATCCTTATAGTCTGCTACAATGACCTCCATACTCCCCTCACTTCCCAGCGCCAGCTTCGGTGCCACCCTCTTTAGCCAGTCAGTTGTTTCAGAATTACCACAAGTTACGACAAGAGCACCCTTCTCATGGTAAATTTTTTCAAACTGATGAGGAATGTTGGCGCCGTCATCACCAAACACCAACTCCATCAGTTTGTCCTGCAACAAATCACATTCCTCAACAGAGAATCTCGCATCGGGATAGGCCGCTGGAGCTACTGCCAACTTGTGACCCACAAGCTGATCTCTGTAGCTGGCCTTTCCTGCAACGAGTCCATCTGCTGATTGATTAGAGTTTTTATTTCTCTTAGAAGGAGGATTTTGAGACGACCCAGGGTTACTATCGGATCCGGTTCTACGCATCGGTGATACGCCTGAACCTTCCCCAGGAGAACTCAAGGACTCTCGCTTCCTCTTTCTCCACTGTCTGTTAGGGATCCACGTGCCCTCAGCCTTTTTCTTTTCTCTAACAGACATATTGTACTCAGTTTTGGTCATAACTGTAAAAGTGATCTCAGAGTCGGACGAAACATCCGCCAGAGATGGAGAGTCGCCAGCACTGCTGGTGTTTAGTGGCTTATTCAGGTCTGCATCTAACCTGTGGCAAAGCTCAAGCACATCAGTAGATGAATTGGGTGGAGTTCTTGCTGTTAAGGAACTTCTCGAGAAGACCTCTGGCGAGTCCAGGATCTCCCCAGGTTCCGTCTCCATAGCGGTGTTCTGCACAGTAACATTATCATTGTTAAAGGAAAGCTGATCGTTGCCCTCCCCAGAATCCATGGGCTTGTCCTCCAAAAAGGAGGAGTGGGATTCCCCGCTTGAGCAGGTACCCACCTGGGGTAATGATTCCGTTCGTTTACTTTCAGCCATTACTAAAACAAGAAAAGCAAAAAAAAGTTAGCAGTTTAGCAGCCGAACCGTGACCCACTCACTACGCCTGCTAATATCCAAGACTGGACCCTTTCGGGGTAGGACCCCTCATCGTCTCCAGCTCAGTCCTGTCACAGCTGCACACATACCTGTAACAGTTGGCGGTAACATTAGCTATCTGGGCCTTGGCCGGATTGGTGATTGTCACCTCCGCCCAAGGCCAGTACTAGAGCAGCCGCTCCCTACCCTAGGGCTGTCTAGTCACGACACAGCCAGCGCTAGATCCGCTGCCTTCAGCGAGTGCAGAGGCACCCCTTGCAGGCTGTGCATAGCACAGTACGACTTTGCTGAACAAAGTCGACTCACAGCGGTCTTGGAGGAGGAGCTGTCATAGACAGCTCCCCCTCCCTGAGGAGCTTACGCTTACCTCTCACCTCCATCAAAACTCTTTAAATAACATAGATTCTTAATAAGTAGTTAGTTTCTTTGAAGAATGATTTAATAGTTGTGTTTAACACGTAAAACCTAAGTAAAATCTTGCTTAAATATTATGATAACATTATAAAACATTATCTCTTTCTTCAGTTAGGCTTATCATTAGGCACTGACCACTGGCAATTTGTTGTATGAGTGTTTAAACTAAATAATAATTCAATTCAAAGGAGTGAAAGCACGCATTTTAATTAAACGCGACATAGGAGGCTGCCTTTGTGGAGTCTTAATTATTCGCTTAATCATTATGATAATTAAACCCTTCCAGATCTTTAATCCATCAAGCATTTTCATTTAATTCATTTAAAAATTCACAGTTTTTACATTAACCAACGAGAAATTACATTGATGTTTGAATTAATAAAGGACAAAAATCAGAACAGGCACAAACAAGAATGTGAAAACAATGAAAATTTCACTTTAACTGTAATCTTTATTGAGAATTATTATTTTTAAATATTGTTGGCATTTTAATAAAAGTTTACATAGCAAACACATATGAAACTTTAATTTATTAATGGATGAATTGTCTACAAATAAAACTACCCAAATGTCTTTGTAATTTCTTATGTCTATAAATCGTTTTGAAAATTCTAAAGAATAATATTTATTTTGGATTATGCTTGCCAATTGTTATGTTCCATATGAAAAGAAGTCCTGTAAGAAATAAGAATAAGAACTTTACACATCTCTAGGTATTTTTGTTGAAATAGTTAACGTAAACGACAGTAATAATATTTTATAATATTGCCTTCAAGAAAATAAATTCATTCTTATTCTTATAAAATATTAAGGTAGCTTACTAAAGATTTACAAAAAGGAAATATAACAACTGTTATAAAAGATGAATATAGGTCTATCTGTATAAAATTAAATCCAAATGATAGGAACAATCAAATACATCCACCTGAAACTACAGTAGAGGGTTTTTTAGGCTAGTACCCAAATAAGTACGCCAGCAATTGGTCTGATTCTCTGTTTTGATGTCGTACCATCATATCCTGGGACGCTAGTCATTATGTGGAACTGTATTGCACATTACTTCAGGCTAGTCATAGATAGTTGCAGCGTTATTACATAGATAAAATCCATTGGTGATTGGCAGGATTTGAACCCGGGACCTCGGGAACCGAAGCCCCGCGCTCTACCTCTAGACCAGTTCGATATCCCTGATTCTGACTAACGTTAATAACAAATAAACTATAGCCATGTTAGACACATTTACTGTAAATGGTAAAAAAGTTATACATATCAGATAGTATTCGCAAGCCTCTTTAACTTTATCCAAATTGACTAGGTGAATCTTAGTTTGAGATAGTCAGTTTATAGTGCAGTCAGAGAATAATGATCTACTTACTACATTTTTAAATTTATTAGTAAGTATACCAACGGAAAATAAGTAAATGCTAATTAACATTTTGTAAAGAGGAATAGAGAGAAAAGATTAGTGATTTCATGAAAAGGAGGTGGGGTGGGGGAAGATGATCATCAAGGGAGATAGAGATGGAATGTTCCAGACTTGGGGTTGTACTTTCTGAGGCCTCTAAATAATTTGAATCGAGTTGAATATCTTGATTCATATTTTTTATTAAGTAAAACTGCTCAAGCCCCATAAAAATATACACACCTTAAATCAATAATCAATAGACATTTAGAGAAGCTTGAAACTGTTGTTTAAGTTAGAATTTTTAACGATTTATTTTGCATCGTTATATAGGAAAGAAGTAAGAATCAATATGTTTACATAAACTTTAAAATTGAAACAAGTATTTTTTATATGTATCTATGTAACGACCCATTTCCTTAAGACAATTCGATGCCGGAATGAAATATCACCCAGAGCTCTCAAGACTAAAATATGGACCATAACGAACATCAATGATTTGAAGTACTACGTTGTATGCAATTAAAATTAATTTAATTCAACATAAAAATCCTAAGTTTATTTTATATAAAAACAAATTCCTTACAATGAAATTATTGGAAATTATAAAGTTCACAATATGGGGGGCTAAGATAGATTTTAAAAATCTTGTAGGTTTTTTTAAACATAAGCCACATTAATATAGTCGCCGACAAGAAACGCCAGACGTCGCCATTATCACTAACAACCTGTCTAGGATTTGTATCTAATGACTACGACACCATTTGTACGAACGTTAAGTGTGTGATGAAAACCCACAAATCTAAAAACAAAGATTTCTGGCTTTTCATAGTTAAAAGTAGTTTACGCAACGATTGTGTAAAGTTAGTGTTAACGACACAAGTGGAAAATTTAGTACGAGCCTTGGCGAGTGCTATAAAAACTACGAGTGTGATTAACACTATTTACACGAGTTGCGTACCCTAATTTACCTACGACAGTGTTTTAAACAATGCTGTTATGAGATACTTATCAATTCCAAGAACTGAACTGAAACGGGTACTTTAAAAAACGGTCGTAGGCAAAATATTTTTCAAAACGATCTCTTGTGCGATATGACCTAATTCTTCTACTGTATAACATGTTTGCATAACTAATCGTATGCTTCTTAGCATCTAATCTTAAAATAATCTTGTGTTAAAATTAAGGACGAATATTTTATTAAATTTCAACTTTATAGGCCTAAACGTGAAGATTCTAAAATAAGCTAACTGCAAAAAAGTAAACAAAATAGATTTTGTCATTCACACATATCATATTAAACTTACATTTTGAATGTACGTTCTATTTATCCCAAATAAAAACTTCCTAGACCATTAAAAGTTTACTCTTATGTCTAATTGATGGTGGTTGTAGCAGTTTATAGGTATTAGCTAAGGTATTAACCATAGTTGTAATAATATGAGTTACAACACTAGCTTTAATAAACATTTGATACCTAAATAAACAAAAAATAACTCTAATATAAACACAAGAATCTGAAATAGAATTGTATTGCACGCTATGATTATAGTACTGAATTTGAGTGGACTTGAAAATAAGTAAAAACCATTTAACAATTTTATCTTTTAATTTTGAAAGATACACAGGAAAATTCAAACCAGTGTTACTGAAATTTACGATTAATCAATAAGTTTGGGTTTACGTGCAAATTGAAATGTTTTTTTAATATCCTGGATTAAGTACATAGGGATAATGTAAGCTCTATATTCAATAGGATAATAATACAATTGGCAGAATATTTGAACATAGTTGGGTTTTCAAATGCATGAGCCAATAATTACACGATTATTTACGTTTAATTTATTGTTATAATAAATCTCGTGGACGACAAAAAACACCTGACGTTGCCATTATCACCAACATTCTGCAGAGTTTATACTAATGACTGCAATACTAAGCAAGAATATCTATAGTATCATCGATACCTAAAGTAAGCAAATAAATTAAATAGAACATAAAAAAAAAACAATTTTCCTGTATAATTATCCTCTATCCACCGTATATAAATGTAGCTAGATAAACGTAAAACGCAAGTTCTTCTCGTGTGTGTTGGTAGGACAGAAAATACAGTTACGTCTGTGACATACTTTGTTACAGAAATCAGCGCCTTGTCACTCAAGAAATAAAGAGGAATAGCAATTGCATTTTTACATCAACAAGCTTACACATATAGTATTTGCTATCACTCCTCATTATAATAACACATTCTTTTTTTAGTCTAATTATTAAAAGTACCTGGGGACCGAGCATTGCTTCAGGTGTTTCATTCGTTCAAGAGGTTAAAAAAATAAAACCTATAAGCCTAAAAATATTTTCAGTTTTGCTACGATTATTTAAGTTGTAAAGTCAATTAGTTTTGGTAGAAATCATTTTTGATTTACCTTACAAACTTTTTCATGTGGACGAGCAATATATATTGAACACTTCTACCACAAACTTCAATGTAAATAACCCCAACGCAGCAAACCTGCCGACTAAGCAAATTTCCATTCATCTGAATTGGTTTTCAATAAAATCTATTTAAATAACATTAGGTTAAACGAGTACGTAGGTTTGCTGCTACAAGGAAACTAATAAAGTGTGTTTTCTTTTGAGAAATATTAATAGATTAGTACGGTATAAAATAAATAAATTTGCCAAGTCTGATCGAAATATCTCCATAAACAAGCAAACTACAACATTTGACAATATTCTCTATAAGAATAACATGAGAATTTTAAATTAACAATTTTCCGAATTTTATCCGTTACCAATAACCGTACAAAAACACTTTGATATACTATTATATCAATTTGTATATACTAATAATAATAATATACTATTATTATTATTTGTTTTTTAAGCTTTTTAAAAAGATCTAGAGAGAAATTGGGAAAAAACTTTGTGTTTTGAGAGTCAATAATTAGAAAAAAAAATTTTACCCCATAAAAACCCCCGTAAAACCCCGTTCACATGGTCCAATCATGCTGGAAAGCGAACTCATTCAAATTTATCCTGCATTACACCTTTAAACCAAATTTCATCAAAATCGGACACAAATTACTCAAAGTTATCGCGTTCACGGACGTATATAATATGTATATATATATGCAAATTTGAACGAATGGTATTTTTGGCCTCTGGTGACATGAATATGAAAAAGTAAATAAGGTCTTACCGTGCCACCTACGGTAATAGTTACTTTCCTATAGGGAAATTCGCTAAAACTTTAATATCAAACTTCAATAGCATCTGTCCACCGTTATTGCGTTAGTCACTGGGATCGCGGAAAGTCGCAACTAATAGGGGATCGTGGAGCAACTCATCAATTCCGGTGGCGCATCGTCGAAAAAAACTATAAAACGTCCTTGATATTTCCTCTAGATTTTTAGTTCAATATTAGTGTATGATGTTTTGCGGTAAAAGACTTTACGTTTTTGAACAGTCGTAATTATACCTTTGGTTAGTAATTCATCGTACACCCCAAACTTATTATGTAATCAATGCTCAATAGCATTCATAGTGTCCTTTTCTTTTGGACTGTATTTTGTACCGGTAATTTTTTACTGTACTGTAGATGATTTGTTACAAACATATCTTACAATTAATTTGTTTACATTTTCGTAAAACTGTCATAGCTACTTGAAAGTCCATAAGACTAAATGTTAAAAATATTAACATTTCATTTTAAGTTTTTGACGAAAACGAAATTTCCCATAACAGAGCCTAGAGAAAAGAATTTATCATCTGCTTTAAAAAAATAAGGTTGCCAATGACACATAACAAATATACACACAAAGTATTGAAGGATTATAACAGCTATAAGGATGAATAAGGATGATTAATTTTGATATTTGCCATATAAATGATTTCTTATTAAAGTCAATGAACCTCTTAGAGCCTCTTTGAATCTCTTAGAACCTCTTTGTCCCAAACCTTTTAGAGGCGGTTTGGGAGCTCGGTATTTTGATAATGTTCCTCTAGAACCAATAAACAATCCAATCACCTCCATTTTTGAAATTTTGAAATTTCGCTTGAAATATTCAAAGGTAGATGCATACATTCTTTTCTTTGTTTTTAGCCTAAAACTAAGATATTTCCAACAAATTTGAGGTAATCGTAGGAGCCATTTTTGAGATCATTGTACGCAAACGTGACTCAAATTATAGTATAGATATTGCTCAGGTAATATTATTCTACACCGTAAATGAACTATTGTCGTAATTCAACCATAATACAACGCTACAAGTTTCTTACATTTTGTAAGTATCGAGCCTTTATTCGATCGTTTAAAGTTACGATCAAACTTTTACAAGACTCGTAACCCGCTTAACCTAACTTTTCTTAGTTCAATCACGTCAGCTTCGCAAAAAGTACGATTAAATATAGTGATAGAAAGTTTACTTAATTTAACCTCACGTTTTCTACATCGATTTACTTAATTATTTAACCCTTCCGATCTTATTATTTTCGTCATTTTACTGACAGTTTAAAAAGCAGTTACCTATCTGCCTTACGCTTATTATTTTTTTCTAAAAACTTAGACTTAAGGCTTTTACGTATTCTAATGATAGGAGGTAGGTAGAAAAGGAGGGAGGTAAAACACTTACCGGTACTGTACTTTTAAGTTAAGTTAGCCTAATAATTATAAAATTTTTAATTTGCTTAACCTTTTAGTCACAGCAAAGCAATAATTGAAAACTCACAGCTTTCACGTGCTTTAGCGTACAAAACGATATTTCTGAAGATTTTTGTTATAATAAAGGATACAAATGAAACTAAAGAAACTGTTTTGTACGTATCCAAATAATCTTTAGAGAAATAGGCCTACGTGAAAGTTGATCTCTTAAACTATTCCTAAACCGTTTAAATGATCTAAAACTGGTGTCCGCCAACACAAAATAAATTTAATGCACCATACGATATGTTTCAGACATATTTTATTTCAACTTCTTTTTAGTAAATTTTCCATATAGGGAATAAGCTATTACCGTAGGTCTCATGGTAAGACCTGAACCAGGGACCGATTTACTTTTTTGTTTGTTTTACAACGAACCTATAACGAACGCATGCACTCACTGGTGTGAGAAATACGCATTTTATATTCCTTAACAGTACATTTTTAATTTCAAATCAATTCACGATAAACAATGTGTTTAGTGTAAACACAATGATAATTTCTTAAGTGACCCAGTTGGGATAATCCATTTGCATTTTCATGTGAGTTTAAAAAGATAAAATCTATAATGATTAATTACATCATGTTTTTTTTATTTGCTATAAATGTTAAAGTACTTTTGGCACATTTATTCTTCTAATGTGTTTTAAAATTAATTTCTCACATTCATTATCCTGCCCCATATAACATAACAAGAAAGTCCTACAGTTTTAGCATAAAGCATGTTTGAACAAAGTCTCAATGGCAAATGGATATTATTATGACATATTTGATATTTATAACAGTTTGTTTTATACTTCTACACAATTAAAATGTAATTTTACGTTGCAAAACAGTTTATTGTAAATTTTTAATAGTTTACTGAAATAGTTTTTGTGGTTCTTAAACAAATAAATGGTTAATGAGAATTGAACAATGAACACTAGCTCATTGGCTAACACTCAAGTGGTACCCACATACGTTACATACACGATTTGTACCATTTCATCCCAGTGATAAATAAATATTAAACTCAAAATATTTTCATGTTACTAAATAATTTAATAAAACTAAATTCTTAAAGGAAACAAAACTAAAAGTATCCCGTGGGACTAAATCCCTTAAAGCTTTTACTTAAAATATTCCCCGAGGAAAATAATTGAGTTCTTAATAACGTAGCAAAAGCCGTTTTATATAATCTTCTTACAGGAATTTGTTCGTCTCTAGCAATTTTTTGGAAGGTTTACTTTGGATTCATTTAGTTTCATTGTATCTCTTTACCCTTTACTTTATAATTTGCGAATTGTAGATTTGTGAAATTATTTGGTATAAATTAAATGAAGATTATTGTGGGAAGATATTTTAAATTTTTCAATCGTTCTGGATTTTATAATTTTTATTTATTTTCTTCGATAAAAAAAGTTAGTGGCATTGATGAAAATAGAAAAAACGTCATATTACTTTACTGGAGTGAAACGAGGAAAATAATCGTGTGTTGACCAAAAGTAGTCCTTAGAGTTTATTTTGTGGATTAGTGTTTATATTTTCATCTAAGTGGTTAGTTATATTATTTTTGATAGTTTATAACCTAGACAACATAACTTAACCCATCAAAGTTTAAACCTCCAGAAACATCAACCACATCCAAGCTAATGCCAAACATACAGCTTAAATATATTGATATGCATAGTCTTTGAGACAAATGAACAAAAAGTGCAATCCTCAGCCCATGTAAACCCATTCTTTACATTAATGACTCTTTGGTTACCGTACCATATTTTTCCAACTAAACACATCCGTAAAATAAAATTAAATTACCTTTTGTATGGTTGTATGCTTTTATTATTGAGCTTTGTAAACCAATTTCACAATCTAAGACTAGCCTATCGTAATCAGACTTAGTTATATCTGCAGATAAAGACAACAAGTAAAGTAATACTCATAGTCTCCATCGTCTATAAACACAACTGACGAGTTATAAAGGCACTTTACTACCGAACGTATCGTCTTAATTTTAACTGCTCGTCAGTTATGGACACTTTTATGTGCCTATAAAACATTCGTAGCTCACTAAGATTTGTATGTGCCTCTTAGGTCTTCAATGAAGGGAGAAAATTTGTTTCCCTAACTATGGCTGGGTTTGATTTACTGGGAAATTGACAAACACAAGTTAATACATAACTATTAATAATACATAACTATTATTTTTGTCCCTGAATGCATTTGGAAATGTGTAACTTTTAGTTATTGTACACAATTTAAGTATATCAGTATATAAGGAAAATGTGAAGAAGATATAGAGCGGGTCTAGTGAATGATAAAGCAATTGCCATAATCTAATGGACAAAATCAAGCATCTTAGAAAGGCCAAACAAAGCCAAGACCACATTCAAAGTGCACCACTTTATCTAGTCCATTATCTCGAGGTTCTATTTTATAAATTTAAAGCCTCGAAGACAACAGCTGTGGGGAGATATTTCACAAGAACAATACAAGTGTCTCCTCGCCGGATCTGGGTGGTTCTTGATGAATGCTTTGAACTTCTGGCGTCCTTGTTACAAACAATGGGGCTCTGATCTTTGACAAACCGCGATCTTTAATCCTTTGTTCGACTATCGACTTCGGATCCTGCAATTATAATTCTTTTCTATTTCAAAAATGTATCTGTGTGTCGTTCTTTTATCTACGCCAGTAGAATTTTACAAAATGTTAACGAAAGAATACATTTTTGTGGATTTTCCGGGAATTGAACCCGTTCCTCGCACATTGAAGTCCGAGACGCTAACCACTGGGATAGCAACATAAGCAACCATAACACATTGAGTGTTTATACACTTAAACATGGAACAGTTATAACGTATGCCAGGTTTAATACTGTTTGCTTCTCAATAACACAATTCTTCCAAAAGTGCATTAAAACAAATAAGAAACAACTGTTACACTTTCTATATTGTAGACCACCAATTGCAACAGTGCAGAAGTATAACATGTTCCTGTTATATGCTAGTGTTTAATCCGTGGGGAGTTGGATTTTATTGTTAATATTTCCACTCGTCCAAACATCTTTTCCGTTCTTAGAGGCAGTGGAAATCGTTGAGCCTGAGAGGAAGGTAAATCCAGAGTTTATGAGTCAGAGAAAGAGATAATAGAGGAACACAAATCTTGAACACGGAAGCCCGTCACTCGCTGCGCATTGCAATTTCAGTTTATGGTTGGTGATCGTGGCTGCCCCAAATATTGACGGGATCATAAAAACAGCTCATCAAAAATATCTCTAACTTGGGGAAATAAATGGAGAACGCTTTTGTCATAAACATTTTGTTAATAAGTGCACATCAAAAATAAACCTTAGGGTGGTTTGACTTTAAGGGAGTTTACACCTGATCCTTAGCGATGAAAATATATCAAGGGAACGGTTCCTAGACAATGATAAAACGTTCATTAAATTGTACTATTTTAGTTAAAGTAAATGAGATGAAATCGACCATACAGCAGGTGATAGAACTATCAACAATAGTAAATTGCAAAATAAATAATATTTTTTTCATATCCACAGAAATGTGCTTCTCTTTGGTGCAGTACCCAGGATTGTGTACGTAGCCTTAAAGTAATTGATTAGGAAGAATAAATTGTCCCATATAATAGAAATTAGTGCCCTAACAGTTTGCGTATACCTAATTGTTAATCAGTACAGTTAGACTGTATTGAATATGACTCGTGACAAGCTAACAATATACGTAAATAACAACTTGTGGCATATTGAGGTCAGGAACGTAGTCTGCAATGTGACTAAGATGAATTCACAAATAGGAATTGGTGAACTGAAGATGAAACAAGCGTAGGTAACCACTCATTGTTGCTAAGGGAAAATAAATCTTAAACTATACAAATTATAAAAACTGCAAAATGCAAAACATATAAAATATTAAAGATAAAAATGTAATGTGAAAAAAAACAAAATGGTGTCTGATATGATTTACAATAAGTTATTTACGTTATACATAACATACACATGCTTTACATCACAATCACATGTAAATTGTTATATTTTGTTAAAATACGATACACGTAGTACAACCGAAATATTTAACTTTATTACGTTGCAAATAATTATTGATTATCCATTGTCTTACCCATCATTAGTATCGTACAACTTGTTACCTTTTTCCAAATACTTAACCTATAACGGTTAGTAGTTAATCTATAATTATGATTTACATTTATCATATTTTATATTATATTATTTTTATCGATGGAAAGTTACATGATACTTTAGCTTGCTGAGTATATAAATACATCTACATCTATATAAAAATCTACAGATTAATAGAAAAATATGTACCCTTATTTTAAAACGATTAGGACTGTAAGTATTAAGGATAGCAAGCAAGTAGAATGTAAAAACAGACCGGTAGAACCGTAAAACTTAAAATATAAATGGGTTAAGGATATTATGTCATACAGAGTTATTTAGCCTAGTTATTTTAAATGTTATATTTCCGATTTTCCTTTTAGTTTACAAAATATCTAAAGAATAATACGTAAGTATATTTATTCAAGAGTATATGTCTTAAGGAATTTACTCCTAATGATTAAGAGTTAAAAGATATATATTTACTTGAGTCATATGACACATCAGTAATAAATCATTACTTTAAAAAGCTTATTTCATAAGCTAAATTAACCCGGCTTACGCTGCAGGCTGATGAATACGTTGACATTGTCTTTTTTACAAAGGGGATTTGTCTCTGCCTCCACGCGTGTAATGAAATTGTCTTGTAAGTGAGATATTTAATATGAGCTATTTAATACATTAGGTGTCTGATTAAAACAGGTTGACCTTTTGCATTATACTTTAAATATCGGTATGGAATCTGTATCAAGTTTATTACTTCATTGTAGTTGTTAGCCTCCGGATTGCCAAATAATATTAAAAAAAGTTCAAATACCTGCTATTAAGCAATCCAAATTTGTTGTTAGAACAACTAGTTTCGGTGTCTGTGTGACACCATCATCAGGCTGCACAAGGACAGTTTTCTTTCTTCATACGAAGAGCGTCATATTTACACGAAAATAAATTAAACATTTAAAGACGACACAAACACGAACACGAGACATTTAAGAGTCTGGACTCAAACTCCGCCGGGTTAGCGTCGTCTGTTTCTTGACTGATCAGTTACCATAAATGTCTCGTGTTCGTGTTTGTGTCGTCTTTAAATGTTTAATTTATTTTCGTGTAAATATGACGCTCTTCGTATGAAGAAAGAAAACTGTCCTTGTGCAGCCTGATGATGGTGTCACACAGACACCGAAACTAGTTGTTCTAACAACAAATTTGGATTGCTTAATAGCAGGTATTTAAACCTTTTTTAAGTTTATTACACAAAACTGCTAAATGTTATTTTCCTAGAACATCGGGATATTTGTTCATCAAGGGTGTATGAATAATAAAGTAGTTAATTATAAGCACATATACTATGGGTAAATTAAAATAAAATACTCACACTAATTAAATAACATCCCACGTGAATTATAGAGCTAAGTCTTTAAAATAATATCTAATTTTTTTATGATTGCTGTTTAATTCAGTATAAGAGAATCGTTCATCGCATTAAATGGCCTCAAATAGAATACTTTCAACAATCCAGTATTAACTAATATTTAAATTGTTTATGGTTTTTATTTTTTATGATCACATTTTTTAAACCGTATAATTTTTCTATTGGTCAGTAACCCTATACCTTAAATTTTATACCTCAAACCAGTACTAAACTCATTTTATAATATATAAACATAAGCAATTTATAGCTTATACAAAATGCTCAACATCAATCTACATTTGAGTAGTCTACTACAATGAAAACACATATACATTACATAACAATGGATAACCTTGGGTGTAAATGGGATGATAAATCTGACCGTTGTGTCGAGAAAATGCAGCAAATTCTCGTGAAACAATTATTTTTGAATATTCAATTCAAAGTGAATAAGTGAAAATAAAAAAACAGTATTTAATCCACAATGCTGATCAATAATCTCAAAACAGCAAAATAAAAACAACCCTAAATCATTTACAAAATTATATTGGTTACTTATCCCATTACATTGCGAAATATATTTAAAAAACAACTTAAGGTTATTTGTTGTTGTTTATAAAATTGTTTCTTAAAAATACATTTTTATTCATACCACTAAAAATAAATGTACGTATGTATTATACATTTATTGTATAAATAAATATTAAAAATACAATAAAATATATTTACCTAACCCGCCATGTTAAACTTCCCTATCCCAATGTATATAATGTATATGATGTATATATATGTATAATATATGTATATATGATGTATAATATGATGATATGACAATGTATATGATGTATATAACTTCGTTACTTCTCGAGTGATGTAAAGTTGGAAAAAACTCACTCGGTGATGTAATGAAGCCCATTTAAATAACATTGAGTGATTAACTTAAAAAATATACCTCTATGGAGCCAACGACGTTCAACGCTAGAAATCAGCTGTGCGCTTGAATTTTATTGTTATGTTTTGAAGAATTTTCCTAACCTAGTTAACAATGATAACTCGCTTCCGCTCGTTGCACAACATTCACCTGCGTGATGTAAAAACGCTGTTACTACACTTGTAAGGTAAATAGCTATTACACATTTTATTTAAATAAAAACTAGGTTAACTCACGGACCTATAAATTTATATTTGTTATATAAAATGTCTTTTAGAATGCATCAAAATCAAATTGTAAGACCTAAACTAATAGGGGTAAAATAATTTGGAAAATCCTTGAGGTTTTTATATCTCCATCCTAAGCTACATAAATCTCGTCGACGACAAGAAACACTAGACGTTGCCATTATCACTAACAATCTGTCTTGGGTTTGTGTCTAATGACAACAACACCAAGTAAGTATAGCATAGTTTTAAAATTATTCCAAATAATCTGATAATAATAGAAAAAGTGTGATATTGCATACATAGTCGTACTCATTAGATAATATCACCGTAATACGGATGTAAGTTATATTTTCTTCCTATGAATTTTGGGAGGAGAGGAAACACAATTATGCCCATGAAATAGTTTGTTACAGAAATCACTGCCTTGGCACTCAATTAATAAAGTTGAACATAAATTACATTTTTACTAATCCTCGCCTACACGTATTGTAGGTTGAGTGTGAGCGTGTCGTTCTACTTGGTATTCCTTCATTTCTGTTTTATCACTCCTTGTGTTCATGCTTTCTATTTGTGTGGTTTTAGATCAATAATGAACATTTTGTTTATTTAAAAACACTCATTTTGATTATTATTGCGTTAATAGTACAATATCGTTGATGTAACTTGTTTGTCATTTAAAAACGTACCTGACGATATCCAAGAGGTTTCACAAACATAAGAGGAAAAATATAACGATATTTTCCGTGCAATCTTTGTATACTTAATTTATACTGACTAGGTGATCTGTATAGAACGATATCAGAATGTTTATCTTGTATAGCGATATTTCCATTTGTTGTAACGATTGGAAATGTTCTGAATTGATTGTTTACCAAAAGAAATAAATTGAATGTACTGCACGACATGACTCTGTTATATTTTATAGTTACTTCAGTGTTGGATGTTAAATCAAAATAAATTATAGAACTTTGTGTATTTCTATAAGTTTGTAATGATGGGCATTTGTTTCCAATTTATGATGCCCTTTTAAATTATACATAACAATGATAAACAATATAATCTACTATTGTAGTTTATACAGAGTGTATACATCTAAGTCCTGGGATAAGGTAAAACCTTCAAGGTATAAATATAAGTTGTAAAGGGATCCTTTGGGGCTGAAATCCTTAAAGCATTTACTTAAAATATTCTCACGAAGTAAATATTTCAGTTAATAATAATGTAGCAAATGCCGTTTTATATAACCCTCTTCACGATATTTGTTTGTCTTTAGCAATTTTTGGACGGTTTGCCTTAGAATCACTCAATTGCACAATAGTCTTTTACCCTTTACTTTGCAATTCGATTAAAGTAATGTTGTAATATTGAATTATTGTAAACATCAAATACAGTTTATTTTACAGTTTTAGTGTTTATTATTTGATCCAAGGAGTTAATTTGTCTATTTTAAGTATACAATCAACACTTAATAACCTCAAACTTATTAATAAAGTGATCAAAAGTTTAATCTTCAAAACATCAACACACATCCTATTTAACTCCAAGCATTCCGCCTGAATATAGCCTGTATATACACAAATTTGTTAAAATAAAAAAAACAGAATGTACAATTTACTGCAATTAATAGTATATTTCGTATCAAGAGCAGAAAATGAGGTTTTGCCGGCTCGAGATTATTTTTTAAGTTCGAGACAAATCTAAGAACTTAAAATATCGAGGACCTTTTGGCCCGTGGTACGAACGCTACATTTTACTACACCGTACAAAATTGAGAAAATATAGTACAGCAAATGCACACAACTACAACTTTAAGGTTATTTGAAGAAACATTTAGAATCAACAAACATACCAAATATTTGCTAGGCAGCGTTGAAAGTAAAGCAAATCTATTGCAATGCATAATATGGATATGCATTAATGTTTTAAGTAAATAGGATAACAGCGGATTTTTGGCCCTAGGGATGTAAAACCCTACTTGGTCCCCAATTAACGACGACAGCTGGCATAAACAGCAATACGTAGCTATCAGCCTCCAAGCCTCCATATAACGTTTGAAAAACGTCTAAACAAATTATAGTGTGGCGAAAAAAGTTTTCGAAACTAATGATAAGGTTCATTCATTCCGGGATGTTTTTTTCGTGATGGCATTATCAATGTTATTTTTTGTTTGTTGGCTACTCATCACTAAAATCCAGAGGTTGAAGATTGGTTTTGATGAAAACTCGAAATATACCTCCACGTTTTTTCAGTAAATTGTGATCAATTAATTTAGTAATGAGTAGACAACAAACAAAGAATAACAGTAGTAGTAAGGTTACTGTACCTTTTAAACCCTTAAGTACTCTGAATATCAATTGTTTTAAATATACATTTTCTGCATTTGCTCAAAGAACAATTTTACAAATTAACGCTACCGGTAGTTAATGTATTGAGTTGGAGATACAGATAAACAAGTAACGGAATATCTAACGCATCTCGTAGTCCCAATGCCTATAAACACAACTGACGCGTTATAAAGGCACTTTACAACCAAACGTATTGTCTTAATTTTAACTGTCCTCCAGATATGGACACTTTTATGTGCCTATAAAACATTCGTAGCTCAATAAGATTTGTTTCCATCTCTTATGTCCTATGTAAAGATAAAACTGTACTAGTTTATAATCTTACCTAAAAATATATATATTTTTACCTATCTCAATGGTTTTCGATCTACTTCTTACAGTAACAATATTATGCGTTATTATTTGTTATTAGGATCTGGTTTTAAATGTAGTTGTAATGTATTATACATGAAATATATAAAAAGTTAGATTTTAGTTGTTCATACTTATATCTAAGCAACAATAAATGTAATTAATGTGACTTTTTATTATTACTACAGCCGTAAAATCTGTGTTCAAAAGGTCAAATATTTCAACTTTACAAGTTTTTGACTCATGATTTTTGCAAGGATCTGTTTTTTTACGCTGGGTGCTTAGATAGTTTTTTTACGATTTAAGTAATTTATTTCAATATTCTCTTACCTTAATGCCATTAGTTCTATTAGCTACTCGTAAAATAATAAACATAATCTAATGTTTACCATGTAATATCTAGAGAATACACAAAGAAAATATGATGCAGGTCTAGTGCATAGCGAATAATAAAGTAATAATTATAATCTATTGCACAAACTCAATCATCTTGGAAAGGCCAAACAAAGCCACGACCACATTCAAAGTGCACCACTTTATCTAGTCCATTATCTCGAGGTTCTATTTTATAAATTTACAGCCTCGGAGACAACAGCTGTGGGGAGATATTTCACAAGAACAATACAAGTGTCTCCTCGCCGGATCTGGGTGGTTTTTGATGAATGCTTTGAACTTCTGGCGTCCTTGTTACAAACAATGGGGCTCTGATCTTGACAAACCGCGATCTTCTATCCTTTGTTCGACTATCGACTTTGGATCCTGCAATTATAATTCTCATTCTATTTCAAAAATGTGTCTGTGTGTCGTTCTTTTATCAACGCCAGTAGAATTTTACAAAAGGCTAACGAAAGAATAAATTTTTGTGGATTTTACGGGAATTGAACCCGTTCCTCGCACATTGAAGTCCGCAACGCTAACTACTAGGCTAGCAACACATCCAATCATAACACATTGAGTCTTTATACACTTAAACATAAAACAGTTATAACGTATGCCAGGTTTGAGTACCGTTTGCTTCTAAATAGCATAATTCTTCCAAAAGTGCATTAAAACAAATAAGAAACAACTGTTACACTGTCTTCATTTATACACTACCAATCGCAACAATGCAGAAGTATAACATGTTCCTGTCATATGGTAGTGTTTAGTGCGTGTGGAGTTGGATGTTATTGTTAATATTGCCACTCGTCCAAACATCTTTTTCGTTCTGAGAGGCAGTGGAAATCATTGAGCCTGAGGTAAAGGTAAATTACAGAGATTATGAGGCAGATAAGGAGATAATAGATTAACGAAAATCTTGAACGAGGAAGCCCGTTACTCGCTGCGCATTGCAATTTCAGTTTATGGTTGGTGATCGTGGCTGCCCCAAATACGGACCAGGATCATAAAAACAGCTCATTAAAAATATCTCCAACTTGGGGAAATAAATGGAGAACGATTTTGTCATAAACATTTTGTTAATAAGTGCACATCAAAATTAAAGCTTTAAGCTTAAGGTGGTTTAGCTTTAAGGGAATTTACGCCTGATCATTAGCTATAAAAAGATATCAAGGGAAGGGTTTCTAGTCAATGATAAAACGTTCATTAAATTGTACTATTTTGGTTAAAGTAAATGAGATTAAATCGACCATACAGCAGGTGATAGGAATATCAACAATAGTAGATTAATAAATTAAATAATACATTTTTTTCGTATCCACAGAAAAGTGCATCTCTTTGGTGCAGTACCCAGATCGATCATGTACGTAATAGTCAATGAAATATAGGATATGACCTTAAAAATTTTTTTATGGGGTAGAAAAAGGATAAGATAGTCATGTTTGTTCCGTTTTACAACTAAAAATCGTAATATTTCAGCTATTTGCTATTCGATTCTTTTGAACTTGGTGTTGTTTGATAGGGAATTAAAAATGCCAGATAAAAAGTGTTCTTGTCATTTTTTTCATAAATCAGCCATTTTGTAGAATTTAAGTTTTGAAATATTAAAATGGTCAACATTTTAAAATTTTATGATGAATCAAGATGAGGTTTTTTTATAACATGGGTCTCCATTACCTAAACATACATACCAAGTTTCATATTGATCGGTTGAAAAACGTTAAAGGTATAAATGTTATGTGAAAAAACAAAATGGTGAATATCTGGTTAACGAAGCGATTTTAGAAAAAATGTTATTCTTGATTTCCTCTTTATTTTGACCCAAAAAACTATTTCCCGAAGTTTGGCTGTTTACTTACGGGACACTCTGTATAATTGTATATAATTAAAATAAATGTATGATGTAACCAAAGTGTACGATATCACCAATACATAAATTTCTATTTTCAACTACCAATTACAATTTTAAGCACCTTAATAACAATAATATACAGGTAACGGGAAGATATAAAGGAAATAATGCAATTCAGGTCCGTGTTATTTCCGTCTTCCTAATAATACCGGCCTATAATGATATGCTTAACCATCCAACAATACTATTAGGCCTAACAACTTAGGGAAATGACGTTCTATATTTTAGTTATTAAAATTCGTAACGACGTTAGAATAAAAGTTTTCAACGCAAGATACATTGCAACTGCTAATTACGCTAGTATACAAATCTACATACAAACAGTATGTGTTATAAGAGTTTTTGTCCAGGACAGTACAGTTAGAATGTATGTGACTTGTGACAAGCTGAAAATGCACGTTAGTTAATAACAACTTGTGGCATATTGAGGTCGGGAACAGTCTACTTCTACAGTGACGAAGATGAATTCACAAATGGGAATTGGTGAACTGAAGAAGAAACAAGCGTAAGTACTCATTGCCGCTAAGGGAAAATAAATCTTAAACTATACAATTTATAAATTCCCCGCTGCAGCAAACGTGCAGACTAAGCGAATTTCCATTTGCCTGATTGGATTTACACTAAAATGTCTCCTTAAAATCTCAAATTTATTTCTTATTTAAATATAATTACTTTCACGAGAACTAAGGTTTGCTGTAACAGAGGTGTTTTTTTTAATAGTAATAAATTAGTAAGAATTAAATGCATTTTCCATATTTGATCAAAATTTGTTCATTAACAAGCAAACTACAACAGTTTACTTATTCTCCGTAAGAATGACAGGATAATTTTAAATTTAAATATTTATTTATGGAATTTTCACCGTAACCATTAGGCGCATAATAAGGCACAATATACAAAATTATTAGTTTTTAAGCTCTAAAAAATGGTTTGGCAAGAAATTGCTAAACTTTAGCCTATGTTTTTTGCGTCAAAAATGGGAAAACCCAATTTTTACCCCATAAAACAACCTATAAACCCTCCCCCCCGTTCACATAGTCCGACCATGCTGGTTCGCGAACTAGATCAAATAAATGTAGTTTACACGTTTTTACAAAATTTCTTCAAAATCGGATCGTTTTTGCTCGAGTTATCGTGCTAACGGATACACATATGTATATAAATAAATAAGTAAATAAAAAATAAATAAATAAATATATATATATTTATGTATATATATATTATGTAATATATATATATTTATGAATTCAAATGTATGGTGTTTTTGGCCTCTAGGGACATCAAAACCAAAAAGTTAATCGGTCCCGGGTGCAGGTCTTACCATAAGCACTATGGTAATAGCCCTAATGCCCTACTATGCCCTACTATGCTCTACTACTAGCCCTACTATGGTAATTCCCTTTATGGGAAATTACACATAAACTGCAAAAAACACATAATGAAAAATAATAATGTCTGATATGATATACAATAAAATATACGCTATACATAACATACACATGTTTTACATCACAATCACATGTATATTGTTATATTTAGTTAAAATACGATACTCGTAGTACAACCGATATAATACATTATTTCACTTTGTTATGTTAACAATATTTATTGAGTATCAATTGTCTTATCCATCATTGGTATCGTACAACTTGTTACCTTTTTCCAAATACTTAACCTATAATGGTTAGTGGTTAATCTATAATTATGATTTAAATTTATCATATTTTATATATTCTTTTATCGATAGAAAATTTACATGATACTTTAGCTGGCTGAGTATATAAATATATTTACATCTATTAAAAAATCTACAGATTTATAAAAATATGTACCCTCATTTGAAAAAGATAAGGACTGTAAGTCAAGTATTAAGGATAGCAAGAAAGAAGACGAGGTGAACAGTAAAACTTAAAATATAAATGGTTAAAGGCTTTTTCTGGGGATATGATGTTATACAGAGCTATTAAGTTATTTTTAAATGTTATATTTCCGATTTTCCTTTTAGGTTACAAAATATCTAAAGGTTAATAGGCCAAACTAAGTTATATCTCTTCAAGAGTATATGTTTTATAGAATTTACTCTTAAAGGTTAAGAGTTCAAAGATACATATTTACTAGAGTCATAATGCACATAATTTTAAAATAAATAATGACTTTAAGAAGCTTATTTCATAAGCTTAATTAACCCGGCTTACGCTGCAAGTTGATGAATATGTTGACATTGTCTTTTATACAAAGGAGATTTGTCTTTGCCTCCGCACGTGTAATGAAATTGTCTTGTAAGTGAGATATTTAATATGAGCTATTTAATACATTAGGTGTCTGATTAAAACAGGTTGACTTTTTGCATTATACTTATCGGTATGGAATCTCTATCTACACATTAATGATTGATATTTATCTGTTCAACCCAACCCAGCCAAATGTTTCTTTCCTATAACATCGGGATATATTTATAAAGGCTGTACGAAGAATATAGTAATTAATTACAAACACATATGCAATGGGTAAATTAAAAATAAAATACGTACACAAATAAAATAACATCCAACTTGAATTATATGGATAAATCATTAAAATAGCATCCCCATCATTTTTATGAATGCTGTTTAATTTTGTAGTGAGTGCAACCAGCTGGACAATGATTAGTTTTTTTAAATGGTTTAAATTTTGTTTTTGTTTACTCTAATAAGTTGCCATGGTTACCTAGGAGATAATTCCTGGTTTTTATAATTCATACACTTATGTTTTTGTTATGCTTATTAAATTCTATTTTCTATCAGTCTCTTGAATAGTTTTATCATAAAAGTAACAAAAATAGTTAAAGAAGAACCTACTTCTTCAATTTAGAATCCTATTAAAGAATCGTTCATCGCATTATATTGCTTCAACTAGAACTCTTTCAGCAATTCAGTTTTAACGAAGATTTACATTTTTATGGTTTTCATTTTATATTATCAGATTTTTAAAACCTGAATGATTTTTCTATTGGTCAGCAACACTGTACCTTAAATCTTATACCTCAAACCAGTATTAAACTAATTTTACAATATATAAACATAAGCAATTGATAGCTTATGTAAAAGCTCAACATCAATCTACATTTGAGTAGTCTACCACAATGAAAACACATATACATTAAACAACAATGGATAACCTTGGATGGTAATGGGATGATAAATCTGACCGTTGTGTCGAGAAAATGCAGCTATTTCTCGTGAAACAATTATTTTTGAATATTCAAAGTGTATAAGTGAAAAAAAAACAGTGTTTAATCGACAATGTCGAACAATAATCTCAAAACAGAAAAACAAAAACAACCCTAAATCATTTACAAACTTATATTGGTTACTTATCACATTACATTCGGAAATATATTTAAAAAACACCTTAAGGTTATTTGTTGTTTATAAAATAGTTTCTTAAAAATACATTTTTATTCAGATCACTAAAAATAAATGTACGTATGTATTATGCATTTATTGTATAAATAAATATTAAAAATACGATAAAATATATTTATACATTTTATTTAAATAAAAACTAGGTTAACCTACGAACCTATAAATGCATATTTGTTATATACAAGTCTATTAGAACGCATCAATTGCAAATTGTAAGACCTAAACTAACAGGGCTAAAATAATTTGTAAAATCCTTCAGGTTTTTATATCTCCACCCTAAGCTACATAAATCTCGTCGACGACAAGAAACACTAGACGTTGCCATTATCACTAACAATCTGTCTTGGGTTTGTGTTTAATGACTACAACACCAAGTAAGTATAGCATAGTTTCAAAATTATTCCAAATAATCTGATAACTATATTTGCAAAAGTGTGATAGTAAAAAGTCCTAGGATAAGGTAAAACCTCCAAGGTATAAATATAATTTGTAAAGGGATCCTGTGGGACAAAAATCCTTAAAGCATTCACTTAAAATATTCTCACGAAGTAAATATTTCTGTTCATAATAATGTAGCAAAAGCCGTTTTATATAACCCTCTTCCCGAAATTTGTTCATCTCTATCAATTTTTGGACGGTTTACCTTAGAATCACTCAATTGCACAATAGTCTTGTAACCTTTACTTTGCAATTCGATTAAAGTTATGTTGTAATATTGAATTATTGTAAACAGCAAATACAGTTTATTTTCCAGTTTTAGTGTTTATTATTTGATCCAAGCAGTCAATACTTAATAACCTGAAACTTATTAAAAAAGCGATCAAAGGTTTAATATTCAAAACATGAACCACGTCCGATTTAACTCCAAGCATTCAGCCTAAATATAGGCTATGTATTTAACAAACTCGTTTAAATAAAATAAACAGAATGTACAATTTACTGCAATTAATAGTATATTTCGTATCTAGGGCCGAAAATGGGGTTTTGCCGGCTCGAGATAATTTTTTAAGTTCAAGACAAATCCGAGGAATTAAACGATCGAGAGCTGCGAAACCCTTTTGGCCCGCCTTTCGGACGAACACTATTTATCACCACACCATACTAAATTGAGAAAATATAATACAACAAATGCACACAACTACAACTTAAAGGTTATGAGAAGACATATTTAGAATCGGCAAAAATACGAAATAGTTGCTAGGCATCGTTGAAAGTAAAACAAATCTATTTCAATGCATAATATGGATTCTGCTTGCGTATTTAATATGCATTAATGTTTTGAGTAAATAGAATAATAACTGATTTTCGGCCCGTGGGATGTAAAAAGCTACTCGGTCCCCAAATTATGTCGACAGCTGGCATGAACAGCAATACGTAGCTATCAGCCTCCATATAACGTTTTTAAAACGGCTTAAACATTGACTTCATAATGTGGTGAAAAATGGTTTTTGAAACAAATGAAAAGGTACCTTTAAGCCAAAGAGTAGGCTACTCTGAATAATCAAATGAATATTGTTTTAGATACACATGTTCTGTTTTTGCTCAAAGAACAATTTGACTAATTAACGCTACCGTAAGTTAATGTATTGAGTTGGAGATATAGATGAACAAGTAACGGAATATCTAACGCATCTCGTAGTCCCAAAGTCTATAAACACAACGGACGAGTTATAAAGGCACTTTACAACCAAACGTATTGTCTTAATTTTAACTGTTCTCCAGATATGGACACTTTTATGTGCCTATAAAACATTCGTAGCTCACTAAGATTTGTTTCCATCTCTTATGTCCTGTGTGAAGATAAAACTGTACTAGTTTATAATTTTATTTTATATATATATATATATATATATATATTTTACCTATCTGAATGGTTTTCGATCTACTTCTTACAGTAACAATATTATGCTTTATTATTTGTTATTAGGATCTGGTTTTAAATGTAGTTGTAAGGTATTATATATGAAATATATAAACAGTTAGAATTTAGTTATTTATACTTATATCTAAGCAATGAGCCGTGACATGCCCACCAAGCGTCCCACCAATGTCACGCCTCAGTTTTTTTTATAGTGCGAGTACTGGCTTTGCGCCGGAACTCAATCGGTTTGGGTCTGGCAGCAGTCCTGCAGACCCCGGGGCAATTTTTCCGCTGTCGAGCACATTTTCAGCAGAAGTCCAGCGACTGTCATCGGTTCATGTCAAAATTTGTGTTGTTATGCCGAATTGGTATCTATTAACATCCTGCCACATTTTTGACTGTGCTTCGTGTGAACCAAATTTTTTGTAACATGAATTAAGCGGATTGCTGAACGTTGGATGAGGTCCCGGATGGGAGGTTTAGTTCTGCGGATGTCGTCCTCGGAGAGGGTCGCCTGGGGGAACTCTCCACCTTCCTCCTCCTTGGGCTGCCAACGGCCCTGTTTCTCCGGGGACCTTCAAGCAACCTTCCGCCCTTCTAACACCACCGCCTACCACCAGGAAGGACTATGAGTGTGCCAAAGCCGCAAGTGTTATTTGTTAAATATTACCTGAACCTTTATGAACATTTTCATGAGCTTTAAGAGAAATAAATACCGCTATTTGAAGGGGCCCCAAAATCTATTATTCGTTATTTATTTTATAGTAGCCTAATTGTTATTTATTTAATTGTTGAATTTTTAAAAGTTTAAAACAAAATTTTCAGTTTTTACCATCTTTTAATTTATTTATTGTTAGGCCTAATTTATTTGTTACTGGTACCAGTTCTTGTAAGTTTAGAAGGGTAAACCTAAAATCATCTTTTAAATTAAATTTTTGAGAAAGATTATTTAAAGAAATTCTTTGGATGGATGTTTTGTTATTTGTTGATTTTTTTGTAAATATATAGGCTTTGTTGACAACTGTTTGTTTATTGATATTCACCCACGGCCTTTCATTTTTGTTAGGGATGTGGGGCGGCCACTCGCACTGTCACTATGGGGGGCATGCTTCCAATAGTTGTTCGTCTGGGGGCGGTGCGAGGGGTCGGCTCAGATGGTAGCAGAGCGTGGTTTTTTGGTTGCGTCCTGGGTGCCTTGTCGTGAAATTTCGGTTTCACGACTTGGATACTTAGAGATCCGATCACTGTCCACGTTCTGATTTGTTTTGAAGGGCCGTGGATGGATTTGATTTTTGGGTGATTCTGGTCTGGCAGTCTTAGGAATTTTTTGAAGAAATGTTGTCGTGTTGGGGTAAGCACACTGTTGTAGTTTTTATTAGGAGCTCGCCTTTGGCCGAGTCACCGGGTGGAATCTGGTTAATGACTTGCATCCTTTGGGAGCAAGAGAGTCAAAAGCTTGGCCAAATCCAAAATTGAAACTGTGTGTGTGTGTTTACCTCATCACACAAATGTTAGGTGTTGTCGTTTAGTGTATGTATGTATGTGTGTATGTGGTGAGTGTAAGTCCGTGTTTTTGTTTTGGTGGCTTAGGCGGTGTGTATGGGCAGGTTCTTCTGTTTGGGACCTCATCTGACTGTAGGCATTTCAGTCCAGAGCCTTTAGTTAGTTAAGTTTGTGAATTGTTCGTTGTAAAAAAAAATTTTTTGTGTGTTTTGAAGGTAGACCGACTGACTGAGAGCAAAATGGGTTTGTTTGCTCCACTGCCCAATCCCATTGCTGGGGTTTTGAGCGACATTCGCCCGGTTGATGGTTTAGAGGTGGAACCTTTGTTAGAGTTTTTGGGAAAGGTGTTGCACCTGAAGGAGTTCCCAGGCATGGAGGACTCAGTAGTGTTGGAACTGCTGGTTCCACTCTGCCTGAGACCTCTTGGTGACAAATTGTTAGACTGTTTGAAACGGGGAGTAAACTTTGACATTTTTCACAGTGAAGTACTTGAGCTCTTTGTCCCCTTCAGGGTCATGGAGAGATTGAAAGTTGAGAGAGTGCTTCGACCTCAAAAGTTTGATGAAACTCTCAGTCAGTATGTGGGTGACATTTGTGGCGTGTGGCGTGTCCTACGGCTGGGCATCCCTGAAAACCAACTGGTGGACATTGTCTTGCAGGGGTTGAAGCCTGAGGAGCGGTCCAGACTGATTTTTGCTCCGAAGCCTTCTTCTTTTGCAGACCTGGATAGGCTGGTCATCCTTTCACGGAGCGTTCAAGACGCTGATTTTCAGAGGGAGCATGTTCCGGGGCATCTTCCCCAGACTGTTCTCCATCCCGTTGTAGCTTCCGTGGGTCAAGGTCCTGAAACACCGCAGAGACAGAGGCATCCTATTGTTTGCTTTGGTTGTGGTCAACCAGGTCACATGAGACGAGAGTGTCGTCAGAGGGTTGATCTTGCGACTTTGTCCAAAAACCTGAGTAGCTCGCAAGGGGAAAGTTTGCCTAAACCGCCCTGTGAGAAA
Source organism: Macrosteles quadrilineatus (assembly GCF_028750875.1). Lineage (NCBI taxonomy): Eukaryota > Metazoa > Arthropoda > Insecta > Hemiptera > Cicadellidae > Macrosteles > Macrosteles quadrilineatus. The sequence goes on from NW_026542601.1 coordinate 106,866,529, forward strand.
GCTGTTTTGGAGAAAGTCAGTAAGAATTTGGTTTCTGTGAGTACTGCCCCTTCTGGGAGTGCTGGGTTCGGGGAGCCTCTGTCGCGGGGTATGAGGGAGCTTGCATGCATGGGAGTGAAAGCGGCGCGCTCAACTTGCCCACGACTCAACATCTTCTTAGGTAAAACGGTGCAGAAGGCCCTTGTGGATTCTGGGTCAGCCCGTTGTCTCATTTCCCTTTCCCTGTTTGAAAATCTAAAATCTTCTGGGCTAATCAAGCAAGTTGAGCGAAGTACCCACATCTGCTGGACTGCATCAAAATCCCCACTTCCTATCATCTATGAAGCCCGTTTGAAATTCAAGATTGAACATTTTTCTTGGGTTTGGAGTTTTTGGGTAGCCAAGGACCTTTGCATTCCTGTCATTTTGGGAGCGGATTTCATTAAGCATTGTGGCCTGATTTTGGATTTAGGCAGAGGCCAGTGCTTCTTTCGTTTCGCAAGACGGGTGCTCATTCCTTTCGCGGATGAAATTGTGGATGGTGCAGCTTTGGTAGAGCCTGAGACACCCAGCAAACCAAAAGTTGATCCTTTAGGGCATCTGACTCCTGGTGAGGCTGAAGCAATCAGAACATTGTGTTCTCGTTTTCCTGAGGTGCTGACGCCAAAGCTTGGAGTCACCAATCTTTTGGAGTACGAAATCCGTTTGACTGACACCCGTCCAGTTCGTTCTCATCCTTACAAACTTGCTCCACCCAAGATGGATACACTCCGTGGAATCATCAATGAGCTTCTTGAAAATGGGGTAATTGAGCCTTCTCGCTCAAGTTACGCAAGTCCAGCTTTTCTAGTTCCAAAGCCAAATGGCAAGTCTCGAATGGTTCTAGATTATCGCAAGTTGAATGCTCAGATTGAAATTGACTCTGTCCCTCTCCCTGATTTGCACTCGGCGTTCGATTGGTTCGGTAAGGCCAAGTATTTTTCCGTCTTTGATTTGAACCAGGCTTACCATCAGATTCCTTTGAAACCTGAATCTCGGCCTCTCACTGCTTTCTGCGTTCCGTGGAACTTGTACCAGTTCACACGTGTTCCCATGGGCCTAGCTGTGGGGGCCCAGACCCTCACCAGACTTCTGGACTCCATCTTCCATGACGTCAAGTTCAAATTTGTGTTCAACTATCTTGACGATCTTTTGGTGTACAGTGAGAGCTTTGAAGACCATCTGGTTCATCTTGAGGAAGTCATGAATAGGTTGCTTAGGGCTGGCCTTACCGTAAATCCCGAGAAAGTTAGTTTTGCTCAGGCTGAGATTTCTTTCCTAGGTCATCTAGTATCATCTCGAGGTGTCTGTATCGATCCGGCTAGAACCCAGGCTATCAGGGAGTTTCCTCCTCCCCGAGATGTCAAAGGCATTGCCCGTTTCATTGGAATGGTGGGTTTCTACCGGCGCTTCATCCCCAATGTGGCTGAGTTGGCGGCTCCTCTCAATGAGCTTCGGAAGAAGGGCGCCAAGTTTGTTTGGGGTGAAGCACAACAGATGTCTTTTGATCTTCTGAAAGAAGCTATCATGCAACCTCCGGTCTTGGCGATGCCAGATTTCAGTCAAAAGTTTGTTTTGCAAACCGATGCTTCCTCCGTCGCAATTGCGGCTGTGTTGTCTCAAGAGGTAGATGGTGTTAGGCAGCCAATTGCGTATGCCTCACGCACTTTGAACCCATGCGAAAAGAAAAGCTCTTCTGTGTATGAGTTAGAGTGTTTGGCTGTCGTGTTTGGAGTGAATAAGTTCAAACGTTTTTTGGAACACAAAGAGTTTTTGCTGGAAACCGACAACCAAGCGCTCTCGTGGCTCCTTGCACATCCTCGCCAGCTTGGGAAAATTGGTCGTTGGGTGGTCCAAATATCTTCCCTCAAATTCCAAGTGCAACATGTTCGAGGCACGCAGAATGTGATTGCTGACACTTTATCCAGGATGTACCATTCACCTGACGACCAACCTTCTGATCAGGAGGAGCACACAGGGTGTGCCGTGCTCCTGGAGTTTCCCCTCGCCTTTTCTGAGTTCATCCCACATCAGCTAAAAGATCCCGAGCTGGCTAAGATCATTGGTGAGCTTCAAAATGGGGGAGCCCACCCCCCGTATTTTCTGTCCCAGGGTGCCCTTTGTTGTCGAGACCGACAGCGAGGTAAACCCAAGATTGTGCTGCCTAGTCTTCTTGTACCCATGGTCTTTGCGTACTTTCACTCTTCCCCTGTGGGTGGGCACTTAGGGATTCACAAGACCATTGCGAAGGTTAGGGACATGTTCATCTGGAAGGGTATGGACAGGGACATTGCGGCACGAGTGCGTTCTTGTCAAACATGCTCGCTAAGCAAGCCTGCTCAGAATACCAAGTATGGGTTGTTGTCATCTGAGGTGGCGGAGAGACCTTTGGAGAAGGTTTTCATAGACTATGTAGGGCCTCTCCCACGTAGCAAGTCAGGAAACAAATTCTTACTTGTTTGTGTGGATGCCTTCTCCAAGTTTTGTTGGCTTTTTCCTTTGAGGAACGCCACTGCACAGCTCACCGTGCAGGCACTTCGTACCCATTTGTTCCAACACTTTGGGATACCCGCCACCATTGTTTCCGACAACGGAACTCAGTTCGTGTCTCACCTTTTCAAAAGAATGTGCTTTGGGCACGGTATCCGCCATGTGACCACTTCTCCTTACTATCCACAGCCTTCCCATGCTGAGAGGTTCAACAGAAATCTTCGATCCGCTCTCATAGCTTTTCATGCTGACAAGCAGACCACCTGGGATCAGGAACTTCCTTGGATTCAATTTGCTTTCAATACTGCACACCATGAGAGTCACAAGGCGGTCCCTTTCGAGCTGTTGTTGGGCTATCCACCCAATAATCCTTTGGCAAATGTGTGGAAAATTGGCGACCTTCTGCCACCCCCTGGTGCTGCCAATGTCAAGGCAACTTGGCAGGCGGCTAGGAGGAACTTGATCCGAGCTAGGGAATTGGTCCGGAGGAAGCACAATCGAGGTCGGTTGGACAATCCTTTCCAGGTGGGGGATTTGGTTTTCTGTAAGGCTCATCCGGTCAGTTCGGCCGTGGACAAGAGAGCCGCTAAGTTGTCTCATCGGTGGTCAGGTCCCCACCGCATCTTGAAGTTCTTGACTCCTGTCTCCGTGCGGCTTGGAAATCCGCAGACTGGAGAAGTTTTCCGGAGGGCTCACATTTCTCATCTGAAGCCTTTCCGGGGAACAATTCCGTAGGTCATCTTTCGTTACTCTTGTGTCTGAGTGGGAAGTGCACTGGGCCAGAGAGCTTGATCACCTCTTCTGTCCCTTGTGCGCTGCTGAAGATTTTTCCCTAGTAAATTTTCCAGCACTGGCCAGTGCAAACCCTGGGGGTGAGTAGTCCCTCCAGTTGAAAGACTTTTGGCGTTCCCCACTTCAGACACTTGAGTTGATCTGTTGGTGTTGAGATCTTCTAGAATTGGGAGAGGTTGTTTTCTTTTTTTTTGAAGAGGAAGTCCTCCTTTGGGGGGGGGGGGGAGGTTGAGCCGTGACATGCCCACCAAGCGTCCCACCAATGTCACGCCTCAGTTTTTTTTATAGTGCGAGTACTGGCTTTGCGCCGGAACTCAATCGGTTTGGGTCTGGCAGCAGTCCTGCAGACCCCGGGGCAATTTTTCCGCTGTCGAGCACATTTTCAGCAGAAGTCCAGCGACTGTCATCGGTTCATGTCAAAATTTGTGTTGTTATGCCGAATTGGTATCTATTAACATCCTGCCACATTTTTGACTGTGCTTCGTGTGAACCAAATTTTTTGTAACATGAATTAAGCGGATTGCTGAACGTTGGATGAGGTCCCGGATGGGAGGTTTAGTTCTGCGGATGTCGTCCTCGGAGAGGGTCGCCTGGGGGAACTCTCCACCTTCCTCCTCCTTGGGCTGCCAACGGCCCTGTTTCTCCGGGGACCTTCAAGCAACCTTCCGCCCTTCTAACACCACCGCCTACCACCAGGAAGGACTATGAGTGTGCCAAAGCCGCAAGTGTTATTTGTTAAATATTACCTGAACCTTTATGAACATTTTCATGAGCTTTAAGAGAAATAAATACCGCTATTTGAAGGGGCCCCAAAATCTATTATTCGTTATTTATTTTATAGTAGCCTAATTGTTATTTATTTAATTGTTGAATTTTTTAAAGTTTAAAACAAAATTTTCAGTTTTTACCATCTTTTAATTTATTTATTGTTAGGCCTAATTTATTTGTTACTGGTACCAGTTCTTGTAAGTTTAGAAGGGTAAACCTAAAATCATCTTTTAAATTAAATTTTTGAGAAAGATTATTTAAAGAAATTCTTTGGATGGATGTTTTGTTATTTGTTGATTTTTTTGTAAATATATAGGCTTTGTTGACAACTGTTTGTTTATTGATATTCACCCACGGCCTTTCATTTTTGTTAGGGATGTGGGGCGGCCACTCGCACTGTCACTATGGGGGGCATGCTTCCAATAGTTGTTCGTCTGGGGGCGGTGCGAGGGGTCGGCTCAGCAACAATAAATGTAATAAATGTAACTTTTTTTTATTATTACTGCAGCTGTAAAATATGTGATCAGAAGTACTAATATTTCAACTTTATAAGTTACTGACTCGTGATTTTTGCAAGGATCTGTTTTTTACGCTGTATGCTTAGATAGTTTTTTTACGATTTAAGTAATTTATTTCAATATTCTCTTACCTTAATGCCATTAGCTCTATTAGACTCGTAAAATAATAAACATAATCTAAATTTTACCATGTAATATCTAGAGAATACACAAAGAAAATATGATGCAGGTCCAGTGCATAGCGAATAATAAAGTAATAATTATAATCTATTGCACAAACTCAATCATCTTGGAAAGGCCAAAGAAAGCCACGACCACATTCAAAGTGCACCACTTTATCTAGTCCATTATCTCGAGGTTCTATTTTATAAATTTACAGCCTCGAAGACAACAGCTGTGGGGAGATATTTCACAAGAACAATACAAGTGTCTCCTCATCGGAACTGGGTGGTTCTTGATGAATGCTTTGAACTTCTGGCGTCCTTGTTACAAACAATGAGGCTCTGATCTTGACAAACCGCGATCTTCAATCCTTTGTTCGACTATCGACTTTGTATCTTGCAATTATAATTCTCGTTCTCTTGTAAAATATGTCTCATTTAATTTTGCAGATTTAATTACTGTGTTGCGTTGATGTCGAATACTTGTTTTTTCGTTGTGCAGGAAATGTTTAACAGTTCACGCATGTGTCATGCAATGAAACAAGCAATCGCATTGGAATTTGATTTTTCAATTTCATTAAAACAGTTTCGTAATTAGTAAAACAATAAGTAATACATCAACACATTAAACATAACCTAGGGCATACTTTAAGACTATCTTCGGACTAATATTAAATGTTACAAACCTTTAAGAATAAATATTTAATTCATAGTTTATTTTTTTTGCTACAACCTTCTGCATAAAATACATAAATAGCTGTGTTAGATTTTTTATAGTGTAAAATATTCAATAATAATTTTTTTATATTAAAATAAGCATAAACAAAAATGTACCCTCCTTTATCCTTTTTTCAGTTAATAATAATTGCCCCTAAAGGTTCAAGCAATCTCTATTATTATTAGCCACTTAAATAACGTCATTGAAATGTAATTTTCGCTTAATGAAAACTTCATAAAACTTCAGTGTTTTAGTTTAAATCCAAGAAATGAATTTGTCGATACGATACGATTGTTTTAAGCTTCTGAAATCTTCAAACATACTTTACTCACTCATTAAGTAGCTGTCAAAACTCTTTATATGAATCCAATTTTCTCTTGATAGAAATTTATTTAACGTATTTTCATCCATCTATTGATCGTTTTCATTCAAGCTTCTTTATCTGCATGAAACACATAAAAAATAACCCCAAATACGTGTACGTTAATAAAAAAAAAACTTAAAAATACGTTAAACACTTAAATACGTTATAAACATCAATTGCACAAGGAGGGAAAATTAGTTAAATAAAAGTTAACTGCTCATATTTAAAACAAATGTATATAAAAAAAGGCATATTTGTTAAGTGTTGGCCATTTAACAATACTTAACTACCCTGCGAATACGAAGAATGGAAAAAATAGAATATTTTGTATTTAATGATTGGGAATAAACATTATAATTCATTTAAGTAAAAGCGAGCTTATATAAGTGGACTAAAATAGGTTTGTCGAAGTTTTACTTTTACTAACAAATCATCTTAGAAACAAAAATCATTAGAAAAAAAAACAGTCATATAAAAGGATTACTTGAGACTTGTAAGAATTAAGACAATAAACTCAGATGTAATATCATAGACTAACCAACACAAGTGAGTATGTTTTATCTATAATAATATCTATCAATAATCAGTCAGTTCTGTTTACAAGAAAACAGCGCTGAATCACCAACCTAATTTTTTATATCCCTGCCGATTTCAGAACAGAATATTGATAAATTGGCAGTCAACTTTATTTCTAAACATATTGTAAGTTTAGGTGAGTCTATGTAGTGTCTGGTGCTATATTGATTTACTGCAAAATACAAGATCCATTAAAATAACTAAAGCTGCAGATCAAATGAATTATAGAAAAAAATGTGACTATCTAGGTAGTGAGAATTTAATCCTATATTTCTACAATATAATCCATCAATGATTGATTGAAACAAAATTGTAGCAATTACAATGAGTTTTGTATTCAATTCTATTTTCACAAAATTATCTTTGCCAAAAGTTTTCTATAAGAATCTGAGCTTAAGGTAAAAAAAAAAAATACCTCACTGTAATACATCCGGATAACTTTCACGAATATTAACAACGTTTTCAATTAAAGGAATACAAACATTTCCATGTCTAACTACTAATTATAATTTGAAGCACCTAGGTAATAATCATTTACAGGTAATGGGAGATATAAAGGAAATAAAGCAATTCAGACCCGGGTCATTTCCGTCTTCCTGTAATACCGGTCTGTACTGTGATGAGCATAACAATCAAACACCGTTGCCAACAACGTTTGATTCCATGTTAGTCATCAGAGAAATATTTTAAAACTTAACTGTAAAAAATACTGCTTAACTTTCTACCTAATTACATTATATTAGGTAGAAAATTAAGCAATATTTCAAGTCAAAATATATGATCTGGGATTTTTTAGCTCGCATTGCAATTCGAATGTTTATAGAAATATATAATACATGAAACATGCCTTGAGTGCATGTACCTTAAACATAGCTTGTGACGTATTGAGGTCAGCAACATCGTCCACTACCGCAGTATGACAAAGTGTAAAACAATACACTGATGGGAATAGGTAAAGTGGAGACTGAACAAGCTCAGCTAGTCTACAGCCGACACAAAGAAAAGTGACATTTATAGAATTAACATTCTGAAAACTGATTTAAAAACAATATTATAGAAATCAAATAGTCTAGTGTCTAGCTTTAGTTACGATGTATTAAAGAATATATACAACTATTGCGCTATAAATAGCAATTACGTGTGCATTTCTTAAGGTAAACTAAATTCTAAAAAAATAGAGCTAGAAGACTAATTTCATAAATACTTCTTTTAAAACATAAAATTGTATTAAGCTTAATCATTTTTAAATCTTAAGATATTTCCCTCAACAATTATTCGGACTTTACAGGGTGTCCACAAAATAACTCAAAAGAATTAAAAACGCAAATATGATACCAAATAACAGACTATGTTTAATGTTGTATACTTCAGGGGGTTGTTGCACCAACACATGCGGCTATTCTCAGTCGGAGGTGATTCAGATTCAAAATCTGCACCGAGTAGACGTCATTCCTTATTGCCCCCCAAAAGAAAAAGTCCAGAGAATTCATATCTGGACTCCTAGGAGGCCATTGGATGGGCCCTTCCCTGCCAATCCACCGATCGTCGAAACGTGTATCTAGCGCTCCTCGCACACGCAAACTGTAGTATGGTGGCGCTCCATCCTATTGAAAATAGACAGGGCCATTCTTCGTCTCATTGTCGTCCAACTGTGGGGAAACGTACTCCTTAATTACTCGATAAATGTCACCATTTAAATCCCCTGAAGTACTGACCAAAACCTGGGAAAAGGAAAAATTTTGCTTAGATTTAGCCAGGCCACTTATCGAGATTTAGTGTAGTGCTCATATCGAGTTATACGGTACTAAATTTCTAATAAAACTTGAGTTTTAGCTTTTAATAAATAAATGAAACATTAAAAATAGTATTTTATTTCGTGTCGGTATTTGCATTTAAAAGTTTCAGTTCTTTGTAACACCCCTATATTATTTGAATTTTTATTCGTAATTCGTATTATACCAATCAGAAACAAATCGTTTGATTATTTTCCTCTAGTATTTCAACATTATTAGTACTTCATTCATATTTTCGATTATTAATCATCATCTCATTTTATTACTCATACGGAAGACAACATGTTAGATAATATTGTGTTTAGGATTTTAAAGTGTGACAAATAATCACTTAGAATCTACTTATCAGAACAGTCGGTGAATAAGATCAATGTGCATAAATATGTCTGAGATTCTATCTTAACGTTAATAATAAAGTCTGGCTGCTGTACTTTTTATGCGCAGAAAACTCAGTTTTATTTCTGATTTCACTGAAACAATTACATTTATTTAGTAGGTAATGAATTTTTACTTACCATTTTACATATACACTGTATCTGTTATTATATGATATTGGGAAACTAATTGCACTATTCTATTTTTCCACAAGAATTAAATTGTAAGAATATTAAATTTTCAACTCCTCTCTCTCTCCTTAACTTTTTAATTCTGAATGGAATCCCTAGGAACTGGTACACAATGTTATAATAGAAAGTAGGATGCTGTACTGATTTTTAGGAGCTGACAACATTTGTTTAGGTTTAAAGGATTACATGCACGCTACACTATTCTCTGTTGATCTTTCATATGGGTTTATCTCAAATAAAGTAATCATGTTTGTACGAGGTGCGTGTATCTGCTTCTAAATAATTGTTTGTTTACCATCAAACAACCACGGTACAGCAGGTTTTGCTGACGAAGTCCTAATGCTGGAAACTTTGAGTTTGAAGTAAACATAAAATTGTTGTGGCTTTCTTCGATCCTTAAATGTTTATTTTCTGGTTGAAAGTTATCCTGGAAGTGAGTTTATGCCTCAGCAATATTCACGGTTTATGTTTGTTTATAAAACATTTCTAAGTCCAAATATATGTTGTATTTATATTGGTGTCTACTCTAGCATGACTTGTAAAGACGGATTTCAGCACACTTTTAAATGTTAACAGTCTATATGTCTCTAGTGTAAGAAATGTATGTCAGAGGATCGATCTTGTCACTCTGGCAACGAATTTTTAGAATAAAAGTTACCAAACAAACAAGAAACTTATAAAGTTTTGGAAATTTCATTTATATATCTCTGTTATATGAAGTACAGTTGGTAGTAGTTATATCAAACTATAATGCCAATGAGCTAAGTAGCTGAGTTGTTATAGTGCTAGCCTTCAAATTCGATGGTCACTAGTTCGATTCCAGGCGAGATTGATAACAAATCCACACAAATAAATGCTTGAGACAAAATAAAAACTATAAAATCTAACGTTTGTTTTAAGTTATAAATGAACACTGATAAACCTCTCAACGATAACTTTAATACAATTTCAAATTATTATTGATAATTTAGAAAATTTATAACAGGTTTATGTACACCAACATGACTTCGTAGTAGGTATACAGTAAAATGTGTGCGATCGATAATTTACTCTACATGATTTTACAAGAGCTTTATCGTCTAAAAGTGCTAAAATGTGTACATTTAATAACTCAAAGTGTAATAGAAAGGTGGAATGGTACTGAGTAACTTGATACGAAAATGCAATCGGATTAATCCTAAGCAGCTTAACGTTGATTATTTTGCATTTTACTTAGAGATGAAACCCTCAGAACGTATTAGCGTGAATTTTAGGTTCTTTGTTTACGTCCATTACCAGGTGTACAAAGAATTACATTATAAGGTGTGTTTCTGTTATTTACTGGCTTATAACAGTTATAGTATTTAAACATTTTAAAGTTTTTTTTTGCAAATAAACCCGTTCAATGAGTAGAAATTCTTCTTGAAAATTAATTCAGATGCACTAAACTTATTTATTTATTTTTATATAAAATTTACTTTATCAATATAATTTAACATAAGTATGTAAGACAAAATGTCGATCACAAAAATTGTGGTAATCGGTTTAGTTACGTAAATAAAGTATTTTTTTCGTTTTTTTAAGCTGACCAAATTTTACAAGTATTGTTAGACACTTTTTAACGAAATAACAAGCTTTTTACATCGTTAAAAAGTGTCCCAAAATACTTATAATTTTGGGTTACATTAAAACCCTATATTATGGTGTAAATTACCTTCGTTTATATCACTGTTAATATCACTAGTTTTCCATAATCAGTTTCTTTTAAAATGAAAGTTTACTTTGTCCAGTAACTAGCACAAGATCTGGTTTCTGTCATGTGCAGCAAAGGCACTTTGAACTCGAATTATAGTTGTCCTACAGTTACTACAAAGCAAATGATAATAATTATTTTTTAAATACGTTTTTAGGTTAGTTTACGCCAAAGCATTGAATGAAATAGGAAACACTGTAGCCTACCTGCTGATCTTAGTCGTAGTATCTTTAAGTGTTGCCAACTTATTTCCAAGCGTACACGTACTACGTGCCTAATGAAAGCGCACTGTTTTGTGTTGTTCAGTTGGAATACTGGAGGGTGGCTGAAATGAATGCGGTAGAAAAAATCGTAAATTTAGCAATTAGCTACTTTGCATGCTATAATCAGTGAAAGGAAGTCCACTATGTCAGGTAACTGTAGGGAAACTTTATTATGACATTCTATAGAACTACTGTGCAGGGAAAACCTCACAACTAATTTACATGCAGTCTAACAAGTGAATCAATTAATGAAAACAGGCAGGTATCGTAGTTTGAAGTTAGTTCATGGTAGCTTGATTTGTTTATTTTTATTAGAGAATACAAAATATTTATGTTTGAGAAAGTAGTTGTCATAAGGTCTACTTCAAATATATTATACAGCACATTCGATTTTCTTTTTCATCAATAAAGAATTGTTTCCATCATCTACAACCGTCATAACAAATAGGGATAGTGCTGTCGAAAATCGACTTTCTGATATCATTCTACAGATCGTTCCGTTATTTTGAATTGGATCCACAGTGTACATGACGGAGGACATACATTCTATTTTTATTTGTATAAGACTGGTGACTATTTGTAAAAAATTTAAATATTTGTTTGCATCACAGGTTACGTTGAAATTCTAAGTTCAGTAATGGTGGTGCTATTATTATGAAAAACATTTCGTTGATTTTATAACTTAAGAAAGTTGTACTTTTAACTTGAGCATATTAATCTAAAAATATAATTTGATAAATAACATGTATGTTAACCTGGAGATAGAATTAGGATTTACATGTTCAATAAAAAAATACAAACGGAATATTTATAGTAAATCAAATCACATTATATTTGTAATTATGTCTTCAATGTCGGTAAAAGTTTGATCCCTATTTCATGAGACTAACTTAGCAAAGCTAGAGTGATTGAATTAAGAAAAGTTGTGATAAGCGGCTTAAGAGTCTTCCAAAAGTTTGATCGTAAGTTTAAACCATCGTGTGTAAGAATATTATTTATTCGATTAAGCAAACAAATTTTTTACTAATATTGTTTCAGATTTCATATCCTGAAACTAAACGTGTACTTTAAATTTGTCAATTCATTAAAATATGTCAAAATAGAAGTTAGTGCTCAGTAACTAAAAAATCCTCTATCACTATTTATTGTCATGAATTTTTATCATCCACAAACTGATTATCTTATGTTGTTGAAACTAAACTTTTTTTAGTTCAAATTACACAAATAACCATAAAGTTTTGTTATGTTGGTAACTTGTAACATTCAGTTTACTTTCATCTGTATCTCTTTTCCCTCTTTATCATAATGGTTGACTATGGAGATTGTATTTTATTGATGAAGTCCTTTGGTAAATCTTGATATGTTTATTCAAGACAACTATCAACAAATCTCCATTATACATTTTAGTTGGTTTCATAGGCTAGTATTTTACTGGAAAAGATGAGTATGATTTTTGAATACTGTTTTAATTGAGGCAAAAAGGAAATTAATATTTTTCTCAGGCGTAAAGAGCGGGGTTTGTTCTTTTGGTTACCAATAATTTTGATTGACCAAAAATAGCATAGTTCCAGAGACAAACCTAATTTATTTAGGTATTTTATAAAGGTAAGCTGTTCAAACTTTGTAAAACCTACTAGAAGTCTCTAAGTTTGAGAAATTAATACTAATATAATATTAATGTTATATGCATCTTTTACGTGTGTTGAATGTATATCGGAGTTTAAAGATTTTCATTAAACATAACTTTATTTTAATGTCCTATCAGTTAAAGAATCTGTTGTGAAAATACAATTATCTTTAGCAAACATATTAAAAGACCACTTACAATATAAAGAAGATTAGCATTATGGCTATACAATACAGCTCAAGGTTGGAAGTATTACAACTGTATGACAATTCCCCTTTAGTTTTTTTTATAAATTATTTTCCTTAAAAAACTTTAAAAAATCCTAGGACGTATAAACATACCAAATCGAATTATTCTATTGTCTGTTTTCAACTAGAGGGCAACATAATTGTAAACAAAGTGTCTAATGGTCGAAAAAAGCAAATACATATTGGTATTAAAATTATTCGTGATATAAGAACACTGAAGGAATATTAAGTATGTAAACTGAGCGATGTGAAAATGTAATTTTGATTCTACGTTATTATTTGAGTGCACAGGCGGTGATTTTTACGAAGTTTTTCACAAACGTAATTCTCTTGGATGTCACTGTAAATGGAAAGAGTACACATTTTACTCTCTAAGGGGGTATATTAGAATTACGTTTCTGTGAAAGTATAATAACCTGCGCCAATATCACACTTAATATATCATATTATTTGTTTTACTCAAGATAATATCTTACTCTATGGTCGAGTAATTTACTTGAAATTGTAGTCAGTACACTCTCAAACAATTGACAGATTGTTAGTGAAAAAACAAGGTCTGATTTATGGGCCAATAAAAGGTGTGGCTTAGTTTAGGAGACGTCCAGCATGATACGGCTAAAACATTAGGTTTTCATGCAGACCTTAATGCTATTTAGTCACATGCAACATAATAATGTATACATATATATTTATCTTTATAGTAATCAATAATGATATCAAACAATTTGTATTTGAGAGATTCAGAGATAGCATCATTACCCATTATCAACAACTCAATAATTTAAACTTAAATTTCAATAATTGTGCAATTTAAAGATCATAATATGTTTAAAAGTAACATAGAAAGTAAGGAAACTTAAAATGGTATCTTTATAATCAAGTATTCTGTTCAAAGAGCTATAACAGTAATAGTAAAACATCAAATCCAAAGCTAAATTTGCCATCACAAATACTTTACATTTCTTAAAAAAACTACTTGTACATTAAGACGCTTTATTTTCATAAATCCAAGTACCATTTCAGAAATCTAATCTAAATTCAAAACAAAGTGTTTTTATATTAATTTGATAAAACATGTATACATTCTAATGTGCGTGATTTTCGTAACTTACTTGAGAATTAGCACAATTTCACTATAAATAATCATGATAATGAAAACACAGAAAATTATAATTATCTTCTAGCCCTTTCTTCTGAAAAATGCAATTTAAAAAAGTGATGTATTAGATAGTTTGTGAAACCTCTAACATGTTTTAAGTAGAATAAAAACATATAGTGACAGATGAAATTGTTCTAATAAACTTTTCATATAAACAGTAAAATAAACGTATACTTTAGAATACATATAAAAAACATAATGATTTAAAATGCATGAATTTTGAGAATTAATTAAACCTTTTTACTTCGTCCTAGTAATAGCTCAATATCAAGTTTACGTATCAAGAATCCTTTTTAGTAGAACTCGTTACAAAACACCTAATCTATATACATTTTAGTAGTTCCTTTTTACTGTTTTTAAATTGGCACACAACAAATAATAATTGTATTTAATTCAAAGGGAGAAAACCCTCTATGCATAGATCCCAAGCTGAAGCATTCCATTTCCAACTCTTTTGATTATCATCTTTCTCCCTTTCTCACTTCCTCTTGATGCAAATGTTCATTTCCTCTCTGTCTGTCTCATCACAATTCTGACTTAATCTTTAACTTTATTCTAAAAATATTTTTAAATAGTAGTAAATTTTATGATGCCATAAGTATCGTAATGCTTGTAGATTCATTTTACTAATCTACTGAAAAATTCATGTTTGATTAAATTAAACTTCATTATAATTATTTACAGTAAATATTTATAGGCAAGCGTGTTTCTTGAAAGCCTTTTTTCAGCTCGTGTGCATAGCAGCAAAATCCCACGCATACTGTTAGAAATATATTTTACTGTAGATGTGCAGAATTGCATTATAAATTAAAATATGTTAAAAAATAAGCACACAAAATGAAATTAAATTTAAAAAATGACATGGGCCTCATGGTTTTTCATGCTAGTGATGAAATAACAAGGAAATTTAAACATAAAATTTAAACAAATGGAAGAAATTCCAATCCCATCTTTTATTTACCACGAGGGGTGAAAATGAAGAAGTCCATACATTATATTTTTTGATCAATTAATGTCGACCACTGGACGACCTCTATTTCACAATGAACATGCATCAAATGCATGTAATTGACTATAGGTATCCATTAGTAAAGCAAATTATTTTAGTCGCCTATTTGAAACTTATAGAATCAAAATAGCACTCTCACTTTTACACCATTTACCGCGGGAAGCTCGTTAAAAAAGGTTGGACAAATTTTAGAAAACAAATGTTCACTCATACATTATTTAATTTGGTTTTGTCCTTATTATATGTTCTATTGCTTAGTGTGAAGAAAGTAGGAATACTTTCAAGCAATCATTTAGTACATTTAATTTCTAACTGAAATATCATAAAGATTTCCAATACTCATTTACATGTTGTCTTAAAAGATAAATAATTAAATAATTATTAATTAAGTAAATAATTTGATAATTTTATTCGTAATAGGATGAAGATAGTAAAAACAAATAACTTTAGTGAAGCATTCACATTTTCTGCATTAGTATTAATGTATTTAAATATGATAGAAGAATTAAGGTGGTTTAACGTTTTTATTACATTAATGACTAACCAAATAGTAAGTACATTTAAAAATACAGCTTGATATGTCATTTTTTAAATTAAATATTTTCTTACACCCTTTGGTATTAGACAATGAGTTCATATAGACAACTTTAAAACTATTAGCCATGGTTGTCAATAGCTACAGAAATAAATAGTTGTTAATATTTTGAATACATAAATTATTATTGGTTGGAATCAAATATTTCCTGTTATTATTGACATACTTGTTATTTAATGTGTTGATGGCTTATTGTTTAAAAAAAACTAATTACATACGCTTCAATATCAGCAAAAACTGTTTCACTAGAAAAAAGTTTGTAATATACTAAATAGTAAAAACTGGCAGAATTCACATCATTTTTATTTTCATCGTTGAGTTTTTAATTCGTGAAACATTTCTAACATTTTCCGGTTAACTAAAATCTCTACTAGTAACTGTTTATGGATATTCTACCACTGGTTACACTATGTTCTCACTTGGGCAATTCAAAAGTAAAAATATCGACGCTCAAACCCAAATATTTGCAGAATTTGTTGCCACACAACTGTCAGATTTATCATCCCATTAATATCAAAGGTCATCCAATACTAATGAATGATATGCGTTGCCATTGTATTAGACCTATCTCTCTAGTGTAGATCCATACTTCATATTTTTCACAAGTTATGATTTATCAAAGTTAATAAATTTAATTGAATTGGATTTTTTTGTATTTTACATTCACACAAAGTTGCAATAAAAATCTTGTTGAAAATTGTAAACAGAAAATATTTTTAATATGTTACTTTTTTATTTGAAGATATTTACTTAATAATACTTTATGCTGGAAAAACTATTCACTAATAAGTTAAGATAAGTTTTAAAAATTCTGTAATGCATGACTTTAAACATTGGAAGTGTGAATTTTGGAACACCTATTACATACGACGGTATTATTATTATTTAAACTTATATCAGATTTTAAACATTCAGCATAACTCTTTCCTGACCCAAACAAATAAAGATACAAATGAATTAGACTACTATCAGGCATTTCTTAAAAATACTCAATAAAGGCAGCCAAAAGTTTACCACTAATAAAATATGTATTTCTTAAGGAAAGGACTTTGACTTTGAGTGTGGAAAACAATTTCCATTTATTGACAGCAAAAACGTTTAAAAAACCAATCTAGTGAAAGGGAATAAATATGCATAGTAAAGTTCTTTGTATAATTAAACTATTTCGAGAAATCAGCGGAAAAATTCTATCATACTGCAGACTTAGTCAATAAGTTGATGAATTATGCATTAAGAAATCAAATTACCATATTCACACAATACCACAAAAATTTAGTATTTGACAATTCTCATTGTGTATCACAGCCGTTTGTTGCTGCTTTGTTCAAATTAGCTGTTATCGTAAAAAAAAGTTAATAGTGCTACATCCTGTTGGTAAACTTGTACCTTTATAATGCTATCGAACATTATAGAAACAACTTGTTTCGTTGAAACAGCTTATAAGATGCATTCATTAATTTTAAATATGAACAATCATAAGGTAAACATGGGAAACCCCAAAGTTACCGGGGCAGAGCCCGAAAGTCAGATCAGAATTAAAACTACTTAGTTTTCATTTTTAATACATTAAGAATCTGTGTCTTCTAGGTAAATGAGAAGTAGGAGAATCAGGGCTTTGTATTTTGTGCTTCTGCCTGGCTCAATATTTTTCATGCTAAGGACGTGGATGATAACTTATCTAGAACAGCCAGGGGTATGTTAATGATTCTAGTAATTTTGATATATCAAAATCAAAAAGCCAATTTTTAAAACTGGTCTCAATCCAGGATTTTTTACATTTCCTCTGTCTAGGCTAAGAGGCTATGATATTATCACTCAAATAAAACCCATTGGTAATATTTTCAACCGAAATCTCGTGGACCGAAGTCCTTTGCCCTACAAATAGACAGGATCGACCTCCAAATAAACTCATGTACATGTTACATAGCGTTTATTATTGATGACATGGTAAAATTCTACAGTTAGAGTGGAATGGTCTATGTAGCTTTTTTACTGGAGGCTGTTTCCTTTGTCAGAGCACTTTAAAAGCCAAGAGGTCAACCACAGAGTCACCCAACTTTAGAAAAAGCTATTGTTGAAAATTCCTTAACTATATTAAAAGTAAAACACAAAGACTCATGGTGTTTTAATTAAATGTCAGTTTCATGTGAGAGCTCATATTAAATATCACACCTTCACCGTTTAATTACACTCGTGCAGAGACAAATCCCCTTTGTATAAAAGACAATTTCAACGTATTCATCAGCCTGCAGCGTAAGCCGGGTTAATTAAGCTTATGAAATAATCTTCTTAAAGTCAAAATAAAAAAATAAATTAGTTTCTGCTATAATTTCAACTAAAGCGATCTTTAGACTGATTGTTAACATGAGTACATCTGATAGAATGTACGCTTTTTACGGTGGGCTGTTTGTAATATTTTACTGATTTACGTACAAAAGTAAGATATTCAAATAAGATTCTTCTGGGACTATTGATGTAGTAAAGATACCTTCAAGTTTTATTTCAAGTGTAGATAGGTGTTAAAAGTGTTTTTACATAAATACTTTCAGTCCTCAACTTTAATGGACAAATCTTTGAAACTATGAATTTTATTTTAACTGCTGGAATAATAGTAATCGACTTAACATTTTATATGGTGATTAGGGTAAGAAAGTTTTAGTAAGTTTTGTTCTAACTTGATTCAACGCACGATATGGGGGTGCTTAGAGTAAACAAATAATAAACCATATCAATACAGTAAATTTTAAGAAGATAGTAAGTTGTAAGGCTGTAAAGTAAGGTGTAAATGAGACCTAAAGTTAAAAATCAATTTCTTTTCTAGCAGACGAAAGATTAATAACTTCACACTACCTATAAAGGCGACATGCAATCAATTATTTGTGACTTTAAAGTAGACGTTGGTACTTAAAACAAAAACATTTTAAACATCGAAACTTTTAGTTATGTTCCAAACTTAAATGTTTTCTTTCAAACGATTCTTATAAAAAAAGTTTGAAATACACATTTTATGTTGTTAAACATGAATAAACCTTCTAATCTAGCAGTTAAAAACATATTCTCAAAAACACAAAAGGAAATGCTGCACAAAGACAGGTTTGGAACCAGCTTTAGAAGCGGATCAAACGTAGACAGGTAAAACAAATGATGACGTCACTAGGATCTGTGTAAATCAACAGAGGCGTAAACATGGAAGTGTGGATACGTTGCGTGGAGTCTCTTTGTAAACGCTTTGATGCTCTATGTTACAAATAATTATTCTGTGTCCCTTTATCCGTTGAGTTTTTACAATCGGATCTCTGAGCAACAACCTGACTGGTATGATCCACTAAAAGTTATAAATCTTTCCAGAATATAAATCAATAGGTATTTAGTTGAAACATATCTATAAAGAATAATTGTCTAAAGGTTATCGTTTTACAATTTAGTCTATAAAGATAGATTCAAACACAACTAAACAGGAATTGATACATTGTTAAATCAATAATTAGATTACAACCAGAGGGAATTTCCTTGATCTCTGTAATAAAGGCTTGAAAATAAATCTACTTTGTAAGTGACATTTAGAAAACCCACGGTTCATAGCTAAATCTAGCTTTTGAAGCACAGTAATGGTAGAATATTAAAAGCTCTCTCACTAATGGATTGAATGACTTTTATGTAAGTAAATTTGTAATGAAAAAGGAACCATTTTAACTAATCCCATCATTTTTTCTGAAAGAAACATTTGTTATATATATCATAGAGTGGAATTCTTTTTTTACAGTAAATTAATAGTCTACTAAGAACGTAGTTTAAGTAATTCTTTCACCACCGAAATGAAATTTAAAGGATCTCCATTCCATGAGTTGATAGTTGCAAATTAAAAAAATAGACCTAAATGTCCATTTCA
Organism: Macrosteles quadrilineatus; assembly: GCF_028750875.1. Classification (NCBI taxonomy): domain Eukaryota; kingdom Metazoa; phylum Arthropoda; class Insecta; order Hemiptera; family Cicadellidae; genus Macrosteles; species Macrosteles quadrilineatus. Next base: position 106,885,815 of record NW_026542601.1, read on the forward strand.
TACTAGACAACACATACTATCGGTTAGCTATTTGGATGCAAATTACTATGAACACTAAAGTAAACCTAATACCTGTAGCATAATCTTAATGGAAGCAAAATATGATAAATGTTAATGTGCATAATGATTAAATTAGTAGTAAAAATATAGAAAGAACAATTGTATCAGTAGAGTCGATACATTTTGTGAATTATAAAGTTGTAAGAAATCGTATTTTTTAATTTTTTTGTCACATATCTAATTTTTTTGTTCCGTTTCTACTAGTTTCATGTTAACATGTACTTTGTTTTGAAGTAAATTTAGAAACTGTTTAAGCAATAACTTTATGTAGTCAATGAAATGACTGAATGCTTAAAACAATTTCGACAGAAGACAACTTTGTACATTAGGATGACAAACATCCTGTGTCTGTGACAAATGCTAAATGTCAACTTTAAGTTCCAAGTCAGGTTTGCCAGTCCAGTTGCTGATATTTATGGTTGGCAATAAGGCTGGCTCTGTGTATAATTTGTCAATTCAGTTGGGACCTTCCCTGGATGTACTATTCTCTAGTATTTTACTCAATGTTTTATGTTTTAAGCTTAATTTAAATGTATGTTTTATTTGTTGACATTTTTTTATACGGCCTGGATTCTGAAGTTTTAAGTAGTGTTATTAAGTTAACCCTGAGTTAGTAAAAACGCAAATTTGACATTTAAAATAGCATAAAATCACATCGACACAAATTTTTCTTAACTTCTCATGGTTTTGTTTCTACTGTATTGCTCTGTACATCATGCAATTTACACATTTAAATATAAAATAAAACAGAAATATTGCTATTGTTCCAATCGTCACCAAACGCTATTAAAAACCACATTGTCACAACATCAAACACGAAGAAGAACGGAGCAAGTGCAATAAAAAATAAGCATTTCTTTAGAAAATGTGATTAAATGAGTCTTTTTATATAACACCGATAGCTTGAGAGTGATATGTTATAAACTAGTTCTAATTTCTTTCTGGATTCAATCCAACTATTGTATGGCAAAGTCTAGAAGCAGTCATTTAATTATAAGAGCATCAGAGTATTCTTTTCAAGTTTTCACTAAGAGTCTTTGGAGTCTAGCGGCCATCTTGGATAGTTTTAAACATCTGAAGAGTTATTTATCGTCAATTTTTTTCAAACACCATATTTTATTATTAATTGAAATATCTAGTATACTGTGAGATTATAAATATTCTTTGTTGTTTTGAATTGTTCTCTAAGGGAGTCCTTGGAAGCTAACGTCCAAAAATATTTTTTCAAAGAGTAATTGTAAATATAATATCTAGTACACTATGAGATTATCTTTGTATTTCTTGAATTGTTTTATGAGTTAAAACGCCTAGGCTCCAAGAACTCTTAACGGCAAATCTTGAACTTGGTATGATGAAATATGATTTATTTGCACACATATAAATACAAATAAGAAAAGAAGGTATGCAGAATGAAAATAAGAAAATTATAATTTGTGTTATATCTTGCGGTGAATTTACAATTATGTTGTAACTAAGAAAATTTGCATTAACATTAAATTTAAATAATTTTAACCCAATTTGAAGCTGATAATTTATTTGTATGTTATTGTATATTGTTTGTAGAGTCAATACAAGTGTCGATAGGGAATTTGAAACGTATCAAACCAATTGTGCCCAATAGGCAAGTTAAGAGAACAGAATCCTAAGCCATATTACATAAGTACATACCATATACTGTAGATACACAGGGGTCGACACTTGATATTTTTCACTTATTTTATATTGGCTTAACTATATTAAATCTGTAAAGAATGGATCAAGGATGTTCAACACACTTTTAAAGTTCTCGTTTCCACGCCACCAAGGATGCAAATAACAAAAATGAAACAGCTCCGTCGAAACTGTCGAACATTCTAATATCTTCCAGAACGTCACCTCCACCTAAAAAAACTTTGAATTTTGATTACATGAGTCGTCAACTCGCATGGCTCAATTCCCCATTGCCCTATAATTTTTACCAATTTTACAGTCAAGCCTCACAGGTGAAAAGTTTATTTTACTATTTATCTTTTTATTAGGGGGAATAATAGGCGAAACAGCCAGTATATCAATGAATTTGTAATTTAATTACTTTACGGTAGTTTAAACAATAAGACCAAAAAATACATAACTTATATTTACGATGTAAAAAAGCAGCAAATAATGGTAGTTCACTACGAAAATGTGTTTTTCCTAACAGTTTTTGTACTGGAATATTTGATGCGGCTAGTCGGGCAACGCTGAGGCTTAATCCTGCTTAGCTGCCCACAAAGGATAGGCTTTTCTAGTTGTATTTAAAACATACAGGATGTCTTTTTCGAGCATTATAATTAGAGACGTTACTCAACCAAAGTATTATTGAAATATTTTGTTTACTTCATTCCTAATACAGTCCATTGTATGGATCGATTGTCCAGTCACTGATTAATGTATGATTGTTATTTTATTTTATTAACGATTTTTTGAATGAATGGCGTTTCAACTTCTAACTGAATTTTACAATGCTAAATCCAGGTATGCTTAATTAAAACATGTGTTTTATTATTTCCGAAGTATATTATAATGCAGCTATATAAAAGCTTAACTTAAAGTGAAAACTTTTAAAATTAAGATTTTTATATATAAAAAACGAAATGTTTGATAACTGGATGTAAATATGCGTATTCAGAAATACCTTGATATGGATTTTTTTCTTCCTCATTGTACTAAAATAATGTTCTTTGAAACGTTTTTGGACGTGTATATTTTTAGTTTTATTTGCTGGAATCTTATTCTTTCCACATATATGCGTAGGTGCTGAAAAATAATAATTCTTCTAAATAAAACTAAATTTGAACAAAAATCAAGACCATTTCAAACTGTTTACATAATGAATACGAGTATTTTTCGTCCGCCGTCAAATTCCAACCGAACGCAAAATAGCTATTTGTGTGATATAAGTTGCCATTAGCTGCATTTGCTATTAATTAACATCTGTGTCTAAGGAATATGTCTGCTTTAGTCACTAACAAGACTTACAAGATCGCGCCACTCATCCTACACTCCTCTCTATTCATACTTGGTTTTAAAATATTGGCTTGTATGGTCACCATTTCAATGAAAAGTATTAAAGTATTAAAAATGAGCGTAAAGTATGTCTTTGCGGCTCGAGAACTGTAAATGGCCGCACGAAGCTTTAGCTTAGAGTTTATTTTTTCCCTACCACCATAATTAACTTATTGCACACAGATTAATTTTTTAGATGTATATATAATTTCATTTTGGTTATGTTACTTGCTTACCGGTTGCTAACGTTACGGTCCCGCGGCTGTGATTGGTGTGTGATTAGGTATGATCCATTCCCGCTCTAGTGTGGCAATAAGCTACTTTGCGTACTGTTTTCAGGTATGGTTATGGGGTTAATTCCTGCAGTAGTAGGGAACTTAGATTGCTCAACATATATTTGAGCCTACACAAAGGTAGGGATTAGGATTAGAGTGGGAAATGACCTGGAGTTTCTGAATTCAACTCACCTTTATTTCGCCAGAGATAATTGTTTTTATGCTGTCATACAAAATAGTATATAGTATTATAATTTGCAACTAAAAATAATAATTTTAAAATAGAAAACGTAACGATGCGAAATATCATCTTTGAACATTCTCAGCTATTATATTTTCCGTACACATATAGCAGGTGCTTAAAAAAATGTTTTTCTAGGAAATGATTTTGCTAAAGTTTTTCAAAACCATAATAATGATTGCTTGAATCAGTTGTAGTAAAAATTCAGGTATTATTACTACAATAAAAATAAAAAAAAAACATAGTGAGAAATTATATTGTCGGAAAGTACCAACATTAAATTCAATTGTTTAGAGGTATTCAAAATAAGTTTAAGCTTTATAAAGTTGAAGGATTTTATAAGTTCTATGCAGCCACGTGGTATGCTAACTATGGGAAGTTAAACTTTAGAACATGTTTTGGACAAAAGGACGACATATGACCTGATTAATCTTTTCAAACAAGTAACAATGGACTATCCAATCCAATATAACATCTCTAGTCGTGCTTTTGACAAGCATTGTCTTAAAATATCCTGGCTCGCTGAAGACTTGGGTACTTTTTGTATTTTTAAATTAAAAGCTAAGTAAAATTGTATGCATAAAATATAAATTGTCCTTGTTTGTGTCGTGAATGAGTTTGACCAAGAGTTAATTTACGAATTCTTGAAACCTTTTTTACGTATCCTACCTAGGGTTCGTTTAGGACAATCTACCATAATATTTCTTGTTTATATGTTTAGTAATTTTATTTATATTGAGCATATTAAGTCAAAACATTTAACACGAATGTGTTTCACAAATTTGCACACGAGTTGTTTGATCAATAATTGGATGAATCTTAAAACTGAATTATTACATTTTTGAAATGCCCTTTTTATAGTTGGAAAAAATTGGTTTGGAATTAATTGGCTCTCAAATTAAAAAAATGAAAAAGATCGTGAAGCATTCATTTTCAATAAATGCAATTTAGTAAATAGCAGTAAATGAACCAGATCGTATTTTGTCATTGTGCGATCAGTTTGATACTTTAAATCCAAATCTGTCCATAAAAGGGTAACATAGCAAGGTGTGTACCCTTTAAAACATCGTACAAAATTGTAATAGCGTGAAAAAACCCCGCACACACATAAAATAAGTTAGAATGCATTGGTTTTAAGCCCTATTAACAATGTCGACACTCTTAAGCCTCGACAGATAAACTATTCTAGCTTTCACCTTACATTATTTGCAGTGCACTCAACAAAATTATAAAAGCCTGATGTTGTTTGTAACTATACAAAACAGCTTCATGTATATGATCTGCTTTATGTAACGGAGTGAATAAGTTCAACTTCTAAGTATTCGATCATGTGTCATGCCTCAGAGTCTATTTAGAGGTTAGCTTTGAGGAAAACCAGCACATTCAAAGGCTTCAGTGGTAACGTAAAGGAAACCTTCTAGGTACGTTTTACATGTTATCCAACAAAGATCCTGCTGTGTTTGTTCTTATTGAGAAATTCACTATTAATAATTTACTAAAGACAGCTCTTTTTAAACGAATTTTAAAAAGTATCATATAGGCCTATATATTAAGATTATGTAATATAAAAATAATAAAGGAATAATTGTATTTTTAACAAATGTATGACTATATTGATTGTGGTATAGGTCGATGTAAAGATGTCATTTCACATTAATTTATGACGTTAAATTCTATAACCTTCTTTCTAATTTTAAAACAATAAACCTAGGGATAAAGGAACAAAATAAGACCACAAATAAACAATAAATTAAACAATTAATTGAAATAATCTGAGTAGATATACAGAATGTACCGCAATTACTTAAAAGACACCCTATATGTTCCAAATATTATTTGTGTTCAAAATGTTTATAACCGAAATATTAAGTCTAGCTACAGGTCAAAGATTGCTTCTACTGCTTGTAGGTCCTGTGTGGTGCACAAAGATGGATTGTTAGAGATAATGGTTGTTTCCGGTGTCCCTTGTTGGTGGTGAGATTTATATTGCTTAGAGCAACGTTCTGAACAGTGAAATAAATAAATTTATAGGTCCTGTGATCTCTACTGGTTTTAACACAGTCAATCAATTGTTGTAGGACGATTTTGTGTAGTTCGTAAGCAAAGACTCTTGTGGTTTTTTGATAATACTTTTATAGACTAGTTCCATATCTGTTTATTTGACATCAATTTGCACATCCACAATGTTTTAAAACTGTATTTGTCCTTATTTTTAAGTTCAAATTGGTATTTACCAATTCATGTGAAATACTACGCTGCTCTTCAAATCTAGAGTAAAAGTAAATATTGAAAAAATGACATGAAATATATATCTTATTTACGTTGATTTTAATTTTGTTCACAAGATTAATTGCGTGCATGATAGCTCAAAGAATAAATCCAAACGAACTTTTCGCCAAGCAAGAAATCAAATAATATCAGTTCATCGTGTATTTCAATCTCCCTTATATAAATCTTTCTTCATAAAACGAATAAAAATTAAATTAACCATACTGACTGAAAAAAACAAGGTATGGATGTGTTGGGATTAAATTCGTTTCAGTTAATGTAATATTAATAAACTTGAAATATCTATGAGCTTAAGATTATATCAAGTAGTTAAAGTAACTTAAGTAAGGGAACTTATGTTAAGCAGCTTAGAGGAAACTTTTCATGACGATTTCTTAAACCTTGTTGAATCAAACTAAACATGTTTTAAATTTGAATTATTATTGCAGCCACTTTTAGTAATTCAATCATATAATTTAGCTTTATTTCGAAAAGTATTAGATGTTCATTGGTGTTGTTATCTACTATGTATCCTTGCAGTATTTTTTATGAAAATGTAATTTTGGAAAATAAACTTAAAATATTGATTCTAATTTCAAGCGACAAAGGTGGTTTCTGGGTTGAGTAATAACAGGCTTGCCAAACTCCTGAAATAATAATTACTTTATAATATGATTGAAAAGTTGATTGGTTATAATAAGATACCTGCATTTGCATGGATAATAATTCCTTCATTTATTGATTGAATTTAAAATACACAATAACAATGTTTAAAGTTTAAGCTATGAAATTGCCTAATGTTCTGATTTAAAGGAGTATTATCATTTAAAAATGTTTGTTGTTGGACTATTTTGGGATATATCCAAACCTTTCTGGAATTATAGTGTAAGAAAGCCGAAGAGCTATTCAATATACAAGAATATTCCATCAACAGGGATATTCAAGTAACAAGAATATTTCAGCAAAAAGAATATGAATATTTCAGCAATAAGAATATTCCAGCAACAACTCCCCTGATGACCATACACCTATAGATTTCACTTCCTCTTCATACAATCACTCCTTCCCTTTCACCTTCTCGTCATGATTTAGACATTTATCGTTAAGCAGTATTTCACCCTTTAATCTTAATTGCACGTTTTGATTAGTATCAAGAAATCCCTTAAAACTTCGATACAACCATAATGGGATCTATAATATATATTTGTTTTATTCGTATATTTTTCGAATTTTTATTTGTACTTTGAATACTTCTGTATTGCATTTTTATAATGCCATAAAACTCATGTTATTTTAACTTATAACAAGTAAAAAGTCGAAAGACAAAGATGCAAATTGTGTTTGTGTAAATCGTGTTTGTTTTATGAGATCAATTTGTCCTAATAAGTCTCTACTTGTGTGTCGGGAGATCTCTTTGTTTTGAGATAAAACTTACAAAGTTGCCGAGTTGTATTCCAAGTTTAAAAATAAATGTATAATGAAAAAATAAAATAAAATAAACTATGTTTACGGAAGTAAACTTTAACTTAAGTTAAGGAAGTAAAGTTAGCTTAATGCGGTAGCATATCTGAGATTCAAAAAGATAAAAATTAGCATAAAATTACTTCAACTCGTTTAAACCGTTACCAGAATAAGGACATACGAGTAAGCACATATTTAAATTTATGATAGAAGAACATTGTGTCTTTAGGTTAGGTTGTTTTGTTGTTGCCCGAACCGTATTTTGTATTGTATGCCATGAGTTGCTATGGGAGCAAACCAATCATTGGATGAAAGCTCTTTGGTTACACACGACTTTTGATTATAGAGACAAACCTCTCCTTATGCCATAGCAAAACTTCAGTTAAATGTATTAAGTTATTATAAATGTAAAACACAATTATTACCACTATGCACATCTGTGCTATGTATTGTTTGAATTGTGTCGTCATAAGGAAAACCTCATGTACCTTTTCAATTTTGTTATCCTAGAAAATAATTTCTATCAAGCAATTCGATTTCTTTCAAATCCCCATCAAGGTAATACAATTATCATTGTTAGTTTCTTATTACTAATACTTATATCTTACTATTATATTTTTAATAATGATAATTTAGAATAGGATGTAAAAAAAAACTCTTTAATACAAGTTTTACTCTGTTATTAAAGACAATATCTAGACTCATCCGCTTGCAACTTAATTTAAATTCACATTTTTGTAAATACGAAATGGTTTAGAAGTAAGCTGTAATCCCATGAACCTTTTTTATTATAGCAATTGGTTTGATATCTTTAACATGAGTGTTTGTAAGTATCGTTATCAATCCCTAGTATTCCTTTGCCTTAGTTATTACGTTAAATAATATAAAAAAATGTCAGCATCAGAATGCATAAAAAGTTTTCAAATATGCTGTAAAATATATGAGAGGAAAATAGGTAAATCAATTTATGTACCTGAAATATTTTTGATAAAGCTTATAATGTGGGATTTTGTTAATTTTCAAGTGTTAAATAACCATTTAATTTTTTGTTAATTGGAATAAATCCGTTGTAACCATTATACGGTAACTCAAGAGGATTAGCAATGTAAATTAATACATTTCATAAATACTAGATTTTTGACAATAATAAAATCTAGAAAATAAATAAACAAACACCAAAAATAAAATTTTTACACACAGCCCTTTTCCTATAGTCCTTAATTAATTATTAAATTACAGGGTACTCGACTCCCTCTTATCCGGACAGCTTTTAACCGGAAATTGGTACAACCCGAATACAATCACGGCCAACTTTAACTACAGGCCGCGGCCAGGTAGAATTGGCAACGTCGCAAGTGGTGTTGTTTAGTGACAGACGTCCAATAAGATAACATGGCAGACAGGTGACACCAGCTCATTAATTCGCACTTTATTGGTTTGAATTTAAATTTATAAACATAAATTTAATAAAATATTGAAAATAAAACATACAGAATTGATCACCGAAACAATATGAATTAAAAATCTATATCTGTAAATTTTTAAGTGGAGTCATAATATTGTCATAGTCCACTAACCAATCTTTCGTAAATACACAAATACCATTATTAGCTGCTTCCAAACAAAACAGCTGTTACAACACCACTTGCGACGATGCCACTTCGAAGGCCGCGGCCTCTAGTTAAAAGCGGAAGTGTCATGTGTTTATCCTAAAAACTTTATCAGCTCATCGGTTTAACCGGACATGATCGGCGGGAATGTGGTAATGGTACGAATTTCCTCTTGGGAAAGATTTGAGAACATTAATCACGTGTCTAAATAAAATACTCCCCTAATTTTGGTAAAATAATTGGCCCAGTTTTCGAGATATTCCCGTGGCAGTGACATGTATTGTTAGTCCCGTTCATGTGCTGCATACTCTAAATTTTGTTTGTTGTCAACGGTGGTAGTGACGTCTACCTAAAATTAGTTTGATTTTGTTAAACCGGAATCCGGACTGGCTTCGGTCCTGAGGAGTCCGGATAAACACGAGTCTGCTGTATCTTAGTAGTCCTCAGAGGAATAATAAAACAGTTGTATCTTCATTCTAGCTCAAACAGAATACGATATGCAGGTTTAACTGTGTTTTCCTTTGAAGGAGAAACAGTTTAACTAAACTTACGTTATAGTAATTTGTTGTTTTTTTAACCAAATATGCACTTTAGGTTTTAAGTTAAGATCCACCCAGCCACCTTATCGAACAACTAACGTAGTTTTCGTACTTACTTTGATAATTTTACTTAATGTAGAACTTTATTTGTATTCAGGACATTGTTATTTAGTAGTTCTTAAGATGCAACATATCCATATTTGGAATAATTACGTATTTATTACAGTTTCCTATCGGATTTACGTTTCCACTGTCTTATAAAGAAAACAAGTTATAAACTAATTCGTAAAGGCTTTTGATAAGCTTTCATCAAATCTTCGTTCCCTATGCCAGTTAATCTTTTTCTATATCTTTGTTCATTATCCTGAGTGTAATGAACAAGGAAAATCTAATTTATAATATTTACAAAAAGACAATATAAAACGCATTCTTAGCTGTATAAAATGGTGTTTCTGGACTTTATTGAAACATGTATTGACAAATTTGAATTAACTTCACCATATACAGGGTCTTACCTAAAGTGAACCAATAGCTAACCTTTTTATTATGAGATATAAAGTTTTTAGGGGAATTCCCATTTATTTTGCTAGATGTTTTTTGGAGGGTTTCAAATAAAAAAAGTCTTGATATTTGTTTTCTAAAGCTACTAGTTTAGGAGATATAGCGTGTTAAGGCACGCACCGACATCCGCCGCTCCCGCCGCGGGAGTACCGCGCGCGGACGTTTTTCCTCGAGCCATGTCACACCAAAAGTTCGCGTCCGCGGCGGGAGTTTTGAGATGAGTTCATTACAATTCGTTTTACATAAGAAACTCAACTTACCTGTTTAGTACGCCATGTAAATTTGTAGGTTTTAAGTTAAGTGTCTAAGACGCAATTGAATGTTTATTATTTTGTTAGTGTAGGGCTACTTTAAAAAGTGAATAACTATTTTTTAAAATTTAATTTAGACCTTGTGTTCGAAGCATTTTAAATATGGTTGTGTATACATTATCCACTTTCAGCTTTTGGACGTTATTTTTCACTACACTACAAAGACTATTCACTTTTTAAATAAAAACATATGACCATTTTAACACTAATGTATTTTTTTACTAAGCCTTCTATTGAAAGATCAAGTTTACATTGATTGTAAAATTTTGGTTGTTGCAAATCGAAAAAGTTGATGAAACAATAAAAACAATGTTTACGTTGGCAATATAAAAATATTTATGGGGAACATTAATTTTCCACCGTAAACATTATTTTTGCATGGTAAACTAAAATGATTTTTTTCTGGTGATAAACATAATTACGAAGATAATACAAAACAACATAGACTACATCATCAAACAAAAGAAACATGTTAAATTTAATTTAAATCTGTATTAAACTGTATTACTTTTAAACTTTAAATAGCTTGGGCATTCGAAATGCCCCTTTGCGCATGCGCTAGACAGAACTGCGGCGGGTAGTCTCAAAAAATCGCTCAGCAGGCGGACGTGGCGGACACTACCGTACGCCCGCGGGCGCGCGGTAGTGCGGTGTGACTTGGCACATTTGATAACATGGTGAGCGATTTTTCAAAATTCGCTACCGCCGCGGGAGGGAGCTCGGTGTGACTTGGCCTTTACACCTAAGACATTCATGAAAGAAAATGCATAGAATACATAATTTTTAAAATAGCATCTACATTCTTAAAAGACCATAAAATACCGAGTGTTCCTAATTTCAAGTTAGCTGATTGAAAATTTGAAAATGTTGCCACATTTGAAACAGCGGAATAAAGATTTTTAACTAAGCATACGTATTTTATAACTTTATTATAATGTAGATGTAATTTTAAGAAAAATTATTGTTTGAATTTTCTCCCTAAACTTATTCGTTTAGGAGCTAGAGGATGCAAAATGTGCACCCTAAGCCTTTTTTCTTAGATGAAATACGCTGTAACATAAAGTAAGAGTTTAGAGTTGCCTAAGAGAAAAATATGTTAAAATAATTAACAGTTTTTAATTGCATTTTACGTTCTAAAACACTTATAAAATACAGGGTGTTCCAAAGAAATGACAAAGTCGTCAACCATATTTGAAAATGGCGAACATTTGTTTAAATTCGAAACCATAAAAAAATCTTAAAAAGTAAAGGGGAGTACGCCAAAGATAACCCTATATCTCGTATTATAAAAAGTTAGCTATTGATTCACTTTGGGTGAGACACTCTGTATATTATAAATTAACATATAAAGTGAAGATTGTATAATAGTAATTCTAATTCCTGAAAGGAACCATCTACATTAAAACTTATAAGTTAGTGAGTAAAGTTTAAGCCAACTAAATAGCATTTTCTAATAACATTATATCCTGCAAGTTATATCATAGCAATGCCATAACTTGAACAACGCAGCCAGCAGTACAAGATTTGTATCTTAAAAGCTAGTTCATGTTCCGCTTCATAACATCATACAAGTAGTATTAATATTATCTTATTTAGTATTGTCAACTAACTTATTTATCAGCCTGTACTGTATCTTAGATACTATGTACAGTAATAATTATTCGTATAGGCTACTAGAAAGGTCCACCATTATTATACAAATCTGATTGCAAGTAGAAAAAACACGAACATTTCGTGACATAATAACAAGCAATGGTTCACTTTACAGTCCTCAAAAAAGTCCAGGAATAGAATTGGTTATAATATTCAGTTACGACTGGAAAATTTATGTTTATGGTTTAAACAGTTGGTCCAAAGTATTTACTGGTATAATTTGTACATTTTACATTTTGCTGTAATGTTATCCTTTTGTATGATAACGTGTCGCTTCATTTTATACGGGTTTAAGTTAAAGTAACTTATAAATAAAAAAAAATTTAAAAATACCACGTTATTAAACGCACCAAAAAGTAGAAAATAATAATTTATAAATTAGTGGAGATAATAAAGTCTGGTAAGATTTGAAAAGAAAAACGTGGGGTATATTTATTTATTCTCTACGTATGATTTATACATTATTTTATACTGTTTAGTGAGTTTAATAACGTGAAATTTTTTAAAAGTTTTTTATTTATAGATTATTTCCTACTTTTTAGTCTTTAATGTGTAAATATGTTAAATCTATTTTATATGGCCTGTTAATACATAACCAAAACCTTTTTATATGCAATCAGATGTTTTATCTTTTTTGTTTACTAATGTTTGCTTTCATCTAAAATCTTTCGGGAGCAGAACCTGTACCTCTGCTCTTTGAACAAACTGTCAAATTAAAGTATTTTCAGTTGCTTTCAATTGATATATTTGACTATTTACATTCTTCCGAAATCTAAACATGGAAACTTTGGAAGCCTACGGGGCGTAACCCAAGGGAAATATAAAAAAAAAAAGATTTAACATTGCATTGTCATCCATTTGTGAGCTATGTTTCAAGTTTCAGGTATCTAGCTAATCGGGAAGTTAGTTTAAAATGGATTGTGAAATTTGTACCGAACAGACAAGAAAGCGAGCTAATAAAAATTTGTTAAAATACCTAATAGTTGACTGAAAATTGAACTAAAAAAAACTTAATAAGGAATTTTTAAAACATATTTTTTCAGAGGAAAATTATAAAAAAGCGCAGTGAAACTGTTTAAAATTAGATTCCCGTTACATTTATGTTGTATCAAATACTTTTCCATTGCTTTCCTTTTAAAATTTCATCGTTAAGGAACGTCAGCTGATTATGTCACAACGTAAAGGTTTGATGTTCTCACATAGAGTCTCGCGTGTAATACACTCCGCTGATACAACAAAGGTATAAATCACTGAAGCGTAACTTGAGGAAGCCTTTTCAGACTAATTAACTCTACCTCTGTCTGGTAAACATCTCTCGTATGAGGATTTGCACACGTTTGAAATTATAGACTTCTAAGAGGTGTTAAAATATTCTAATTAAGCTTATCAAGTATTAATAAATGTTATAAGCATATTGGTTGTATGGCTTAAAATACATCAAAGGCAGAGAAGTGAGGGTCAATCTCCAATCGCCTTTACCTTTGATAGATTAACCCGTTTAAAAAGCTTCAATATTGTGTATTGAAACGTATATTTATTATAACTGTGACAGCTAGAGTCTGGAACCCACTTTAGCCCACATCTATAAAGCCTCTTATCTAATAATAAGTTTCTCTATACAAAACTATGCTCCACGATGCCAGGTGGGTTTTAAATAATAACTTATTTATTATATATATTATATATTCCAGTATTAGGAAGGGTATTCTAGATAGATTCTTTACATTTTTTACCGACTTCCCCACTACAAACAAAATGAGGAGGCCCCTAATTCGTTTGTGGAAATATTTTTCGTTAAGTTAAAATAATTTAGCGCAATTGTTCTGCCTAATAAAAAAAAAAAAAAACAGATATGAGTTGGAGTATTCCATTTTATCTTCTCGTTAAATTCTTCACTCGAAATAGGCCTAATTTTCTATTAATTTTGTAGTATTATGTTCAATGGTAATAACCCGACTCATTTTCTAATTTGGGCCCCAGGCATACAATTTGCTCTCCCAAATATGCAATTCTTAAGGAACAAATTAAAGCTTAGATTCAGCCTTAGATAAACTTACCACATCTTGTACTGTTTGTAATTGTTTTGTTTATGACGCGTTGTCTTGAAAACCAGTTTTTACTGTGGACCCCTTTCAATAATTGAATTATTTATCAATTTATTTATTCATTTATTTTGTTCTACATAAACAAATGTTATAATTCTTTTGTTTTACGCTCTTATAAAACCGTCATGATGGCATGACAATTCCTAAGCCCCATGTTAAATTTCCAAAATAAGATATGCATATTATAACGAAAATATATTTTTTCCTAGCCACACCTTTGGTCTAGGACCTCGTTTTAAGAAATAATTTAATTATACCGCAAGTATACAGGTTTTTATTGTACCTGATTTCGAGATCGAAGTAAAAAATATACAAACTTTAGTAATATTAAATATAAGATTAATCCATGACTTGTCAGAGTTTTATATGTAATTGTTTCAGTGTAACATAATGGTCCTAGGATTTGCTACATCTGTAAAGATGTGAACCAATTGCATCGTAATTTTTTGATGCGCATTACGCAATAATATCATTTAATTAGTTTACAGATGATATCTCTTTGTTTGAATTTAGTGGCCCTAAATTGCAACAACAACAAAAAGAGTTTCATGTTACAAAGTGTTAACCTATGCCGAATAAATGTGTCAGTACTCAATGGTTTTTATTTAATATTTTAACTGGTTGGTGGCCTTTCTTTCCTTGCATTTGCCCGTCCTCATGAACAACAGAGTCTTGTGCGTAGAATGTAAACAAGGAGTGAGCTGTTTCAGTACAAGCTACAAAGTTGAACTGATAAAAAGTATTGATAAAAGTACCGGGATCCGAACCCACGACATCGCTGTCTTAGACCCAAAGTCCGTGATGCTACCACCTAACCAAAGTAGGCGATGGTTTAACTGTACAATTTTGAAAATTAGTTTAATCGGTGTAAGTTTATTTAAACCTATATTGCAGAATGAGATCAAAATAAGGTATTAATGCAAATGTGTATAATGCCTACATGTGTGTGTATTTTTATATACAATTATAAATACTAGTAGAAAATATAAAACCCCCAGTTCCATTCATTTCTTTATAATATAATGTGCATATTTATGTTTATATTTAATTCTTTAGTCGTAGTCGTAATGTTTCGTCTCCTGACTACCAATATTAACCAATGCATTAATGCTTATTAAAATAATTACGTATAAACGTATACACTATAGACGTATACAATCATGCCAATAAAAGAGCAACTAGATAATACCATTCGGTTCTTTGTCTTGTATTCAATAAGTATATTAGAGTTCCCTTACAATAGACTAAAGTGACTAAGCAAATACGATTACTGCTCTTAAACAAATTTATATTGATAAACACTTTAAACTCTGACCTCTCTGTTATGAGGGGAACTTGACGTCAAACTGTGATGCATTTTAATGATGGAAATTACCTTCGTTTACCCCAGAGTTTTACTTGTTATCGTTGTACAGTTTAAAACTTAACAATTGCGTATGGTAATTGTCAAAAATTGCTCTTTATTGGCTTAATATACGCTGCATTTTTAACTGTATATTTAAACACATTTATAATGCTTTATATTTTATGGAAATAGTCCAAATCCAAGCCGAAAATTAGAGGTTTTGGGCTAAGTTCAAGGAGTTTCTATATTTTAGACGAAGTTGGGAAGAAAATAGAGAAAGAGTTACCCAACAAACGAAACATCTAAAGTGCACTTTTAGGTTTGGATGTCATAACTGTAAGACAGCAATAGTACACAATACTTGATGAATTTTTATTTTTCGAAACCCATGCTAAAGTGTCAACATCAAAGGATACAAAAAATGTTTCCTAAAAAACTAAAATAGAATCTAGTTGCGAAAACTGACGTACTAAAACAACAGAAAAAATCCCGTTAGTATGAAAGACATATTTACATAACTTGGACGTTTTCCGTTATGAAATCCTGCAAATTGTACTTTAAAACGAGTGTGTCTAACGAAAACGGAAGCTTTTATTACAACTGAGAACCTCATGTAGAAACCAAAATGAACTCGTGGCTATTGTTTCAATCCAATACTACAGCAATATAATGGCAATGTCACGGCCTTTTAAATATCTGTGTTAAATTATGTCCTTGCAATACTATACGAACAACACTGGTTGTTTCTACAAGCTGAATATTTTACTTGTAAAGTAATCTTTGAAGGAAAAATAAAATCGTAAAAATTTTCAACGTGGCACGTTGTGCTCTGACATTATGATAGATGATAAGCGTATGATATCACATATATTTGTATAAACCTTGTCATTTATATTTGTTTATCCAAGGACTAATTAATAGTTACGTAACAGGTTTATGTCACGGATGGGTATTACAGCCGGATTTCATTCAAGGTAAGATACGTAATGTTTTAAACTCTTGACTTTCATTTCTTTATATGTGATAACGTTTTTGTTGAATTTTTTTCTGTACAGCAGTGTAAAAGGTTTAATGGTTGTATTTAATGTATTTCCTTACACTTATATTTTTCCATAACACTAATTGCTTAAAAAATATTCATGCAGGCCTATACAGTAGAACAGGCACTGAACTGATCTAAATATTCAATTTAAGGTAATTTTTAATATTAGGAAAGTTGAAATAAGCTTTTCCTGAACCTTATAAACACAGTTTCTTTATGCCAATAATATGTTATGGTTATACATTTATTCCATGTAACTTAGTAACAGGTAATATTTAAAACTATCAAAATTACGTTAATCCAATCATACGAATACCGAACAGTAATTTAAATTGGCATTCGGCTCTAAAAATATTAAATTGGCAATGCAATTACGAAAAGTGGCTTCTATGAATTGTATTAAACTAAATTTGTCTGAAATGTCTCCACATAAATCAACCTTAAACAGTTTAAACAATGTAGTTCAAACAACTGTGATGTATTTGAAAATGGAACGCTGAAGTGGCAAAGTAATAATTCGTGTTGACGAGACAAGATTGTGGAAAGTTTATGCAATATGGTTTAAGTTTCACGGTCTGTTTGTTCCAATACTTATAAACTTTTCAGTGAGGACTAGAGTGATACATATTATAAATACTAGGATAAATAAAGACCATTCAGCTTCTTCAACTTTTCATTGATAAGAAAACCCCAAAAATATTTTCGTGGGTTATAAATGATAAGAAGAAACTACTGTGTTCTCGCCACAAACATTTTCATTAAATAGATCTAATAGGAGTTTTAATTTTTTTCATAAAAAGTAAATTAGCAGTCTTGCAAAATTTAATTAAAACTATTTCCCGTACATTAATATTTTCAATGACATTTCTTTAGTAAATCTGAGACAAGTCTTTATGTGCTAATAAATAACGTAAATACGTAGTCACTAGGTAATAATCAAAAATTATGCTTGAACAATATTTATTTTTCTGCTCAGTTACAATGTTTCATCTCTTGGATAACCTACCAAATTATTTTAAAAACGTATATTTTACTTAACCACTTCCTTCGGACCTCATATTCAAATTGATGGTTACAAGTCAACTGAGAAAAAAAATTAGAGCATCCCGTTTTGGTTCACACATCTCTACATTAGTCAAATCTTTTGAGATAAGTTTTTTGTGTATCTTTGATCTATTTCCAAAATTTTTAAAGTTTAGTATTTTAGTATTTTGTTGTTTACTTTAGTATTTTTCTAATTCTTTAATTATATTATTCAGTCTGGAATATAATTCTAACCACATAGAGGAATTGTAATAGTTTACAACAATTCATCGTCATTAAAAAAAACCTTTCCAAAGTTGAACCAATTAATTTCAACCTTAACAAATAGTAATAATCTTTCAGGAATAAGAGTAATAATTCTTCATTCCAATGCATTTAATTTTATCTTACAATTACTATTTCAATTCTCATGGTTCTTGCAATTTATTAAAAATAACATTCAGGTACTTTAACTAGTTTTAAATACAGGAGGTCGGTTTAGTGTTCTAAAAAACTTCAAGTTATACGAAAAATCTGTAAAAATACCATCGGGATTGAAGCAAATGCTGTACAAATAAATGCAGTTTGGCAAGTTAGATTTTGTCATAATCGATGTGAAAGAGAAAGGTAAAAACTTAACATATCTTAAGGTTTAATGTAAATCAAAAATGTGGGAAGATAAACAATGGTCAAAGGAATTTTATGCATTTACCAATTTATACCACCTAATTTATTATCGCGACACAAAAGCTGAGATATAAAATTAAATAAATTACAGACAAACAAAATACTTATTCCCTTTTCTGGGAATTAACATATCAAAATTGGTATTATTAATAAATACTCTTTAAAAATATTTAAAAAGAATCATACAACCCACTGATAATTTTAAGAAGTACATTTTCTCCAAGGGTCAAAAATATATTGAGGAAGGAACAGATTATTTTCAGCAGTGAAGTATTGCTGCTGCGAGCCGTTAAATATTTCAACACATGTAGATTAGAGCTCGAGGGAAATAACTTCCGGTAGTGCTGCTGGGACTGGTACACCTGCTTCCGGTAAATTTGAATGTCATTGTTGGAAGAAAGGTTATACTGTATTAAATAGAGACCTTGGATTTTATGAAACAATCGATAGCTTCTTGATCAGCATTGTACGTGTTATTAAATTTACGGAAAGTAAAAAAGAAACGTCTTATAACACTTTAAACATATATTTACGCTTATACTGTTACTCACAATACGGTAAATATACAAAAAAGATGGTAAGTGGTGATCGATTTCGATTGGACACTCCAATCATCATCAGACCCAATAGGCTAATGTAGATTCGATTGGGTCTGATGATGATTGGAGTTTCCAACCGAAATTGATAACCACTTACCATATTTTTGTATATTTACCGTATTGTGAGTAACAGTATAAGCGTAAATATATGTGTTAAGTGTTATAAGACGTTTCTTTTATTTACTTTCCGTGAAACAATAGTAATCTATTTCAGTTTATGAAACATCTTCATATTTTATTTAGGTATAATTCCTCGAATAATATTCCAAATGTTTATCATGCAGACAATTATATTCCACCAATGTGCTATTTCCCCCCTAATAATTCTCTTCTTGTTTCCAATATGTTTGCTGTAAATAATATAAAAGGGGTGATATTAAATATAATGGTAGCAACAGAACACTTTCAACAAATGCATTAATAAAACTGAAAAAAATAAAAATAAAAATTAAAAAATCGGAAGCATAAGTATGCTAATATATTTCAAAAATATTTATTTTGAAAAAAAAAATGGAGCCCAAAACTTGGATTGTCCCGTGAATGAAGAATCTAGGCTTATTAATATTGTAAAGAGCTCTAGCCTTACTTATGATGCTGACTTCGGCATCATCCTGATCGGCTGGTTAAAGGATGACATTACTTTTCTATGTAAGGCTTAATTTGTGCATTTTGTAACGAATATCAAGCAAATTTAAAGATGTAACCTAAGAGCTACGTAAACTTTATTTAAATTTATTAGATTAATACATACAAATCTTTGAAGGTAAATGACTTTTGAATGTCATATAATTGAATGAAAACAACATACATATATATGTTGCCAGAAACTATATTGATTTACAACATAATTGTCTAGATTAAAACCACAAATCTTCCATCTCTAAAGTATCACAACTAGTTCTTATCCACATAGTTTTCCAAGTTCTCCTTAAAAAGGAAACTATCGACAAGTTTTCTAAACTTCAATAATAACTTTATCTTTTATTGACGGAGTTGTAATCGGACAATTACAAATATTTATTTCAGTTTTTAGAGCAGTATGTCACTAAAATGACCAAGTTTTGTAAGCTAGCTTTTTATATGAGTATCAAAAATACCTGGGGATACGAATATAAAAATACCTCTTTTATTTTGACGAATATTGTGCTAAAAGGAAAAAAGCGGAAGAATTAAAAGAAATATCCGAGCAATCAATCTTTAAAAACATTAGATGCAAATAATATTTGGTTTGAAATAAATCACAAAAAGGAACTGCTTTTGTACCTGCACTAAGAGTTGTACAATGTATGTACAAAATTCTAAACCAAAGCATGTATCTCATTTCAAGCAAACAACCACAGTTTCTCTACTTCTTATATACTTGCAGCATGCAAATATTCTCAAAACCAACACTTGAATTAAATTTTATTCAGCCGAAAAAGCAACATTATTCTTGTTGAAGCTTATTCGTTGAAAAAAAATTGGGGAATTGGTATAAATGTTTTACAAGTGTTTTACAACTGAATTAAGCAAAAACCTTTCCGTTTCTTTGGTGGGTATTCATTTGCCAAAATATAGTGTACAGATGTTACTCGTTTAGAGGAGAACGGGATATTTTTATGATCCTTTTATGAATACTTCAGAGCTAACGCTTCAAGCTCAAGGTCTATCAAGAGTACACAATTTCATTTTATTTATTATATTTATCTCCGTTAAGTTAACACCTCATCATAATCGATGGTTAATGAAATAAGAGCTACACATTTTGGAGAGGCATGATCGTGCGTATCAGGACACTAGGGAAGTAGACCGAACAGCATTACGGTAAGCCACAAAAAGCCCCATCCATCAACAAACGACCGTCAACTCCAGCTTAAATGTAAAAAGTGATACCTGTTTCTAAGCCAGCAATAATTTTAGGTTTATTTAAGCCCTTTAGGTTAAAAGGTCTCAGTTAAAAAAAGGTAATGGGCATTAAAAATCTTAAATCATACTCGAAAGCAGTTCTTTTCCAATTTTAGATTTGATTGAAATTCATTCGTGTAAATTTTAATTTGATTTATGAGAAATATAAAATGTATCATATTTAAGGTTATTCAGGCTTTAATTATGATAATTTTGGCATCATTTATTAAAATTATATAGCACTTGAGGGGGAAAACCTACAAGAAATATCGTTATGGGGTTTTAGGAGGGACGTTGCCAAAATATATAAAATAAAGTTTTTTTTTTATTAATAAAACTTGTTATTAAAATACAATTATTCTTAATTGAGATGAAACATAATTGCACGCATGGTCACTAAATCTTTATCTTTATATGTTTATTTTCAAACTATATATTCAAATTTACCTGGTAAACCTCGTTTAAAAACATGTCATAATTCTTTTTACAGCTTGTTTCTATGATGTAAAATAGAGAACCTTTGATTCAGAATAAATAAGTTTTATTACGCTCATTTAGGTCAATAACTAATAAAATGCACAGTAATTAAAATAGTTACTTGGTTATAAAAATGATAAATGTTAAAATTAGTACTGGTGAAATTAATAAACCTAATAATCCTATTTTTAATATTTGTTAAAAATATACATAACTGAAACCAAGATATGAGAAGGGATAAGTGTTATAAATGTTTTAAACCCAGTATTTATATATCTTTACTTATATTTCCCATAGAAACTCACATTTATAAGGGGATTTCTCTCTAAAATAAAGGTTAACTAAATTTATTTAAGTTTTTTGACGTTTTTCCAAATATACTGCTTTATTTATTTATTTACTGTACACGCCAACGGCTAAGCCAATAAAATGACAATAGTAGAACAAAACAATTTAAAAAAGAAAAAATGTAACACAAATTAGTTTAACAATAGACATAGCAATATTCATATAAATATAACAATACATCCATAGCAATTCTTAGTTGTTAAACCCTCACGCCAGGAATTTTATGATGTAATCCACGGTACAGCTGATGGAGGTGTTGACATTGTTCTTTACACAAAGAGGGGAATTTACTTTGTTTAATGAAAGATAATGAAATTGTCCTCCTCCCGGAACATTGTCCTTTTCGAATTTAAGCATCAAACGTGAGCAACTAAACCTGAAAGCGCAACTTATATTAGTCTAAAATATCAATTATGTTATCGTCTTATAACCTGAATCTAAATACCACTACTTACTGAATATGATCTTTTATTTCTCTCAGTAAAAACACGAATTGCTATGATTATATTGGATTTTTCTTTATAATTACAAAAACTTACTTTTTTCTAGTATCTGTATATAACTGTATTTTGAAGTTTAAATAAAAAAAGGCGTTTGATCTTTGTCATAAGCGTTAATGCATTGATACATTTTATTGATTAGTTATAATAAACAGAGTTATAATTAAGTTTTAATAAAGTAGATTAGTCAAAAAGAAAAAAGTCGACATCGTGATGAGTAAGAGAAAGAGGAAATGAGAAATTTCACAAAGAGGAAGTGAGATGGAAACAGAGATCATCAGGGTAGTTGGGGGAGGAATATTCCAGACTAGTGGTGTTCTTATACTTTACCAAAAGATCTATGTTGTGAGGACCTGCAAAATAGGCCTGGTGCGTTTATGAAATCACAGATTACGCAAATTTAAAACAATTCACAAATAAATCAGTTGTACCCCTTTTGCGAAGTATCAACCTTAGCTTCGCTCTTGGCTCTTTTTTGTTACCCAAAAAAAAATTTTTTGGCTGCATTGCCTTACTTAATTTTTACCTTTAAATAAACGCTGGGTGAAATTGTGAATCTTAATGTAGGAAGTCTTATTTCAATTCAGTTTAATTTGATATATACTCTATATTAAAACTGTATAGTGAAATTGTTGCAGTTTGGCCTTGAAAACAGCCTAGTAAGTTTTAAATCATATTTGTATGTTATATAAACATTAGATTTAAGTCATTTTTTGTAAGTTATATACTCATCGGATTAAAGAAAAATGGTTATCTACAACTGAAAATATATCATAAAAACTACATCATTTAAAAGTATCAAGACTTGACTCAGTGTATGTACTTTTAAACTGTTAGTTCGGTATTATTGACGTGTTCTTTTTGTGTAACTTCCATCTGTTTTCTTTTTATATAATCTTAATAAACATATAAGATGAACCAATAACTTAGAGTCCACTTGCTATATTGGAAGCAGCAGGTGGGGCCTTGGTGTGTTTTATGATCAGATACTAGACCCTCAGATGATGTAGATGTTTGAAATTATTTTAAAGTAAAAATAAACTTTGGAAGTATTGCAAGGTGAAAATTAGCTATAAATATTCTATCAAATAAAGAAAAACTAACATTTATTTCATTTAAACATTTCCTTATCCCACGGAAATCCATCCTGTCAGTTAAATCAACCGTTTCTTAAAAAGTGTAGTAGAAACAATGAAATGTCTAAATAATGTTTTAATTATTATTTTTTGTATTAGCAAATATATTTAGTACAAAACATTATTTCACTCTCCTTCTACAGTAATTGAAATTTCCAATATATTGTATAGTTTTAAGGATTTTTTCTTTTGCCTAAAACTGAGATAGGGGGTTGAATTCCAAATATCGTTTGGCAAGTTTAACGATTTACTGTTGTAAGGTAAAGACAAGCTCAAGAAAGCTTATCAAAGTCTTGCTGACGATACCAACTTAAAATCGATAAAGAGGAAAAACGAGTTTTCTTAGACACACATTACATCATTATACAAGTTTGCTTGGAATTTATACTTGATTTTTCTATACTAAAATAGATGTATGATTGATCATGCCACAAAATACTAAATCCTATTTCAGTGAAATACTCTACCTTGTTAAAAAGTCAATTTATTTTCAATTATAACAAAAAATCTCTCAGAAAATTGTGCTTCAATTTTCAAGGATACATTTCCGTTTACCCTAAATGGTGATTGTTTGTGGTTACAATGTTATAATGAATCAAATATTATCAATGCGAAGAGGAAAGTGGTAAACAAATGGTTAAGATTAAATGGGTTGGAATTCAATGGTATTACAAAAGAGGAGATGTTAAACAAAAGATCCAGTAATTACTCTACTAACTGTTTGCCTTGTCTTCTTCATAGCAACGGAGTTAATCGACAAATTGGTACAAATATATTTAAGCCTTCTGGAATTCAACAGCTATTTGGATGGTTTTATTGACAGAGATATAACTAAAACTTGTAATTTAACATTATTATCAGCTTCTTAATTTGTATAGTAAATATAATAACGAGCTGTAAAGTTTCTTTGGGCAATTAACTCAGTTTTGTATAACTATAGCGGTGTAACATACCTGCGTTGTAAAAATGACAATAACTTAATTCACGTTTTTATAAGAGTGGGGTTTGTAGAGAATTTGGAAGAGAAAGGAAACCTTACAAAGTGTAAGAACATCGCTTAGTTTATAAAGTTCACAATTGTGAATGTTAACTATTTTAATTTTTGTATTAGACTTTTCTTTGCTAATTGTTTTTTATTCACATTGATTAAATAGCCAAATAATCTAATAAAACACAATGAAACTAAAACCACACTACCAAAACACACTCGCAGACACCACCGGAGAAACCAAACAAAACACTTCGGGTTTTTTTAGAATCCATTTTTTTAAAAGGTGGGTTTAGTTGGTTAAGGTGATAAGTGATATATAGATTAATAGTTTGTCACTTGAAAACGGCAAAAGCTTTATCACCTCCCAAAACGTACAAACATAACTCTTAGTGTATTATCATATTGCCCAACTATATAAAATTACATATTGTAAATTAACAGTTTATTATAAAATGTATTATTATAGGATCTCCATAAACAAACTCATTTCGCACCTAAATAAAATAAAAAAACTTTTAAAATACAATGATTAATGAAATTTGTATTTTTTTATTTTAATTAATTGAGATATGGTTCCTTGAACCCAATTAATTCATTGTAATCTTTATCTGCTTAAAATAAGTATTTACGTTAGCTTGGTAAATACAAATCTCTCATGATACTTTTGAGGAAAAACAAATACAATTTTGAAACACATTCTATTCGTAATTAATGTGTACAATATACGAATAATTCAAGCTTTTATTTAGCCTAATACCCTGAGGATATTTAATATTACATGAGCTATTGACATTTTATTTATAAACAGGTTTGGTCTTCAGTGCCAATGCTTTAGTGTAGTTACCAAATTCATCGTAACTTTGAAATCCATACATAATTCAGTGAGTGAATATTATACACATATCCCGTAGCGTACTCCGGGGAAGTTTTAGATTAGCTCAGTGCATTTATCTTTCATAATAAAGCGCAGTGGATGTAGAATATTAATTTGATTATCATAAAAAAATGTATTTATAAATATACATATAGATGGTATGCTATTTTAAAATTTAAATGACACACCAAAATAATAAAAATTCTAACGTGACAGAATTTAATTAGAAAGAAACACTGTAGTCTGCACTTTATATTGTATTTAGTACATTTTTATTTTAAAATCAAGAGGTTTTTATGACTACAGAATATTATTTCTCTTGAAACCTATCTTGTAAAAGGAGGATACACTATTTTTCAACAGAAATATAAAATATTTTAGTACCATAAGAAGAAAAATCAATATTAGCGAATTTCCCTATAGGGAAGTAGCTATTACCGTAGGTCTCATGGTAAGACCTAGGCCCGGGACCGATTTACTTTTTCATTTTGATGTCCCCAGAGGTCAAAAACACCATTCGTTCAAATTTTTATATATCTATATATAGATAGATATATATATATATATATATATATATGTGTCCATCCGCACGATAACTTGAGTAATTTTTGTCCGATTTTGATAAAATTTGGTTTGAAGGTGTAAGGCGGGATAAACTTGAACGAGTTCGCGAACCAGCATGATCGGACTATGGGAACGGGGGTTTACGGGGGGTTTTATGGGGTAAAAATAGGTTTTTCCCATTTTTGACCCAAAAAACATAAAATTTTGCAAAATCTTATCAAGCCATTTTGTAGAGCTTAAAATAACAAATAATTTAGTATATTGAAGTGTTACTATGCGCCTAATGGTTACGGAGAAAATTCCAAAAAAATGAAAATTTTAAATTCCCATGTTATTCTTATGGAGAATAAGTAAACTGTTGTAGTTTGCTTGTTTATGAACATATTTTGATCAAATTTGGAAAATGTTTTTTTTTACTAACTATTAACATTTTACAAAAAAAAGCAGTTTTATCCTCCCTGATGCAGCAAACCTAAGTACCTGTTAAACTAATTCTATTTAAATAGGAAATAAATGTTAAATTTTTAAGTAGACATTTTAGTGTAAATCCAATCAGACATATGGAAATTCGCTTAGTCTGCAGGTTTGCTGCGGCGGGGGTATTTTTGTCTAAAAAAGGTTTCTGTGCAACCTGTTGCAATAAAATCTCCTTTTTATACATAACATTTATCAATTTGTGTACAGTGCGGGAACGGCCTTGTCTAGTGATTAGAGCGTGGGACTTCAGTCCCTGAGGTCCCGGGTTCAAATCCTGCCAAATCACCAATGGATTTTATTCAAGTGATAATGCCTCAAACCCCTAGGTCTAGCCTGAAGTAATGTGAAAAACAATACCGGGCTCGTGCCTAGCATCTTAGGACAAAAAATTATTAATTACGTAATAAAAAAAAAAATTTGTGTTCAGTAGTAAGTTACGTGAAAATAGGATAAATCGTACAACCATCGTATCATGCAAACAACACACTTACCATAATTGACAGGTTCAGTACAAAGCATAATGAATATGTTAAGTGAATAGTCACATCTAGTAATTAACGCAGTCAAAGAAGTGGCATTCAATTTTACCGGGTCATATTAAGCCGCCTTTTGAGACTTCATTGTTCGCTTTGTCTTCATACTAATTAAAAACGTTTAAAACTGCAGGATAAGGTTTTGTCCTAAAATAATGTGGGAAAGCTTATATTAC
Organism: Macrosteles quadrilineatus; assembly: GCF_028750875.1. Taxonomy (NCBI): domain Eukaryota; kingdom Metazoa; phylum Arthropoda; class Insecta; order Hemiptera; family Cicadellidae; genus Macrosteles; species Macrosteles quadrilineatus. Next base: position 106,912,579 of record NW_026542601.1, read on the forward strand.
TCACAACAATTACTGGAACCTAGGATAATTGATATATTTATTGTTGCTATGTAATTATAATACAATCTTCAATTTTCTATAACAAAATATTTCCGCATGAAAATATTTTGATGCACGTCAATTATGTGTATCCCATTAGTAGGTTGTGAAGTTTTTAAGTGGTTGACGTATAAAAGATATTTAAAAAATATAATATAAACTTCCGATAACAGTTTTAGAATACCTTAAAGCTGCTTACAACAACTCTTCTCCTAAACCTTTGTGGTCAAAGTACGTCTGAGAGTATGATGAAATAGGGATTATTCTTTTCACGTTTATAAAGTGTTTTTGTAACAATAATACATGGGACAGAAGAGAACGAGAAACACATTTATTATTGAACTAACATATAGGTTATGTTTTATATAATTATATATGAACTAGAAATCAAATTACAAGTGAATATTAATTTTTTTCAAATCAACTATTTGAATTCGGCTACAAAACTAATAAGGCCACAAATAATATTACGATATTTAAAAACTACACAACTGTCAGTTTGAATTAATGTGAACCAATTATGCTAATAAACACATTTAAAAGTGCTCTTTAAATAATAAGTTGTTAATTTATGAATCGCCCAAAGTGCAAATAGAAATTTCCCGACTGGTTTAAGTGTAATAATTCAATTTAATCCTGAAATGTTAATTACTTCAGCAAAATAATGGTATGATTTAAATGTACATGAAATAATTTAATATTTTAAAAAGAGGATTTAGGTTATACATTTTAAATATATTGCGGTCTTCTAAAACGCTAGCAAATACTCGCTAAGGAAAGTCAATATTTGATAACACGGAATTACATTAATATCCACTTTCCCTTCTCAGTACCCTTTGCATAAGCGATTCACTGCATCCACCCAAACATTGTGATTATCAACAATCCAAGCCAATTGCAAACATGCTTATGTAATGTTGCTTTAAACTACAAATAAGTGTTTAATTTAACATATTAAGTGATATTTAAAAGAGTTTACTGTAAAATATAACTGTTAACCCTTATTCTTAATTTGCCTGAGGCAGTTGTAAGTGCCAACATCAGCCACATCTCAGGCGTTTATGGAAACGAGGGTTTTTGTTTGTTTTAAAATACAAAATAATATTTATTTAAATTATATTTGAAGGGGTTTAGTGTAAAATATTACTATTTACCCAAAATCATAATTTGCGCAAAGCATTTAGAAAATACCAAATCTTGAAAATTAATGAAAACAAGGTTTTTTTCATTGCCTATACAATAATTTTTTAATTTGTTATCCAAAATGATATTTGTTTTTATTTATGTTTTTCCAAGGACGCTAGGCACGAGAGACCGCGATTGTTTTCAAACTACTTTAGGCTAGACCTATTGGTTGTGGCATTAACACTTAGATAAAATCTATTGGTGATTTGGCGGGATTTCAACCCGAGACCTTAGGGCCCGAAGTCCCGTGCTCTAACCTCTAGCTCGCTCCCGCGAAGAATACAAATCACACAACATAGCAGAAATAAGAACATTCGCCTATGATCTAATAGCACAAAAATATAGCAAGTCAGTTAGAATTAGAAATTTAAACAACAAATTTTTTATTTTAAATAAATTGATGATTTTTAATTATAGTTCAGCTGCCTGGAAAGCGACCTCCTCTAGCATTGGTTAGCATTAGCGCGCAGGTCGCTTTCTAAGCGGCCGAACTATAGTACTGTATTTCCTATGCGGCTATCTTAAGAAAGTGTAATATACAGTAAGAATTAAAATCACCGAAAATAAAAATAAAATGATTTTGCACGAATTTTTAATCACTTAAAGTAATTTAAAGAATTGTATTTTTATAATATATTGAGTCTAATTCAGAGTTACAAAGCAACCTTATTGTCTACAACTACTTTTATATAGGCGTTAAAAATTAATTATTCAACATATTTTATGCCATTTTACATTATACCTTCCATCCAATTAACGTATATATTTTTATTCAATCAAATTATACGATTTGACTAGGCAGTTAATGTATACATAAAATATGAAACGACATTGAAGAAACAAGATGTCATGCACATTAACACATTAGTATAGTATTTACACCTCATAGATGTTTTAAAAGATTTTAAAATTTTAAGTTAAACATTTTTAAATTTAAGTTAAAAACTTTAAACTATCAAAACATTTTACATTTTTAATTTAGTTTTTTAAACCTTTGAACTTTCAACATAAAATTGTATCAAGTTTTCTTTATATATTTTGTGTACGATAATTGTAGACTTGTTTTTACATGGTTAAAATATCTAAAGGAAAAATATGGTTGGTTACTGGTTCAGACCCAGTATGATTGCACTAGCGTGTCATTTTCCTGGTCAGGAACCGATGAGAACATCTTCTGCGAAGGAGTGGTGGATTTTGGGAGAGCCTGCTTAAATTTCTAACAAAAGATGTACAGTTAAGAAGTAATTGCATTCTAAGCAAAATCTTTGACAAAAAGTTAATGTCACCGGTGGGATTCGATTTGGATAACTCACTGACATCAGTCGAGGACGCTAACCACTACGCCAAGAACACACGTATCGTTGGCGGTAATGGTGTTTCCTCAAGAGGAGAGTGACGTCACGCCCCCCACTCCTTCGCTAAAGAGGTTCGCATCAGTTCCTGACCAGGAAAACGAGACGCTATAGTACGATTGCGGGTCAAACCAGCAAACTTAATTTCTAAAACGAGTATTTTTATGCACTTATGTAAAAGCAAGACGAAACTAAGACACGTAATGTTGCGAAATTGGTTTAGCATGTTATTCAAAAGTTGCAATAGTCTACTCATTTACAAAATACATACATCCTCACAATATTATGTTTTTTGTTCTACTTAATATTTGTAAAATCGAAGGCTTTTTTAAGCATGTGCAACTGATTTGTGGCAGTAAATTAAGCGAAAAATATACCCTGGAGCAACATTAGAAAGATATGCTACAATATCAGCTGACATCATACATTACATAACAACGCGTATAGTGAGATATTAATGGGGTGATAAATCTAACTGTTGTGTGGTAACTACTCTGCACAATGAAAACAATAGGAGGGATAGGACTATCTCCATGGCAGCTATCACTAAAACTCACCGTAAAAGAGCCAATTTACTTTAAAAGGATAGAGCTATTTAGTCAGTGGCATCGTTTTTATTAATATGATAATCTCTAGTACAGTATTAAATATAATATCTTTCTATGAGAACAAAGGAATGATAGATGAGTGATTAAAGTCATATGTGCTAAGTAACACAATAATAACGATTATGTAACAAAAAGGGTAGTAAAATGACAGAAACGAAAAGATAAACAGAATCAAACACTGAAAATAAAAAAGCTGATTTTTCCAATATTATAGAATGACAGAAAGGGTAGCATAATGGAAAAAGATCAAAAACAGATAAGCAAAAATAAAAAAATAATAAACAAGTTATATGATTACAAAGTAATAATTATATCATCTATTGTGTTAAAAGGAGCTTCTTTTGGGCATTCTAATCGTCAGATCGTCATTAACTTAATTAAAACGTTACATTGGATTTCTCACTGAAATAAACTTAACAATGGCTCATTTTTCGTTGCAGAGTCGTAGATTCAGGTTAAATGGCTTATTATGTTGCAGTTAAATAAATGTAATTATTTAACAGTGTGTATTTAAAAATAACTGTTTCGGTGTTTCATACACTTAGGTCCATTGCTATTTTTCGCACTCTAAATAATCACTATAGTTGATCATTGTGGTGCATCTCCTGTTATTTAAATTGTGTAATAGGTAGTGATTATCATAGACAAATAAGCTTTTGTACTACGCTGAATATCACCTCATAGGTTTTAAATGTTTTTATTTGTTTAAGTTTTATCTGTAAAAATACGAGTGTCACTAGTAAAAAGGTCATGTTTTTTATCCATCGTAGGAAGGACTCAAATAAAAAAATACACGTAAATTTATTATTTTTTGTGTACAAAGGTTTATAATAGTTTAGTGTGTATGTTTGTGAGGGTGAATTTATTACTTCATATCAAATCCAAATTTGCTAGAACGCAGTGTAGTTTGTCACAAGTCAGGTTCAAATAGAAAATATTGTTGTTGTCTGCTTATCAGATAGAGGCAGCTGCAGCGAAGGGTTATACAGCCAGACAGTTAAGTAGTTAGTTTTGTAGAAAGAAGGAAAAATGTGTTGTGACTGACTATATTTACCCAGTATAGACAACACTTATAGACAAAAGATACAGTGTTTATATTTGTAACACAAAGCTATTCTATCAATATAAAAAATGTGCTAGTGTTTCAGGTTTCAAAACTGTTACTTTGTATAATTTTCTTTTTCATTAAATTCAACACAAACCTTTAATGCAATTGAACAATATTTTGAAGTAAATAATATCCGTTGTATTATTTTGGATAGCATATACTATGAAACACTTCCATAAACCCAAAAAATATTTAAACTATTGCTTATTACTCTTTCAGATATCATCAGATGACTAAAAAAGAAAAAGAAACTACAACATTTTGAATATTTGACTAAAATCTATTACGGCAGTTCAATAACTGTAGCATTATTAGTAATAGGTGTAATGGTTGATTTTAGAGAAGAAATAAAGCTTGAATTGATTACACTGAGGAAAGAATGTTATAAATAAGTTATAAATTAATATGTAAAGATCAAAATACAAACATACATATTAATTACATACGTTGTAAATAAATTATATATAAATTATATACATTAAGGTTAAATTAGCCAAGTACTGCATTTTAACGTTAGAATTTAATACAAAGGAATCATAACCAAACAAAACAAGTCATAAAATGGTAGCCTGAATTTATATGGTGAACAAAATATACTACTGAAAAATGTCTAGCATTTCGTTATCCAAAAATTTTATGGATCATAGATTATTAGTTTATGTTTTTTCTCTAACAGATGTATCCGGAGTCCATCATACATATTGGGAGTAGCAGGTGGGAGATTCCTGGCTTTTTACGATCAGGCTACCAGGCGTTGGGTCGATTGAGGTGTTTCAGGAGGAATAAGAAATTGAAACTTCGTGGTAAACATGAAAATAAATATGATATTTTGTATGATATATTATATTCTTCCCACATAAGCCTATAGTTTAATTTGCCAAAACCGTAGTATGATGGATATGTTGCTCGCCTAGTTAACAGAACAGATTGGTATTAAGAAATTTAAAGATATTGATGGTTCAAAACAAGATTACGCTGTATTTTACTTCACATGTGATCGTGTGTGTGTTTGTGCTGTATGTTGTGAACTATTATTAGTTTTAACCCAACGACGTCCATTGGACTGAAGACTCAAAACTGGCTCGCCTGATGATGGTACAACTTCGTGCCGAAACCTAGGTCGCAACAACCGACTTATTTGAACTGGTGACTGAAGGTATTTAAACCATTATATTAGTTACTATAACCAGTTCAGGGGCAATCCCACATATATGGTGTGGGGGCAATCCCACATCATATGATTTCGAAATTCATTCATTAGTTATATATTTATATAACCCAATTTTATTAGGTAGGAAAATAGTAATTGTACAATATGTACGTCCACATTTCTAGCAAACTCATTGATGAGGGGTTTCAGAAAGATCAATTAACCCTAACCTCAATATTATCGCCTAGTTTTCAAGATGGTTGTGAGTAAATAAAATAAAATTTATCTACATTTCTTAGTTTAACATTTGGTTTGTGGGGAAGGGAGGAACTTAGTTTTTATTCAGATTTACGCTTCCATTTTATACAAAAGTCTCTTATTTTTGTAGAGTTGAATTCGTATAAACTAGATTATAAATTTATTTAAATTAAAAAGCTAGCTATTAAATGTTGTCGACAAAGCAGCAATTAATGTAATAGCAACAAATTATGTAATATTTAAAATTCCCCTATATGAGTTATAATTTTAACAAGATTCTGCTAAAAATACTCTCCCCGATGGCAGGTACATTAACATATATAATAATTGAAGACCAAATAACAATATTCATTAAGGCACAGACTGCCGATAATGTAAGTAACGTAGGTTTTTATGAAGAGCTTCAATCCCTTTTGTAAGGGTGGATACATGTAAGCTGATTTCTAGACTCAAGCGAATACAACTAAATTCTTCTTACGTTGTTTGGTTTGTGTTTTAGTAAGAAAATGTAAGTTTCCAAATAAAATGTATTAGGTATTACCAGAGTAGAATGAAAATAGGTACTTTATTATACAGGGTTTTCCTAAAAGAAAAGTACAGTTTAGAATTTTTTAACAAAAATAACGAGATGAGGTAGAAAAATGAGGTTGTATCACTGAATTCTTTAGTTCAAATAGTTTTGTTATATTTTCATGGAAAATAGCTGTTTATTGTATTTGACATTTTAGGTTCCTAAAACTATTTAATTTTGAACTAAAACATTTGTTATGCCAGGAGAAATGAAAGGGTGTGGTGTATGTGAATTAAAGTTACTGTTTTATTGTAGGGACTTTTAGATGAATATTTCAATTAACTGTCCCTCCAAAAAATTACACAAAATGTTGCAGCAAGGTTCGTAGTACACAGGTCAGTAAAAAATCGTAAGCCTTATAGAAGACCATCTTTATCAAAGGTAACAATGGAAAATGTAAGACTTCTTGCATTAGAAAACTACTCGATGAAAATTCGTGATGTTCTCATTCAAAGGAAAGGATTTATAAAGCTGTATAATCGGTAACAAGTGCCATGCTGCACAGCGTACAGGCCATAATGAAACATCGATTAGATGTCTGCAGACCACTCAATGTTGTAGGCTATGCAATTTAGAAAATTAAATATACAACTAAAAATTTGTTTTATGAGGATTTTTATGAAATAAATATTTGTAAGATATCTTTCACGGTTCCCATTCATTTACATATAAATCCGCAAAATTAATTTAGGATAACTCTGTATATAGCATACGATTAAGAGTTTGTTGTAAAGTATGATTTGTCATAAAATATGGTAGTACAAATGAATAAATAAGAAAAAACTGTAAATGTAACACAACAAATTTGTTATGTCTGTAACATACTTAACAGTGTAAAAAGAAGTTTAATACATCCATACCTTATCGCAAACAATTGTTTTTTTTTACTACAACAGTAAAAAGTAGATATTTTATGTTTCCATGGCAGTTGGAAATCAGCTTAGCTTTACTGAGATGTTCACAAAGGCTAGGTTTTGCAGATTTACATGAAAAATATCCAGGATTTGCCTTTTCAGCGTTTTCCGGAGAAACGTTTTTCAACCTGTAACATAAAGAACATGTTTTAAACCTATTTTATAACTGGATTTGTTGTATCAGTAAAAGGATTCGGAGATAACTTAACTCGCCTAGTTAAGCATTGCTATGTAACAAGAGTAACGTAAAAAATGATTAACATGTATAGTATTATTAAGGTTTCATAGTTAGAAATAAGTCTTAAGCAATCTTTTTATTATGAAATAAAACGTCAATTGTATAATGCCAATACTAATTCTAATTCTAATTTGTTATCTTTATTAATTAACTGTAAGCGAATGATGCCATGTTTATTTAAAGAATATGATATGGGTTATTTCATTTTTATGTAATGGCATTTACAAGGCTTATAACAGGCTTACGTTGAATACTTACATGATTCCTTGATATTCTATAGCTCCAAGGTCACCAGATTTTAGCGTGTCTGAATATTTCTTTGGGGTGTTCTCAAATTTTGCGTGCATAAACTGATGAATCCTAAGGATGCAATTAACCAGAAAGTAGAGACAGTTAATGTTGGTGGTAAAAGTAGACCAAAAAAACGAAAAAAAAAACGTGTAATGAAGTAATTCAGGAAAATTATTTAAACCTGCTGGAATGCATGTTGACTCCACCTGACTAACCTATTTATCCATAAGTAAAGGGCATCTAAGTATGTTTGTTAAATAGTGCATTTTCTTGAGAGCTTACAAACAATTTAATGTAATGCAAGTTGTATATTACTCAAACACAAATAAATAATGTTTATTTTAAAAACGAGCAATTTTCTTCAGTCACCCTTTACATGAAAACCCGTTCCTAAACGACGTTTTCGCAGTTGCTTTCATTAGAGCTCGCTGTTATCTCTGTTGAAATTAAAGAGGGGAGGTTAAACATTGCCATTACATCTCTGTTAGCCATATCAGTGACCTTTCTATTCTACATACCTTTGGCGACAAGGCAAATTGATACTTATATCCAACAATATGATATAATCGATGAATGGTCGAAAAATAAGGGACTTAGACCCAAACAATGAACAACAATTCTATTTATCAATTAGAATATTAATGTTTGATTATTTATTTAATTGTTAAACAATTTGGAAAGTATTTATTTGAAAAACAATTAATAAGTTTTAAAAGAGACTTTAGACTATACAATTCTGGGCCGAGTTTTTAGTCATAGAGTGTAATTGAAATAGTTGATCAATCTTACTGTTCACACTTCACTTTAATGTTTATCGTAAATATTAATGAGGTCCCACAGAAGATAAAGCACATAGATCTAATGCATTATCCTCTATTTGGTATTCATAAACAATAATAAAACATTATCTACTAACAACAGTATGGATTTATAAGCTCTATTTTAAATTATAATCCATTCTAAAGCTATAGAGATTTTATAATAAAAAGAATAAAATATTACACTTAGTGTATTTTTTATTCAATTTAACCATACACAGCATTTCAATGATTTCTTAAAGCTTAAAGCTTATGAAAGCATATGTTATATTTATAAAATACATTAATATTATATAAAACAGCATTATTAAAATTTTATGAATAATGTAAATATAAATAATTATATAAATAGCAGTACTATATAAATAATGTTAATTTTTATCTTGTAGTGGTGGATAATTGAAGTGAATTGATAATCATGTCTAACAGTCACTATTTTGTAAATACGAAATTAAATGCTGGTGAATACAGTTAGTTTTTCTGTTAACTATTACCAGATGTTTAGTCAGTTTGCCTTGACACTATAATATTATGATGAAAGAAAACATTTCGAACAGTATTTTTCAAAAATTCCAGACGACTTCCAACGACATGATTAACACACTTCCCTAACACACTTCCCTTATGGTCTAAGATTCAAACTAGGAAAAGTTAAAAACCTTAAGCACGTGAACTTCTGAAAATTTTTTTAAGAACGTCGTTAAATCCTATTACAATACTACATATAGTTTTTTTGTCACCCCTTCACATCCCTAGTTTCTAGCCCAGAACAGTTTTACAAAATCACTTCAGACTAGTCTCAGAGGGCCGCGGAATTTTCACATGGATAAAATCCGTTGGTGGTTGGCGAAATTTGAACCCGGGACCTCTGTCTCTGAAGCCATGAGCTCTACCACTAGACCAGCTCACTCCGCAGTAGTAATGTACGTATCACATTGCGTAAATTATACCCTTATTAAGCACTTTGGTTTTACACAGAAAATAAGGTTTTTTGTTTTATACTGGAAATAATTAATAATTTAACAGAAATCTAGTCGAAGATTTAATAAATACGTCTACTTTAAATAGTTGGACTATTTTAATTATTCCTAGACCTATCATTTTTTCGATATGTTTAAATCACTGCGGAGGCAGTTGGTATTTTATAAAATACCGAATATATTTACCATGTTGAGGCAGCATAAGGTATGCTTTCATGAAATTTTACGATCAAGGCTTTAAGTGATTGGTGCGTGGGCCCTACATAACATATTGAATATTTCCTTTGAAAGAATAATTGAGAACACATGCTGGGTGCATTTAAAATTCGTGTTAGTGAAACTCAAAAATATCCCAAGAACCATTCAGCCTTTTCCTCTGTCAGTTGTAACAAACGTAACCTCTGGTTGGAAAAAAAATATTTTCCCAGCAGGAATAAACGTTGAAGTATTTATTAAAGAGATTCATCACAAATGCTTTTTAAGAATCGAGTTTACAAATAGTGAAAGGCAATACAATTTACACCACTATTATCAGTCGAATATTCATGTATACAAATATTAAAAGTCCATTAATCATTATTAATGTCCATTTCATTTAAAAAATGTTATATAATTCTTATGAATGCACAGAGCGTTTCATTTTATACTTTATTTTATGAGAACGATATGATTAATGATTCATTCAGGTGATATATTTACACATTTATAACCGTGATAACATCAAGTTAGTAGTTTTAACGCTCTAAATAGCACACAAATGCAGAAAACTAATCATGCATTGTTTATTATCATTTATACAAGTTCATACGTTTATTTATAAGATTGGACCTTTTTCCACTTAAAGAGAAATCCTACCCAGTTAATTTAAGATTTTAACAGCTGCTCACAACTTCTTATTAAAAGAAATATTTTATACAATTAAAAATAAACAAACAAAAGTACGTTATTAAAAAAAATATAAGACTGTGTTGTTTAGGAGCCATGTTGATGACGGCTCTCGTATTCAAGTCTTCCCTCTTTTTAATTTCTCAAGATAAGACGCAGAATTGTGATTTGTCCTTCTCCCTTAGTTTGCTGTCTCAGAAATATGAGGTTTTAGCAAAGTAAATTTCTACTAATGTAAACTAATATATCAAAACTACAAATTGAATAAATGTCGCTTTAGTGTAACTGTGCTGAATCTTATTTATAGGCTTATCAAGTTTAATTTGATATTACTTACCAAGATAGTAATGCATTTTAACTATCATTATTGTATATCATTACAATCATACTAAAGATTCTCTCAATGCTTTTGTCTTAAGAGTCTTTGGAGACTATTGACCATCTTGGATTATTTCAAACAGTGGTTGTAGGGTTATTTATCACCCAAAAATATTTTTTTCAAATACCAAAGGGATTGTAATTTAAAGTTCTAGTGCACTGTGAGATTATAAATTTTCTTCCAACTTTTGTAGTTAATTGTTTTATGAGATGTAACGTCTAGGCTCCAAGGGTTTTGCAGAATAAGTTTTTGATTCTTACTTAAGTAGCCTAATTAGATTTATAATATAGTAATGATATAGTATTATTGATACAACAGCAAAGAAGTCCTTAATAGCGCAATAAAATTACTATATATTTTTTAATTATTTGGATTTTTCCAATTATTGAATTATGAAAATCTTTTTATCGTACGATTCTTAAAACATTAGCCTAATCACATTTTAATTAGTAACAATATTAAACTACGTATATCTCAAAAACCAAACAGTTCATGTGAATTTGTTTGAAACAATGAGAGTAACTTATAAACGTCCAACAACATTCATGGCGAGTCTCATCTTGAGTTTTCCATTTTGTAACTTCATCTTTGGAGTCACTGAAGTATAATCAGTCCATTTCCCGTCTCTTGATTTAGATAGAGGTTCACTCCTAAAACGTATTTTTCCCCTTTAAATTTCCTAAAATATATTTTAAATTTCTCTGATTTCGTTATTAATAAAATAATTGATATTTTGCAATTATATTAATTTATAATCTATACTTATAAAATATAATATAAACGAACTAGTTTTCCTATCACAAAATATATACCTGTTTTTGTTAATGATAAGTTTTTATCAAGAGGAAGACGTAACGTTTAAAGTTAATGTTTTTTATCCGTATTTGCTAACTAACTTTAAAATAAGGCCAGAGTATTTGTGGACTTTATATTGAGCTTTAAGACAAATATGGAAGACATGTTTATATATATATACCCCCGCCGCAGCAAACCTGCCGACTAAGCGAATTTCCATTTGTCTGAATTGATTTTCAGTTAAATATATTTTAATAACATTAGGTTTAACGAGTACCTAGGTTTGCTGCTACAAGGAAACTAATAAAGTGTGTTTTTGAGTAAAATATTTATAGCTTAGTACAAAATAAATAAATTTGCCATGTTTGATCAAAATATATTCATAAACAAGCAAACTACAACATTTGACAATATTCTCCATAAGAATAACATGGGAATTTTAAATTTACAATTTTTTTAATTTTCTCCGTTACTAATAATCGAACAAAAATACTTTTATATACCAAATTATTTGTTTTTTTAAGCTCTTTAAAAAGGTCTAAAGAGAAATTGGGAAATTTTGTGTTTTGAGGGTCAAAAGTGAGAAAAACAAATTTTTACCCCATAAAACCCCCCGTAAAGCCCCGTTCCCATGGTCCAATTGTGCTGGTTCGCGAACTCATTCAAGTTTATCCCGCTTTACACCTTTAAACCAAATTTCATCAAAATCGGACAAAAATTACTCAAGTTATCGCGTTCACGGACGTATATATATATATATATATATACATATATAAAAATTTGAACGAATAGTGTTTTTGGCCTCTGGGGACATCAAAATGAAAAAGAAAATCGGTCCCGGGCCTAGGTCTTACCGTGCCACCTACGGTAATAGCTACTTCCCTATAGGGAAATTCGCTAATATATATATATATATATTCAGTGTATTAAGGCGACTCCGACCAAGGGCGTCCTAACACTGTTTTTAACATTGAAAATAAAATTCTTATATTTTAAATATGAAAATGTTATTTATATGGAATCAGATTATAGGGCTGTGTGCATTGTTGGAATTATTCAATGAGTTATAGTTATTATAAATAATAAATATGTGATAACACAAAAAAAAGGAAATAACCACTAGAATCATTTTATATATAAGACACAATATTGTTATTATATTTGTACGCTCGGGAAATAAGATTACTCGTATGTAATATTTTTATTAAGTTCAAAACTTTTGCTAGAAACAAGTCATGGAGGATGATAAGGATCAAAACTAATTGGATATTTTAAAGAGAAAAGTTTAAATTAAATCAAAGATTTACATATATTACACTTGTTATAAGAATGTATTAGAAACATAATTTAAAGTTATAACATTTATCACTTTTTTAAATGGGGAATATCTTTCGATGATCTAGTAAAATAAAATAATTAATAAAATGAACACATTATATTAATTAAAATCAAATTTGTAGGTTATTTAGTTAGCTTCCTAGAAAAATCCAGGTCAAGTTTGGTATTCAAAATGTTAGGGTTTGTAACTCCAAATAAGGTCTATTAATTCAATCATTCTCAGTTTTGTTATATTTCAATTATAAAAGGTAAACTAATGGTTTACTTATTTAAGTTTATTTAGGTATATATTTTGTTTTATATAAACATGATATGAAAGGTTAAGGTATAGGCTTAGTTTAAGCCAGCTGACAATAGTCCACTATGTTACAATATATACCTTAGAAAACTATGAAGGCAAGAAATACTTGGCGTGCCTTAGAAGTGGCAGATTAATGTCTTTAATCAGCCAGGAAGTTTTGACCTAATAATTACCGTGTTCGGTAAGAAGTTTCACTACTATCTTTTTAGGAACTATTAAATAAATGGTTTAAACTACCTATACATTTAAACGGAGAATCCATGAAGTGTCTGCTGTTTTTGAATTCACATACCAGACCTATTAAACAGGCTAAAACTTAGAACCTCTACAGTTTCAAAAACATATTTAAAGCCCGAAGTCTCATTTGATTTTGAATAATCAGAAAGATTGTGTATCAGCAAATTAAGAACAAAATATGCAATATGGTAGCGTGCTTAAATAAGTACAGAGCCATTCAAAAATATCAGTTTTAGTAAAGGGACTTGAAACAAATACATTTCTAACTCGATTTACCTCTAACCCATATAAATTGTTTTGTAAATAAAAATTAACTTATAATCACACCTTTATTTTGATGTACGTTTTTTTATGTGTTTTTTGGTGCTTTAAGCTTTAAGTATTAACGTGTTTTAGCCTAGTATATTAATTAAAACCTCTTCATGGACAGCCTAAATATCGCTTTTAGAGTAGTTGGTAGTTACGTTTAAATGTATTTATACCACATACCTGTTTTCAACCTTTTCTGGTTTGAATTATTTTTAATACTACTATTTTACTAAGGCTAGTTCTAAACCGTATTAACAAACACAACACTCAAATGGATAAGTACAAGGGCTTTTATATACATACTGCTACCGATACTTTAATTCTTTGTTAATTCTTTTATGCGATACGCTAGTTATAAGCTTCATGAGACGTATGTTAGACAACAATGTAAGCCTTACAAATTTACCAAGTGACAAGAGATATGTTGGACTCTACTATTACCTCCAACAGTTTGTCTGCTGTCTTTTACCGTCCCTACTGGGTTTTCATTGGCCCAAGATGAATACCCAATAAAAAACCCTCTTTTTGTTGTGGTTATTAAAGCAAAAAATGTATTTAATTAGCGAAATCAAATTAAAAAAAAAATACTAATTAAAAACTGTCGTCAATATTTGCAAGGATAAGACTGTGTATTTTATTAAACGTGAAGTTTTTTTTATTTCATGTTTTATTTCATACCATTTATTTAGTTGAAACTAAATTTAAATTCCCTTACCAACATTGATTAATTAGATTAAAATTTAATATAATAAAATCTAGTAATCATGTAACATAATAATAAATTTGTCACTGTCAGTTAAAAATAATCATACACTGTAATACTCATTTTGTAACAAAATTACTCAATTCAAGTTTATATTTGGATTTATAATATTTTCTGATACAATAATAACTTTGCTTCCTTTTTATTGACACTATACCTTCCCCCATTTACTAGATGGTAACAATATTAGTTCGAAAACTATTATATTTGACAAATTTTCACTTTTGGTGGCTTGATGGTTTATTAACTAAGCTCAAAAATTAGAAAATATATCTAAAATAGCATTCAAGTGCTTAACAGTACTTAATAGTTTCCTGGGCTGTATAAAGTTATATTGGCATGGCGAATTTGCGTTATTTGTATTTATAACCTACTTTTACTGACAGAGTTTACGTAATGTCATACAATATATGTTAATATAACTGTTTATACGCAATTATTAAAAACATATATAACATTTCATTTACGTAGAAAACATTATATTATCCTAACTTAACAACCCAATAAAGTAATTTCAAGCTTTGGTTATTTCTTTGTAAATGTTAAATATTACCACATGTTTAAACGTAATAGTGCAATTTCCTTGCACAATTTATCTTTTTTAAAGAGTTTTGCTTTAATTCCAATATAAGGTGAAATCAGACACTTATTCACTTAGTTATAACAACAAACATTAAAAAATTAAAAGTATCATGCATGAATAATACCAAAGAGTCAACTTAAATATATTATACTGTATCCATAGCACTATGACCTTTACAGAGTCTAATTTTCCACAACCACATTTTCACAGCTGGACTGATTACAGCAGTGTCCTCTATTAAAATTAAAAAGAGACACAAAATGCAACCACCCCTTACTTACTCGCTACGTTTGCGATAGGTCTTCGCACATTATTATTTATTTTGTCATTTTATTATCGTGAAATGTTTGCATTTAATCATGTGAGTTTCAAAATATTACTTACAATAGTTTATTTAAGATGGCATTTCAGATTTAGATACAAATTATAGCTACATATATATTTTAAGAACTTATTTTGATTTTCTAAAGAGGTCTGACTTAATCTGTTTACATATTATAATATGTTTTAGGAAAAATAACTAGAGGCACCTTACAAGATGAATAAATGCTGGATTATAATTTATTTTTACGTTCCTACTCAGATTTAAAGCATTTGTAATGCCTAACTAATAATGTAACAATAAAGGAAATGTCAGTCTACATATATAGAAACTACAGAAAAGCAAATTCTTCTCCAAATATGAGGATCTACGTTTTTAAAGACAAATTAGTCAAATATACCCTTACACATATTGCAGATGGTTGGTAAGTTAGAGTGGAAACTCTATTAAAACTTCGAGGATCATAATATTTTACATTCTATCTGAGATATGTATCTACTTCATTGTTCAAAGTTGGCAGGAGTGTTTATTGCCATCATTAATGAGAGTACAACAATGAGAGCGCACATAAAGTTGATGCATCGTTGAAATGTTCATAGTTCTAATTACTTTTAAATTAAGATAAATAATTCAATCTAATTGTTTAATTTTCAGTGTGGATATTGATCATCTTCATTTTACCATTATTTAGCTTCTTTTGTTGGAGTCACTGCAGTGTAACTAGCCAATTTCACCATCTTTTAATCTAGATAAAGGCTAACATTAGGGGAACTATACAATTGTAGAACTGAGTGAAATTAAAAATACTATTATGGTTTTGTATACATTGTAGATTATTTTAAATCTGAACTATACACTTAATAATATTTTTTTTATGTAATCGTTTTGTAAACAAGTTGCCACTTATTCATATCAGGGTGTTTTTGTCACATACCAATCATTGAATATCATCAAAGTAAATCCATATTGTTGGGATAATCTATTGGAGGTTGAATAAAACAGTACGTTTTTAACTTACCGGGGGATTTATATGTAAGATTAAATATAGGAATATTTAGTTTTATATAATTTTCTGAATAAAACTATTAAAATATGTTGAGTTAATATTATCAAAATTGAATATAACATAAAAATGTACACATTTATAACAAATAACAGAGAGTTCAGCAATGATATTTTAAAATTAATAATTTGATACTTTTACATTGAGCGATAACAATTACTTTTTAGGACTAACTTTTGATAACGGAAAATTGCTGCGTTCACTTAGGAATGAACATTAATCGCTTATTAAATTTTAATTTAGGCTAGACGGAAGTTGGTTTCCACTAAGTGGTTTTACCCCACTTGAGTTTTATGAGATTCGAGGTACTTTGTAATAATTATCCTTTTAAATTACAATTTATTGTTACTTAAACATTGTGAATGCTATAGAAATTTACATCTGCATGTTTATTGTTAATATTTACATTAATAATCTATTTGTATTATCAATCAAGCAAAACCAAACAGATTTAACCTCTTGTCATATCAATATACGTTTAAGTATATACGTGTTTTAATGTTATTACTAAATATGATAGTTTGTTGGTATTTGTATAAAGTTTAGACAATCATAATGCATATGTGCCGAATGTTAAGGGTTAATATGATTTTTTACAATCAAACAACACCAGTCATACAGTACAAATATAACTATTTTTTTACTTTTCTTTTAAATTTTTTATTATTAAAAGGGGCGTAAATATACTGAGATAAGGTATATTGAACAGTAGCCTCCTACCTGCATTCCCAAAGGCAATGCTGTGTCTCTCGTTTGTTGCCGTTTTTTGTTTACAAAGAAAATACATTATTGTAATATAACTCTAGTTTTATTATCATTAAATTGCTAAGTAATTAATGTTGAGACTTGAATCGAAATGTATAAAATATATATTCGACAGAGACGTTTAATAACTGTTTATTTTGTTAACGCTCTTTAGTTACAATAACTGAAATAAACCGGGATTTGGTTTTAAATATGAATAAAATAGGATACATTGATAATTTTGGTCAAGCTTTTTATTTTTCGATTAAATAGTAAATATGAAATTTTTATAATAATTTTTTTTTTTACTTCATATTCATGTTTGCAACCATCGGGTATAATAGACACTTTTGGTAACAACTCTTCAAAAGAGACACTAAAACTGTGTTAGGATTGTATTTTTAAGTTCACCTAACTAAAGAAAGTTAAACAGGCAAAAACTATTTAAGATGTTATATTTCAATATGCATAAGGGTGCATTTGTAACTCAGTATTGGCAATTGATTGATAGTAAATATAAAACTAATTATTTAAAAAATACCAAAACAATTCAAAGAAATATAGAAGAAATTACAAATGTTAATATAGATAAATTTAATATTCATGAATAATTTAAAAGCATCATAATATGGTGTAGAAGCTTAAACATCGATTGAGCTTACGTGGTTTCCTTCTGAAGTCTAATTATTTAATCAAAATTTAATTAATTAGTGTATTCCTAGTATTCAATTCTACCTTGAGCAAATATTCTAGTCCTAGCAGCACTACAGAAAGTATTTTTTTAAGTTATCTAAATGAGCTTAAACATTTTAAGTCTCCATGAAACAATGCCAAAACATATTTTCAGGGAAAATTATTTTGTGTGAGGAAAATAATTAGGAGGACAACTTAAGTTAATAATAAATAAAAATCACAACACCATGTCTACGTGTGAGTAGTAAAAAATAAAAGTAAAAGAGGTCATAAAAGGAGATCAAAGTAAAGCACATCCACTGTTCTTAGCATCAATTTAGAGGTAAATATTTTGTACGAGGAAAATAATTAAGAGCAATTATTAAATAAATAATTAAATAGTTAAAATAAAAAAATACGCAATAGCATGCATGCGTATGGGTAGTAAAAGAGTTTATAAACAGGAGATAAAAGTAAAGCACATCCACTGTCCCATGTTTGTGTCATCTCTGATGATTTACACTGAGCCTTGTGACGCCTTCATTTGTTTTACCTGTCTCTGCCCTCATTCATCCTCACTAACTTTACTTTCCCAACGGTCTTTGTTAGCTCCAAACAGTCGTCTTTGATGTTTTCAATATTTTTTCTCCACACTACACTGTTATCACGAACTTTCCTGGCAACGGTTTAGTCTGGAAAACAGCTGTTTGCCGCCTGCTCAATCAAATGGTACTGCTTACTGTAATATATTTTTACCGGACACCAGCTGATTATATTTGGAATTGATCCTACTAATTATTATAAATGAGAAAGTTTGGATGTTTGTGACAAGTGAACGCGAAAAATACTGGTCGGATTGGGCTGAAATTTGGCATGATGATAGCTCACATTCCCGATTAACATATAGGCATATTCTTATTTCAAAAATCCTTTCGGGCTCCGCCCCAGTGGCTCTGGAGTTTCCCATGTTAACCTTATGAGAAATAGAATTATTGAATCTTAACAGCTGTTTCAATTAAACAAGTTGGTTCTGTTCTATGAGGTTCAATAGCATTAAAGTTACAAGGATTACCAACAGGGTGCAGCACTATTATTTCTTTTACATTTATGACAACAGCTAATTTGCAACCAAAAGGTGAGTGAGCGTAGCGAACGAACTTCAACTTGGAGGCGAGTTAGCGTAGCGAACGAGCTAACCTGAAGGCAAGTGAGCGCAGCGAACGAGCTCCAACCTAAAGGTGAGTGAACTAGCGAACAAACTTCAACCAGGACGTGATTGAGCCATGCGAACGAGATAATCTTGAAAATTAAGAAGTTAAACGGGGCAAGGCCCGCGGGTTACAGCTAGTTAGTTATATATAAAAAAAAGAAACATAACCTCGAAGTGGTTTTTACTCTTTTAGTCGGTGGTAATATATAACGGATTTGTACAGGTTTTCTTATTGATAGGTTAGTTTAGAGTAGTATGGCGAGTCTTTTTTTACGCCATCCGTCCAAATTGTGTTTACCGGACTAGTTACATAATATACTATTACAGGTAGTCACAATTTGGTTAAAATTTAGATGTTATTTCTGGTTGTGGGTAAATACTTGTATCCTGAACTTGTACATAAAATGTAAAAACCGGAATAAAATATTTATATCCTGACAGTTTGAAATATATCCATATCTAGTTTTGTAAATACAACCAATGAATATGGGTTAAATTAGTATTGTACATATCGTAATAATACTTTGCCAGATTTTATGTACACTATTTGGTACTAAAAGTTAGATGGGAAGCAACGACCTTTGGCTGATCAATACAAAAACGAAAATTATAAAAAATACAAAATATTTGAAATTAATATACAAAACAGCCCTAAAATGTGTTGTGGTCCCTATTAACCAAAAGGCCTACACTTTGCTTATTTGAATGAATGTTACAAAACCATACGCAAAATGATCCAATTAATTTGACGTTATATGACTATATGAATCTGTTTAAATTGAGATGTATAAATTGTGTGTCTATTCATAGTTAATGATTAGAAAACGAAATACACCATCGTAAAACTTATTTATTCGGAATATTACAAACAAAAAAAGAAGCAAAAATGGGTTCACCGTTATCTGATTAATTAGCCAATATTTGCATGAATTAGCTTTTATGTTAAGTATCAATAATGTTTCAACATCAATAACATTATTAATGATGAATGATTATTATATTGAAACGGATATGTTGACGACCATATGTTTTATTCAACGTTGACAAACAAACTCCTAATGAACTCAAATATATCTTAAATACAATATTGAAATGAAATACATAATTAAACAAGTCGGCTATAAACTTCTTAGACATGACAATGGCAAAAAAGAAAGTAAATGTGAATTGAAAATATTTAAAAAACCTACAGAAAACAACGAACTACTTTCAACATGTTAGCCAATTGAAATCATGCTTGGCAGCACGAAATAGAAACATTTAATTTCTAAATAAAATATATAAACAATCCCATAAATAATTATTTTTTTAGAAAATTGCAATGCGAACTGCTATGTTCGCAAATGTGGTATGTGGTATGTTAATGTGTACTATGTATATGTTTAATTAACGAATATTAATGGATTCATGGATAAAATTACTAACTAAAATTACTACTGTTATAATTGGGAAACATTTACAAACCTAAACTCAAAATCATCATAAAGAACTAAGCTCAATTCATAAGATTGAATAAACAATTTTTTACACTCAACACCTACACAACAAACACTACAGAGAATGGCACCTACAAAACAAAATACAGATAATGCTCAAAACTCTAAATTAGCCAAATTGATGACAAAAAAAACCATCGAAATCAATATTTTGAATTATTTTGCGTGCAAACCTTATTCTTATTATAGATTAATATACATAAAGATTTACTTAAATAAATTCCAAGACATAACCAAGGCGTGCTGAAAAGTTCCAACAGGGTAAAGTTGTACGTGAACATATTCGGCCTATAATCGCAGTTAAATGCCTTTGTCGCAGACATATTAAATACGTGCCTCTTCAGTCACTTGGATTAACCGTCCAGTTTTCTCTTTATAGGGTTTTTACATTATCTTGATCTTGGTAATAATTTTGGTTTAAAAGATGGCCAGTGAGCTCTTTATATTTCCTTTGTAGCCTTTTTTAATTTTTTTTTTCAATTTTAATCACTTATGTTATATGACTTAAATTGAAGGTGTATTCGAAGTGACACCATATGTCTCAACCGTAGGGCCTACGTAAGAATAGTTACGTAATATGTATAATAAAATTGAAAATAAACATACGAAAGCAAAAATCTATAAATTATACATGTATTAACATTTGTTTTAAGCTATCGTTATATTGATTATGTAAGCTATTGAAATTTCTCGAGAGTAACTTATATAGAATTAAATCCATAATTACAAACGCGTTTGAGTTGCACAGTATAGTAAACACCAGGAAGCAAAATTTAAAATCCGATGGAGATAATACGAAAAAAATAATAAGTCTATGATAAGACATATAAAATCAAATCATTTTATTGAGCTGAAATTGACAATAAATATTGCATTAGCTAACTCATGGTTCAACATACAGGATTAAAATGATATAGTTTAATATGTTTTAAAACGAAAACGCCATTGTTTTTAAAATTATAATTACAAGGAATAAACTATTTTCATATACATAATCCACCAATAATCAACTACTAAATCATTCTTTTAAACACATACGCGTTTTGTTTTATTTGGACGAAACGTAATTTAACTGGCAGCAGGAAGAACATAGATAAACTGAACCTGACAAGAAGGAGAAAATGAAAAACTGCAGCTGTATATAAAACGTCGTGCGTACGTGAAAGTAAGAAAATATATTGAATGTATTATCCCAGATTTGTACTATAGTAAAGGTTATATAGAATAAATTGGGAATTAGTGTTCCTACTAAGGTATTGGATTAGAAAACTATTCATATAGTATATGTCAGTAATTAAACTAAAAGTATTATACATGTGTAAATACGTCTGTTTTAGAATAAATTTAATCTAAAAACAGAGCATTAAGTTAGTCTGAGGCGATTCAGACAGTCCTTTTATCTGATGCTCGCAGGTCCTTCTTAGACGAATTTGCTGATACAACGAAGCATTGACATATGGCCATCTTCCACCCACCCCTATTTAAGGGAAATTTCCCATGAGGATTAACCTCGGGGATACCCTCCGCTACAAGCGGGAAAAGCACCTTCTCGAAGGGAGAAAACGTTACTGAGGCTGGTGGAGGTCACCTCCAAGTAGAATGTATATTTATCGGTGTGTGTAAAACGGATCTTTGTATGTAACATAATTTTTTTACGTGATGCGGATAGGTTAAAAACACCAACATCTTATAAATATGAGTAGTTTTCACTAACATTTGGCTACATAGAAAAGTAATTTGTTTTATTTTTATTTAGTGCACCTTACGAGTCAAGAGTAAGTTTTTCTTTATATCAGAGAAACTTCGAAAAGTGACTAATACAACGTGCTCGTGCTCTAATACACGTTTGATTTATTGAGTGGGAAACCAATTTTTATCAATTAATAAGTTAGAACATGAAATTTTAAGACCATTTTAAAATATAAACACATTCCTATTTAAATACTTTTTAAGGTATTGTTTGTCAATTATTTTATATTTTCGTTTACTGTATTAGTGGTTGTAGTTAACAAAGTAAATACTCCTGCGAAATTAAAATATTTGCCACTGTATACACGCCAATTAAGTATAATAATTATATAACAATGCATAATAAACTATGGTAATTTATATTAACTGCAACACAACAATGTTGTGAAAATAAACAATGATTCACTATAGGGAACACAAATATAAGAGACACAGCATGGAAATATTGATTTGGATGAAAGCAGGCTATATCGACACATCACGACAATATGCCTTCAAATCAAATCAAATCAAAATCCTTTATTTCGTATAAAATAGACAATATTTACAAAATGTAATATATGCAATATAAATAGGTTTTAAAATGTATAACTAAAAATAAACGAAATTAATCCCACATGGGATAACCCGTGCGTGGGAGTGAGTCGTATGATGTTTGATTAGAAAGAATTGAAAAGGTTTGATAACAAAAAACAGGTACTTCTAATAATTACTGTGCGAACTAGACTCCAAAGCGCCAGCGGAGTCATGACATAGTAGATTAGGCCCACTATGTACTTTTAATCTACCATGTAGATAACAACTATCAGTGTCATAATGACCTACCCCACCCCTAACCAACCCGATCGCCCCCCCCACCCTCCCCCCAAATACACACACACACAAACACACACACACTACCACACACAGATACACTCAGCTGTCCTCGTCCCAACACCAACAAGCGGCTGGTAGCCCTAGGGTACTAGGGCCGTCAATGCTCTGTCCCTGTGGCACAGAATCGAGAACTGCACACACATACACACGCACACGCACGCACACTCACACACACACAGCAATGTCACGCACACCTGTATCAGCTGTCAACCTATTGTCTGTATATAGAAACTAATAAACTATTAGCTCCATCCCTACCAATGAGATTAAGCCAGTGAACAATGTGTTTTTTGTACGTTGAAATTGAGTGTCTGACGTATTCTCGTAAGTCTAGTGGAAGGTTAGAATAAATGATGTGTGCAACGTAATAACAGTTAGTGGTAGAAAATGTCTTTGTAAGTCTGGGTAAGCGTATACCTTGGGCTAGTGCACGTCGAGTATTATGGTCATGTTGTGGACGGTCAAAGAGTGTTTATGGTGTTTGTAAATAAACAGTGAAACTGTTCTGATGAAAAGTTGTCTTACATCAAGCACATTGATTTCAGTGAACAGAGTTTCAGAAGGGTATTGCCTACACCTGCCGAGTGCCGCTTTTATTATTGCCTTTTGTGTTACAACAAGAGGTTGTAGAATATTGCTGTAAGCACAACCCCAGGCAATTATCCCCCCCTCAAGCAGCGACTGTACATAAGCAAAATATGCATTTTTAATTTAATCTTTTTCAAGGAATTGGTGTAGTTGACGAAAAGCAAATATCAACTTTCTTAACTTTTTGTTTAAATATGACACGTGATCTGTCCATGACAATTTCAAATCAAATACAACTCCAAGATATTTATAATTTTGAACTCTATTAATTACTGGACAAATACAGTTATTTCCGGTTTCTTGACCACATGAATGAATTTTGATTTCGTTGCGAAGTGTGTCACTTCGAGCTCTTAAGGAAATTGGAATGAATTTTGTTTTGGTGACGTTTAGCGTTAAAATATTCTGATCAAACCATTTTTTAATTTTCGATACACCTCTTTCGGCATTGGCAAAAGCTGAGTCCCAAGTTTCGCCTTGGAATAAAACTAAGGTGTCATCTGCGAAGAGGTAAAATTCACCTTCAATGTCTAATTTCACAAGATTATTAATGTATATCAAGAATTGTAAAGGCCCTAACGTGCTACCTTGGACTACACCAAAATCTACATTACCAAGATTCCCATCGATTCCATTTATATTTACAAACTGTTTTCTATCATCAAAATAAGATCGGAACCATTTTAGAGCCACGCCTTTAACACCTATCAGTTCTAATTTTTTTTAAAAGAAATGATCTCTCAACTGAATCAAAAGCCTTGGCCAAGTCAAAAAATACCAGAATAACACGTCTGCCTCTACTGATGGCCAAATTTATATCTTTATTAACCTCGAACAATGCATCTGTGATGTTTTTTGATTTTCTGAAACCAAACTGGCGGGGTGTCAAAATATCGTGCTGATTAAGGTAATGACAAACTTGATCTTTGATAATTTTTTCTAAAATCTTAGTGAACACACTTAGCAAAGAAATTGGCCTAAAATTTGAGATATTGGTGACGTCACCAGACTTGAAGATGGGAATTACCTTGGCAATTTTGTAGGCATTAGGGAATTTACCATTTTGGATACTTGTGTTAGTTATATGTAGCAGTGGTTGTTTAAGTGTCTCCCAGTTGTCTTTGAGTAGTTCAGCTGATACACAATCATACCCTGGAGCTGAGCCACCTCGCAGTCTAGTGACGTAAGTGTACAGTTCCTGTTCAGTGACAGTGTGAAGCGTGAGGATGGAGTCAACAGAGTGGTCAGTGTCATCGACCACAGGTAAACCGCCCGAATCTATATTTTCTGCCAAGTTGGGACCAACGTTGGTGAAGTACTCATTAAATTCGTCGGCTACCTGTAATCCATAGTCATTGTCAACGTTCAGTCTGTTTCCTGTAAATTGTGTAAGTGGGAAAATGTCCTTTTTATTACCTCTACCCGCTAATTCGTTTAAAGTACTCCAGAATGTTTTTGGATTATTTTTTGAATGTGAAAGTTTTTCTCTGAAGTAATTGTATTTGGCTAGTTTTGTATCTTGATTTAACTCATTTTTTACTCTTTGAAATTTAGAAATCAATTCCATATTAAAAGGTTGTCTCCTAACTAACTTGCTCAATTTGTCCCTATCCCTTATTTTTCGTACTAAGTCATGGGTGATCCATGGTTTGAGAGGCCTCAGCCTCGGTTTGAGAACAGGTCTTTGTTTTGTGGATTTGTTTACACAATCTTTAATTTTGCCAAAAAGAATGTCTGTAGATGTGTTAACGTCACACGTGTGTGTGACATCTGACCAATCACACTCTTTAATGTTTAAGCTCAAAGATGTTTTGTCAATGTACGTGTTTGTATTGTGTGACGTGTCCTTAGTGTAGGGGTTGTGACTTATTTGTAGGCAGATAGTGTAGTGATCAGTTATGTCCGTCCTCACCACAGCAGTTTGTAAGGCAGTATAATCATTGTGGTTTACAAATATGTGGTCAATATTTGTTTGACTATCTCCTACTACTCTAGTAGGTGTATTTATGCCACATATAAAACCATGTTCGTAAAAAACGTCCAAGTAGCGTTCAGTTTTGTAGTCAGTTTCTAGTAAGTTGGCGTTAGTGTCACCCATGAAGACGTATGTGTTACAGTCATTTTTGTTCTCATAGTAATGTCTAAGAGCGTTAGTAAAGTTGTCTAAGTCGCTGTCATGTGTACGGTACACAGTCAGAACGTTAGATCTAATTCCTTGATGGACAAAGTCCAAAGTCAATCCATGCACGTCGCCCAGCTCCAGTTCCTTGCATTCACACACATTCACTCTCTCACTCACATACATCAATACCCCATCATTTTTATTTTTTCCCCGAGTTGTACAATACAATTTATACCCCTCTATGTCCAACCCCGACCCCCCATCCCTACCCAGCCATGTCTCCCCAAGCGCTATGAAATCAAACCTTACATCGATTGACTGTAACATTAATAAAAGTGTATCAAAATTTTTATTATAACTACGAACATTCATATATAAAAAGTTGAATGAACTACTTTTAAAAACAGAACTTATGTCCTTAAACCTATCTACTATTGTACAATCTATCTGCCTATATTGATCAAATAACAAATTGGAATCATCCATGTCTCCTTATGGGAAAAATATAAACAAATTACTTGTGTGCTATTTAAGATTAAAACAAAACAAAACCCTATACGCCCCTGAAAAACCCCACCCAGTCCCTCCGTCCCATAACGTCTGTTTTTAACTATCAATCACAAATAAAAGTTACCTATCAGCTGCATTCTTCATCACTTGCAAATTTAATATAATAAATAATATGAAAAATTAATATTAATATAATAAAGCAATTAGTATAATAAATAAGTGCAATTCACTTTTCTTTTGTTGTTTAAAACTAAACATGAATTTAAATGTAATGAATTGTTTTTATAAATAATTGTTTCATGCCCTTGCAAAATAATTGTATATATTTTCCTGAATTGAAATCATTAACAATTAATTTACATTATTAAATTGATTGAGTTAAGGTATTACATTATTAAAACTTTCAAAATTAAATGGTTAAAATGCCAAAAATATTTCTCTTTTGCCCTAGCTTATAAATTAGTAGACAAGAAATATATGAACAGGCAATGATCTTAGTAAAAAAAATTTAGATTGAAAATAATTTATATAAATAAATAAACAAATACCTAGAATATAAATAAAACTTGGTGCGTGCAAAAATATAAGTGGATAAGTTAATATTGTTAATGTGGCTGATATATACCTTAAGATATTTACAGCATGATATTGTTTTTAAACTTCCTGGCGATCTTCACACTGGTCCCTTTGCTTCACCATTGTCTTTGTCGCTGTTCTGCTGCTGAGCCGCCGCCCCCACTGCCGCCCCCGCTGCCGCCACCGCTGCCGCCTCCACCTCCTCGACGTTCTTCACTCGCTTCGCTTTCTCATGCGGTGTCTTCTTCACAAGGATTTTACCCTCCTTCGCCCATGCATATGCTAAACGTTTTTCTTTAACTAATGTCTTGGCGTGACTTAAAGTTGCCTTACTATGAGCTGACAGGTGTTCGTTTATGAATACAGGTGAGTTGGGGAAGCTTCGGTGGACCATGAAGGCTGTCAGGTTCTCTGGTAGATCTTTGGCTGCGCTGATCCATGCATGCTTGGCAGTACGTCTGATGAAGCGCACGATGATGTTGGGGAAGCGCTGGCGACTCGAAGGTACTCGGTGTGCGATAGAGATGTCATCACGCCTCCATGGCGTCTTTATAGCGTTGGCGACTGCTTGCAGCACTGCGTAGACATCCTCGTCCTTAGTCAGGGGGACTCCGACGATCTCTAGATTGTCTATTCTGCTATATTGTTGCAGATCCTGAAGGTCTCCCGTCAAAGTGCCGACCTGCTTGGACAGGTCATCACACCGTGATTTGAGCGCGCCACACTCCTCTCTTAACAGTTCGTTTTCAGATTTAAGATCTGTTATTGAAATTACTACTGTCTCTTGCCACGAATTAATTTTATCATTTATTTCGTTAAGCTTACCATGGATCGATTCATTTATCTTCTTCTCCATTTCTGAGAGTTTTTTACCAAGTGTATCGGTGAAATCGGCGCGCAAACTATTTATGGCTTTAAGTAGCGACGACTCCTCACTGTCACTAGCACTTGAAATGGATACCGCCGACTCTTTACATTTGTCGCACTTGAACTGATTATTTTTTCGCGTTTTCCTCTGCACGTTCAGTCCCGCACAGGCCACGTGTAGCACATCGCCGCACTCCGAGCACTTCACAGCGTCAGACCCGTCCACATTGCACTCCACGTTGCACTTCACACACTTCTCGGCCATAGTTTAAGCAATATTTTTAAGTAAGGTATATCAGAAAACTCGGAATATCAGTTTGTAACGATATTCTAGCATGTAGTCACGGTGTATGCGACGCTCAGGACCGGGCAAAGGACGATCAGATAGCGAGCTCCTTCCTCATCGGCTGCCTGATAACGACTGATATGGGAAGCTATGAATAACAAGTAAGGACGAAACACTATTTTTCGTTTACTTTATGCGAGATTGTTTACCGCTTTTCGGGACGAAATTATTCACCTCAAGATCTAATTTGTTTTATTGTTTTACAACCCCCCCTGCTGCATTTGATGGTTGATGGCAGTGTTAATATTTCAGACTGTGTTGGTTTATAAGCAACTTTAAGAATTTTACTTAAATATTTAATCTGAACTATTTTAATTAATTGATTAGTCAATTCTTAAATTAAAATGTATCATTACCTTAAGCGTATATGTTCGTCGATCGTATATAAGTTGTAAATAACTCAATATTTTTAGTATGCTTTTTACTAAGGCAACTTAATAAATCATGAATTTTACAATATTTGAGAAAAAGGGGGCTTTGACTTCACAAAAGACAATGAAGAAGAACAATACAATGAAGTGGCTGAAGAAAAGTAAAATTTCTTTAAACTAACCTAAGCTGTCTTTAAAAATTTTCGTGATGCAAAGCTCAGCTGGGTAAGAGCGAAACGTGATTCGAGTATATAAACATTTAGTAAATGTTGTTAGATTGTGGTTGTACTGGAAAACTTACTTTATCTACGACAGTTTTATTTAAACTAGCCGTTCCACTTAGGTTCTTAGAATTGTAAAGATTCACTTAACAGCATTGTTTACTTACAGCATTGTTTGTTTACTTAACAACACGAGTAACGGACCAATGCGATTCAAGGATTGAGAGAAAAGAAGTAAAATTGTATTGCTTCGAAATTCAACTAATCAGCTGTTTACCAATTAAATTGTTAACGATTGGTGCAATTAGTGATTTTTACAATGAGTCCTTGCGTCACTTTCATTGGCGATGAGAGGATATAAACAAAAACGTAACCTCTCTTAGAAGCTATGATTAGTGATTATTAGTAATTAAAAAAAACGGTCGTAGGTAAATTAGTGTACGTAACTTGCGTAAATAGTCTTCACGAAGTTTTTTTAAAGTACTCGCCAAGGCTCGTACCTAAAGTTTCTACCTGTGTCGTTAACCCTATCTTTACGCGATCGTTGGTAATACACTATTTCATGCCATATAAAACACCTTTTTTACCAGAACTTTTGATCTGGTTTTTGTTGTCATAAAATATTTTAAGCTTAGTCTCTGTTAATGCATACTTGTAATAAATGCTCATTATGTAACCAAGCGATATAGCCATACATAAGCGTATTTTAATCAACAAAATCAGTAAGGAGTGAGTTTAGATGCATTGGATTAAGATACATTGTATAGCTTTTGTCACTGAATATGACTAGCTGTTTATTTAGCTATGTATAAACCACCCAATAACCACGTGTTTATGTTTTATTTTACTCAAGTCCAACAATAATAGACTACCGCTGAAATAGAAATCTCGTTTCGAGGCATTTTTCTGACAATCATCTGCCCTTTTTTAATAAACCACTAATATAACATACAGGTATCATATAACCTAACTGTCTACAACCTATATAACAGCCTACATAACCTACATGATATTTAGTTGTGTGACAGATAGTTCCCGATTGAATTAATAAATATAAACTCTTTAAAATACATATAAATAACAGTAACATATACCAGCTATTTTAGTGTTAAGCTTTTGGAGTTGCAGGTAAAGGATTTCCAGGTTGAATGTACATGAAAGGAGCATTTCGTGTTGTGATTAGACAAGTCCCGGCACGTACGACTTTAACTGGTCTCTGTTAGATTTGTCCTCACACCTTCATATTCAACATTTACCCGTTTGACTTTAGATCATACCCATACAAATGTATGCGTGTGGTCTAATATTTAGTTGCAGAAATATTTAGCTACATTATGTTGGAATATTCATTATTTTTACCACTAATCATGATGAATAAGTGTTATGTTTATATTATTCATTTAGAAAGATTCTCTATGAATTCTAAGACAGATATCGTAATAACGTTAGGTATAGAAATAAAGTTATAAAATAAAAAATAAACATTCTATGCATTTTATATAAGTTACCCAAACAATTACGATTATTTTACATATATCTGTGTCTTACGTTTCTTGGTTTAATTGTATTATGTAGTTCTAATGGAGTGACCTTTGTTTTTTTAATAGGAAAACTGTTATGACAGTTAAATCATCAATACAAAATTGGCTTTACAAAATAATATTTGAAATAATTATTGGTTTGATTAATAACTTATTATAAATAGCATATTTGAGCACAAACACTCCATAATTGTATTTGGCATGGAAGTAATTAATTTATTGTCCCCTTAGTTTACAGGGGAAAATCAATCAATCTCTATTTGCATTATTTTCTGCATGTATATCCCAGCTACATACAAACAGTTGCAGAGTTTGATATACAAGAGTATTTCTCAGGCCGTTGATTACAAGGCAAATCCCAATCCTAATTCCACATCCGGTTCTACTATAATCACAAAGACACTTTATGCACTATATCTGTAGTGGCATTGACGAAGGCATTCGAAAAAAAATAAAGGTAAATGCCCAAATCAAGGTATGTTTATTCGATAGTTAAACAGATTGTCCTTCATACGATTAAAGAATTTATTTTAAACTAACACCAAACATTTTAAATGAGCCATCCTATCGAACAATCCCTACTAACGAAAATAAAACACAAAATCTGTTATTTATACATTCTTTATTTATGTGTGTTATTCATACAGAAAAATCAATTGTTGTTTTTATCTCTCTATTAAATTAAAGATAAATAATGCTTTGAACTTGCCTTCCTAATAGTTTATGACTGGGGTGCGGCTGCAACAGTGTTTCAAGCAATAAATTTGCTGTAGACGTAAATATTGACAAACCTAACCTACAGTAACCTAATCCTAACCATGACAAGAAGATAATTATGGCTAAAATCTCCATTTGAAAACATAGTGGTACCAGTAAATAAACTAAACATGTGCTAATATACTAACAAGCAGCCTTAAAAGGCTAGTACAATACAGTATTGATCCGAAATTCCGACCACTTAGTAAATAGCCTAATCAGAAGTTTCGCCAGGCCATTCAAACTTGTACCTGAAATGACGACTGAAGTTTGTTCTTGTGCAGTGTGCACTAAGGCTTTGCAGGTTCTACTTTCAAACAATCCAAAGGACATTTTATAAAAACTTTGTTTATACTCATATGTCTATCTCCATCAATAGAAGATCATAATTATTTAGACGTCCATCTTATATCCGTTTATTTATATTCACTTGTTTCTAAGATATGTTTTTATATTTACGTTTGTGTCATTTTCAATGTTTTTGTGAGGAAAGGATCCAAACCTAAATTGTGTTTCTATTTAACTAAAAATAGGCTTTACCTTCGTCAATCCAGCTCAAATGATGTAACTACGTTGCCTACAGCCGTTTCGGCATTACAATGCCCTCGTCAGACAACGAAATCTTGGCTGAAGTAGCGTCGTTGAAGTCAAAACACATGAAACACACGAACAATACGAAACAATTTTAAAAAAATGTAAAAAAAAACTATCAGGCCTGTCTTACTAACTGAAATGGTTGACATATTCCAGTTCCGAACAAGACGCCGACTGGATGATTTCTATGCAACATATCGTGCCCGGTGCGGTGGCGTTATCAGTTGAGTTTTATACTCCTTTAGGGTTCTTTTTTTTATTTAAAATGCTATTGAATATGAATTGTGACTTTTACTGTAGTTTGTCGTTTAAAATTATATCGTCCAAATTATTTACAGTGTAGGCTTTGTAAATTTCATACTCTTCTAGGGTATCTAGTCTATTGCCTTTCCTACTTGTGTGGAGTATTTCTAAGCCAGTGTTCAGATCGTTCATGTCGGGGTTTCTGTCAACCTAGTGTTGTGCAAAGGATGATTTTTGTTTATCGGCTCTAGGAACACATTATATAAGAATTTCCGTCTTATATCATAGAAATGTGATAACCTAAATCACGCAAGAGACAGCATATCTGAAATAGTTGATCAATTATTTCGACAAATTCATTTCATTGATGCTTATTATTGACCTAATTGAGTGACCGGCTTATAAATGACAATGTAACGTTATTGATTGTAACACTTGTTGTGTTTATCGTGTTATATCTGGTAACAACCCAATAATTAGGTGTCATGTTGTGTTTTCATCATGTTTACCTGCGTGCGTCGTTCTGAACTGATGTCACTGACAATTACTGTCATCAGTTACACGTCATTTTGTATTCGTGACATGTGATGATCGCATACATAGTGTCACTTGTCATACGATCTGTGCTGTGCCTTAAAAATACGAGTATAAGTCGTACAATTTAAGTCGTACTGTTTATTTATACAATGTTTATTATACACTGTTTAGTTATACAATACTGTATATCAAGTCTATATATTGTTATCGTTAAATAATACCTACACAGAATTTTATAAACCTAGGCCACAAATGTTTGTGTAAATGTAACTGAATCGGTTATGGGTGAAATAATGAAAGACGATATAGTCCGGAACCCTCTGGATCCAATCATCTTCGTTCTATACGTCATTGGCAGACTGCCTATAACTAGAAACTATCAGGGTAAGTGTTTATTTAAATCACACGTTTATTCTTAGATAGTTTGTAATACTTAAATCGTTATTGTTGTTTGAAAGGTACAATTTAAACCGGAGACTAAAAACACTGAATCATGCAGCGATAGCTTTTGATCTTGATAACAAATTGGCGTTTTCACGGATCATAGTCTTTTAATGATCACAACTTGAAACAGCAGTTCAATGCTTTTGATCACATTTTAATGTTGTTTAGGTTGCCGTATATGGTAAAAATTAACCACTTGTTGAACATAGTGAACCATAATGACAAGTAAAAATGCATAGCTTTACAAATTTACTGTTGAGATAATGGCTGTTGGTAACGTTCATATGTTATTTAACATATGTTTTTTTTTATTATTGTTTATTAATGATTTATTCATTTTGCCTTGAGTTGTGATGAAGATAGTTTCATAATATTACAATATTAAATTAGTTCGATTTAAAAGTTGTGTTACTTATATTTAAAGCCATTAACAATGAGTTATGTTACACATACCAAGATATCGCACTCCATTCTACACATATTCAATTCATATTCACTCATATTTGGGTTAAAATACACACATAGAGCCCCCATCTCGATAAGATGAATATGAATGCGAATGCGAACGCGGATGGATATGAACACGGACACGGACATGGACACGAACACGAACACGAACACTTAAACGAGCACGGACATGGACATGAATAGGAACACGAACACGGAGACGAACACTTAGGCGGGTTACACACCGGTGTCGCGGATATAATGTCGCAGATATTTTTCGTGTCCGCGACTTGCCCCTCGAAAACCAACCTATGTTATCTTATGGAGCTTTACACACCAGTGTCGCAGACACGTTGCCCGCGACTCGTGTCTCAAGCGAACCAACCGGTCGGTGTTTGGACAGACATGTCTCGTGTCTCTTGGGCCCGCGCATGCGCAGAACACGTTTCTAGTAGTTTTGGCGCTTTTTACTTACTTTATTGCCTTATGGTGTGGAATGTAGTATTGTGATATTATAATACTTCAATTGACACCATAAGGAAATTACGTAAGTACTGTAATACAATAATTAAAATGTATTTTGGAAAAATTACCATGAAGTTACTTTAATGTTTTTGTAGAAAGAACAACAGCAACAACATATCATCTTCTTCTGACGATGACATTAATTAAACTGATGAATGTTGTGATTCCTTCACTTTCATGTCGCCAGCACGTGCCTCTTCCCATGGTTGCATTTTATTACATGTCGCAGACATCTTGTCTGTGACATCAGAAATATCGGCGACATCATATCCGCGATACAGGTGTGTAACCCGCCTTACACGAATACGAACACGAAACGGTCACGAAACGAACACGAAAACGAACAAGAATATGGATGAGGATACGAGTATGAAT
The DNA here is from genome assembly GCF_028750875.1 of Macrosteles quadrilineatus. Classification (NCBI taxonomy): domain Eukaryota; kingdom Metazoa; phylum Arthropoda; class Insecta; order Hemiptera; family Cicadellidae; genus Macrosteles; species Macrosteles quadrilineatus. The sequence goes on from NW_026542601.1 coordinate 106,946,876, forward strand.
ATAAACATGGACACGAACATAAATAGGTGTACATAGGTAGAATCTTTTGTAAATAAACATCATGAAATCAATATTTTTTAGGTATAAACATTAAACCATAGTGATATGTAAATGTATAACTAAAATGTTCATGTTTGTTTTACTTAATTTTTCTCACACACGAATCTCAAACTCGTCATCAATAATCAACAAGTAAATTGTCAAACTAACATTGGTGCAAATTATAGTAAATGTATTTCTTATGTACCTAACATTTATACCATGTTATAAAGCCTATTAGTAAACTAATCAGTGGCAAATCAAACTTTATGTTATAGGTATACTACAGTTCAAGCTAGTCTCATTTGCTGTGCTATGGTCAGTGGTTATAACTGTGGTGCAAATGTACCTTGTGATCATCATAGTGATGTGGAGGATGAGCCACAAGAGGTATTGGGAGACTTTTGACAAATCACTCAACACATTCAACAATCTTTTGCTACTCAACATGGTTTTTCACACAGTATTTGCCACTTGGAAGGCAGCCCCTGCAATAGTTCAGGCAATTCAACGTTGGGACCTGTTCAACGTGAGTGTCTTTACATATGATAGTTGTAAAGCCGGGTTTTCCTAGGCGCGGAGGCGGAGAGCGGAAAAGAGATGTTAATAGAGAAAGCTTGTTTTTTGTTGATTTTCTGTAGTGAATGTATCGCAAACCCCTCGTTTTACTTAACTTGTTAATTGAACACTATTCATTATATTAGATTTCCTTTAGAAAATGAAACTTATATACATTTTAGTGATCATGTACCACGAAAGAAATCACTAATTATTTTCTACGAGTTGTTAAAAAATATCGATTCATAGTTTTATCTTCGGTTTGGTAGTAATCTTTGTGTTAGTAATTCGACATAAAACAACAAATCTGGAATGGCACATATATGATGAATATTTATTATTTTAAGGCATAATTGGTTTTCCCCTTATATAGGGTGATTACCGAGAAACGCATGTTTTTAAAATAACGAGTACTCAGGTAATTCAGAGCAAAAAGTTTATTTATGTGTGGAAAAACAGTGTACACAATATGCAATTTCAGAATAAAATTACTTGCAATTTAGCATTTAAAAATTACATTTCTAACGTGGTGGTTAGAGAACATTGATACTTTTACGGGTCGCCTTCTGCTTTGATGCAGCGTTGAAGGCGTTCCTTAAAACTTTCTACGGAATTTGCTAACATATCTCTAGGAATGGCGTTGATTTCCTGGCGAATAGCTTCGTAAAGTTCCTGTATTGTTTTTGGTTTGTTTATGTAAACTCTAGATTTTAAAAATCCCCATAGAAAGAAATCTGGAATTTTAAGACCTGGTGAGCGCTCGGCCAAGTGACACCACCAAAACGTGGGATAACTCTTTTAGGTAATGTTCGCCGAAGGAATTCCATTCTAATGCGAGCTGTATGGACTGTTGCCCCATCTTGTTGGAACCATATGTCATTACGTACACGTTGATGGCGCAGTTCCGGCAAGAAATATTCTTCCAACATGTCTAGGTACCGTTGTGGAATCACTGGAGTCACTGTTTTGCCGTCGCGGCTAGGACTCTCTGAGCTGTTGCAAGGCGCATTCTTTCAACTGTCTCAGGGGTACTAACTGTCCTTGCCAGTCCAGGAGGTTTTCTCTTAAGCAGAGATCTAATTGAGTTTTACATTATGTATCCAACGCAATATCATGTTACGATCAGGGGTAGCGCCATGCCGTGCAATGTTAAAATGTGTATGAAAGTCTCGCTGAGTCTGAGTGACTGATTCACCATTAGCGTAATATCGTCGCATGACAAACATACGATGCTCAAGGTCCCACATCTTGGCAAAAATTGAAACTGCACACTTCCCCCTACACATCGCAACAACTTCCGGCCGTCGCCGAACGATATTCCTTGTGTACTACGAAAGTCAAAAACATGCGTTTCCCAGTAATCACCCTGTATATAAAATAGTTTCTAACCACCATTCATAAATCTAACAATTGAGCTGTATGTAACTAATTCATACATTTGTTTTAGCTTAATCTTCAGAAGAACCTCAAACAAACGGTTTCAAAAAAGTTATTGAAGTATTCACGATTCGGAGTCTTGGTTGTGCTTGTATTTTCCACCACCATTACCATTTTTTACGTGGTAGAAAAAAGACTATTACTAAACTGGTTCATGGTGATTAAATTCTCACTGGCATATTTTTGTCTCCTTTATTATGTTACTATTATACTTATTTGGATCATAATATGCTCCATGACCTACCAGACTGCAAGGTTACTGCATGATTCGTTAAAAAAGGTATGTTTGTTTCGTTATTCGCCCAACATTAACAGTTTCATTGATAGTTTTAAGGCCGAATGGATATGTAGGGATAATATGAGTAGTTCATCATTAACTCGAATGCCATAATATTTTTTTCTTATTTCACAAAATAAAGTTCACACAAAAATAAAATTACAAACAACAAAAACTAAATTTCACTCAAACTTTTATTGTATTTGGGACAGTAATCAATTAGGGTAACTTAAAACTTATATTATGGAAATATACTCGATCTACATGAAAATAACATTAGCTAAGTAATCACATCCTGTTTTACAATCACAATAAACTGTAAAAAAATATAAGAAATCCTTAAACCTCCAAAAATTCACCTCAGTATAAATTTAATATTAAACCCCCCAAAAATAAGTATATTCCAGCCACTAATACTACTTAAGGTAATACTACTTAGGGTACTTTAAGGTAGTTTTTCACTATAATATGCTATTAAATTGGATCCATTCAAATTGTCAATTACTTAAAAATATTGACTTTTAAATTTGTTTTCGATTGAAATTCAGGTATGCAAACTACTTCATGAATCTTCCTTGAGTGGGAGATATAATATAAGGCAAAGTACTGTAATTTAAGTTTTTCTGCTAAATTTCATGTTATATATTACGTAAAATAAAACTAATGTTGTATTTTGCCCTGCAGGTCCTACATGGGTTTCCAAACCCCGAGGTTATTCGTTATTTACGTTTCTTATGGGCGGAGCTTATAGCCTGTACCACTGACCTTGTCAACGCCTTTGGAAGTTCTGTAATGTTGTGGACTTTGACTAACTTTTTGTTATATTTGTTCAGCACTTACGCTATTCTGATTCGCCTTTTTTCTGATAGTTCCATTGATATATACTATTCTCCCATAGCTATCGTTTTGACTACTTTCGCCAATCTGGTTATGTTTAACTATGGGCACTTCGCACAAAAACGAGTAAGTCTTAGCTTATAAACACATGCTTATAAAAACTCAATAGAAAATATGTTAAAATCATAAATTGTTAACGTTTATAACAGTTTGTTGTATTTGTGTACTTAACAAAAGTTCTGATAAGTTATAAATAAACATAACTTTATATATTCTGAATGAAATACAGTATTTTATACACAACTCAGTTTTGGTGTGTTATTCTAATTATAGCAAACTTTGTAAAATGTATGGTTATGTTAATTTTATAACACTTTGGCCAAAACCAAAATGTATTACACATACTTTCTGTGGTTGACACTAAATATGTATAACGATTTTGGTGTTGATGTTCAATGGAATATAAAATTTCCATGATAATGTTTTTCTCGTTTGTTTACTACCTTAGATCAATAATACCAGTACTTAGCACACCAATACTATATAATATGTCATTAAATTCTATTCATCCATGATTACAGAATGTGTAAATAATTGACTAAATAACAATAGTGTTGAAAGAAAAGCTGTAATTATCATAGCGACATACATCTTTTACAACTTTAACTCTTCATATGACGAATAATATAATAACATTTCATTGTGCTCAAGTATTGATGCTATTTGCACAACATGTGATATCAATTCATTGAAACTTATTGTAAACAAACACTCATTACTGACAAAGCAAATAAATATATAATAATAAACATTTTAAATTTAAAACAGCGTACCAATAAAATCATTTTTCAAAACCGGACAAGTATACAAGGCTTGATGTTATAATAGTTTATCTCATACCATATGTTATAGTTCGCAGGCCTATAATTTACATTGGATTACCTTTGTCCATTAATAGACAAAGCCTATAGAAGCATCGTATAGTTTTGTGCTAGATATATAATGTAAAAGATTTTATTTTTGTTAAATACTAAAACATTCTACATTTCATTTGACTCATAGAAATATGTTACAAATTTGTGTAAACGTCATAAGGGGTGATAATAGCTGCTTATAAACACACCGAAAGCTTAAAATATGGCTCTTTGGGCTCTAATACACTGTCAAAAGGGAGAGTCCTAGTCCGCATTTTATGCCCTAGAGGCTATGTGTAATGATTAAGAATTCTAGTACTATAGTAAAGGTCATAGGATATTGAATATATATTTTTTTTTTTATGGAACTTGATAAATTAAATTATTTATTACATACTCAGATATTAAATGATACTACTACTATTTTCAGTACCTGAAGCAATGTTGAGAGAAAATATCATATTTCTCATCTTTTTCAGATTACTGATGATATTTTAGCTGATGTCTTAGATTTTCGTTGGAGCAAATTATCTATGGCCACTAGAAAAGAGGTAAACATAAGGTTTCATATGAATATACAATATCGTTTGGAAAACATTCCTTTCCCTCAAGATAATTTTGGTGATTTTGGGAACACGTTTTTCTCTAATAAAAGAGCCTTAGCATTATTAACTGGTTCAAAATACTTCTTTTTGCTTCTTTTAAATTAACTCTTTGTATATAACATCAGTAATGTTTTTATCTAGGGTGAGAAAGTAAACAAAATTTATATTTGTAAAACACATGAGGTGGTGGCCCATTTAGACGAGGAGTAGAAAACAATATAATAATTGGAAAAATTAGAATTCAATTAAGTTTGTCTAAATAATGAAATACAATTTATTATCTTATTACTGTTATTGCCAAGTGATTAAGCTTATACAGATTGACAGGCAGAAAATTAATAGGTGATTAAAGTATTACTTGACATTATTTAATGGTTGTTTCGTTTATTTTGCAGATGGAGCTTTTTGTAGACACAATAGAGACTGCTAGACAATGTTTTATGATCAATGGTGTTTTTGCTAATAACAGATTAGGTATGCTATCAGTAAGTATCGTAACACCCTGTAGTGATGAATATTCTTACATTAAACTTATTCAATACATGTAATCTTCATTTATATACATATTGTGTATTAATAGTCATACTTACTCATTTACAAATTTTAAATTATTGAACAAAAAGTTTTTTTTTTCAATTTGAAACCATAAGAGCCTAATATAGCCAAATATCTATACATAAAAAATACTATAGTATTGATTACATTATCCATAAAACTATTTTCATTGCATATATTCAAAAGGTAATTAAACTTCTACACCATAAAGAAGTTAATGTTGATATAATGAAGTAAACTTTATATGATTTTCAGTATATCAAATGGAACATTAAAATGGACATTTCATTGTTTGAAAACTAATATTTCAGTATATTTTAAATAGTATTTAAAATTTCTTAACTAAAAATGTATATAGAAAGACATGGGAATCCTCCAGTAGGTGTCTTGCTCTGAACGAGAAAATGTACAATTACAATTTGTACGACAGGCCTGATAGTTTTTGGAAGTTATGTAAATTTAATACGTATTGTTTGTGTGATATATTTTTAAATTCAACAATGCTTCTTCAGCCGATATTTTGACGACGGCATTACTGCCCTAACCAACGCAGTCACCATTTGGGCTGCATTGACGAAGGCAAAGCCTATTTTTAGTGAAAATTCACAAACTAATAAGTGTTGTTATCACGTACCGATTGTAATTTTTCAGCTTTTGCAAACAACTTTGACATATCTTGTGGTGCTTATGCAGTTGAAGACTTCTGCGAATACATAGAAGAGTGGTTAAAATCACCACTTAATCCAACCTATTATATGTTATATTAAAATAAGTACCTAAAATCCAGTTAGTTAATTCTAACTTTAAACAAAATATTTTGTTATGTATATATTTTATTTAATTTATATTGTATTTCTTATAAGTTAACCTTAAAGTATATACAACTTATAAATGATGTTCTTAAAATGTGTTGTATTACCATAATGTATGTGTGTATTAAAACCCATTTATTGCATATGGCTTTCGTGATTGTTCCTTCTTCATTCAAAGTGTAAAAATACCAATAACAGAATGTTTACTATCGCCTACAAATTTTGTAATGGACTACATAATTCTGGCCATACACTTTCCAGATTATATTTTGTAATATTCGTGCTAAGATATTTTACATTTGCCTTTTTTTCATTAAAATTAAATCATGAATTTTTCCATTCAATTTTAATACAAATCTTTTACCAAAGTTTATACAGTAAATTAAGAAAACATGATGCAGCATTAAAGAGATTTTACAACTTTTTTTATTTTGTTAATTTCATATTCAATAAACACATAATTAATTATGTTATACTGCTACAGAATATATAAACATATAATCATAAATTTGTATAATTGGTGTTTTTAGTATACCTAGCCTTATAGCGTTGTAAATGAAGGTGAGGACTGAACTAACAGAGAACAGTTAACACTGAACGTGTTGGGACTTGTCGAATAACATAATGAAATACTACACTCCCCGTAGAATGTACCCGAAACCCCTTCAAACCTTTCAAATAAATTATAAATTTTATAGTTTGCACAGTGTTTACTGATGTTTAAGTTATAAGCTTATATCATGTAACTATATAGAATATCAAATATATCATCTCCTGCAAGAAGCAATATCTATAAGACAGAAATGCTAATTTATAAAATTTAATATTAGCGTGTTGAAAACTTAACTAAATGACGAGCTTACGAGCTAAAGCGATAAAAGATCATTATTATAGATCAACTAACATTTATACTTTTTTAACTAAATACCTGGATATTGGTATGAATTTCTTTCAGTTAGTTATCATACTAAATAAACATTACATGAAGTTTTTAATGAAGCTATGATATAAGTTGGTACCATATAAATGACTTTATATTTCACCATACTTAAAATATAAAGATAACCAACACATTATGATCCGGGGAGATTGGATAGGCTACACAACATAAAAACTTTAGGTAAATAAACACTTAACCTTTTAGCGTTGGTTTCTACCACTACTATTGTCTTACAAAATTTCCTGCTGATTGTCAAATCAAGTCACGTTTCACGTTATACATGTCTGGCTCCGAGAATCGTAAACCTTTTAAGCATGCTTAAGTTTTGAAACTGGAATAATTTCCCGACTCTGGTCCTTTCTTCACTCAAGTCACCCAAACCGCCCAGGTCGGTTAAATATTTTTTGAATTATTTAAAATAAAGCTACAAAACTTAGCTCAAAGTTACTGGTCATAAAAATCTATTTTATCTCATATTCAGTGGTCCGCTACTTCCCCAGGAGTCAGAAGAATATTTTAAAGTAAGCATAGGTTGATATGCATATAAAATAAAAGCTCTTTATTAGCATACAATGCCACAAACCTGAACTCAATAGGACAATCGAAAGATGCATTGAATTTGGAATGATACACTATACTCTTTAGGTATGCCCGCTAGATGTCAGAAGAAAATCAAAACTGTATGCATAGGTTGATATGCTCATCAAGTTAAAGGGCTTTATAAGTAAAATACAATGTCGCAAATTTTAGCTCAAAATAACCACTGAGTAAATAAATATAAAAATTGGAACTTAAAATATCAGAATACGAAATCTGGCGCGGATGAACTCGTACTAACCGAATTACAAGCTGGCTGACAATCGACTGTTTCCGGTAACCGAGTTAGTACATGTCATTGTTGACTGAATGTGCGCTGCTTCCAACTGGATTAGAATGTCAGTAACACTTCGTATGTGAAAAACAAATGTATTACCACTTAATAGGGTTGGATGTTCAAGCGTGGACAGAAAGTTAAATAAAGAGTGTTTTATAAAGATCAATCCAACAATTAGTACTTAATAATTTAATCTTGAAAGGGCACTAAAAAACATTTATACATAAACAATTATTTTTATGAAGTAAAACCCAAACAAGTGATTTCAGCCAAAATAATTTAAATAGAACATCGCAGAGGATGCCCACTTTACAAAAATTGTAGGCTACATAAATAATTGATAAGTAACTTATTATATGTAAAAAAACGAAATATCAAACATTTTCAGTTTGACCTGCTTTAGTTCATACATTTCCCCCCCTTACCTACGAAGAAATTGTGTGGATAAAGTTAGCTCTTACTGCCTGAAAGTTAACTATAGCTAAGTTATATACGATATTACAAGTAGGAATTACAAAGATACAAATTACAAAGGACATACATTGTTTTCAAAGCACAGTATAAAGCTTAATATATAAAAAAATGGCAACCATTTTGAAACGGTTATACATTTTTATTCATACTTTACACAAAGGTAGTGGGCAAGACGATCAATATATTTTCTGAATTTTAACGCTATAGCTCAAACCGTTGAGGAGCTATGAATGTTTTTTGTAAAAAGCACATACAGACAGACAGACGCTAAACGGTTTGTATTGCATTTTTTGTTTGTTTGAACTCCAGAATAATCTAGTTAGTTTTGTCCTAGTCAAAGCTGGACACCCTATAAAGTTTACATTCAAATTGTTGTTAGTCCCAATAATTATTATTAACTACTATTATTATTACATTGCAGCTTTTTTTATTCTTGTCGTTACTTTCGTTATTTTCACTCTATGAAAATATTGTTTGTAATCTACACTTATCTACAAATGTATTACTCATTTACCTGTTCCATGTAAATCCATGTCTTAGAGAAACAAATAGGTCAATTAGTTTAAATATATGGTAAGTTAAAATTATGTTAAGAAGACTAGTGATATGTTTTATTACGTCTATTATACGACACCTGTTACACAAGTTGTGTAGGATATAAATAACCAAATAGAGTATTGAGATTCTTGTATGTGCAATAGAATATAACATAACATGAATATCAAACGGAACGATTGAAAGTCAAATGCACTTAATGTAGCACTGTTGCTACTACAAAGAGAAAATTTATCTCAGACTGAGGAGTTACTTTTCTAGAAAATGTAGAAATTGATTTTATTTCTCTGTTATGTGAAAATAACATTAACCCATTGCATGTTAGTAAAATGTCTGGACTAAAAAACATAACACGATTGCTATACAATACTGTGAATTATTTATTCATTGCTAAACTATGATGATGAAAGTTAAGAAACTATGTACAGGTATGACCGAATCCAATAAAGTTTTATTTGAGATAAACTTAAATCTCATTTTTTTATTACAATATCAACGCAATGTATTGCGCACGATTAGTTTTCAAATCTTAGATTATGTCCGATCTCAATAAGTTGTACATTGTTAAATATTATGATTTAAGCCTAAAAATATACTTAGGTGCAACCTGTCAATGTGTGTAATGTGAGTAACCAGGACTTCCATGAAAAGGTCCAATCCTATTGTGAGGACTGAATGCTGGTAAGCTGATTTCTACAGTTGAGGAGATACCACAAGCATTTCGATATAATTTTGTTCAGTTTTCTGTTGCCTATTGAAATTGTGGTAAAACATGACGAGTTAACAAAAATGAGATGATCTTAAGACTAAGTTGAAAATAGTTATTTTAAGCGACATTGTGTGTTTTAGCTTTTAATTTCTTCTTCAGAAACGTTAAATAACTAGTTTTCCCCCCCTAGAATTCCCTCATGTCTAGCACAGAAATGTGTTTACATTACTTCATGCTAGAACTAGTGGTTGCTGCATTATCACATGGATAAAATACATTGGTGATTTGGCGGGATTTGAGCCCGGGACCTCTGGAACCGAAGTCCTGCACTCTAACCACTCCTGCTCGCTCCCCTAAATAACTAGTAATCGTATTTAAAAAATGGAAGTAAAAAAAATATGAGAAACCGATTTAGTACCTTTTTCTAAAATTTATCTTTCCATTGAGTTTTAACCTCAAACATTTTAACCTATATTAAAATTGGATAATTCAATTTTTTCCTCAGATTATAGTCAATTTAGACCTAAATAAAATGAAAAAAACAATCATAAAACATGTATTAGTAAAAGATATGTTGCTACTTATAACATTCAAGAAAATGCTCTTTGTCTGGTAATTTGGAGATATTGATGTCTGTCTAAGCTACTGTTAACATAATTATTGGATTAAATGATTAATTAAATGGTAGCAAGATTGCTATTCAATTATTAATATTAGCCTGAACTTATTAATTGTTTCTAGTATTAGAAATGGGTTGAATGCAGTACTGTCTTATTCAACAATACTGTTATTCAACAAATGTTGTTGTTGAATTGGGGATTCACTTGCCCGTGTTATACAAAATAACGACCCTTTAAATATTCAATAATCTAAAAATTCCGTTTTCTCGGGGGTTTATTTTAAACTATGTTTTAAAGTAATAAGTTACCTTACTTACACGTGTATTTATATTTTTATATACCACTCCTAACAATGTTTATACCTTATATGTTATGGATTTTGATAAATAAGCTTAGCCCTACCGATATGTACACAAAGGATGGGTTTCGCAGATTTACATGAAAAATATCCAGGATTTGCCTCGTCAGCGTTTTCCATAGTAGCGCTATTTCACCTCCAACATGAACAAAATTTTCAGTTACAAAATAAGATTTTTTGCTTTGTTTAAAGTAAATAATCAAAATATACATAAAAAGATAATGTACTCACCATGTCAATTTATCGATGTAACACGTCTTTAAGTTATTTATACATGTTGTAATAATAAAAGGTAAAATGATACTGCCACACACATGTTAATTTAAAAACTGATCTTTACTATATCTACGTTTTTTACAAAATATCAGAGCTACCTAAAGGATATTTTAAATTGGAACGTCAATTTAATACTATGAGATGGTCAAAGCCTCGTGCAAATGCTAGTTTGGATACAACACATTAAAAATGCATTAAATACAGCACATACAACCGTATAACCACATTATTCCACTGATATCCTTTAAAAACATGACATTACTAAACAGTAAGATACGACTTTCCATGTTTATATTATAAACTAAACGTATACGGGTGTACGGAAGAGTGTGATTGAAGTTTTTATTTGTCGCTCAAAGGTTAAATTTATTCACGCTGATTTTCCCAAATTAATCGAAACATCAGTCGTAACTTAAATATCGTTAAATGTAACTTTACTATACTAATAGTAACATAATATTTGTTTTACAAGAGACGAAATGTTTGCCATTTAATTATTCACAAGCCCTTTCCCTGGTTACCTTTAAACCTCTTAAAGAGAACCGAATATATTTTTTAGGTTATTATAGCTCAAATGTTTAAATAATACAATTTTAAAAGGCGTATGACATTTAAAAGACGTATGTACATGCTTAAACTCTATTTCCGTTGCTAAGCCAGATAGTTTTCCCAATCTAGTGGGAAATCTTCAGAAAAATGGCAATATTTTATATATAATATTTTATATTAACAATTAGTTAGAAATTGACATGTACTGAAATTATTAAGCTGAGCGGTGCTATTTTCTTGGTTAAGTGAAGATACTAAAGCAAAATATGCATAGCTCAAATACATTCTGAACATGAGTTTGCATGGACTTACCTCTAGGGCCCTTGAATGTGCTCTATTCCCTCAACTTACATAACTCGAGAATTGGGAAACATAGACTTAAGTAGAGGTACTCTAAACTTTTCTGGAGATATGCTACAGAATTATAATTATCTGTGAAATGGGACCGCAACTCGTTGCATTGTTTTCAAGTTGTGTAGGTTGTAATTGTATTTCTTAGACTAATGAACAACCAGATGTAGATAACAAATTTGAAAATACCTGGAGATATCATTAGTACATTTAAACCTTCATCAACACCAGACCCGGGTGTAGTCTGTAGCTCTCACATCCACATATAAATAGATATTTTTTGAAAACCACCTTTTGGTGGACAACATCTACCAACAAACAAACCTGAACGTTTTGACGAAAACATTACTTCTCTACAAACTATGTATGAGAAGAAAGTAAAAATAAGTTATAATTCAAGAAGTTTAATTAAACTTTCTCTGGTGATATGACACGAAGTCTAGAGTTCTAACCATTAAAGTGAATATTATATGCTAAAACATAATCATCGACCAAGAACATTTTTATACCAGAAAATAATTATACATTGCGAATTTAAGATTCATTTACTTGTTCATTTATATGGTTTTGCAACTGTTTATTTCTATATAAAAATAATAGTAATGTACGTTATTTGTACTTGAATGACCAAGGAAAAATTTATATTTTAATAATAAAGTTTGACTGCATTCATGTAAATTTAGCCTGCTATATTCAACTAGGAGATGCTTCTTGAATTCAAGAGATCCTTCTTTTATTTCTTCATGATAAGACGCAAAATTGTGATTTGTCCATTTCTTTATTCTCGCCACTTTGAAAATGTGGGTCTTTAGTTATGTAAATCTTCTGAAATATAACAAAATATAATCAAATCTAAATAAAATATCTGTCAATAGACTTTTACCACAAAAATAATTTAATTGTGGTCTAATCAATTTCATTTAGACATGACTTAACAGTATGACTTGATGTTTTAAACATTTTATTTTATTATTGGAACGGTACAACAATGAACCCGCAAACAAACTTTGAGGAAGGATGGTTTAAAATTATTGTATGCATAGTAAAATATTAATATTTTATTTTATTATTATTATTTACTATTATTGTTATTTTATTATTATCTTGTTAATAAGAACTCAATTGCAACATTGCTATTCAACCACTGCTAAGTGCTTAACCAAATCGTCCCGCTTCGAAAACCTAAAAAATAATCTTAGTAAAATATGAATTAAAAATATACATTCAATGTTTAACAGTAGTTAAAACATTATCATCAAATATGTTTGATATTATTTTCACATGCAAGCAAGCAGGAGGTAAAATATAATACATGTTTCATCCAACGCATACGACATTTGCAGAGTTAATGTATGCAATATTTCACATTTCATCGTTTGTGATATTTCAAGAATGAATGGCTGCTTCAGTTCGTTATATAAACGCGGATATATTATTTAATTTGATATTTTCCCAAAAAAAAAAAAAAAAAAAAAAAAAAAACATTATGCGATGCATATTGAAGTTCCAGATAATCATGATTAATAAGTCTCCAATATAATGTCTAGCAGTTCATACCTTTTATCAATATATTATTTTATAACGATTTATATACACGTTTTGGGACCATAATATAGTTTTAATCTTTATCTTGCCACGATTATGTAGTACATTTATGATATCAACAATTATAAAGGATTAAGCACAGTTATTTAAATATATATATTCTCAACTATTTGAGAAAGAAATATCTGTGAATGTGTTATGAATTTATTTTAGCTTAAATAGGTTTTGGCTAAAACATAATAATCATAGTCATAGGCTAGAACAATTCTAATTTCTTAACCAAAATTGCGGTATGGAATAATGAGCATTTCGTACGTAACTCGTAAGTCAGATTACCAATCAGAGTTTACAATCGGGAAAAAAAATTACAAATGATTAGCTCATAAAATGCTTTATTCTCATCGTTATACAAAATACAATAGTAAGTATGAAGTGAACTTAAACACATGCTGTAAGTTCTGTAAGTTGAGTTTTAGGTAAATACATTTTAATAATAGTTTAGTAGATTTTTTTTTAGATTCTCTGTGTATAAATAGAACTGTCAATCAAACAAATACAATGTTTCTGTTCTAAATATCAGAAATATCAGATTAATACTTATCCACGTAATTTTCTAGTTAAACCATCCTTGTCCATTTTTAACAGTAAGAATATAACATTTCAATGACAGTCGGCCAAGTTGACTTGGGTTTTCCATTTCGCAACTTCATCTTTGGAGTCACTGAAGTATAATCATTTAATTTCCGTATCTTGATTTGGATAGAGGTTGGCCTGCAAACACAGTTTTTATCTCTTTGAAAATATTCTGTTGTAAAAACCGATACGACGAATTATGTACAGCAAAGAATACTGCAAACGATATTGTACAGTAGTTTCATTCGTTTCACTAATTTTCTATGTATACTTTAACTTGTAGCTTTACTTTACCGTTGTATTTTTAGAAAATAGTTATCTATTACCATACTAAGGATATGTTAATTTAATTTCTTTGCAATAATCACTCAATACGAGGTATAAAATGTGCGTGGTTATAATTGTAAGTAGTAACAATGTACATCAAAGTACATGTAATCAAACCTTTAAATCTTACACTTAATTGTGTGTAACTTAAATTGCAAGGCGATTTATACGTAGGTTTTTTCAGTAACATCTTAAGAGAGTGATAAAAAACATTTGAGTCACTACTAAAACAAGACTTCTCTTCAAATAACACTTACTGTATTTTGTAATGAAACTAATCATTCAAGCATTCCATGGTTAGTAAAATAATAATGGTTCTACTAATTAGGACTTAAAAAATATAACTTGTCTTTAAGTTTTTTTACAAAGATTTTTATGCATTGTGGTAGGGTTAATTTGTGTAATCATACATTAACAATGAACACTAAAATATATTTAAATATAAGATATAAAATTGTATGATAATTATTTTTACAATAAATATAATTTGATCTTTTCTACATTGAGGTAAACCGCTTTGATTAAACAAAATGACTTTATTGGATTTATTTATAACAGCTTCTATAATAGTTTTTATGCATGCATAAAATCCATTTTAATCCATTTCAGAAAGATCATGCTATACTTATTATAAAATCTAGAACTGAAAAGAAATTTGCTTGGGATATTTATCACTATTTTGAATGGTTTGATTCTATTTAGTTTCAGCACTAACTTTTATGAGGATTTAAAACTGCAGCGTTTGCTCAAGACCTAAAAGATCACCAAGCTTCCATTAAAATTTAATTCAGTCCAAGTGGAAGTTGGTTTCATCTAAATGGGCTTACTACACTTGACTTTCAGGTGTTCTGGGGTACTTTGCATAAAGTATATTAGTCTTCCAGTATAATATAATTACTTATAATAAATAACTGTCATTAATGTAAAGCATACTCTATTAATAGTCAATTATTACATCAGTTCTTGTTAACAATTTCATTTTCAAGCAAGTAAATTTAACTCTTTTTTTGGGAAAAGACATCATCATTATATTTCTACCTTGTGTCACTAAAAAATTAGTATTGTCTGGGAAGCCAAGTGGTTATAGCGCTCACCTTCAAATGTGCAGGTCGCTGGTTCAAATCCAAGCGAGATCGATTCCAGGCCCAAGATGTCATTTGTCATTGGGCTATGAATTTATGATGCTATATAACAAAAAGGTTGACGTTAGGTAGTAAAAAGACCAGGTTTGGACCGTTCCCTTTCGAAACTTAAAAAATGCCACTGGCGTAAATACAAAAAAGAAACAAAAAAATCTAATAGTCCCATACCCCCATCTCCCCAAGCTCTCATTAGTCCCAATCTCGTATGTTGCTGGTAAAGTTGCTCTGTAAAGTTGCATATTGCGTATGCAAAATTAATGATCGTCAAGTATAAGACGTTTTTCCAACTTATAGAGGTGACTAGCATAAGATAAGTGCCTCGCTATAATAGGATT
This sequence comes from Macrosteles quadrilineatus, assembly GCF_028750875.1. Lineage (NCBI taxonomy): Eukaryota > Metazoa > Arthropoda > Insecta > Hemiptera > Cicadellidae > Macrosteles > Macrosteles quadrilineatus. The sequence continues at coordinate 106,962,598 of NW_026542601.1, forward strand.
ATTAGATTTTATTGGCGACCAAGATATGTTGTAATATTTTATGGATCATGTTGATACACAACCCATTTGATCATTGTAGAAATAAACTTTATTTTATGGAAGTCATAGGCCGGTATTAAATAAAACCTCATATAACTCCTTATCTAATATAACATTCAAATTTACCGGAAGCAGGTGTACTAGTCCCAGCAGCACTACCGGAAGTTATTTCCCTCGAGCTCTAATCTACATGTGTTGAAATATTTAACGGATCGCAGCAGCAATACTTCACTGCTGAAAATATCTTTCCTATTCCCAATATCTTCAAAGATATATATAGTCAAGATTTGAATGAAAACCTTAGATGCAACTTTTTATTTCAGTTAAATAATTCAAAATTATGTTATGTATTTTTAAAAGTATGTTTTGTGTTTCTGTACACATGTTATTTATGAATGATTGAGTCTTTTGTATAGCACGAAATGCACAAGTTTTCATTAGTTTATTCTAATTTATTTATTATTTTAACCAATGAAAAAAACAACAATTGATGTAGTAACACTACCAACCTAGTAACCTAGATTGGAAAAGTAAGAATGAGAGAATACAGTAAACGATGTTTCAAAAGTACACTGTCATGTTTGTGTAAATATACTCACATGTTTATGTAATATCTGTTGATAAACGTGGAGAATTGTGCTTTCTTTATTTGTTTTACTTTATTCTCGTCCTAACACCACTTCTCAAACACTCTTTAAATCTCATTAGTACCCGATCATTCTTCTTTATCCTTCCATAATTTGCGCAGTCTACAACTCAAAAGGAAGTATGGACTTTTTGACTTAACAAGAACTTGTGAGCACTGGGTAGCTGAGTGTTAAACAGCTGAACTTATTCAGTTACATAGCTACATAGATCATCCTCACACCATTGTACACTCATCCTCTACCTATACTTTGATAAAATACGCACCTTGGTGGCATCCTACATCAATAGTTGATTGATTGTTGTCGAATATCTTTAGAACAGCAAATTTTTAGATACGCCAATATAGGATCGAGCACAATAAACTCAAGACGAAGTTTCCAATCAATTTGCATTTTAATGAAGTAACTTTTGATGAACCTTGGTTTTGTGTTTATCTCAACTCTAGACAAAGTATATTTCTTACTAGTCTCGAAAACCACTTTCTTTTATTACTATAAGTAATCCTTTGCATATTTAAATATTTATACTTTTTAATATTTTTTCAGTAAAATGGCGACCATACAAATTAGGTATTTTAAGCCAAGTATGAATGGAGATAAGTGTAGGATGAGTGGCGCGATCTTGTAGTCTTGTTAGTGACTATCAGCTATTATGGTTTTATTGTTTATAAAATAATGCTCCTAACATTGTAATACTAAATTTATAAATCTAAACACTTTTGTAGTTTCACTTAAACGCTTATACTAATTAATATAGTTTTTATGACTTAAACAGATTTAATGTAATTTACATGCCCAATTAGCTCGATGCTACATTAGATGGTCTGACTGTTCTTACGCAAAACTCAAAGACATTCAGGTAAAATCCTACTTAGTTAACCACCATCGTTATCTCTTAATTGCAAGCAGTTGTTAGTTAGCTAAAATTCTTTTAATAAATAAACATTATGGGAAAGGCTTTTTTATTGTTAATAGTACAATTTCCTAGCACACCCCTACAAATATTTTAGCCTAGGAAATCTCGAATTTAAAGGAGTAAAATTATTCACTTAATACTCCTTTAAACACGTAAAAAAAGTAATAAGTTATAGAAAACATGAAAGATACTGAAAACCCACTTAACATATTTTCACTAAAAATAGTATAATGTTTGTAGAGTAAACTGTTCTATAATATTTTCATGGAAGAACAGATACCAGTAGTGTTCTTTGTTGAAATTTAAAGGATTATCAAAACTCAACCAAGCTTACTTCCTTTTTATCCTTTCAGTAACTTTACACGTTTGTGTTTATTTACCCATAAAATAATCTGGAACTTTTACATTTAATAACAGTAATGCAACATACTGCCTATAATAATTTATATGAAAACTTGTTTCACCATTAGAAAATATATCTAACTAATTCTTTTTATAAAAATATTTTACAATATTAAGTTACCTTTGTGGTAACGTAGGTAATTGGTAAAAAAATCAAACATTTAATTTTATTTTTTTAGGTGCAAACTGTTCAAAAAATGTGTTGTAATTAAGTGGGTTATTTCACAATACTTACTTCCAGTGCTAAACTTGCTTGTTAATTATATTAATAAATTAATATTTTTATCTGTCCCTCCAAGATATATTTCATATAAAATATTTGGAGAATAATTTAAGTGCTAATAAAAAAAATAAACGGACACGATACTGTTTTCATACCCATATGTGTACCTAGCTGTCCCTGATATTTTGGCTAGTTAGCCTATAAATAATGGAATAAAGGATCGTGGCTAATGAAACAGCTGATCTTTTTCAGTAAAAAAGCTACGTGGATCATTTCACTTCATAAATTTTTAGCTAAAATACATTCTCAAATGGCGTTACTATCTCAATTGATAATGATGATGTAAATATCATTTATAAACGATGCATCAATTTTATGTGCGCTCTCATTGTGTGAACTCTCATAAATGACAATGATAAACACTCGTTTCAACTTTGAACAATGAAGTAGATAAATATTTAAGATAAACTGTGAAATATTGAGGTCCTCGAAGTTTTAATGGGGTTCCCGTTTCAAATATGTTAGCTGTCAGTAACATTATATGAGCTTTTTCTTAAAGTACTGTTTGTACTACCGCATTCGCAAAGTTTTACTAATTAATTGAAAGAAGTTGGAATTTTAATGTAGTTCAATTTTATTGTTAAAATAGCTATTGTACCGGTGCTTCGCAACCGGGAGAAAGATCATTTTCATAATCCTTGAAATGGATTTCGAATAAATAATCTATCATAAAGTTTTGGATTAAATAATCCAACCACATAGTTAGTAGAATATATTAAACTAGCTGTAACCCGCGGGCTTTGCCCCGTTTAACTTCTTAATTTTCAAGATGATATCGTTCGCATGGCTCAATCACGTCCTGGTTGAAGTTCGTTCGCTACGCTCACTCACCTTTAGGTTGGAGCTCGTTCGTTGCGCTCACTTGCCTTCAGGTTAGCTCGTTCGCTACGCTAACTCGCCTCCAGGTTGAAGTTCGTTTGCTATGCTCACTCACCTTTTGGTTGCAAATTAGCTGTTGTCATAAATGTAAAAGAAATAATAGTGCTGCACCCTGTTGGTAATCCTTGTAACTTTAATGCTATTGAACATCATAGAACAGAACCAACTTGTTTAATTGAAACAGCTGTTAAGATTCATTAATTCCATTTCTCATAAGGTTAACATGGGAAACTCCAGAGCCACTGGGGCGGAGCTGATTGGACGGATCACGAAATTTATGGTGTATAAACCTATTCTATGAAATTCTACACGTATGTACCAAGTTTCGTGGCCATCGGTCCAGCGGTGTCTGAGTTTATCACTGCCAAATATACAAATATACAAACCAACATCCTCTTTTATACTTATAGATTTCTTTCGATCAGCTGCCTGAAATTGTGAAATGAGCATTTGACAAAGGTAAAAATTGTGAATTTGTTCATGCTTCCATGGAGATAAATTAATATTTACTTTTGAAAACCTCACCTCAAAACTTTAGACCTCCAAGGGGCGTAGCCCGAGAGGAACTCAGGAAAGTGAATAAGCCTATGACATTCCCAGATATGTGGACCATGTTTGTGCTTAATTTTGGCTGTATCGGTTTAGTATTTTAGTCATGACAGCTTCCCAGACAGACAGGCACCACCTCAATTTTATAATAGTATAGATACTGAAGATGGATGGATTGACTTATAACTTTTTTAAACTACATTCTACGGTAAACCTGTGCTTTGAATAAAAAATCTTATAATAATCAAGATCTTTTTGTAATCAAACAAAGTTTACTAAAAAAAAGGCGTAACAACATTTTAATTTGCTGGTGTCCTTTTTAGATTACTTATTTTAATAAATACAATTAACGTGACAACAGTGTGAAAGTTGTAGGTTATCATATTTTCTACATTATCAAACGAACTAAATACAAATAACTCTTCCCAATAAAATAACTTTGAATGAAAGCACATAATTTTCATCAATCCTATAATTAATATACGAAAAAATTTATATTTTTCTAAGTAAAATAACTAGAATTAATAACAATTAACAGTTCAATTAAGGGTTTTACAAATGGGCAAACCTTTTGTCTTGAAATGTAAATGCACATAAAATAATTATACATTAATTTTAATTTTAATTGTAATACTTTTTTATTCACAAAAAAAAATATATATATATTGAGGTAAAATATATTGGACAGCAGTTTTATACCTATCTGCAGTCCCAAAGGCAATGCGGGATCGCTTGTTTCTTCTACGTTTTTGCTTACGAAGATAATTACTTACTGTAATGCAACACCAGTTTTATTACTACAAAACAATTTAAAAAACATTTTTTGGCTCGTTAGTTACAATATATCAAATGATAAGTCTGAAATGAAGTTAAACCAAGATATATGTGTAGCTTTCCTTAATAAAAATTAGCTTAGTAAATCAACGCTTTGCATTTTTTATATAGGGTGATTACCGAGAAACGCATGTTTTTCAAATAACGAGTATTCAGGCAATTCAGATAAAAAGTTATATTTACGAGTGGAAAAACACATTGTACACAATGTGCAATTTTAGAATAAAATTACTTACAATTTAGTTTAAAAAAATTACATCTCTGAGATGGTCGCCTTCTGCTTGGTATGGAATTCCTTCTTCGAATGTCACTTGGCCTTCTCGCTCACCGGATCTTGCAGTTCCCGATTTCTTTCAATGGTTTTTTTAATCTAGAATTTACATAAACGAACCACAAACAATACAGGAACTTAAAGAAGCTATTCGCCAGGAAATCAACGCCATTCCTAGAGATGTTAGCAAAATCCGTAGCAAGTTTTAAGGAACACCTTCAACACTGTATCAAAGCAGAAGGCGACCACCTTAGATATGTAATTTTTAAACACTAAATTGTAAGTAATTTTATTCTGAAACTGCATATTGTGTACACTGTTTTTCCACTCATAAAAATATTTTTTGCTTTGAATTGCCTGAATACTAGTTATTTGAAAAACATGCGTTTCTCGGTAATCACCCTATATTTAGTACATTGGCATTTGTATTCCTTATTATGATACATTTTATTTGTTGGCAAATGCAGTTGATGCATTAATTTCTGTATTGATATTAACTAGTAGAAACCAGATATCCCCAAAAAAAGATTATTTATTTACTCCACATTTATGTGGAGTAAATAAACACATTATTACTTGTATTTCAATGTTTTCCTAACAACTTCTAAACTTCCAATACTTCATTAAGGTGTTCTAAGTTCTACCGCATATAAGGAAAATACCTGTATTATCGTCCTTATTAAATTCAATAGTAAATAAAAAATAAATTATAAAGGAGTTTAAATTCTCTATTTTTAACCACATATATTTAATTTATTAACGAATATCAAGCCTGATGGTATGAACAAGATGCATAGTTTATATATTAGTTATATGTATGTAATAAAAAAAGATTTTAAAAAGAGACGAAATCATAACATATTCACAGTCCCAAGTTTGCGACATCTCTGATGATTTACACTGAGCCTGGTGACGTCATCATTTGTTTCACCTCTATCTGCCTCATCAATTCCCACCAACTCTAGTCCCCAACGGTCTTTGTTTAATTCTCAGAGCCATCATTTATGTTCTTTCAAATTTATTTATACTTTTTTTAAGGTGATCGTAAGTTTTTTTTTATTTGAGCTGCGGACGTTAAATTGTACTTGTACCCACTTGGCATTAATCAGTAATGGTAAATGGTACTAAAGGCAAAAACCTTTATACAATAAAAAAGAAATAAAATCCTGCTCCATTATTGATAGTACATATTAAAATCCTACTTTGTAACTGAAATACCCCCGCCGCAGCAAACCTGCCGTCTAAGCGAATTTCCATTTGGCCGAATTGATTTTCAATTGATCTATTTAAATAACATTAGGTTTAACGAGTACCTAGGTTTGCTGCTACAAGGAAACTAATAAAGTAGTGTGTTTTTAGTAAAATATTGATAGCTTACTATAAAATAAATAAATTTGCCAAGTTTGATCAAAATATATCCATAAACAAGCAAACTACAACATTTTACAATATTCTCCATAAGAATAACATGGGAATTTTAAATTTACAATTTTTTTAGTTTTCTCCGTAACCAATAACCGTACAAAAACACTTTGATATACTGAATTGTTTGTTTTTTGAAGCTCTTTAAGAAGGTTTAGAGAAAAATTGGGAAATTTTGTGTTTTGAGGGTAAAAAGTGAGAAAAACCAATTTTCACCCCATAAAACCCCCCATAAAACCCTGTTCCCATGGTCCGATCATGCTGGATCGCGAACTCATTCAAGTTTATCCCGCCTTACACCTTCAAACCAAATTTCATCAAAATCGGATAAAAATTACTCAAGTTATCGTGTTCACGGACACATATATATATATATAAATCTATATATATATATATATACCTATATATATATATATACATATATAAAAATTTGAACGAATGGTGTTTTTGGCCTCTGGGGACATTAAAATGAAAAAGTAAATCGGTCCCGGGCCTAAGTCTTACCATGAGACCTACGGTAATAGCTACTTCCCTATAGGGAAATTCGCTAAAATATGTCCCGCGACTCAAACACCTTTTTCACTGACATATTTACGACTGGTGATCTACTTTGAAAACAAACTGAAAAGTGAGTAAGGTTGACTAGAGATAAATCAACCATTATTGTAAACTTGTTTCACAGTGTCCACTGTCAAAACAGCTGAAGACAAATATTTACTAGAGTTGATATTAATAAAATAATCAAGAAGTCTGCATTTCCGTTGATTTTTTCCCAATTTTGTGACAATTTATATTACTGCAGACAAAAACTTTTGACAGTCTAATGTATTCGTAATATAATAGAATTTGCTTTAGCTAATACAAAGTTCTGCATTAAGTATTAACGAATAGCTTTATATTTACTTCATATGTTAATTAAAGTATAAGTTTCTCAAAATTAAGCATATGTATAGAGTAACTTTTGAGTTGTTTCAGCTCCTTAATAAACATATGTTTTTAATATGATAGAGGTAGTAGTATACGAGTGCAAAGGTGCTATGGGTAATTCTAACGTCGTAAATATGTCGTCTATGTTGATTAACACTGAGCCTTATTAATTTGTATACACCTTTTATCTTCTATTTGCCCTGGCCGCACCTTTGCTCTCGTTTTTGGCACAGTGTTTTGGTCGTTTATATTTTATATTTTAAATTATAAGATTTATTTATATCAAAATTTGTTAACTTTTTATTCATTACAGAAAAATGCAAATCTTCAATGGATATTCAAATACAAAACCTGTTCTTTTCAACGTAGATTAAAAATACATATACGTGTGCTGATTAACAATCTTTGTTAATCAACTGAAAAATGTTTACGGAACTTATTTGTCTCGTATTTAAAAGGGGGTTTTTGTGTTTATACATTTTTACGATTCTATTTTATGAATTTTTTTATAACACTGGAATATGCTACTAATTTTCTTTCGGCACAAGTTGATCAAATATTTTTGGGAGAAAATGGCATTTTTCACTAGTAACATTACTACCAAACTGACACTAAATACACCTTAAAAATCCGTTTAAGACTTTATAGCAACTTTTATGATTTATATTTGGCAACCAAAGTCAAAGGACGTGTGTATTGAGTGTTAGACTAATTGCGAGAACAACTTTAGTCATCAGCGATTGCAATCTTGTTAGTAACTGACGACGACTAACAGGTGCCTAATGAGACTGATGGACTCAGAGACATTAGTCGGTGCTGACGTCACCCTTAGCGTGTAGTGAGGCTTTGTTAACATATAGAAAAAAATATAAGTTAACATTTGGTGTTTTGGGTGCATATAAACATGATATAAGAAACACTGGCATAGCTTTATAACAATTTTACTAGGGTGAGTTTTAAAATAATGCTTTTAGATGTTTGTTTGAACTGCATTTATGAGAATCTGCAATAAGAAATTGAAAACCATTAAAATCCTGATAGACATTCAAACTAACTACGTGTATACTTAAAATGTATTGTCAAACATTTTTATGACTGAAAAAAATAAATAGAATAAACTAGGCTAATAAAGGAAATATGATAATAAATAATATAATAATTTGGTATAGATAGATAATTGGTTTACTTTGTCATTACAAAGGATAATTCCTCCCTTTTATCGTTTAAAATATATATATATATATATTTTTTTTATAAAAGCCTGGGATCTTTTTAACATCACTTCACGATAGACCTTGGGTTTACGGAATTATCATTTGAATAAATTAGTGATAATGCGGGATTTCAACCTACTAGACCAGCTCACCCTAATCATTCATATATAAATAATAATAAAAAAAAAAAAAAAAAAAACTTTCTTGATCTTGGTCTTTCAAATGCATGAGTCTTGAATTGAGAGTGTTTGTGCCATTTTTTTTATAACTAAATCCAACTTAAAAACATGGTAATGATAATGTTATAATCTAGTTAATAATCTTATTAATTATCGATCGAAATGACAACTTGACATCGCAATAAACCAATCATCTAATTAACCAATACCCTTATACTAAAATAATCTAATACTACATCATTAATCGCCGACATTTTGTTTAGTATGTTTTAATGCACTATAAAGTGATGTACCATGTTACAGTCAAAAATTACAGCGTATCCTATTTATATTGTTTGTATTGCGCGCGACAGGTTAAACGATTTACTGTCGTAAGGTACTTATAAAAGTTTATGAAACTTGCCCAAAATACAAACCCTTAATTGCACTTTTAAATTACAGTATTGTTTTCTAAGACGGTAGGTATACTTTATGAAAATATATGTTATAAAATTAAATGAAGGTCATTTAGCTGAATAACGAGGAGTATTTTTACTTATTGCATATTCGTCTACGTTTTACTTTAAAATTATATAGTTTGGTTCAAGTAAAATTATTCTTAATAAGCTCTAAATAAATGGAGTTAGGAAATGATGTATGATATAAAACTGTAAGAAAATATCATACGTTCGAAGTTCATTAATAACAATAAATAACTATATTGCTATAGGAAAATACGTTAAAACGATGGGGAATATGAACAAACTTTTAACTTTCAAAGACCTCGTTAACATACTGTGAGCAATCATAGTATATTGAAAAAAAAAACTGAAATAAAATAGAAATACGTTTAATAAAACCTTTATTAATGTATATATTTTCACTTGTACTGTTTACACAAGACGGTTAATATATAAGAGATGGTAGTCGTGGTAGATTTAGATTGAAAACTCCAATCATTACCAGAACCAATAGGTGATTATCATCGTTAAAACAATTATATAAATTAATGAAACGTATTATGTTGATTAAGAAGTTAATAAACCCCTGTATATTGCAGTTAATAGAGACCTGCAGTACTTTCTTTGTTCTACAAGTATTCTTTTTAATTTAAATAGTTTAAAAATTATTAGTAATAATTTGGATAAATATTTACCAAGAAAATTTATCGGATAAGCAGAACCTTTTAATAAAAAGGAGAAACCAGAAGACATTTTATGTTTGTCAACCTTTCAAAGCTCATAATAGAAAACATTCAACGCAACCGATAACATTATTGGCACTTTCTTCGTGAGTCATTTACAAATAAAAGGTTAAGGCAAAGATATATCAGACCTAACAAAGATCAAAAATACATTAAATGTTGGCGTCGTGTTAATATGGTTGTTAACATTTCTTTGAATATTTCCCGATGGTAAATAATATTTAAACTAAGTTGAAGGTGAATTAAGTATTAAAACACGGTGTACTTTCAGGAAAGTGCAAGCAGTCTGATTACAATTACATTATTTCCTTTGCTAATGTAATATTTGCAGACTCTGGAGCTGATCGTAATATCTTAGCAGTTTTGAAGATTGTCAAACATTTGATTTGAGTGATATGAATCCAACTTTTATTTCATTTTGACTTAGCCAATACAACTTGTATATTGTTAATTCTGGCTGAATAAATGATTTGATTTGATTTGTTTGACAAATTTAGTTTCGCTGTATAAAATCTAAATCAAACCTAATTCAAATTTAATAAACTTATAAATCTACACTTGCAGGAACATTTACTTCTCAATATTTGCTGGGTGATTATTTATTTTTTAATCAAAGTTCACATTTTAATTTCGTAAATTATGAATTGGAAATAATTGTCTTTAATAAATGAATATCCGCGTAAGCATAAATAAAAAATCATTTTTAAGTATTTAAGCGCTATTGTTCATATTTACGTTAATCATGATAATACTTAATTCCATTGCTTTAGAAACATTAAATAGTTTAGTGTCTGAATATTCATCTGTGGAATTCCCGAGGGAAGTTTGAGGTTACCTCAAGAGATTTGCGTTGGAGGGCTTTTGCAATGGATGTTAAATAATATAGATGCTATAATTTACATATCTTAAGTACATAATTCTAAAACAATTCCGTTTGACCACGTATGTAATAATACCTTAAATAGTAAAGACTAAATGCAAAAAATTAAATGTTTTATACATTAGGAAAAATTAGTGAGAGCAGAGATTGTTATTTAACTAAATTGTAAAAAAAGTTGAAAAAAAAATTAAAATTGTTAAATAAAGGCCTTTGCGTGAAATATTACATACATTTATGACAAGAAACTAATTAAAGTAATACTACATTTAAATTTGTTATAACATGAAACATTAAGAAAAATATGATTTTTACTATAGCAAACATGAACACAACTCTAATGGTTACTGTTTGTTCGAGGAAACTAACTTTTAACTTTGTTGGAGTAAATTTTATTTAGCTAAAAATAAATAAGGTTTAGAAGTATAAAGAAATTGCGTCAAAACTAAATTTAGCTTGCATACATTAATTAAACCTAAATATGTAGCGTATTGATTAATTCATCTATTTCTCCCTCTACAGAAAGCAATTTGCTATGGATGCTTCATCTTACATTCTGTTTGAGATCCAAGGAACAAACAACTGCATTACTATTACTTAGAGATCACTGTAAATAGAATAACAGTTTCAGAAGAATATTCAAACAAACAGAAATATAAACTGTAAAAATGCATTTGTAGGTCTATAGAGGTATTTTTATACCATATAGCTACATTTAAACGCACTTGTATTGAAAAATTGCTCGTGCATTTTGTAGCATATTAATGCTGATTTGTAATTGAGTGTTAGCCTGTTTTGTAGCATCGTAATATTAAATTAAATAATTAAACTAAAAGATTTATATGTTCTTATATTTTATATGTTATAAATTTATATGTTTATTTTGATTAATTTTATACAGTAGAACATGGTGTTATACATTACCACTAATAATGCTGAAACTAATAAAAGAAATTGTCTCGCTTAAAATTATTATGAAAATCCTTATTATTCAAAGCTAATTATTAAATATTTTCATACATAATTAGTACTGTATGCATTCGAAAAATGACCAGTCAATTTGACTTTGATTTCAATTGCTTGCTGCTCAAAGGCTTGCATATAATGAGCCTAGCCAATTGTTACTAAACAATTCCATTGGTTGCTGATATAAAAAAATCATTTTTCTAAAATAATATAAAAAAATATTGAGATTAGATTACTAAGAATGTCTAACTATACTTCTTTCCTTTGCAAATTAACTCCATATTCTTATACAGACATTTTGTAGGGTACGTTATATGATATAAAAAAAGTTCAAATAAAATGTATTGACTTAAACCATTTATACTATATTTTACCTCGACATCGAGTGATTAATATACTACCATAGAAGTATATATTTACTAAAATACTGTATATCTTGATACCCAATATGATGAAATAATTGGTGTGTGGCCATACCCTTTGAAATAACTTAATGTTCCAAAAGAAACTAGTTATACTACCATGGTAGTAGCCTACATACAGTTAAACACAAAATAATTAAAGTGTGGTGAAGTGAGGCATTACTAATCTGCTAAATCTAGTTACTAAAATTATATTTGATATTTTATAGTTGAAATATAATGGTTTAAAGTGATGAAATTCAAAATCTGGGATTAATCTTTTCAAATCACGTGATCAGATTATTTTATTATGAACTCTTTCCCCTATTATGAATATGTTAATTCTCTTAAACCAATTACATTTTGAGATGAACTATTTACATTAATATAACTTTGCCATTATTATCTTGAAACAAAGTAACTGTACCCAACACCTAAAAGTAGACCAAATATTTATAGAGAATAAAAATAACAGTATATTATCTTAAAATATTTAGAAAAGCTTCTGTACTTTTCATATAAAGAATATGAAGACAAAACTCACAAACAATTCACATAATTAGTAAATTATTTACTACGTTTTTCATTGATGGAGAAGGTTGTCAAATTAGATTATTTTAATATTGGGCGTAACATTTAACTAAAATATTTTTGAAACTTTGGGAAACACCAAATATTGTTAAACAAAGAAAAATTAAAAAATGTTTTCTTAAAAAGTGAATTAAAAACTATTACGATTAGGAATTAAAAATACTGGTTGACCTTATATTTTGATCCGTTAAATCAAATATTTTAATGTGTTAATCAAAATGCTTTGTTTTTGTTTTCTGTGTCTAAAATTATATTTCTTCTATTAAGTTACTATGATATGTGTAGCTAAGACTTACCTTAGAGTTATAAATAACTTGTTTTAAGTCTAGTCAATATAGAACATATTGTTGTTTTCTACTTATCCGGTAGAGACAGCCACAGCTAAGAGGCTTACACAAGACTTGGATAGGAATTTCTGTTTTGTTGTTGTTTCAGAAGGTGATGTAGACTCACATCTTCTTACTTTTATGCTCTTTTTTTTACGAGGCAAAATAATAATTTTACTACGTTTAGTCGGAGTATTATTTCAAACAAAACTTATTTTTTCAGCGAAAATAATGCTGAAAAAATTTAATTATAACATTGAATTTTTTTTTTCTTGAGGCTACGTATATTACTTAGTGATTATCCTTTGAATAAATCCTAAGTGCGCTGAAAACAGAATCGTCTGCATTATGATAGAGTGATAGAGCATAACAAGAAATGACACAAAAAAAGATTAGCGATGATCGACATGGTAGTTAAAGCAATAAATATATTCTTGCCTTAATCGCATCTTGAAATACAAATTTAACTTTTTTAGCTTTTTTATATCTGTGTGTAACGTCACTGACGTATTTCTATTCTTACTAATTCAACTTTGACTGAAGTCAAAATTTAACCTCAAAACTCCACCAAGTTCAAGTAAAACAGAATTGTACCTCACAAAAATGTATAAATACACAATTAATATCCATGAAAAATTCAATAAAAGAACAAGTATAACGTATATACAATACATTTTAAACATTTATGGTTGTTATAATTGATTTGATTTTACGTTGATATTTTCAATTTTTTTTTTGTTTTTTAATAAAAACATATGCTATTTCACGTTTGGTTCCTCCAACATTTTTTTTTATATTTTTACAAACTTATACAGTACAAAGTTATAAAAATTAAAACAATTGATTATCAAGTAGTTAAATACTTAAAATGTAACTTCAAAATATTTTATTTTTAGGATTTTGGATTATTAGACATTGTATTCAATGGGAAATATTTCCTGTATAGCATATGTTTGTAAATACGTATTATAATGCTTTATGTGTAATTTCTATAATTAAGTTATAGTAAAAACCATGCACGCCTGTTATCGTAAAATATTTATGACAATACTACCAATGAACTTTTTATGCAAACTTAGGCAACCATTAAGTGTAAGCATAGGAACATTTCCAGATCTAACATATTTAGTCGTAATATTTAATGCTTATTAGTTAAATATTAGTATTAACTGTAATAACGATAGGCTCAACTGTTTTAAAAAATTAGCTAACCGACTTTTTATTTTACTCTAATCTAATGTAGGCTGTGAATCACGCTTACCTTTATTACTTAATGTATGAGAGTTCAGTGGAATCTTACTGATTATTAAGTTTTACAAGCAAGTTGATAAGCGGAAGCTAAGTTCCAGGAAGTTGTTTTAAGCTTGAATTCTCTTTCTGATAAGTTTTCTGAGTTGCAGCATGTCTTCATTTAATTTATGATCAGCAAGAATATCACGAGACTGAATAAATAATTGCAAAGTCAACGAAAAACTCATTATGATCCAAACTTTATATCAATCGTTTAATTTTATTAAGTTTTATGGAACTTTTCATATTTTCAATATATGATATAAAATTGAAAACTCTAACAATAATTTTATGTCAATCATATGTAATATATAAAACATAAAACCTGCACATTGATTAACTACCGGTACTGATAAAAACGGTTTAATGGGATTTAATTATCTCAATAATTGTCCAACGTATTCAGTGTCAACCTTTTGATTTGTTCCGTGATGATTTCAACGTTTCGTGTTAAGATTATCATAGGGGTTGAATGGTTTTAATCGGTTTATTTAAAACCTGAAAAGTTAAGAAATTTCACCCTTACTTCGTGTCAAAACTGAATTTTACGTATATATGTAAGAATATGCAAAATAAACACGTGTAGGCTTTTTTTATATTTTTGAGCTATAAAATTTACCTTGTTAGATCAGTTGCCTTTGCTTACCGAGTAAATGCAATTGGAGTCATGGTATAAAAACTGCTGCAATTATTTATGCCTAATATTTCTGAAAGACGTGTCTTTTAAAATGATTAATAATCAATAGAGGGGGACGATTTTTAGGAGGATATTGCAATTTATCTCAGATATTTTATCAGCTTCGTTGTCAAAAGTTGGGCCTAATATTTATATCCATCAATTAAAAGGGTACGTACCAAGAGAGAGCATATTGTTGATGCATCGTTTTTAAATGATTCATAAACATTGGCTAAGCGATATCATCGATATCCAAACTAAGTTGACTAGTAACTTTGTTTTATCATTTCACATACAGTATTTGTATGTACAGAAATAGGTTGTACAGAATCCGAAAACTTATTTTCGGTTTATAATCAAAAGTTTATTTGCTAACTTTTTACTTTACCTAATCTAACATTACTGACATTAGACCTAAAATGCTTAATTTAGGATGTACTTAATTTGTTAAACACATTTTCAGTGCTCAGGTAATATGCTTGTAGGTTAATAATGCTAGTATAGAATGATAAACATATTTAATATGAAATGTTACATGTGCATTTTTCGTTTAGAAATTATTACAAAGCTTGTTGTTCACTAAGTTAACTCAGCCAATTCCTTACTTAGTCAGTATACTGTATTTCATTAATAACTAAATGTAAAAACCTTAAATGTTGTATGATAGCTTAAAGTGTATTACGTGACGGATGCTTTTAGGCATAAATTGAGGTTACAAGGCCAGACCCAACGAAAGTTTTTTTTTACGAACTCGAGGATAGATGGTCATAACGCAATTAATATTTTTATATAATATCTGTTTTACCTCTAGGAATCTTAGTACAAATGTTTAATCATCTTAAATATAAATTGAAAATTTTCATTATGTAATAAAATTTACTGCAATAATCAGGTTAGCACGTTAATACACTCTTCATTTGAAAGTAACAAATCCTCTGGTAAATTAATTAACTGACGTAGACTGCTTTTTTTATGTTTCTTTACACAAATTAAAAAAAAAAAAACTTTTATGAATACTTACATCTATTGCCGAAACACTTAACAATTTTAAAAATGGAGGGTGGGTTTAGTGATCATCCTAAATATAAATTCTGTTTAGTAACATTAAAATATTTGTAGAGCTAATGGAATGAAAATACAGTTTATTTCAAAGAGATATATAAAGTTAATCGTTAAGATATATTGGACTACTTCATTATCCAGCCTACTGCAGTTCCAGAGGCTATGCTGTTATCTATTCGGCATGATTGTTCGTTTGGAAAATAACAACGCTTAATACATCGTTATGATTAACTTATACCTTATGGCCAATGGGGCTGACATCAATCAATGTTTAAGTTTCTTTGTAATATAACTTCTTTAAGAGTTCAAACTCAAAGTTTTGCTTTTGACACGTTGCCCAATCATGAGAGCTTTATACCTTGTTTATCTCATTATAAAACAAAAACTTACCCTCCTTGTAAATTACATTATAAACAGCCTATAATATGGTTTGTTTATTCGTAATGTTTCAGTTTCTTATGAAACATAAGTGCAATTTCAAAGAGGGAATTTCAAATTCACTGGCGCCAACACAATACAAAGCAATCGACGTTTTCAATATATCTGCAAAAGGAGAAATTCAGCTTACCTGTATCCACTATCCAAGCTTCACAAAGGATAGGAAGATGTTTATAAACAACAATGGTGTGCTTTTCTCAATCTGTATATCTTACTGATTCTACATAGTACAAACATAAAACACAATGTTCTTTCTTACTGGTGATACACTATATACATTTTATCTCACTCTAGAATAGGCAAAACGCAACAAATATGCATATTTAGCAATATGGATTAGACGGCTTACTGTTTTAAAAATAAATATAACTAGTGTACCTGTTGCTCGAATTCGAGCAATTGCGAAGCATTACAGGCGACTCAAAGATTATAGAAATACTCACGATCTACACAACAGTTAGATATAATCAAAATCTTTTGTAAATATCTTATCTTTTTTCAAAAAGCTGATCTTGTTTTTTTTAGTGTTTTTAGTGTAAAAAAAACATTATTTCTATTTCTTCTACTTGGTTGTGTTCTATGACTTTTTCTATGTTTCCATTGTTTGCAAATAGGTTATTTCAATGATTGCTCAAGAAATGTAGCACATTGTTAATTCAGTTTTATTTTTAGCCTATATCAAATTGTCCAGGATTTCTCGCTCTTTTCCATTGTAATAATTACACCAACCCAAGTTTCGTCTACAGATGCAATATGCCAAAGAATATCACCTACGTACAATCTCCAAGAAGTGGCAAAAAAGGCAGAAACCAACCCATACAATAGATTATAATACCCATACAATAGAATATAAGTTAACTCCATAAGAAATCATTTTAAAAGTTACTGTGATATTAGGATTTTCCACTGATTTGGTAATAGAACATTATATTGCAAAACATGACACGATACAGAAGAAAATCAATTTTAAAATATAAAAAAAATCCATTGCAAGTACTGTACTTCATTTTGACAAATTCAATAAATCACAATTTAAATATTAACAGCTGTTGCATTAAAAAGTAGTGTAGAATTATGCATATGGTCGTAATGTAAACAAATCTGAAGAGGCAACTTTAAAGGTTTCTGGGGCAGAGCCCCAAGGGAATTTACCTCTTTCCTCTTTTGATGGCTCATCTACAGACCAAGACCTTTCTTTAGAGACCCCTACCAAGTTTCTACGCCCAGCTGTTCTCTCAAATTAGCTGTGACAAAAACCCCGTTTTCCTCCATAAGAATTACATGGGATGGGCATTTAAAGGCCAACGGGGCAGAGCCCCAAGGGAATTCACCATGTTTCTCTTTTGATGGCTCATCTACAGACCAAGACCTTTCTTTAGACACCTCTACCGAGTTTCTACGCCCAGCCGTTCTCTCAAAATAGCTGTGACAAAGAAAAACAGTTTCAAATTAATATATAGATTAATTAAAAATATTTTGTTTATCTTAATATACTTAAAATCTAATTTTAACGGACGGGAATCAATACAAGTTAATTAATTTATTGTATTACAATTTTTGTTTTGTCTTCAAATAACGCAGGCAACTGTAACGACTAAAATGTTAAACATCAGTTTAATTTAATGAAAGTACTCTAATTGTGAGATATATTCCAACAGGTGGTATAAAATAAAGCGTGATATTTATTTAAATGAGTAGAGCAAATAAAAGGATACTAGTGTTTGTCTCTATGACACCTTTTTTTAAAATTTATTAAATTTATGCTATGAGTAACATATGTAGCCATTATAAGAAATTTCTCATTTTATATATTTAATTTGAGTCATTTCCTTCTTTCATCTGTCTGGCTTAATTCAATGTATTAAAATAGCATTACGTCAACTTTAACCCAACCTTTATCATACAGGTAATTAGATTTTCAGTCTTTATATCATTGTAAAAGTCAACTTAGGGGTTTAATTTATAAAACTAAAAATAGGTTTAGTACGTTACAGTTATACACAGTATTTATATTGAGAGCAGACCTTGTCATCCTTCGTTAAATTTTCCCTGATTAACAGAAATACGTGAATTATTTCAACTATAAATTGAATAGAAAAAGTCTTATCAAACTATCTTATAAAATGTATAATGTCACTGAATCACGGTAAAATAAAAATGTTATCGACGATTAATTGATTTTGAAGCCATTTAATTGAAGTGCTAATTTGGTTTTATTTCCAAAAAGGCCTTTGTGCATAAAAAAAAAAAAAAAACTTATCATTGGTGTAGTGAACATTTTTTTTTTCAAATACCTGAAAACCAATACTTTATCTAAATATTTTCAATGACATTATCTTTATTATCGTTGACTTAGTACATTAAAAGGTTCTCGAAGTAATTATCGAGTTTATTATTTTCTCACTAACCAATTATTATCATAAACCCTCAAATGAAGTTTTCTAAAATATAATAATGCGGCCACAACATAACGCTACATCATTCAATTCAATTATTGTAGTTAGTTATTCAACTAAGAAATCCAGAACTTTCGAAAACACCCATTCATCGTATTATGCAAGTTTTAAAGGGAAATGTAATGGGTAATTTAAAGAGCAGAACTATGGGTAATGAATACAGCTCATAGACAAGGAGGACCAAGCCACAAACTTGAGCTCTCGAGTAATTCAACCTTTGTTACAAGAGGTGGTCCCTAGGGCTCTTCACTAGAGAGTCAAAAACTAGGGAGAGCTTGTTTGAGATGTGTTGAGCAAGACTTTAAAACCTAGAGGGAAATGTACCACTCCATACTCAAACCGGTTGATTATTTTAATTTTGTGTATAGCCTTCCGGATTACTTCCACAAATTATATACAAGAGGAAAAATTCGGCCATGCAACTCCATGCATTCTACCGTTTTTTATGTTTTTGTTTGTATGTAGTACGTGTTTTATGACTTATAACGACCTCCTAGGAGTAATAGATTTTACGTCTAGTTTGACTATGATGCCATATATGTCGAAACCGGTCACCATAAGGACGTCTTTGGAGTTACTTGAACAAAATAAAGGTAACTAAACCTTTTGTATGTAATACTATTATTTGAAATAAAACTCTATCAATTTGATTTCAAAATATTCTCTACGCCAATTCTTGTAAAAGACGATCTACTTTCATGTGTTTTTATTATATTACGAGCTGTTGGCCCGTCCTACGTACGGGAATTGAGTAGTCAATTAAAACGGAATAGTTCAGAACATCTAGTTTACACGCACAGTGACAAATTCTCACAGTTTTAATGGGGGCCAACTGCCCCCAAAACAACCTAATTAACAATTAATTGTAATTTTTTAGTTGTTGACGTTATTAACAAATGTCACGTGACTACCTATTTCTTCCATCCGATTATAGACCTAAAATATAGCGATATGCATTTTAAATTCGATAATTTTACCATAAAATAGCAGTTGCGTCGATTTGAAAAGACTTGAAGTGAGATTGGAGACCGATTCACACACACTGGTATTGATTATAGTTGCTACAATTGCATATACCACTTATATATGTACTTACCGCACCTTTACCTCCGTGACCACAGACTGACACCTTATGAGGATTCTGGCCCCCCATTCTCTTCAATCCCTTGTCTCTTCTAATTTAGATCCTGGTCTGAGGATGTATTTCATAACTTGGTCTTTCCACTTAATTCTTGGTCTTTCAAGTGGTATTTTATCTTGTGGTACTATGGAATATACCTTTAAAAGTTGATTTATCTCCTATCCACCACGCATAGCCTGCCCATCCAAGCCTTTTACTTCTGGAAATCACCCCTATATCTGGGTGTTTACATATTTCTCTTAGCTCTCTGTTTGTTTTTATCTCGACCTCCGTTATCTTGAACTGGTCTGTATATTTTGTCTGCACTTTTCAATACTACGGGAAGAGTTATGGTATGGTATGAGTCGAATTTGGTTTCTAATGCACCTTGCAGCTCATTAAACAGTTTTATAGAGACCTACTACACCAATTGACGCTTTCATTACTAACAAAAATTATAGTATGACTCAGATACATTCGGACATACAGAAAAAGAAGTATCAACACGTAAACCACTTATATCTTAAACGATTAAGCAATAAATTTCTGAAAAAAGATTTCCCAAGTATGAGATGAAATTTCCATGGCATAAACTAAATAACTTACTTACACAGTTTGCATTTACGACAAAACTTGATTTAACTGTTTGAGATGTATAGATCAAAATAACACATTTCCTGATAAAGCAGATCCTTCACGGTAGAAAAAAAACTAAATTTTAAAGTGAAATAGTATGCAGGCCAACACCGAAGAACAATATTTTTGTATACAAACAACTTGTAGCATAAACATTATTCAATGACAGTTTATAACCAGCTGTTAGTTTAACCAGCACTAAAAATACTTGGAATTGCTAGCGTCGGCTGCTAGACTTTTTAAAAATTGAAACTTAATTTCTAAAAAACTGAAACCCTAAATTAAAATTATGGCTTCGACATTCCCTAGTTCTCAAAATTATCTTTCTTTCAACACAAAAATCATGAAAATCGGTCAAGTAGTTGATTCAGAATCGTGAAATAAAAAAACCCTGTTTCGTTTTAATATTATAGATTTATCGCAAGTAGTTTAAAATTTTAAATCTTGGAACATGGCCTTGTTCTTTTTTAAATCTTTGTTTTAGCGAATTTCCCCTATAGGGAAAAGCTATTACCGTAGTACTCATGGTAAGACCTGGACCCGGGACCGATTTACTTTTTCGTTTTGTGGTCCCTAGAGACCTTTTTTTTAGAAAGTATGGGAGCTGGGTAATAATTGTTTTGTATAATTTTTAAAGTTATGAGTTATCTATTATTTTAATTATATCAATCAATAATCTATTTTTAATATACCCAAAAGCAGTTTAACCAGATTTATTTCCTAATCTTACCTAAATGGTATGACATTTAAAATATCTTGCTAGGATGCAATACTTTCCTAAAAAACAATTAAAGTAAAATGAAATTTTGCATTAAAAGCACTACAAATTAATTAATCATGTTCGTTGGTCCTTGACGTTACATATGTTCGTTATACAACTGATTATTTAAGTGATTATTAACTGATTAATGTATAATGCCATTTTGGGGCTACACAATTGAAATGTGATATTTATTTACATATGTATTTAGTAATGTATAGAAATTGGGCTAGAAAATAATTATTGTCTATAAACATTAATTTATTTATGTGAAAGTATTAAAATTATATTGAAATCGACTTAAGTTTTTCAATGACTCGATACTATTTTTAACTCATTTAATTTCACAAGATGACTTACCTAGCTTACAACAAACTCAGCAAATTTGTCAGAAAGAGCATTCATCCTCGGAACAGCTTCCGGGAACTTCATGATTATCAACTTGCCTGTAAAACTTAGTAATCAGTTAAGATTCGATTTAACTTTTGAACAATGAATGAACAAAGTAATGAAGGAAATGTCATTTTAAAACATCAAAAGTTAACTGAGAAAATAATTTAAGTTTATTATTAACATTCAGATTAATTTATTACGGTGTCAAAAATCTAATTTTCTCATCTAAATATTAGTTTATCACGGGATATGTATTATGAGTTGTAATCATGAGATTTGTTATAATCCAATAGTTTTATTAAATTGAGTGTTTTGTTTGTGTAAAGTAATACAAATTTAATTTACAGAATGTTTCAATAAATTGTGTTTTTCTATAAGGATATTTTTAGTTTTTTTATTTAATGAAAATCCGGATGAAAGATTACTACAAAAATATAAGAGATTTATTGTTTGGGTTAAGCACCCATCAAAAGGATAAAAATGGTCACGCCAATTGTAAAGGGTGGGGAAATGAGAACTATACAGTTAATTTACTACCAGATGATAAATATTGCAGCGTTGATTGAACAGCTGTCCTTATAAACAAAATTGAATTATACCATTTAGTAAACATGACGTTTTGGAATTATGAACGACGTGCTTTTGGTGTGGAAACTGTTTGAAAAATAACGATTCTTTTATATAAACAAAAAGCTTGTTTATGAAGCATTTCAATATTGATCGAAACAGGACTGTTCTGAGTCGGTTAACGATAGAGAACCGAGTATCATTATTTAGAAGGACGTCATCATCCCAAAAAAAGATTGCTGTAAGCCATAGAACTGTTTGCACACCAGCCAATGGTGAGATAGTACGAGCTGCAGTCACTTAAAGTCCTTGGCGATTTAAATCTCTAGGAGGTCTCTTGGAAGGATCTCGCATCAAGATCTCCGTTTCCACCCCTACAAGATACAAGATGCCTGCTCAAACTCAGGCAGAGAATTACCGAAGAGGTTTAAGCAATTCCTCAAGAAATGATCTGAGACGTATTCGGCAGTTTTTATTTCAAGCAACGCGAAGAATTTCAACACTTTCAAGTACGTTCATTGTAAAACGTTGTTGAAATGAGGGCTTATCGAGGACAAAATGGTATAAGATTACCTTCGTTTTGATACGCTTTTAATATTATGTAGTGTACAAATTATGAGCTTGTTATATTTATAAATTGGATAGTTCTCATTGCCCCACCATGTACAGGTGTTTATTGAATATATGTAACGGTGAATTTATTTATTTCATAGATAAGATATGTAAGAGTATACAAAATAGCTTTAAAATGTATAACGAACTTATAAAACGTATAAATAATGTGTAGATTTATGTTCGGACATACACATATTTTTATTTAACAATTTGACTTTACACGTGTATGGACTGTGCACATGTATTAACAGCTATGGCATTGTTCTTCCAAAATTGTATGGCAAAGATTTGAATGACTACTCAAGCTTATATCGAGGTTGGCTGAGTGAAGCCAGTACAGTCAAGGACCCAAGAGGTAACAAAGAGTAACTCGAGTTCTCTCGTTTGTTCCATGTATCGTGTTGTGAATACGTTTGTCATATAAATGATTTTTTTCCCGGTTTATAAGAAATCGAGCTTGATCAATATACAATTTTAATTCAATTTTAATTTAATAAATTATTTCCAGTACCGAATAAAAAAATAAATAAATAAAATAAAATAAAACACTTTCACGGTTCAGGCATAATGATGGGGTCCTGATAGTTTGTTCAGTCACCACCAGGTTTACATAAATAGTTTACGAGAAATATCACGCATGGTATTGGAAGAAAGCTCACAAACCACTACACGAACCAAAATCCTCAAAATAAATCCCCATGGTCAAACACTCCTACAAATAATAGGTATGTACTGTGCAAACTTATATATTTTCACCCACGTTGTAAATAAAACATGTGGTTGGAATTTCTTCCATTAGTTTTGATTTCCTGTTTATATTTCGTTACCAACATGTCGAACCATAAGGCCCATGTAATTTTTTGTATATTTTAAATTAATTTTGTTGTGTTTATTTTTTGTATTTTTTAATTTATAAAGGAATTATGCACATCTACAGGCACATCTTTCAAACAGTATACGTGGATTTTCCCTGCGATGTACTCAAGCTGAGAAAATAAGGTTTCAAAAACATGCTTTCCTATTAATATATAGGATTTACCAACAATGCAAATCAGCTGTTACTTGTAAGCTTGTTACTGTAAGCTTAGTATGAATTCAAAACGCAGATCATTGTAAATAAAATAACTGTTCCACAATATTTACACTATCAGTTATTTTGATGAATTGTATGCTCATTTGTCTGTATTAATGTGAATAATTTAAGTATCATGTCTCTTGTACCTTCCCATATTTATACATCTAGCCAAATACATTTAATTTCATCTGAGGTGCGATGCTGGTTAAAACGAAAACCTCAATTCACCAAAAGTAATAAAGTAACAAATCTAATGTAACATTTCAAAAATCGTTTCATATGTAAATATGACGATTTCTTGAAGCGCAATTATAGAAAGGAAAAATAAATACACAAAAATAATTTTGTTTGGTATACGAAATAAAGCAATGTATAATATCTGACAAAAGTATAGATTATAAATCTCTGTTAAAAACATAATATCCGATACATCGAACACGGAATTCACAAATTTAATGCATGCAATGTTTTAAATTTTATCGCCTGTGATATTTAATCTATTCACCTAAAAGTTTCTTCTGCATATTTAACATTCGTTGTTTTGCATTGTTGGACATACCTGTTTATAATTTAATGAAATATTTTTATAGTAGAAAGCTAACCTTTGGTTTTTATTGTTATTCCTACTATAAAATCTAAAACATTAATCTATAAAATCATATATCTACAAATAGTAATCACCTTTTTTCCGGTTTCAGTACGCCTTTACTGCTTTTTTGCTTCTTGCCTGTTATTGCTAAGCAATAAAAGTATGGTATCATGTTAAAGCACACAATAATGTACTGTACTGATATTATTGTCTAATATTATTGATATTATTACTGATAATATTATTCGGAATATATACAGGGTGTCCGGTCATAAGTGTTAAATAAAATTTTGCATCAAACTACATGGTAATGGCGACATAATGACGTACAATTGAGGTTCCCAACCTCAACCGTTAGGGAATAACAAATAAATTAAGATTTTTCAAAAATTATTGTAGTTGTCATAAAAAAGGTTATATTTCTCTGCTAAAAATGCACCAATTGTTAATTTAAATGTCATTTTCATAATCCTCACAAAATTTTAAATAGATATAACACATAATCGCTGGGGTACGGAAAAATATTCTACTTAAATTTCTTCGTTAAACAATTATTTTTAATACCGACGAAAATTTAAATAACATTCAGCGATTTATTTCTCAGTAACCGAGATCCGCCGAGTTTAACAAATATCACTAAAAACTTCCTCATTTAAAGGGCTTTACAATGGTGTATAATAGTTTTTACCAAGTTTCAAATTTCCTAATGTAATTCAATCATTGTTGTGAAAAAACATGGTTGGACAAAGAAAAGCTATTGCAAAGAATACCTGCAGGCAACGAATAATTTGTATTTTTTTCTCACATGCAACGCTTTTTTTATAACTATTGAGCTAAAAAAAGAAACATACAGTAGCAAAATGGGTTTGTGATAAAGTTACGGTTATCGTATATTTTTCATATTTCAGATAAGATTTCAAGTTAACTCGCAGAAGTTCGGTTGTGGCTATACCAAAACTACCCGACATGGATTGGACGTGGAGGAAGTGTGACATGGCCTCCACGATCTCCAGACTTGAGCCCGTTAGATTTTTTTGTTTGGGGTTACATGTAAAGTCTAGTTTACTCAACTGTTGTAAACTCTGAAGTTGGGTTACGGTAGAGAATCTTTGAGGCTGCTGAGAAAGTAAGAGGAAAATTGCCGTATGAGGTCACAGTTGGCGCGATTCAAAAGCAAGCTAGGGCCTGCTTGCGGGAAAACGGAGGGCACTTTACACCCAATCTGTGATTCCACCTTAATAAAAGTTGTGCTTCGGACGAAGTATGTCATAGATTTGATTTGTATTGTGTGTTTTTACTAATGTATTGTGTTTTTTTAATAACAAATTTTCCAAAGTCTAAACAAAACCTCTTTAGTTTGATAAAAGCGCAGTCTGGCCAATCACAAATTACACAAACCCTCATCATCAGTGGTCAGCTCATAAAATAGTAAGTAAAATTCATTATTTTTTACATTATCTGTTTTAGTTTAACCGTGATTTTTCACAATAGTACGTAAAATTCACCATAGATTTGACAGTAGATAATTGTAGTTATACATCATTGTAAAGCCCTCTAAATAAGGAAGTTTTTAGTAATATTTGTTTAACTCAGCGGAACTCGGTAACCGAGAAATAAATTGCTGAATGTTATTTACATTTTCGTTGATATTAAAAATAAATGTTTAACGAAGAAATTTAAGTAGAATGTTTTTCCGTGCCCCAGCGATTATGTGTTATATCTATTTAACATTTTGTGAGGATTCTGAAAACTACATTTAAATTAACAATTAGTGCATTTTTAACAAAGAAATATAACCTTTTTCATAACAACTACAATAATTTTTGAAAAATCTTAATTTATTTGTTATTTCCTAACGGTTGAGGTTGGGAACCTCAAATGTACGTCATTATGTCGCCATTACCATGTAGTTTGATGCAAAATTTTATTTAACACTTATGACCGGACACCCTGTATATTAAAATGTAAGTTTTTCAGTTAAGAACTAATATTTTAAATTATTGACGTAAGTTTTTACATTTACGCACTTAATATTAATATTGAAGGTTTGTTTGAAATAGAGAACTTCAGGTTCAATGTCGCAAACACAATTCTTAACAATCGCCATTTTCAATGTATCCCCTAAAGGGACGAATCAGCTTACATGTATCCAGGCTTCACAAAGTGGTAGGAAGTATAAAAAAAAACAGAGAGCTTTTTTACAATCTTCATATTTTTCAGGTTTAGCAAAATACCAAATAAAACAAAACTATTTTATATTTACGTAAATTTTCACTAACGTTACCTAACAAAGGTTATAAAAATATAATTGGTATGGTGCTTTGGTTTGGACAGTTATAAGTTTTTTGTTTTAATCTGTTCATTTCAGCATAATCATTATTAACCAAATATTTTTTTTCTAAAATGGTTTTAATTGACAAAACTTGAGTATTTGTTAATTTAATACTTGTTTAAGTTTAATTTTTGTTCATTACAAGGACTAATTTAGTATTGCATAACTAATAAATACCAAATGTAAGGATATGAATAAAAAAGGTATTTTATTACTACATTGTAATTAAAATCTCAAAATAATTTCCAATCAAATGTTTAACATTTTAGTCTATACGAAATTCAAAACGTGGCGTTAAGGCGTATATTACTTCCAAGGATATATCTCTATAAACAATACACATATCTGGACGATTCCAAATAACTCATTTAAAATTTATTTGAAAATATGATTTCACAATTGAAACAAATATGTAAATATGAATAGAAAAGTAAATTGGACAATACCCTGCCTGTCTGCAGTCCCAAAGGCAATGCTGTGTCCCTCGTGTGCTGCACTCTTTTTGTTTACGAAGAAAATTAATTATTGTAACAAAACGCGTTTTTATCAAAGCTAAATATTGTATTATTCAATTCAATTACTTAATCGTAACGTTATACAATTTATTGAAAGTAATACTGACGCTAAAGCATGATTGATAAAAAAAACGCTTTTTATACTGACCACAACAAATATTCGATAAGTTAAGGTTTAAGAAAATTTTGGAATAATTTTAAACTAGTTGCGATGTTTTTATATCCATATGTCATTTTATGTTCTCTGAAAAAGTAGATTAAACATTGTTGCTATATGTAATTCATTTCTCTCATATTTAAATCATGATATTTTCGGTCTTAACTAGCAATTGCGTTTTAAGAAACCTTTTCTTTGACATGTTTTATTTCAATACATTTTTTCTAACCAATAATGGTTAAGCTACAATGAATGTTTGTAGGGTTATATTTCGATAATACAACATAAACGATGTATAATTTAATTGAAAAAATAATGCCTATCTCAATCTCATTATCTAATGCTTATTATTAAAAGGATACGCAATACTAATCGACTAATTTTAATAGTTACTCAGAAAATGTAAACAAATATGAAGGGAATGCTATTTTTATAATTAAAGAATATAAAAATATCTTATAAAAAAAAACTTAAAATATGAGCTGTACATTTATAGTGCACATATTATATTAAAAAAAAGCCCAGTAGTTTATTAAATTTCATACTATTTCTTGCTAAATAATAGTATTTACAGCTATGCATCAACAGCACTAATACATACATATAGTTGCATATGGAAGTGTGTCAAATTTATGTAAAAAATATACCCAGTATGTATGTTAGACATAATTAATTCTACCCTAACACTGACATACATTGGGTTTAATTTTACTCTTTCCCATATTTTACCTTTGACACTCAAATCGAAGGTATAACAATATATTATTACTTGTTTACTGACAATAAAAAAAAGTCAATACAAATATTTTTCTGTTTACAAAAGAAATTATAATTTTTCACTAACATCATTGAAACGAAACGAACATAAAACACATATCAAAATGCCCCATCAGAATTCACAGTGAGACTAAACATATGTCTTATACGTGTGTTAATGTCTGTGTGTATGAAATGGTCGTTGGGCTGATTGCGACAACGACTTTAGCTTAGTCATCAGTGTAGGCAAGTTGTTAATAACTGACGATGACTAACAGGCCCCCCTTAATGAGACTGATGGACTCAGAGACATTAGTCGGTAGTGACGTCACCCATTGCACTATCTCACAGTATTCAAATTTCATGAGATATTGTATAAGATGCCACTGGAGTTTTAGGACGAATATTTGCATAGTCTAATTAGTAACACAGGATTGTTTAGTTTATTAACATTAGTAAGTTAAGTAAGTATTCATAGTTTTAAATATAAGCTTGGGACGAGGTTTAAAAACTGGTTACAAATATTCGTTTTAATATAAAACAATAAAATGAACTACTATACTATAATTTAAAAATAATTTTAGGATAACAGATGTTAAATATTTTGTATCTATGAAACCTGGAGTTTAATGTATTTCGAAAATAAGCATAGTTTTTATTGTCACTAGTTGAGCCTTTACAAGTATTGTTTTGTATTCAGTAACTGGGATATAATTTTTTTGAAAAATTTTTAACGAGCAAAGATAAACGTAGAATTGAAAAAATTTAAATAATTAATATTGTTTTTCCAATTTTTATTGAAAAAATTGGAAAAACAATATGTTTGACCTTGTTAGTATCTAAAAAATTGTAAAGCTAAATTAAACACTATAGTAGGTTTTATAAAAGGCTAGGTTTGTGTTTTGGTAAACTAAAACTTTAATGCATAAGAAATAAACAGACGTTTTACACTATACTTGAGTCAAAAATCACTCTTTTCAACACGAATGTGAGTTTAAACGGAAAATAAACACGTCAAAATTTAGTTTTTAGCCGTGGACTTAACTAAATATTCCTTCCACTGTTTTACAACTATTTTATTAAAAAAGCAAAAACTAAACCTATTTTACATCTGTAAATATTAAAATTTCTAAGGTACTTTTTTGTCTGTACGCCATAACTTCCTTAATTCTTCAACAATTTAAATGAATGTAACGAGAGTACCAATGTACGTATGTAATGAGGTGCCATTTTAAAGCTCCTTTTATCGGGAAAGTATACAAATCAACCATTTTTAATAGTTTTTTTAGCTTTATATTATATCATTCTGCAAATAATTTAGACTTTCTTTATATGTTTATTTTTAGTGAAATATGTGATTTAAATTAATCAAAACAAACAAATATTTACTTCTCAAATCCGAGTGCTTTATTTTTACTTTATTTATGACGACAAAAAAGTTAGTCTGTGCTTTCTATGATAAATAAACCCGGAGATGTAATCGGTTCATTCAATTAAAAAAAGTCTAAACAAGAACAACTCAAAAGTACGTACCACATGTATTCTCTAGCATTTATATTTCATTATTTACGACATAGCCTTCATTTTAACAAACCTACCAACAATTCTATGCATATTTAAGAATTCAATCTTAAAACATCACCTCTCATCTTTTCCTTACTCCAGGTTTCAATGAATGGCTATCTTATGTCGAATTTGTTACTGACGGGAAACAATTTACTGTATATCAGTTTTGATCCGGTTCTTTACCAAAGGATGTAAAAAGATCTGTTGTTATGCATTAGAGCTTTTTAACTCATTAAGCCCTTTAGGTTCGTCACCTCATAAACCCATGATTAAAAGAACTCTATTATCAATGCTGATGAGAAACCTGAGCAGGGTCCAAGATTTGTGTAGCTCCCTTGGGCACCTACAATAATAAAGCGATGTTGGCTCACTCTGATAAAAGTCAATGCTGACATACTACGAAATAGTCCGAAATCTTTTCAAACTGACTAAGAAGACATTTTCTTTAAACGTTAGCTTTGCCGTCACTCTAACGAAGGAAGGAAGGCACTTGCACGTGTCAGACCCAATTTTTTACACATTCAGTTTTTGTGTCTTTGTCAAGGGTGCGCCTTTTCAGTGAAAACTATGTCTGTGTAAAAACTAAAACAAAGCTATCAAGACAAAAGTCGTATATGGTCTTATTGAAACATAATGTTTAAAGAGGTCCTGTAAACATGCAAAAACGTAAACAACCTAAAATTATATTTTAAAAAGATTAATTATCTAACATTTAAATTTACTTCTATTCCTCAAGTAAGGACTCATATTCTTAAATCAACGATGCACTTACTTCGCAGAATTAACTATGTTGTTTATTCCAATAAGTTGGATTTGAGAAGGATTCAGTGCGAATTCTTCGCAAGGGGTCAGCTAGTCTCAATATATTATCTAAAAAAAAAGAATAAGATGAATTGCACAGTTTTGTCAATAGTATTATTTAGAATATTGATAAAAACATCAAAATTCCCATATTATCTATATTATATTATTGTCATATTATATATATATATATATTATATTTATTTATATTTTTAACCTATTACCTCTTGACTCAAATCCCCATTAAATGTCTGGTTTAAAATTTTAATGGGGATCTCTTTCGTTTAATGCTTTTTTGAATATAATTAATTTTGAATGTTGGCTCAGCTATCAGTGTAAATATTTATTGTTCTTCTACCGGTATTCTAAGTTTATAAAGTATTTATTTATGAAATAATTATTGGTTATTTATTGAATTATTTATAGCATGCTAATATTTATATAACTATTTATTGACCTAGTTATTAGTAAAACTAATTTACCAACCTTGGTTATTTTGCATGTAATTGTATTTTGTAAATGTATTTTTTATGTACCCCCTTGAGGGAAAATCAATAAAAGGACGATGATGATGAAATATAAAATATTTTAACATTCATTTTGTTGACATAATGAAATAGTTTATATCGGCTTTACAATTCGTACGCTGAAGTAGTATAAATTTCCGTCATTAAGTATAGTTACTTATATTTGTTATGAAATTTTAGAAGGTTATTTTAGAGAAATGTTTTATGTAATGAGAAGCAAAATATACGGTTCCCAGACAGACCTCTATCCAGATAGAGGGACAGCAAATGGTTTGATTATACTTCAGTGACCTTGTCTATGAGATTACAAAATGGAAATCACAACACAAGTCTTGCCAACAATGTCAACGCTTATTTTACAAGTTAATGTAAAATACACAAACAAAATTTTCCGTTTTTTGTTTACTCACTAAGGCTATTTTTTCTTTATCTTAAAATAATTGATGGTTTGGAATTTAATTACCTTTAGAAACGAATATAAAATAATAGTTAAAATAATTTTCCATTTATAAAGACTTCATAAAATGCAATTAACTTGTTTCTTATTTTACGTACTTTTGCTTCACATTGATATGTTTCATTTTTAATAATCGTAAACAGATATCCTTAGAATATACACAATTTGAAACATAAAAAATGTTTAAGGTGGTGGTTATTAAAAGTAATTTTTATCTGCCATTTTGTTGTTAGTGGTTAGATTTTCTTTTCATTGTGTAAATATTTAAAAAAAAATACCATAATTATTGTAGCCCATCATGTCTAAGAAGCTGATTTCAAATATCTAAAATCGTAAAAAAACCAAGTGGGCTGCAAGTTACTTTTTAGCCACCCTGTATTTTCCGGAATGAATTTTTAGAGTAGACAATATTCTAAGAAGTTGGCTGTGTCAATCCGGGGTAGTATGAATCTCTACTTTATTGTTATTTAGATGACTTTCGCTGATATACCTATGCATCATAATATTTGCAAAAGTTATTCATGTTAATGATAATAAAAGTCTTTGAAATAACTTTTTGTAGACTTAATTTACTTCTAATACCAAACGATGCTTGCTTTACACTGATATTGAATTACGAATTAACAACTACACTTAATTTAAACTCAGTTATGTATTTGAGTTTAAAATAATTTTAATTGAAATATTTAAATTTGTCTTATTTGGAGCCACATAATCATTGAAATGCGTTCCGAAGAGAGAATTTCGAATTCACTGAATGCAATACAAAACAATCGGAAATTTCTATGTATTCCCGGAAGGGTTAAATCAGCTTACCTGTATCCATGCTTAACAAAGGAGTAGGGAAGTGCTCCAAAACAACAATAGTGTGCATTTGCTCAATCTGTATATCTTAAGGTTTCAACCTTATACAAACATAAACCACAATGCTTTTAGTTACTGGCACCTTACGCAATTCATTGCTCACTTTACCGAAGGTGCAAAACAAATTTAGAACTTTCTGAATACATTGCACATGTTTGTAATATAGTTTTATGTTTTGTTTCGTAGTACAAGTCATATTTTGTTATTTTACAACTTTTAGTCTTTATGATTTTATCAATTGAATATAGAATAGATAATCCGTTTAATTTCAAATCGAGGCACATTACTGTAACCAACACAAAGTGATATTCTTTACAGACGGAAATGAATTTTGTGTTTATAAATCAATAAGTAAAACATAACAATATTTTACAAGTGTAAATTTATATACGGTTGTTAAGGTAGTGTTTATAAAACCGTTTCTGACCGACCTTACACTCTTAAAGATATGTATCAACTTACCCAACGGTATACTATGTATGTAAGTGTATATTATTGTAATTTTTTTCTTACTATCGTTACTATTTTTATCGCATGGTACTACCGTTACATATACTTTAAAAATGAACTAGGAGTTCAGTGTAAAATATTATATTCGCATTTAGTGAAACTTGGGATGCTCGACAATCGATTGAAAAATACGTCAGCATTAACGCTACATACACTTTTACAGTTAACCAATTAGACACAATCTCAAAAGATCATTAGCAATATGTTTAATATTAAAATATTGTTTTTATCCTAGATAACCTATAATCTTTTAAAAGTATATTTTTAAATGTGCAGTTTCCCAGTAAAGGGAACAGATAAAAAACTGGGAGTGGGGGAAATTGAATTTGGAGTCATTCAAGTTTGCTAAGTGCTCGCTTGGCGATATTTCTAGAGTGGTCTTTGAATATTTTTCTAGAAATTAAAAGTATTTATATAATTTTTTAAAACGTTTAAATATCAAATATATTCATTGCAAAACAATTTCTAAATGCTTTGGATATCATTATCATTTCCAAGGGTGATTTAGTAGGTACCATGTTTCTTGATACTAGTTTTAAATAACTAATTTAACTCAGTCACTCACAATGACTATACTGACCTCCTGATGAATTTAATACGAGTTAAAACTTAATCATTACGAGAATTGTTCAATTAACTATTTATATACATATTTGTTTTATTAGGTAAAATAAAGGAAAGAAAAAAATCTAGGAGGCAAATACAGCATATACAAGGAGGACCAGGCCACAAACTTGAGATCTCGAGTAATTCAACCTTTGTTACAAGTGGGTGTCTCAAGGGCTCTTGACTCTCTCGCCTAGTTTGAGACATGTTGTACAAGTCTTTACAGTCTTAGAGGAACATGTGAATAGCCAGTAGACATGTATATTCATATGAGTATGTCAGTAATTAATCATTATCTTTTCAAAATATTGACTGTACTATATAATAGGTTGTTTAAAAGTAGTAACTTGTAAAATACGAAACTTCACCTAGTTGTAATATCTCTGTTAGACTTATTTAGATCGCTGTTCTAATTCATCAAGTTAAGTTTATACAGGAATACTCGTAAAATTGCAGTTTTTATTGATCATGGCAATAATTGTTGATCATTGAAACTATATATAAGTAGATTGACTACTTGTACTGTCATTAAATTTACTTTAAGATCATGAAGTCAAGCTCTGACACGTTGACCTTATCTAAAAAAAATATAAACAATCCCATGTCTTTGTCTGAAATATTAAAGATAAAGTTCATTGCGTTTTGTGGTCAATTGAGAAGTCACACACTGCATACTGGCCAGTATGCGTAATAATATATTTACGTTACTAGTCCGGAAAATAAATGTTTACCGGACGTGTACGGTAAACACATTTTGGACAAGTGACGCAGGATAATTTCCTTGTAATACAATTCTAAACTAACCTAACAATAACATAACTGTAAAAGTCCGTTATATTTTCCCACAAAATACTAGACTGAACAACCACTACTCAAAAAAATACACCGTACAGTACAGGAGTACGTAATGAAATCCCATTTAACTAAGCAGGTGGGGAACAGCTGTTTTCCGGACTATATCCTTGCGTGGAAATTTGATTAAAAATAATGTATGTAGTGTGGCGAAATAGTATAGTATTTTCTAGGATTTGCTCGTACTAATGCTATTATTAGTGTTCAGCAAAACTCTCGAACCAAATTTTGAAAGGTAGCTTCTCAACGGAACTGCGTAGATCATTGAATATATACTACTTCATATGTATTAACTTAAAACTACTAGAGTATAATGTAAATGTCTTAGTTAGTTTACTGGTTTTAACCCGTAGTTCAAATTAATTTTCAGTGCTCAAGTAGTAACTGTGTACACCTACCCCTAAGCTATAGTAAAATCTAAAATTTGTAGTAGTATCATATGTATTATACATGTACATAGAATACTTCAAGATTTTATCGAATGCTATAAAATAAACATGCATTTTACATTAAGGAGGACAAATAGATACACTGAGGGTGGATATATAGAATTTAAAGCCATTGAAACTGTCTAAGGACTGTTATTTCTGAAGTGACCTTTCAACAATTTATTTTTAAATTACAATATACTGTGTTGTAGATTAAAACCTAAAAATTGAATTTCAAGCGTTTAAATATCAAAATAAAGGATTATAAAGGAACGAAATCGTAGGGTTTTCAATAAATATTATACTTTAACATGAATTTCCTTTATTTTATTGTTGATTTTAATAATTCAGTCAGTTGTAATAAAAGTCAACTTGATTCACTGATTATACTGTAATGCAATGTAATGTAGGCAGCTGAGAATTCAGCCTCAGCAGTAAAGAAGACAGTAAAATTTAATCTAATTAATTTGTCGCATCATTTAGTTTAATTTAAAGGAAATAAATCACGATTTACACACAACATAGACAAGGAGGACCAAGCCACAGACTTGAGCTCTCGAGTATTTCAACCTTTGTTACAAGAGGTGGTCCCTAGGGCTCTTGACTAGAGAGTCAGAGACTAGGAAGAGCTTGTTTGAGATGTGTTGTACAAGACTTTATAAACTAACGTTTACATGTCTATGAGTTATGTGGTGTGAGTTGACAAATCAAAACGGTATGCAATTTTAATTAGATTTTTCAATCAGAGTTTGTATGAAACAATTAAATAGTTCATTATAAGTATAAATATTTATTTTTAATAATTATTTTTGCTAAATTTTCATTCACAAAGATTGTGCTGAAAACCGCATGTGTTAAATTCTAAAACATAAAAATAATATAAAGAGCTTATTAAATCTTTAAAATTATTTAAAATATATATATTTTTTATTATGACAAAAAACTGTTTTCATTGAAAATCATGAAATCATGAAAATTTTAGCTTGTTTCAACACTGCTCTAAGTGGCCCAATACCGTTTAAAAGAATATTTTAATATTTTTTTATAAGTTAAGACCCATATTTATGTAAAAAAGTTTAACTAACGAAAATCATCCATTGGATTGTATATTATCTTTATTTATTAGTTTAACTCAATTAGTTAAACTTACTTACTTTCGTAGGATAGAATG
Source organism: Macrosteles quadrilineatus (assembly GCF_028750875.1). NCBI lineage: Eukaryota > Metazoa > Arthropoda > Insecta > Hemiptera > Cicadellidae > Macrosteles > Macrosteles quadrilineatus. Next base: position 106,998,723 of record NW_026542601.1, read on the forward strand.
TTTAGTGCCTATTTAAATTTTTACATTAATATGGGTGTATACATGTTTTTGATATGTTTTATAATGTTGTGTTTTATATGTTTATAATTTATGATGTATGTTTTATACTGTATTATATTATGTTTTTATGTCTTATATTTCATTACAAAAGTGAGTCATTATATATTTGAGACCATATGTTTGGAGTGCGAGATATATGGAATGTTGCGTTTTTAAAGTTACTTTTTACTAAACTACAAATACTTATTTTCTAACTTTAAACAGACATTGTAAATGTCTTCATAACAGTTAGCTACATTACTAAGAGCTTAAAGAAATTTTAGAGACTTCAATAGTTAAAACTAACATTCATTGTATAGTTTTGCTTGTTTCAAATTGAACCAGTTGATGAAACAACAACAAATGTTTGTTTGCTTACGACGACAACAAAACAAAACAATGGTAAACGTGAATTTTGTATAGTAAACAATCGATTTACGTAGTAAACAATGTAATGATGAATATTCAGTTCATAGATAATGAATATATAACGAAAAAGTTCAATTCACTGTAGTTTTCTGAAAATGTTTTTTTTTTGTACAGTCAATCAATTAATCAATTATTGATGGGGACGCCACTATGTGCGTATTTAAACCCAAATATGGGTGAAGGGTGAGTGTAGGATGATTGGCGCGATCTTGCAGTCATGTTAGTAACTAAGGCTGACATATACCTTAGACACAGCTGTTAATTAATAACCTAAACAGCTAATGGCAACTAAGGGACCTACAGTTTATAGTGGAATCCGAACCAAATTATTGCCCTGGTATTAACAAAATGGTCTAATTGTCAGTATAGTATTGCGGATAGTCGTAGTAGTCAGTAGTTATTCAGTATTGTGTAAGACCCGCCTTAAGATTATTCAAGAAGTATAATGAAACAGTCTAGTTATACAAAAAGAGATTAATTGTCTGGTACACGACAAGTTATAGTGCACAAAACTATAGAATGAGTTCAAACTAAATTAAAAACGATTTTCCAACTGAGCGTTGGAATTGCATCTCAGTAAGCCTTATACGCAATACACATAAAACAATCCTAGCAACTTCAAATAATGATACTGCATAAAGTGTCCTCCGCTGCACCATAAAGTATTAAGGTTCGTTGGTTTCTAATGGCAAACAGCGAGAGATATATTTCCCTTTATCACGATCAGCCTAAGCGTTTAATAATAACGTGTAGAGTTGAACAATAATATGTTCTTTTTATTCAAAAGTGTTGGTTAATAGTTGATAATTGAATTTAAATATAGTTTGCTGGTAATCTGGATCATGATACGAGGGAAAACTATTCTGATGAATTGTTTATAGGAGCCGTAAGAGCTGAAGCTTTATGTGATTCATAATCAAAATAAAGCGTTGTTAACTTTAGAACTTTACTTTATACAAGTATGTATCCTCAATGATCAATAAATCATTCTTGTACATGATTCATTGCATAAATGTCCATATTTCTCAACTAGCTTGGAGAAGACATTGAAGATATCCTGTGAATTGAAAAGAAAATATATCTCTGACCTAATTTTAAGATCTAGATATTTACTAGGGATTAGGCAATCAATGTACAATATATGTTATTCATACATCTTTTAAGAAGATTCATTTATGGAAATGGAACAAACTTGGAAGAATCAACAATTAAAACCAAAATACATTGTACTACTATAACTTAGGAAATGGGGCTTGTTTTACTTCAGTTATTCATTTGATTGTGGCATTAGCTACATAATTACATAACCATTCTACCTTGTTAGAATTTGATTAAGTTTTAACGGAAGATTAATTAAACTATCGTTAGCATGACTTTGGTGAAATAGGGCCTTAATCAATTTTAGGATGACAATGATGATAACACCAATGAAAGTATAATGTTCAAAAACATAGATTAAACCAATTGTCCTAAAAAAATTACAATGATAAAATAAGTTACAAAAATTAAGATAATCAATAACATGGCTTTGAATATTGTCCCATACAAGAGTAGTAAATTCTTTAAATTCTCGACGAAAAAACTTAATTTTTTTAAATGACTTTATTATCCAACATAATATATTAGATTTATTTTCTTTCACTATGCATAGGACATGTAGAAAGTATTATTTTAATTAAAATGTGTGTCTCCTCGTCAGAACTGCACAGCTCATCGGGTAATCCAAGGAACTGGATGTTTGTGTGCCGGATAGAGCTCATTTTCAGACTCCACCAGACGCTGTGGAGAGAATCGAAGCTAATTTTGTAGTAGCAATTTGTTGACAGACTTCGTTGTACCAAACTATGCAGCTGAGACAAAACATGACCTTAACAAAACATAGTTGTAACCACGCCCTTTCAATTGTCAAAACAATCAGCTGTTTGAAATCACGGAACCCAACGTACTAACCGTTTATTTATGTAATTTTTTTTTATAATCCTGTATAAAACATTAGTCACCATTAAAAATCCACATAACTACACCCCTCAACGAAATAGTGAAAAATATTAAGCAGTACTTGAGATTTATTTATTATGATAAAGCTATATTCTACTTCATCTTGCCTTTGAGATGCTGACCAATCATAATCTCTGAAAGCATCTCGAAACATGACAGCATTACTCTATGCTACTCAGCCACTCTGACAGTATAATTAAACGCATTAAGTCAGCAAGGTATGTTCTTTGAATTCGCAAACCTGTTGTATATTACTCAGCTTAAAGAGTTTTCTTATAAACGTAACACAACTCTACGTGTGCGTCTCTAGTGGCCTGCAGTTCTTCTATACGTCTTTTCAGTTTGTCCCAGGTTTTATTCAGCATATCCTGGGTTACAGACGCCACAGAATTTCTGATTATATCCTGCAGTGTGTGTAAATTAGGAACCGGAAAGAAGAGAGAGTGTCCTTGGCAAATCCCCACAAAAATAAATCCATGGTGGTTACATCGGGGGAACGAGGTGGCCATTTTGTTGGGCCATCACGCCAGATTCCACTTCCGGGGAAGTGGAAATTTAAAAATACCCTTACACATTTAGCCCAATGAGGTGGAGCACCATCTTGCTGGAAAATTATCATAGGTTGCAGTTATTCTAATTAAGGGACTACATACAACTCCAACATATCTAAGTAAACAAACCTATTCACTTTAACTTCCGTGAAGAAAAGTGGTCCAATGATTCCATCATGCATCACACCGCATCAAACTTTTAGTTTTGGACTGGCCCTTTCACTTTCAACCACGATCCTGCAATTTGTACCCCACAAATTTCTACAATTATGTCTGTTAAGCTTTCCACTTAAATGGGAGGTCGTCGAACTGCTATAGGGGATTGAGTCTCGTGAAACAAAAACAACAAAACACACTGTGATTTTTCTTTTTAGCTCACCATTTCTAACATCCTTAGAAATCCTTAGAAATCTAACATCCTTATATATTGAATCATAACAGTATTGTTGTCAATCAGCTGTGTTTAGGTGTTACCAACTTCGTTAAATAAAACCTGATCAATTTCCCTTTAAAACAATGCATACAAGTTAAGTGTGCCTCTAACGATTTTCGTACAGCAAAGCTATTACATCAGGCCAAGTCTTTGTGGACACCCGGTACATAATTACATATTTTGGATCTTTTTTTTTTAAATTCGTATAAGCAAATGCTTAATAATACATAAAATTACTTAATTTTCAATTTTGTTGGTTATTATTAACATTGGTAATAATATTAATTAGAATGTCAAACAAAAGTAGTTTCATATAGAGATTGTCAGAAATAGGCTACTAAATTTATTTATTTCCCACAAAAGAGTAGTAAAATTACCTCTAACTTCGATAAACTACCCTATTTAATAAAAAAAATTACAGTTTACGAACAATATACGAACAGTATACGAATAAACCTCACATATACTGTTTAGGTTTTAATTAGCTAATGTAGAGTAATGCTGTGTGACTATCCTTATTCAATACTTAATTTTTTATATCGATTTTGTGTACTTATTCACCAGTTCGACAATTCGACATTGGATTTATCTTTAATACTCATGGGTCTTCTGATTGGTATCCCTAAAAATCCTGGTTTAGTTAAATTTAGTTGTAAGTTCATTAAAAGAAGAGTGCTGAACAAACATGGATGGCCTAACAAAGTTATAACCATTTGTATAAACAACGTACCTTAAAATCCCATTCAACTTGAATCTACACATGGAAAAAATCTACAAGAATTTAAAAGGGTGAAACAAGAGCACCTTTGAAGAATGTGATGTATAAATCAAAACAGGATAATGTAGTGAGAAGATAAGTCGATCCTTGTGTTTTGAAATGGAAACCATCGCTTTCGAAAAATGAAATCTCGAGATAGAAAGCATACGTGATTTACAATAAAAAATATCAACGTAGTCTACTTGTTTAGTGCAAGTGTGGTGGTACGGGGTGGGTCGCACCCGGGCCCCGAGGGGTGGCGAGGAAAGCCGATGTTTGCCGAAGTTCCGCCGGGCCGTACAGCTACCAGTCGGTAGGAACCCCCCTTACTGTATACAACACGTACGGTTATATCGTTGTTGATGTTAAGTGCAAGTGATGGACTAGTGCTGATTGGATACCTCGTTTACTCAAAATGGTGTATGTGTTAGTGTGTGACGTCACCACCTACGTCATGGAGTGTGACTAGGCTGCAAGCTTAGGTAAGGAGTGGTGCATGTAACCAATATGTGAACGAAATGAGAATGTATGTGAATTGATGGGTTTTTGGTTTTATCAATTTTTTGCATGTCTGATTCGAAACAGTGTAGGAAGTTTAAAACATCTAAAACTTCACACAACTATTATACATATGTTAGTTAGTAATTGGGAGTATCCCCATAACATTTAATGTTAGAAAAGAACTCTCAGTGCATTATTAAAGCAGTTTTACATAACAATCTCAGTACACGTTATGTTAAATTTAAGCTTTCTTTAACCCCATAGTTACCCAGATATATAATATACGTATACAATAAATGAACTCACTAATTTTACCACAGTATATTTTAATACTTTTATATGGTTACTACCATCAACATTTTAGATTAACAGACATTTTAGGATTTTTTTCGTAAGTGTACTTATTTAATATAAAGTTTGATGATTTATATACACTATTCATAAAAACTTACCACTTATTGTACAGTATACGGATATTCTACTTAAATATCTACTATATATCAATAAATAACTAAATAATAGATTACCTGTTATGAGGTATGTTAGCTAAAGCCCACAGTTGTCCATTCAATGACAACGCTTTCCATATATATTTGATAACAAAATAAATAAACCACTGACGCAAATAGTAACTTGTTTTGCCCACATGAGATTATATCTACACGGATTTTAAAGGGACCAATCCGAGAATGTAATGTTGATGAAAATATTCAATTTTATTTCGTCAAAATCGCTAATGCTAATATTATATGAATTTAAACTTCATTAAATGAACAAGCAGCCGAAAATCAATCATTACGGATAACATTCTATATATCTATAAAATAACGTTTGAATTTCAGAAATATTTCAATTCATCACAGTAATTTGTAATTAACTGTTGCCCTAGTGATCAAAGTGATAGCATTACTGAATGCAATTTAATGCTATTTGACATATTTAGTGAATTAATTTAATGAAAATTTATTATGGAGTTTCGAGTTTTATTTGGTGAATTTATTAAAGTTCAATTAGGTTAAATCATTTGTGAAAAAGCTTGTTACATATTATTATTTTGGCATCCTTATGTATAGGTTTTCAAGATAAAACTATAATAACTTGAACAATTGATTGATCACATCCATCTTAATCTAAATCAATCTAAATCTACGGTGTTCGGTGGAATTTTATATGATTTTAAAAGTTAACAATAAAAACCACAACTAAAGAGTCCAATTAATTTTATACTTGAAAATATAATTAACGGTTTTTTTATAATTTGAAAAACAAATAATTTTTAAAAAATTTGAAAGATAATTAGAATTTTTTGTTTAACCAATTGAAGATGTTGAAAAAGTCAACAATTATTTTCAAGTTGTGGTATTTCAATGAAAATTGCCATCGACATAATCAATAAAAGTGTGATAGTAAAAAACTACATTGTTCATATCGGTTGACAAGAAATAGGAAAATGACACTATTATAATACTAAAATAGTAAAGCACATTTACAAAACGTAAAACCTTTAACCTTTGATAGGAGTAGTAAATCTGATTACCTATAATTATAATAGTGAGATCAATGAATTGTTACCATACAAATACAAATACAATCCAAATGATGTCCTTACTTCAGGTTTAATTTTGACATAAATTAGTTTTTCGATCGCCATGTCAACTATTTATCTTTTTAGCTACAACTACTATTTCACTTTTAATTGACTACTTATTTTTCAAATATACATTACTAGATGTAAGTCCTTTTTCAACTAAATCAATGCAACAGAACAATTTAGTATTCATGATCCTATAAAAGCTCAAAACCAACATTTTACACCCCTCTCTACAAATACCACCTTTTAGGAAAGATTGAAATGGGTCATAAAAATAGATTCAAACATATGGCGATAATGGAGAGGTTTGTAGGCCATTGACACGAGTAGCGGCTTCCATTTACAACATGACAATCCGACAATAAATGTGAAATATTATTTGCCCCGACCATCTCTCGGTTTTGGGGTGAGCGTCAAACTTCATATTGATCTTCAAGTGCTGGTGATATTTATTTTTTTATATTTTATACTTTTAGTGTGTCCACATTTATATATATATATATATATATTTACATGTTTTGTAAGTCAACATTTCTAAACCTTGATCCCATAATCAGGTGTAGGTCCAATAATGTTTTCACTCGGAATCAAACCAGCCATCTTCAAATTTCAAAAATTTATTTTTGTTATTATTAATTTTTTTATACCAATTGTTGGATTCTTTAACAGGCATAAACGATATGCTGATTGTCACTACAATATCGGATTGTTTTATTTTGTATTTTCCAATAATGTATATTGTTGTTCCAATAATGTTGTAAATTGTATAAAGAACCAAATTCAGAAACTATTGTAAAAAATCGTCTTTTCGTTTGTTTTTTCATAAGTCTTTACTCGCTATGGCTGGTTAAGTTGTTTACTAATTACTTTTTTTATCATTCTCTTAATAAGCATTACTAGATTTCCGGTTCTATTACAAAGATTTCTTGATACGTATTAAGGAACGTTCCAAATTTTTCGATGGGAAGAAGGACTAAATAAAAGAAACATGGCACCTTTAGATCGTAAAAGAGGAAACAAAGTGCTATGTTTGCTTATTAAGCTGTTATATCGCCCAAAGCGATGGGTGATTTCCTTAAATCGTGCTTCAATGAGGGGTTATGCTTTTCAAACATTATTCATGCCTTAAAGGAGCGTAATAGAATCAACAGTATGTACTTATTATAATCCAATCATTGTACACAGAGCTTGTTGGCCTATAGAGTAGAAATAAACATTTATTAATGTTTTCAATGGAATTACCCTTGAGTTTACATAAAAATACACCTACTAACATAGCATCAAAATCAAATTGTCAATCACCCAGATCAGATTTAAATCTATCCTAATTGCAGTTATTTTCCACTAAACATAACCGTTATTTTACTAAATACGTATATTTTCTTGTACATATCATGAGCATGATCATTGTAAATTAAGGACTTTCATTTAGCAATCCATGATTCAACCAAATCATTCACAACATTAATTTTAGGCCATGTGAAAGACGATAAAAGGTTAAGCTAACTGAGAGGTTTTTAAGTTACTAATACCATTTATACCTAAATACAAAAACAATAACGATAACAAATCCTAATAATATTAATGATTTTTTTATTACTACCACCATGGAGAGCGAGCTGGTTTAGAGGTAGAGCGTGGCACTTCGGTTCCTTAAGTCCCGGGTTCAAATCCCACTAAGTCATCAGTGGTTTTATATAAGTAACAATGCCGCAACACCTAGGTCTAGTCCAAAGTAATGTGAAAACGATCCCGAGATGGAGTCTAGAATCCTAGGGTATAGGAACAAATTAATATGTACCACCATCATTTCATTGAGACCTAGGATTGATGCTAAGTAAACTTAACAGGACCGTGCAATTGGCTGGATAAGCCAAACAAGTTGAATTACAGGCTGAAATAGATTAACAGTTAACGTTACTCCAAACTTTGGGTTAACTCTTTCAAACATAAATCTAAGCTTAGCTTCCCTCTAAGTAAACTTAATCACATTTCCAAACCTTTCATAAAAATAAAATCGTTTTAAAATACATCATGTTGAATAGATATACTCAATAACTAGATCACCATTTATAACATTCTATATTTATTAAGTAACATAACTTATTACTGTTCATAATGTTTCAATTTGGTTAAAAGATTTTAGTATCATAAATTCGATGCTTTTATTACTTGATGGACACTCTGTTCTTTTATTCATAGATACTTAAAGTAAGACAAATCTCTATTATCCATCTTCTAAGCGGTGTCAGGTTTATTTCACCACTAATCATGTATAGTATGGTATAGTATAATCATGTATAGTGTCCTTGTAATTGTGTTAGGTGAATCACCTTAAAAAAAATTTACTACAAGGTACAAACAAAATACACCCCACTCAGTAATTGATTAACAATTGAAATATAGTGTGGTAATTACGTGCATTGATTAGAGTTAGTAAAAGAGGTATTTACAAACACATACCGTTGAGTGTTTATCGTTGGTTTTCTAAAGAGAAAACAAACATTTTACCTCTTCATACCCGTTGAATTCTCGGAACGGTTTTCACTCTCTTAAAATGCAAATGAAATCTTCTTAGCGCCTTTCTTGTAAATGGATCATTCAAATTTCAAACCCATTACTCAGTAGAACGATATTCTAAATCTTATAATCAAGTTTTAATAATTAATTATTATAAATTTATATCGTTCAACTAACATCCTAAATACTTAGAAAATATTTGCTTGTAATGTAGCATAAAAGAGAAACAAATTTGATTACTTATTGTAATTGGGTATATTAAATTTTTATATCCATCAAAATTTCAGATATTGAATCAAATAAATTATTTCAGAACACTTTTATGTATATTAAAAACTTTAAATAAAATCTATTCATACATCATCTTACAACAATCTACGCTCCTCCACCCATGTTTGGGTTCAAATAAGCACCTAGGTTGTGTGATCTCAGTGATTGATAATTTCGGTATTTTTCGCGATTAAAGGATTTATCAAAGGTAGCCATCAACACGACTATAACTTGAATGTTTAGGGAAATTTCTACTTTAGTTAAAGGTTTAAGTTGTATAATAAATTCCTGTTTTATACAGTTTCCAAAGGTTTTGTTTTATGCAACATTTTTCACATAAAACAGCAACACGCTGCAATAAGCTAATTGTGTAAGCATCATATACTTAAATTTTACATTATTTGTTGCACTATTCAATGCTATACCATCCAAACTGTTTGAAGATTCGAACTCCATTCTTCAAGGTGTTGTATGTGTAAAAACACAAACAAAAACTAATATAAAAGTTAACTGTGTATGGAATGAATACAAAATAAACTGTATGAATGAATTGAATTAAGTGGATGTTAAAATGTACGAAAACACTTGAACATATACTTCATGATCCCATAACAAAATCATGGAATGTGAAAAGTTTACACGGTGAACGAGACAAATGAATGTGAAGTGCTGACCTTTGATGTCAGATTCTTAAGGGAGACCTCAGAACGTGTGTTAACGGGCCAAACACAACATCTGAATAATACTCACTCTCTAACCCCCGCTGATCTCACCAGATTGACAAGCGGCTCTCTTTAGTCTTGTTTTTCTCACATTCATCCACATTTTATTATAAAATTTGATGTTAGAGTAAAGCATATTTGCTTACAATGAAGATTTATTTCCCCAGATGTATCCAATTGTTTATACTAGTATTTTTGAATGATTAAATTGTTTAAGTTCAGAGAATTGTAAATAAAATAATAATTATAGGAGTTTATGCAACGACTGAGTTAAGTCTTTAACCCACTCGTTAAAATTGAATAACACTCTATAAGGCTTGTACCTTTAATTTTCTACTCGTGTTTTAAAGGCTAATTGAATAAATGAATATATTTCCTATACTACAAAACAGTAAACAATCATAATAACTGCACGAGTTGCACACTACTTTGCCTACGTCCGTTTTTTATTACTTACAACATTTAACAATCACTACTCATAACGTCTACGAATGTTTTCGTTTGTGACCTATCATTGCCACTGATTTAATGCAATGACTCATAGTCTCACTCTTTGTATACTCAATTAAACATATAACATTTGTTAACATATAAACATATAAAATTACAAATAATCAATTGGTGTTAACATATGATAAGTTGATGTTGGAGGCATTAAAATGTTTTTTCTCAATCCTTGAATTTTTTGTCCAAACTTGTACTGTAAAGTAACAAAAAAATGCTGTTAGATGAATCTTTCAATTCTAAGAACAAAATTGAAAAACGCTAGTTAAAAAAATGATCGTAGGTAAGAGTAATTACCACATTATTGTAAATGGTGTATACTGAATTAAAGCATGTAAATAAAATAAAATAAAAATAATGTTCTTTGTCGCAACTGTTGATTGAGGTAGTTTTAATGGCAGATAAAATTCAACTAAATTGATCAAAACAAAACCCATGCTCTTAGGTAAATATTTGCGAGTCGAAGAACAAAACTTAAAAGTCTAGTAAAAAAAAAAAATTGTCGTAGGTAAATAATCGTCTTCGTTTCAACTGTTGATTGATGAACTCTATTGTAAAAGTGTCACAAGCACCAAATCTAAAATTTTGGTCTAAGCTTAAAAGGTTCATTGGTTTCAATTGCAGAAAAAATCCAACTAAATTTATTAAACACTATGTTGGAATGTAGTGAGCAGTAATAGAGGTGATATAGGGACAACCGTACTGATTAAAAGCCTCAAAGTAAAAACTGTGAGTCCAAAAAAGAGGATTGCAGTCATTAAAACTTCACACCTCAGTTTTCACAAAGCTTCTACAAGTCGTTTACAAGTAGATTGCAACCGAATCTCCTTTCTAGCTTCATGAAATTCACTTTCCGGTCACGAGGTAAAAATATACATACTAATCTTATCTTATAAAACTAATCATATTAATATTATAAATGTGAAAGTTTGTGTGTTTGTTTGTTTATTTATATTTTTGTTTGTTTGTTTAAAGTTCAATCACGCCTTAACTACTGGTCAGATTGGGCTAAAATTTGGTACGATGATAGCTCACATTCCCGATTAACATAGACATATTCTTATCTCAAAAATCCTTTTGAGCTTCGCCCCAGTGGCTCTGTAGCTCCCCATGTTAACCTTACTAGTACTCACATTTACAACGAATTTATGAATTGTGTAAGCTGTTCCAAGTACACAATTTGTTTCTATGATAGTAAATAGCATTAAAAAGTTATAAGGCTTACCAACCGAGTGCAGTACTATTTTTTCCATTTATAACAAAAGCTATTTTGAACAATAACTACCAACAAAAAGCTGTGTTACACAATGAGAACTTTACTTTTTCTGTTGTTTAGGTGCAGTGGTAGGACATTATGGCTATGGTAAGATGGGTATGGTAGGCTATGTTAGTATGGTACTATACTATAGCATACAGTAATTAAAAAAAAAACTATATTTTCGTAAACCATGTCCTCATCCATTGCAAATTTTTATACTTATAAGCCAACCCCGTACGAAGGACGTGTATCTCTGCTAGTTACAAAAACTTAATACATACACTAAATAGCCATACAAAAAAACATAAATATATATTTAAATACTAGCATTACTGTATTACAAATATTATAAATATTTCTTTATTGACTGCAATTCATTAAATAAGGTTAGTAGTGCAATTGAAATATGTGTACTTATTATAACTACTTTAGTCTTTTTAACGTTTTAAAGTATTAATTGCAATTTAAATTATCTGGTGCCAGGTGTAGTAGTAGGAAGAGTAATTTAGTAAACTTATGTCCAAATTTATATTGAAATAGTGGATAAAAATCCTTTTTCAATAAAAAAACCGACAGTTTTAAGGGAAAATTTTAGTTAAATCCACCCAGGGTTGAAATTCTCTTAGGCAACAGGTTTGTTATGGTGGGGGTATTATTATATTTTTTATTTCTAGTTATAAACGCAATGATATAGTGAATAAGTAAGGAAACCTATTAAGTATGAAATAGTTATTTGCTTAACTAGTGTGAGAAGTGGCACTTTGCTACACACGAGAGAAATGTTACACATTATACATTTCTTACAGTTACTTTAAAGCACATAAATAATTTGTCTTACAGAAACTATCAACGCATTTTTAGGTTAGGTTAAATCCTAGCGTTGAACGAAATGGGGAACGCTGCACCATCTGATCATTGTATATTTATGTGTTGCCAAACTATCAACTGTACACATATTAATATTAAGTGTCTAATAAAAGCACACTGTTTTGTGTTGTTTGGCTGTAATTCTGGATTGCGGCAAAAATATAGTGCGGAAAACATAAAATGAGTGCGACCAAATACAACAATTAGCGACTTTGCGTGCTATAATCAGTGCTAGAAAGCTCACTTTGTCAGGTCACCGTAGGAAATGGTTATTTGTGCAACTAGTGAGCAAAGTGAGCAATTGACTCACTCGAGAGAAATCCTTACTCACGAGCCGTAGGCGAGTGAGGAATGGTTTCTCGAGTGAGGCAATTGCACTTTGCACTCGAGCTGCACATTATATTTTTCCTACAGTTACAATAAAAAAAAATTAGTAAAGAAGCGTGACATATTTTTACACAGAAGTGAACTTTTAATATAACATTTAATGATCAACACGATCAACAACAGTACAACTGCTGATCAGCTGATTTACAGCAATGCTGCCAACGTATTTCGCGCGCAAACAACCTTGTCTGCATGTTACGCGCTCACTATTTCGTGCCTTCACGTTGCAAATCTGGAGTGAGACAAAGTAATTAGAGTGAGACAATGTTAACATTGTCTCACTGATGAGCGAATTGGCCACTTTGCTTTCTCAAATCAGTGATAGAACATGTACATTGTTAGGTAACTGTAGGAAAAATAACATTTCAATCTTTTGCATGAACTATTTAAAACAGACTGGCCTACATGTTCAACAAGTTTGAAATATGATATTTATTCACTTTGACAACCTGCTGTAAAACTGTTACAACTAAGTTATCGTATTTTTGACAAGTTTTAACCCAATATATCACACTTTGTCATTCGATTTTGGGTAACTTTTGTGACGGAAGTCAACGTCTCTGACTTGAAATTGAATTAAACACAGAGTAGCACTGCTCGCCGTCCCTACTCTATAACCTAATGCAATTATATTGACAATCATATATGGCTAAACATTGATTAGATTTGGTTGTAGAGTAAATCAATTTAATTTTAAAGTTTAACCGCAAGATTTTATGATCATAAACACAAATTAATTAAAATTAATGCATTTTTATATTATAATCCAGCAGAAGATGAAATAACGTAAATAGGTTGGCAGATTGGGTTTTGAGCACATCTCCTAAAACGCCTTTAACGGTAAACTTACTAAACCCAATGCTAATTAAAAACCCAATTAATTAAAAATCCTCGCTTCATTATTAAGTAAAGTATAAATAATGAAGTAGATAATGATTACTATGAATAAATTTAATACAATTGTTTATTTCTCGTTTTATAACATCACATCCACTGGAACAAGGTAGTCATGTATAACTTTCTTGATCCAATCGAATTTTAAATGTGCCTAAGTAGTTGAATTGCATATATAACTTCTAATAAAAACTCTCGTGTTTTCCATTATTAAGTTATATTAAATCATGGTGTATATTATTGTATATTTATAAAAAAACAAAAGTAATGGTATTTGTAAATGATATTTAACACGCTCTTAAAATGTTATAGTGTAGGTAATTAAAATGTGCCAAGCTCTCCAAAGAGTTACCATAAAATGTTCTTTGTAAATAGTTGGGGTTTATTGCAATTATAATATACAGAGTAGAATGCTTTTCAATTAGATCCAACAAATTTTCTTAAATGTAAAAATTATTTTTGGAAAGAAACTGCATATAAGTAATACTATCAATGTCATATTGTTTAAACATTTACAACTTGACAAACCTAATTACCTAAAAGGCTTATAACTATTCATTACTTAATAAAATTATTTTTACATCAACTTGTAACTTATAACATCCAAAATGAGAAATGTCATAAATAGCTAGTTATAATCCTGTTTTATGGATAAGGGGATACTTTTATATTATTTACAATTTGTTTCGGTAATTTAGTCAAATTCAAACACATCTTTATGATACGTAAATTGTACTAAGTTCAACGTAGATTTTAAGTGTATATAAACATTTACAGTTCAATACAACCTGTAAAGAACTGATGAATAATTTACAAAAATAAAAAAAAATGTCTCATAATGTATTTACTAATCCTTGTTTACTACATACCCTACATAAATGGCATACATTAACAAAATTGCTTTTTTTTTTATTTAACTTCTTGATCTGCATCGTACGTGTTATTAAGTTACCTAAAAAACTAAAATATTACGTCTAATCACACTTGTAATAACATATTTACACTTACACTGTTGACTCACAAGTAGGTAAATGCATATACAAGTTGGTAAGTGGTGATCTATTTCGATTGGACACTCCAATCATCATCAGACCTCCGCCTATTGGGTCTGATGATTGGAGTGTCCAATTGAAATCGATCACCACTTACCAACTTTTATATGTATTTACCGTCTTGTTAGTCAACAGTATAAGTGTAAAAATATTATTATAAGTGTTTTTAGACGTATATTTTTTTAGTTTTTTCAGGTTATTATTATACACTATACTATCTATTGTTTTGAAACAAAAATGTCAATTACAAAATATAGTTTTTCATCATTAGCTAAACCAGGAAATATTTAGATTTTAAAACAATAAAACGGTGCTTTCAAATACTGTCTCATAATTTGTACAGTAATAAAAAAATAAATAAATAAAATTTCTAAGCTTTTGCTGCACAACACATATGAAGCAGTGTTTCCAACACTCGTAATATGCTTCTGACACGGTCGGCCACATGAAAGGGTCGTATTGGAATGGAAGCGGTGTAAAAGGGATGCGGTGAGGGGTGATTTTGAGGGGGCGTGGAATACCCTGTAATACCCTCTCCTGTATTGTAAAGTCATCAAAAGTCCCTCTTTCTGAACAGAATCATGGTGCATTTCCGAGTCTACATGCACATGGAATTATAATTGGATTGATGTATGACTACGTGTAAAAATTATTTTTAAAATATAGAAAATTTAATTTGCTTAGTTTTAAATGGGAAAATTATTTAAGTGTACTTGTGTTGTATTCTATTTCTATCGGGAGTAACGTTAAACGTATTTCATTTACTTTTAACTACTATAACGTACAAAGTATTGACTACCATAAAGAACCACTTTTTTCGTACACTTAAACAAATAGTTAATACAAAAAAGGTTATTAACGTTATATGAAACCCTATTTCTGTTATTGTAGTCACAAATGAAATTTTGTTATGCCTGTTAAAACTTTAGGACTCTGATAACAAACCAAAATGCCATTTAATTCACCAATAACCAATAATTAATTAGTTTATTAGTTTACTAGTTTTTATTCATTAGTTATTTACCATTTTAATTAGTTTTAAATAGAACAATAATTTAAGTTTACTTGTGATGTATTCTATTACTATCGACAGGAACAATAAATGTACTATTTCACTTACTTTTAACTACTATAACGTACAAATATAGTATTGACTACCATAAAGAACCACTTATTCGTACACTTAAACAAATTGTTGTTACAAAAAAACTTATTAACGTTATAAGAAACCTTATTTCTGACGTGGTAGTCACAAATGTATTTTTTTATGCCTGTTAAAACTTTGGGACTCTTTTAACACTTCAAAATGCCATTTAATGCACCAATAAACATTAACGTAAGTGTTAATTTCGATCCCATGGCGGAAAAGAGATCAGTGTTCTTTTGTTTGAATTGACCTCTCTCCTTTATCCAGTTACTGAAAGGTGTTAAACCTAATTTCCCAAAGTTCACGATGTGTTAGAGAAAAGCGTTAGGTCTTTAACTGTCAACCCAAACAGATCAAAGAAATCGAATTATTAACGTATGTGTTTTTTTTAATCATGTTTACTTTTCTACTTCCTATTTCATATTTTATATTTAGTTTTTCCCTTTATATACGAGGTGGTAAATAACAATTCTCCTAAATGTCCAGACTTCGCTTCAACGTAATGTTTTAAAGTAAAATGGTATTTAATCGTTTAGTTGTCAACAGGAAGAATCAGATTCTGTAATCGATAAAAGTAATTAAATAGACGTAGAGAATGAGTTCTGATGTTAAGGCGAATCTAAATGTAAATCAAATCAGTAGTTGACATTTGAGAATAAATCTGATAAAGATAACTTTTAAGGGTCGCATCCTTTCATACTACTTTAAACTATGAAGTGGCATATTTATTTAATAAATAAAAAATATGTGTTATAAAACAATGCTTTATGAACTTTTGAAATAAGTTTTATATTGGACGTATTGTAATAGGTTGAAAATGTTTAATTAGTTCAAAGATAAACTAGGATTTAAAACGTAGCCTATGACAATGATGTTCTATGTTATAAAAATAGCACAATAAATTAAATTGTATGAAATAAACAAAATCTTTCTACTTATTAACGCATACGAAGATCCCAGATAAAAGAGGGAAAACTTCTAACCGCAAAATAAAGCTTTTAGGGTGAATTATATATTGAATTCATTTGATTAAATGAGCTGCCACAAGCTATAATTTAAAATAAATGATTACTTGTGATGTGAGGATTTATTAGTTTTCAATTAATTTACGTCATTCAATTATGTGATTCGTTACCTTTTTGTTGTGTAAGCGAAATAATTAGTGCATTATTATATTATGTAACTATATAGCTATTTCATGCTTGCAAAGTTCTGAAATTTACTGCCACCATAAAACTTCTCGGGTGGTCGATTATTTATTATTTTTTTGCTGAAACATATTTATTTGCTGTTCACACAATATTAGATAAAATTATAGTAAATAAATTTGTTTTGCGATTTTTGACTATACTGATTCAAATTACTAAAATAAATCTTTAAAAGGAGTAGTATGGTATTGTTTATGTTAAATACAAATTTCATAATGTTTAATTCTTGACCTATTTATTATTAGAAAATTATTACTTGGTGAGTCTGTGGCCAAGTCAACAGAGTCACTGACTTCGGGCCCAAGGCAGTTATGTCATCGGTTCGGTGGTTCGGATCTGCCACTACTTTTTATCCCGCTGATGTACCAACTTACCCCTTGATTTGCTGGATATATTCAAAGCACAGGTCCAGAGCCTATGTGGACGGACAAATGCAAGGTTAAAAGAGGCTGCCAACCGCTTAAAAATAAATTAAAGAAAACACTTTAAATAATTAAACCCATAACATATAGAAACAGAGGTAAAGGACATAATGAACGATTTCATTACCCAGTATGATACTTAGTGATACCTTGTGAGTAATCCAATATAAACCTATTACCACTATCATCGTTCATATTAAATAAATTTATATTATGTAATAAAAATTAATAAATTAAATAATTATTATAAAATAAATATTAAATAAATAAAGAAATTAAATAAATTTTATTTACCACCTTGTTAAAACAGAATAGGTGTAAATATATATTTCAATTGTAAATTGACGTATTTTATTTACTTTAAGTAAAATTAATAACAATATTAATACGCTGATTAAGAAGCTATATAGGTAAGTAAGCTATAGCATAAAAATGAAAAATTTAGTTACACTTATACCAGCAAGTTTGAAGTTTAGTTAAGTTGTTATAACCTCCTTTATATTTAGTAGCAGAAATATACAAAATTTTTGATGAATTAAAAGATTTATATACAGGGTATTCTGTAAGTAAACAGCCAAACTATTTTGACCCATATAGCCAATTCCCGGAGTTTTGCTATTTACTTATGGGGCACCCTGTATATTTGAGAGTTATGAAATCCCTTCAAAATTGAGAAATGTAAAAGTGAACCTTCTTATTAACTTTTCGTTGGCGATGAAAGGAAATCAGCCAGTGACCTGAGTAATTGATCCTAGAGCCACCTTTTTACCTCTTTTATAAAGAAACCCTCGAAATAAAGACCGATTTGAGTGTGGCAATTTATACGGTTAAAGGATTTAACCTTCTATCACGTAATTGATATAAAGAATGTGTTTTAATAAAAAAAAAAAAAATACTAACATATTAATTAAATATACAAAAAAATTTTTATAACATTATTCATCCAGTAGTTACAGTAAAATTAGTCCATATGTAATATCAAGGTAATAAAAATAATATAGACCCATTTTATAACAAAACTATAAAACGCATTGAATGTTTATGTCTAATGTTAGTTCACCATATTTTAAGAAATGGTTAGCAAAAAAAAAAAAAAAATTTTTGGCAAGATCCGTCATCAAAGCTATGCACTTTTTGTAAAATCCTGTTTTAATATTTTATTATGTTATTTTTGCGCTCCGATGAAAACAATCAAAGAAAGTTTATTATGAATTTATGTTTAAAAATAGTAAATGTAACCTGTTGTTTATAGAATGTAGAGGACAATTATTAGCATCGTTTTACTGTATGCTCCTACCTACTAACTAGGGGAAAGAGTTGGTCTAGTGGTTAGAGCGCGGGACTTCGGTCCTTGGGTCCGGGTTCAAATCCCGCCAAATCAAAAATTGATTTTATCCAAGAGATAATGCTACAATCCCTATGTCTAGCCTGAAGTAATGTGAAAAACAATACCAGGCTCGTGCCTAGTGTCCTGGAAAAAAAAACTACCTACTAACTATAATATTGACATGTTTAACTCCAATAATTGTTTTTAATGTGCACCAACATCAATTCCAGTAAACAATACAGCTACACAAAGCAAATTACCATTGTTTAGTTACTTAATTAATTGTTGTTGCTCTCTATAGACGAATCACTATAGATAAATATTATCTTTGTATAATGAATTGGTATTTTGTTAAGCTTCATGTGATTGTTGTTTCAAATAATAATGGATATTAGTAATCGTGCTAAGGTCAAATTGAAAATATAATTTATGTCAATTTAAATTTTTTATTTTTAAACAATAATATCGCATTGTTTTCGTAATTGATATACAGTTTACTAATTAATTGTTGCAAAAGTTTATTATTTACATCCAAACAGCCATAACTCGACAATTATACCATTATTTTCAGGTTGACGAAAATGTTTGGTAATATGTCGAAACAGCTTTGCCATCTCTTCTTAGAATTTAAAATTGTAGGTCGATTTGGTTCATCGCTTTAAACGTAAACGAATTAGGCTGTTAAATATCTCAGCACTTTGCTGCAAGACTGTTGGCTCTATAAAGGGGGTCAGCCAAACCAATTAACACTGAAGTATGTTTTTTTCTGCGATAAAAAGTGTTTAACGATTTGGCTTTAACACGTAAATGGTATATACAAAAATAAAACTTACTTATGAAATGCTCTTTGTAGAAAAGAGTACAGCCTAATTTATCTATTCATATCAAACTAGTTTAAAAGAAGTATACAATTTTGTTATGTAAAATAAGACTTAAGACTCTACATACATTGTATTGCATACATAAATCGATATAAATCCATGCACTGGTAGACACGAGGTTTTCACAGGATTCTGTGCCATAAAAGAACGCCTTTTGATCACTTTACAATACTGAAGAATGTGGTTTTCCACCCCTCCCCCTCCGTGACCACACAACCCCCATTCACAACACCCCCTTTACATTGCTACCATTCCAACACGATACGACTCTTTCATATAGCTGACCGTGTGAGAGGCGTTTTACATGTATTTGCACGGAAAAATGCTTTGTATGTTGCACAGGATTGTTAAGCCAAGATTTTGTTATAGATTTAAATGATTTAGGTATTTCAAAATCCGGGATTACAAATTAAAAAAGTGGTCTAAGCTTTTAAGGAGTATGACCTGACATATTATTCGAACTTTTGAACGGATTTCACATACACTATTTCAATGAAACTTTCCTTGGTGAGTGATCTATAACTGATAATTTCCTAGCCTCATGTACCCATAAATGAACATAACAAATAGATATGACCATGAAACTATAATTAAACAATTCATAGTTTAATTTGTGTTAAATATGACACTCTTACAACATAAATTTTTCTTTACCCTTTAAATAATTTTCTGTTTGATATCATATACTTTTTTCAAAAAATGTTTGTCGTGTAAATACTATTTTACACACCGTAAAGAAAACAATACATACGGATTGTGATTTTTTGGGAAAATGAGCAGATGGTTCACAAGTTTCGGTAACATTCTAAGTATATCTTTGGGATACAAAGGTTAATAAAAAATGTTTTAATTTACCGTAATACCCTATGATAAAACAGTCATAATTAATCCGTGATTTTCAGGACTATTTCAACATAAATTCAACTATATCTCAACGCTATTAAATTGAAAATGGAATATTTGTCACACAATTTTTAAAAATGCTCGATATAATTCGCGTGTTCATTTTGTTTTAATCAGGTACTTAAATTTTGTTCATGCTAAACCCTTGTCATAGTACTTTATGGTTTAGAGTGACATATACGTACACTTTAGATGTAAATGCAATACAAATGCAAAAATAGGTCGTATCCCGCTCAATGACCAGTTAAAACAACAGATAAACAGCTTTAACTGTAATAAATGTAAGTTACTCAGTAATTGTAATTGTTTATGAGATATAGCCAGGGGTTGAATTAGGCTTTGTTGTAATATTACGAATGGGCACTTAGCTTAATTATAGCCATTCTGAAGAAAGTTATCAAAAAAGTTTGGTTTATTAATATTTCAAACGTGTTCGAATAAATTTGAATTTCGTGTTTCGTAGTAGCTAGAAATCTTATCTTTCATTGTTGAAACGATTTATTTAGGGTTTTATCGTAAAATTGAGCCTCAATTTAAATAATTCTTTCACCAAAAAGCAACAGAATTCGTTTTCGTGGCACACTGAATGGTAAATGCAAACATCATGCAACATCTGCATTATTGGGTAAATCCACAGTTAATTGCGTATAGTTTGTTTCTGATTTATAAGTCGATCCTGTATATATTAATTTATTTTGACAGCAAAGACCATTTTTACAATAATTTTACACTGTCAAACATGCGACGAAATGTTTTTAAATGCTGATAAATATTGTGCAGATACATACAATGATACATGCAAATAAGAATTTTCAATGAAAATGACGTGCGGTCGTAATAACAATGAAGAGTGATTGTTTTAAAGATAATAATTAAGTAACATACTCGTGATTATAGAATGAAAGAGGATGTGGGGGAACTTAACCAAACACTGCAAATTGTTGTCGTCGAACAAGTATACTGTAGAAATGTAATTAAGTCTTTTACTGGTAAAGGAACCCATGAAAGTTGCATGAACACCACACTTCCTATAGTCACTCTTATTTTGCTTTTCTTACAACAGTGTAAACACAAAAACAACTACAATATATGTAACAGTTGTGAAGTGGTAACAGTTGAGATGTTGTCACGTAAGCAAGTAGGCATTAACTAATCTCCTCGTTCACATCTCACTACTTTTACAACCCGGAAATAACAGTGAAAACACAACCGTGAAATGTGACAACTACAATATATATAACAGTTGAGATGGAGTCACTTAAGCGTTCTGCAGAAGAGGTTCATTAAGACAACTCCTCGTTCTTACTACTTCAAAAAAATAACAGTCTACTAAAATTCAATAATAACAGTCACAACACTAAACGATTGCTTTCAATATAACAGTTAAAGTCAATTATTTCTTGCTAATATAAATATCAGTGGAAATATAGAAGTAAAATTGTTTTACTACTGTAAGTATTTCACAAAGAAGTATTTATATCACGGGCATTTCAATTTAAATTAAACACGTTGCATATGAGCTGGGGAAATGATCATTTGCTTGACATTTCCTCTTGCGACTTGCTCATTACAGTAATGGCGCGGAAATAACTGTGACAAAACGTAATACTTGGTAGCTGTTGGTTATGTACAAATATGTACTCAAATGAAAACAAGGAAGGACCCATAAGAAAATAGCACATCTTTCTCACATTTTTCTAGATATTTTATAATGTTCAGTATAGTATTCAAACAGTACTGAACAATTATATAAATATATATATGGACATTTAGATTAATGAAAATTAGCTAATGAACAGTTAAACATTTTGTCAATCTTTAAATATACTATACAGAAAGAATTTCCTACCTCAAAATAGTTGGCAATTAGGTAATCAAAATTATCAACTTACGTAGCCTTTTTTGTCAATGATTTACAATCTGACTGTGGTGAAGTGTAATTGTGTTATAAAATCGGAACAAGTAAATTACAGTTGTAGTTTGAACGGTTAAAAAGGAAGCTAGTCAGCTGAATGTAAAACACATAACACAACGAATTCAGAAGCTTTACCCTTTAGAAATAAATATTCGACCCTGCAATAGATGATAAGCTTTAAATTAAATCCTCAATAATAAAAATCGGTATATTAAAGCCGAGCAAAAAGGAATGTTACACAAAAACACTTCTTGTATTAAGCATATGGATTATCGAGATAAAGAACTTTTGGTAAATTCAAGGCAAGTAAATTCTTTTTACAATTCATATGACCAAATACACGTTTTTTACGAACCAAAATTGTAAGGGTATCGCATGATTCACATAGAAAGTAAGAAATGAGCTGAAAAGCTGGTTAAATTAGAATGGGATTGACGTAACAATAGAGACCATTACAAAAAGAGACCATTTAATTTGCATTTAAAGAGAGTAAAGAGTTTTAAGTCGACGTTTAGAGAGTTTTTGTCGACGTTTTGACGTTTGCACCACCATTACCAATTATATAAGAGACAATATGTTTTACCATTCTACACGCACTATTTTACACGCACTCTAATTTCATGAATTCAATAGGATACTCATAGGTAATCAGGATAAATATATTTTTAGCATTAAATGAACGCTTTATTTATATAAAATATCAATTATTGGATAATTGTTACAGTTTCTGCAGTAAATTGCTTGTTACTGGACCACGTAGACTTAAGAGTAGAAAGCTCTCAATTACATTGTTTGCCCCGAGAGAAGTGGTTAAACTAAATGAATTCCGTGCAAACGTTGTATAGTGTGGGCTTACTCTCCGTGGCGCGGGAGAAAAGTTAAATAAAGTTTTAACTTGTTGGTAATTACATTTTACACAACTCTGTTGAATTTAATTACAGCTGTGTGCAGTTTTAAATTAAAAAAAAGAAGTTGTGTCTGTTCTTAATTTACGTTTATATCAAAGATATTTTCATGAAATTCAAAGAAAAGTTGTTAAATATTATAAAATAATTTTAACTAAGAATAATGAGTATCATTATCATGATGATAATATTTTATCCAAACAAGGTTCCAATGAAAAAAATAATTGATTTTATTGATAATTGATTGAATTTTTGTAGTTGATTGATTTACTGTTTAAGTTCAATACTTCTTATTCATTAAGTTTAACGAGAGAAGAATATAACATCATTAATAGTTTGTTAAGAAAAGTGGTTTTATAGTAATCATAATATTCATATTAAAAAAAATTAAAAAGACAAGAGGTGACCATCATAGGTAGTTTTTATTCTTCTAGAAAATGATTACCGACTTGTATAATTCTTTTGGATAAAAGGGTTAATATAATCTTTTGATGACCTAGTTGTATAGCTATTCGAGCATCATGTCACACGTACATTAAAGACAATAAAACTCATAAGTTGTATATTAAAAATATTTGTAAATCAGCAGTACAAAAATGCACTATATTAGTGTATTATTTCCATTAAAATTAAATTTTATAGTAACTTATAAAAAAGATATACTATTAAAGTTTTTCAATTTTTGTTTATTAGTCAAGTTAAGACATATTAATAATGAGAATATTTAATTTTTTATGGTAAATTGATTATATTACATCACAATGCACAATACACAAAATTAAAATTTTTAAAAATATTGTTTGAATCTAAATGTCCCTAGAGTCAGACTAAGAGGTAAAAAATACAGTCCTAATTACAGATCATAATACAGGATAAACATAAACTACACATAAATATTGTTTTATACTTTTGCTAGTCAATGACTTGGGAGAGAATTTTCGGCCCCCAAGTCAAATTCTGTTAAGGGATTCTTAAAAAAAAAATAATAATAAGATAGAGATAAAATAAAATTGTCAGAGTTAAAAATTAAATATTGTGATCCTCCCATTTTAACAGTATTGGAAATGTATTTAATGAAATACCATACTTGACAGAAAATGCTTTCCGGTGATTGGATTAAAATATAGAGCTATGAATCATTGGAGATTTTTTATGTAGGATTAAAAAAACGTAGTTTAACAAGGGAAACAGTGAGGCTAAAGGTTATTAAGCAGGGATTAGTAACAAAAGTTAAGCCACCTTTGTTCTTGCAGGGTTTTAATCAGTTACGGTGTGGCAATCTGCTTGTTCAGTTCTATACATTTGTACTAAAGAGTTTCGGCAGCGTTTACCTAGATTATGAGAACTGTTTATGTAACTTATTAATTAATTAACATATTAATATGTACTTAAACACTTTTTTCCCATTATTAAATTGCATGATATATAAACTGCCATTATAAAATATATGTAATTAATTTAAAAATGAAATGTTTCATAGTATAAAATTATAATTTTAACACAATACACAAATCACTAAATACACTAATCAGAAATAGTCAGCATAAATCAGTATTGTTATTCAATAATAAGTAAACTAACGTGTAAAACATTAATAAGCTATGTTAAAAACAGGAAAGTTAGACAGACGATTGATTCTCTGAATACCTTTTTAAGAATAACCAAATAGCTCATTATTATGGTAAAATTTAACTCTTACAACTAATCAAGTACACACAGATAGTTTATTTTTTCATCTTCTTGTTGTTTACAATCAAATGTTTCGGCGAATATTTTGCTTTTATATCTTCCAGTACATATTAAATACTGTACTTAAGTTTATAACACTTTAATATATCCTACCTAAACAACACACAAAAAATTACTAGTATCAATTTAGATTAAAATAATAAGCAATGAAGTATGCTAGAAATGCACACTCCTAGTCTCAGCAGAAGTAGATCTAAAGCAAGCATCACCTTTAAGGATACGTTTGTAGGATACAGCTTTAATGAAATTTATTTGACAAATTTATGTTTACTGTGAAACTTTGAACCTTAAAAACAGGGTTTATCGTAAAAGTTAACCAGAAAACTCAAGAACAAGCTGCGATGGCTCCCCGGAGAGCTTAAGTTGCCACGTGTGATCCCAGAGATGAATTGCACGAGTTGGTGCCACCTTGGGTTTCACCTTCCCTTCTTTGAAGCTGCTTAAAACCGAGGTGAACTTGAAGAAATATAATTGTAAGCCCTAAGAGAGTAGTATGTGGTAAAACTTGTCAGTGAAATACATCGGGAAACGTATTTATTTCATATATAAAGTATTTCGAAATTATTCTAAACATGTTTTATTGATTTGTGTAATCAAAAATCAAGTTAATTTATTTATTTATAACATCAACTATCATTTTGAAAAAAAATCTAAAAAATTAATAAGCTAGGAACATTTGGTTTTTATTTTGTACGCTCCCTATACCATTAATAAACAAAGTGAAAATCACGCATGGAAAAACCATTGTATTCATTAATTTATGTATCATGATTTACAAAACAATTACTTTGAAACATTCATATTCGGATTTTCTGTTTTTTCGACAGTTTCGATTCACGAATGTATAAATATACAATGTTAACCATTGGAAAAAAACTGCATTTGAACTAAAATTGTAACAACAATTGACTGTCAGATCAAACATTACACAAAACTTATGAAATTATAGAAACATTACACAAGTTCTACATGGCAAATTAATTTAAAGAATTTCACAAAAAAAAAGACTTAAAACACAATTACCCCGTTTGACTTCAAAGTGGCTGATTTCCACACGATTAAAAGCAATAATTAGATTGTATGTGATTGTGAGTGTTATTTTGATTAATTTCACTAAAGATTAAACCCACAGAAAAGAAGTGTTCACTCCATTTATCTCTTATTGGTTTAATTAATTAACATGATCCTTTCCAGAGTAATTAACTCTACCGAGTAGATTTTTATCAGAATCTCAATATATTTCTATCCGTCTTAGTTAAATTTTATTGACCTATTTTAATAATGCGACTTATGTAATTACGCAATTGGCAACTGATGTAATTAATTTTACAAATATGTTAAACAAATATTTATTTTATATTAAAGCAACAGATTTCTGAACGTTTAAAGCTTAATCATAATAAAAATATTTTATATTTTAACTAAGGTTCAATTTAAAGCTTTTTAATTGTCAGCTGAATGAAAAATATTGCTGTCACTAATTGGAAAAAATAGTATTATGAGTGCCTAAATTTACCATTTAATTCGCAATACATTTAGGAATACAGTTTTTTTCCATTAAACTATGTTGTGCATCTAAAATAAGTGACATCGTGTATTAAAAATGTATGCACCGAATAATAATTTTAATTATTGCAATATAAATCACTTGTCATTAACGTGAAAATATGTTTCTGTCCAATTGTATATTTCTGTATCCTTACACTTTACGTAATTTACAGTAACAATTAACGTGCCTCTTTGGTTTTAATCTAAATTTTTAAATTCTTTTTAAAGCAAGATAGGAGATTTGTTATTATTTTCATAATTTGCACAAAATATAAATCAGTTGTCATAAAATTATTTGATAGCTTTGATTATTGGCTGTTAAATAAGTTAAAGGACTTTTTATTAAACACGTTCTAATCCAGAGTGTGATTTAACACACATTATCTCCATAAAAGTCACAATTTACAATTTATTTGATTTAGTTTAGGCGAATAAGTAGTTTACCAATAATGAACGTTAGGTTTCAAAATTAAATCGTTGGCCATGAAACCTTCAACTATTACATTTAGTCAATAATTATACACAATTTTGTGTTCAATTAATTAATCTATAAAGCATAAAATGGATGCAGGCATTTACACATTGGCTCCTAATGTACTTTAAACCCATTCAAAACCACAGTGATAACATTATATTAACGTTACAGTATTTGAACTTGTTCTATTATTGTTAATAATGTTTTTCATGAACAATTTAAAACTATTATTACAATCTGAATCCTTACTGTAATTTGTTTACATTTTTGACAACTCTTTGTCTGGATAAATTATTATTTTCTATTCCAAGCTATACAACAGAACGTCAATTACTCAAAAGTATTATATATGTTTAAAGTAAGCAGCTTTTATAATGTTAATGGAAACAATTACATGCGCAACTTAAAGTAGAATTATACATCTTTTCACTATGTTAAACAATTAAAACTCCTTATAGGAAAACCATAGGAAATTCTACCGCAAAATAAAATATAAAAATAAATAGATTTATATTATTATAAGGTACAGAACATGGGTATCAGATTTTAGTTGATTTAAAATAAACAAACTCACTTAGAGCTATTTGGTTTACAACCTCTTGGAAGGCCATCAAGTCTTCTTCGTATATTATTTATCAAATCTCAGGCACAGCAACGGGCTATGCTGGGTAAATACTTATGTTTGCTTACTTTTTTGATTTAAATAACAATGTTCTTCCATCATTTGCCTTATTATTATTCTTTTTTTCCTGCAACATGATGAACAGATAATACGAATAGGTTTTAACAGTAAAAATGAAACATTGTGTACAAAAAAGTATAGAATAAATACAGTTTGCGAAATTTTGGTTCCATATATTTAAATAAATATATATGTGTAACTCACTGACTGACTGACAAGTTTTACAAATTCTAGAAAACTTCAAGAATCGATGGAGATTTGAAATTCATGACAATTATAGATTGGCCCTCAAATGTGTCATAATCCAATTTTAACCCCCAAAAAATTAAATATTGTGGATTTTCAAAAATTTCTAAAATGGCGTTTCTAAACGGCTATTGCAGCCAAACCATTGCCAAACAATGAAACAACTGAAAGTGGCCAGTGTTCTTGATTTTAAACGAGATAAAACTTTGTAATTGGATGTCCCCCCCCCCTCCCAAAAAAAAACTTCACACGTAGGTAGCGCTAGATTTATAAAATGTTTGTGGTTTCTCTTACGTATATTCGTTACGGGTTAGTTTTAGCCACCAAATAAATGTTTACCTTAATTTCATACCATAACCATAATAGTTAGCTTACTCTCTTTCGTATAGATTAGAATTTAATTGTCCTCACTTCTTCACCCTCTAATTAAGGTTTAATCTTGAAAATTTAGCTTTTTCCTATTTGTGGATGTTTTTTTCTGCCACGGAGTAGGTTAACAGTGCTTATGGACATGTTTATCTCCATATAAAGATTTCCTAATCGAACCTTCTTTCCTAAATTTAAATGTTCTGAATTTTATTCTTATAAAGAATAAACATACATGTTCTTTCAAGCGTACTAGGAGTTTAAATATCTAGGTAAGTTAGCCAATGGCATAAATAATCGGTAAGAGTTAAATATTTATCAAACCTATCTTAACCCCCTTCCCTTCAAAAATTCGACCTTTAAAAAATGTATGTTAAACTGTTTCATGACGTTATATAAACTTAGGTTTATTGTAGGGTAATGATCCTTAAGAAAAAATTGGTTACTTAAAACAATTTTTAGATTCCCCATTTATGTTAACCGCCTAAATATCTTATCCCCTCCCTCTTAACTTACGAAAAGAAACAAAAGGCGATAAAATTTAGTTTAGAATAACTTTAAAGTTAAATTTTATGATCACAACAGGTTGACCACAAAGGAGGCTCAATGTGTGTTTCAATAATGACAAACCCCCTGCCCCCGAAGGGGGTATAAGAAAATGAAAAATAACTTTATCCCCATAACTGATTAAAATGTAGCTTTATTTTTACCAATTCATCTTCAGATTGTACGTTTGCCAAACATTGTTTAGTTCTTTAGTGAATTAAAATTTGTGCACCAACCCCACATTGAGACTCTAACATTTTAAGACTTAATAACCACTTACATAAACCCTTCAATGAAATACTTTACAAACCACAAGGATATAATTAGATTGTCAAACAGGGAATAGCAACATATTGAAACAAATACACAAAATAGTGTTATTTTTATGAAAAAAAATATAAGTACTAACTCCTATTAAGATTAGAAAGACTAAAGTTCGAGCTCTGAAGAGGATCTAGAAGTAGTTTAAAAAATTAGTTTGATATACTTGCTGGCACACTAGGTTACACCAATATCAGATTAAACTTTTGGTAATGTTTTAGCCAATTCATGGTTCAAAATTAATTTAAACATTAGTTTATGACATTTACCAGTAATAATTGTTCTGTCTAAGCTATTTGTTAGAATTTGGTACTTTTAGGGACAAAAAGTGTCTAAAAACAGTCTACAGTGATCGATTTATTCCACAGAATTTAATTAAACATCCCTCAATAGATATTTTCAGAGAGACTTAATACAATACTTTAAAAATAAACAAAACCTGTAAAAGTGTTTAGAGCTAGCCATCCAATACCATGCTGAACTAAATTGCACATTATTTTAATTAAGAATCCTTAATTACAAGCCATGAAGTAGGTGATGGCTAAAGTACTGCTATTCATTTTTAACCGGATCTTTTCATATATGGAATAAGCTAAATTAGGTCTCAACTTTCATTTTATATCCAACATACAAACACATTTGGGTTCACTAAAATATCGTTTTTAAACAGTAATAAGGTATATTTTGCTACCTAAAGGCATCGTCCCCAGTTAAATTTGCATTTTACTTACTCATATGTACTATCCCGCATGCTAGTCTTGGTTCTATGTGTTTTACTTCAACTTCCTTTCTGTTATCATTTTGTGGTGGCCATTCAAATGTGAAAACGTACGTTATTATTGAGAGAATGTGTTTAATTTTAAATGTGTTATTATGCAATGCTTTGCAAAGATTCATTATATTCACGCGAACGCCGATACATATAAATTACTTTGCCATCTACCTTTTTTTAAGACACTTCTTTACGCTGAATAGGAAAGAAATCTGTTCATAAACGTCTATAAATTGAGTGCTAACATTTTTACTTTAATCCTCTAAATTATAAACAGTTTTCCAATGAGTTGTCTATGTAGGAATTTTGACAAAAACTGTATTTCCAAAAGGTATGTTCTAGTCAATCACATCAACGCAATGGAAAATCATAGCAGATTTAAACTAATTGGCAATATTTTTTACCAATTTAGTCAAGTAAGGAAGTTTAAACAATAAACCTAGGTTTGTGGCCCAGAGTTTAATTGAGTACATATAAAATAATATGAAAACGTTTTAAAGTAGTCGGCGATTAGTCAGATATAGCCACAACGATTTTTAAAGGATTTTATTTTTTAAATAGGCTGCAGCGGTTAAAAGAAATACAATGAGGTATAAATCTTAACAAGTTACAACATTTTTAAAAGAAAATTATAAGATAGGTTACAAAAACTAGGTATATTCATATTTCCAATCTCACAAAGGTAGGCACTTAAATAAATCAGTTAACATATATTATATCTGCAATATAAATATCCATGAATCACACCAAAAGTACTCCAAACAAGAGAAAACATGTAAAGGTAATGATTCTGTTTATGGTGTCAATTAATTAAATTATCTATAAGCTTTATCATTGAAAAGGTGGTAGCTCATAATATGAGGCTTGATTAAAACTCTTTAATTAATTGCAATTCACCAAACAAAATGTGCAATTCATTAACTTTTGGTTGCGTCAATGTAACATTTAGTAGGATGAAGTGAAACATTGTTGTTGTTTCATGCTTTTGAATCTTTGGTAGTTTACTCTAAAATCATTTGGTTGGTTAGTTAGTTCTTATATTTACATACAATTATTTTCCAAAACTGTTTATATTTTATGAATAAATACAGAGTGTTTTAAAACTCTCTCCCAAAACTCCGTGGTCATGTTCCTTAGGTAAAAATAAACAAAAAATGTTATACAAACTCATGCCCTATCCCACTTCGTTATCCGTCCGTTAGTGTGTATTTCTGTTTTACTTAACTTCCTATAACTTTAGAACCACTTGAGGTACAAACTTCAAACTTGTGTATGAGGACTAATTGGAACTATTTGTTTTGGAAAGCATCAAGTTTCTAATTTGATGATTTCAAAATGGTGGCCAAAACCATAGGATTTGTAAAATAGTTACAAGTTACAAAAAATGATCGGAAATTTAATTTAATTTACAAAGATAAACAATTTTACAGGGTCATAACACAAACTATTTAAGAAAAATAATGTTTTCTGAAGTTAAAACTACATGGGCAAGTTCAATAAGTTAGCAAGTAGTATCATTGTAAAAACTAAATGGTCTCCATATTTGTATAACCTTATACAAATTTTACATTTCTGTAAAGTGAATTAGATTTTCCATATTTTTTTCCTTTGTAACTTGTTTGTGAACCCTATGGTTTTTGAGTGAATAAGCTTTGACAAATTAAAATAGCCACAATTTGTTTATTATACAAATAAGAAACTTGATGCTTTGCAAAAAATAGTTCTTATCAGTCATCATACGCCTACAAAGTTTGTTGTTGGTACCACAAGTGGTTTCAAAGTTATGGGAAGTTATGTAAAAAATACATACACATTGACAGGTGGAAAACGATGCGAGATAGGGCATATACATATTGCTAGGGCATATTGCTTCGAAATAAATAGAAAATGTGTTTTTCCTACAGTTACCTAACAATGTACATGTTCTCTCACTGATTTGAGAAAGCAAAGTGGCCAATTCGCTCATCAGTGAGACAATGTTAACATTGTCTCACTCTTATTACTTTGTCTCACTCCAGATTTGCAACGTGAAGGCACGAAATAGTGAGCGCGTAACATGCAGGCAACGTCGTATGCGCGCGAAATACGTTGGCAGCACTGGCTGTAAATCAGCTGGTCAGCTGTTGTACTGTTGTATTTGTCACTTCACGTTAAATGTTATATTAAAAGTTCACTTCTGTGTAAAAATAGGTTATGTTTCTTCACCAATTTATTTGTTTTATGGTAACTGTAGGAAAAGTATAATGTGCAACTCGAGTTCAAAGTACAATTGCCTCACTCGAGAAACCATTCCTCACTCGCCTACGGCTCGTGAGTAAGGATTTCTCTCGAGTGAGTCAATTGCTCACTTTTCTCACTAGTTGCACAAATAACTATTTAAAAAGCATTAGTGAATAACAATAATATGTTTCGTCTTATAACTGGTTGGCGTATGTACATTTTTCAATCACAACTTTTTTACAATATTCTACTAAACATTTAATAAAAACTAAAGAATATATGACCTTTTTTGTTTGTTTTGACCAAAGTAACATGTCTATCTGAGTTTTAGGAGAGAATTTCGTAATACCTGGTATTGTGGGTATTATACGGTTGGTAGTAATTAATTTAACGCCTTTTGTTAACGTTACACAGACTCTGTTAAAACCATGATTAAGTTGATTTAAAATCAAAATAGAAATTTTAAATACAAATTGTTTGTTCCCTTCCTTATTTATCCCTCCAAAGTAAAAACTAGTTCTAAACAGTCCAATTCAAACCATTTATCAATTAGTAACATTACACTAATTGACTACACGATTATTCTTGTAGAAACAAATATAAATTAAATATCAGCATTAATAAATATATTATAATTATAGCTAAGAAAGTAGGATATACCACAACTAAAATGTAAGTTTAAGTAACAGCTATATTGAAACATTTTAAATTAATTATTATATTTATATATATTTTAGAGGGTTTAAAAAACTATTTGGATTCAAGTAGGTAAAAGTGAACCTTCTTATTAACTTTTCGTTGGCGATGAAAGGAAATCAGTCAGTGACCTGTGTAATATGATCCTACAGCCACCATTTACCTCTTTTATAAAGAAACCCTCACAATACAGTTTTGAGTGAGGCAATTCATTTAGTAAAGAACCCTTATTGCTTGTGTGATATGAAGATTTAAATTTGTAATTTAATCAGATTTTATTTTTTGTGTAAAAGAAAAGGGGGAGGAGCTACTAGTTGTATTATTAAATCGCTCACAAGCTCTCCTTTCAAAGAATCATGATGTAAAATCGAGTCTGAATCTATATAATATGATGGTTGTTGAATGTTATGTATGTCTAATGATGTTTGTAAAATTTTACGTATCTCGTTCTACAAGAACGATTATATTCTCTTTATTTATATATATAAAAAAAAAAATATATATGTCTTCCTTTGCATAGTTCACTTAATACGTCAGAATTATTGGATAAAACGTAAAATATACGGATAAGTTTACAACAAGGGTTAATCATCCACAAAAACCTCCCTTACCAATTGAGATAGTAAAAAACCCCCGCCGCAGCAAACCTGCAGACTAAGCGAATTTCCATTTGCCTGATTGGATTTACACTAAAATATCTCCTTAAAAATATCACATTTATTCCCTATTTAAATAGAATCAGTTTAACACATACTTAGGTTTGCTGCAACAGGGAGGGTAAAAGTGTTTTTTATGTAAAATGTTAATAGTTAGTAAGAAATAAAAACATTTTCCAAATTTGGGCAAAACATGTTAATAAACAAGCAAACTACAACAGTTTACTTATTCTCCATAAGAATAACATGAGAATTTTAAATTTACAATTTTTTTGGATTTTCTCCGTAACCATTAGGCGCATTATAACGCTTCAATATACAAAATTATTTGTTTTTTTAAGCTCTACAAAATTGTTTGGAAAGAAATTGCAAAATTTTATGTTTTTTGGGTCAAAAATAAAAAAAAACCCATTTTTACCCCATAAAAGCCCCCATAAACCCCCGTTCCCATGGTCCAATCATGCTGGTTCGCGAACTCGTTTGAATAAACGTAGGTTTACACGTTTGTACCAAATTTCATTAAAGTTGGATCATTTTTGCTCGAGTTATCGCGCTAACGGACATATATATATATAATATATATAATATATATAATATATATATATATATATATATATATAATATATATAATATATATAATATATATATATATATATATATATATATATATATGTGTGAATTTGAACGGATGGTGTTTTTGGCCTCTAGGGACCTCAAAACGAAAAAAAAATTGTCCCGGGTCCAGGTCTTACCATGAGTACTACGGTAATAGCTTATTCCCTATATGGGAAATTCGCTAAAATCAAATATTACATTAGACTAAAATAATTTGGGTCTCTGACTATGAAAATTTTATTTTACTTATCCATGCTTACACGGAAATCTATCACTAAATTTTCATCGCAGGTAACATATATACTTCAGAGTTTTTATTGTACTGATAACTTTTTTGATTGAATTACGGAAATTTGTTAACTTAATTCCCAGAGTCCATCAAATATTGCAGCAAAGTATTGATGACTATGACAGCTTCTTCATCTCTTTCACATAAATAAACAAAATCAACTTGTAAAAGAGTATTTGTTTTTATTGTTTTTTTTAAATTCTCACTTGTTGGTTGGAATTTTCTGTAAAGTAACTTGATTGGTTTCAAAACCATTTAGATAACTATTTTGCATACGATTTAAATTGCTTCGAAATAAATAGAAAAGGTGTTTTTAAAAAGCATTAGTGAATAACAATAATATGTTTCGTCTTATAACTGGTTGGCGTATGTACATTTTTCAATCATAAATTTTTAAAATATTCTACTAAACATTTAATAAAAACTAAAGAATATAAGACGTACTGTGACATGATGCTAGTAAAAATGAAAATGGGCAGCTTTCATTATTATTCGGTAGAAACTATCAATATCCATTATTATTTGGACCCATAATCAAACGCATACATGACATAATACCAATGCATTATACAAAGATAATATTAATCCACACAGATTGGTATACAGAGGGCAACAACAGTTAATTAAGCAACTAAACATTGCTAATTTGCTTAACGCACATTAAGAACAATAAACAACATTCAAAACTGATTGTGTAGTTGTAAGATTTACTGGAATGATGTTGGTGTACATTGTAAACTATTATTGAAGTTATGAATTTTATCATTAGTAGTAAGTATGTAGTAGCATAGTAAATAACTATGCTTACTTATCGTCTTGAATTTTTTGTAAATTAAACTGAAATTCTTGAATTCGACAAACAAAAGATTACATTTAGGATTTCTAATATATTTATATTATTTTAATTTCTTGAACGTTCATTGATTGTTATCATTGGGATGTTTAAGAAATATATTAAATATTGGAACATGACTACACAAATAATTTATAAATAAAAAACTTTTTAAACAAAACGTTTTTAAACGCTCTAAAAAGTAGAAATTAATTTACAAATAATTTATAAATATGTTGAGAGAGTATAAATACTTGTACGATTTAAAACGAAAAACGTGGGGTGCATGCAATAGATAGTAGTACCTTCACCTATTGAACTAATGTATTATTATCAATTAATTGCATGCACCCAACGTTTTTCGTTTTAAATCGTACAAGTATTTATACTCTCTCAACATATTTATAAATTATTTGTAAATTAATTTCTACTTTTTAGAGCGTTTAAAAACGTTTTGTTTAAAAAGTTTTTTATTTATAAATTATTTTATACTTTTTAGTTTTAATGTGTGTGCATGATTAATTAATCATGTATAAATCGATTGACTCTAACATCCTTATATAGTGGGTTATTTACAACTGGCCAATCAAGTGCCTTGTAAACACGATCTGGTGAAATGGTATAATCTCTGGATACATTAAGGTTCTTCAGAGTTTCACTCACTAAAACAATTCCTGTATCTGTGCTCGACCGAGGAAGCATTTCAGGCAGCTTTTCACTGACTTCAAAGATATCAAGAGCAAATAAAGTTGCATGCCCTTTGAAACGATATTGACCAAACCTGCATGGGAATTTTATCACTTTGAGGTACGGAATGATGCGCTGAAGCAAACGTTGTTCTGGTTCAGTTAGTACCAAAATTTCAGTCGGGATATCACCTGGAAGTAAGTTATTCCAATACGCCTTGGATGGAGCATAACTCTTTGAGCTCCTCAAGTACGTATTGCATCTATGGCAGACAAGCAACTCATTTTTAGCGGAAAGTCCCGGTGGCAGGTATGGCTTCGGCGAAATGGAACAATATTTTCCGACCTGATTAGGGTAGCACTTTTTCTGGCAGATATCACAGCACTTGTCGCAAAAAGTGTTTATGGTTAGATGGAAATCAACTTACCGTTGAGCGTAGGCCTGACGCTGACGTAGTAGTATTGCTTCACGTTCCTGACTCTCTCTCTCTAGCTCTTGATTCAGAATGTCTCAAACGATCCGATTCTAGTCGAGAAATATGCGCTTCGGTATTCTCGACCGATCTCGCTTGGACCAATAGTTCATTGGCATTCTCGCGTCCGACATTAGCATGTTTGGGTACTTGTGCAGTTCGCTTACGCCATTTTGCTAATCTTGCAGATTTACAAGTCTTCGATTCATGTTGAAGCTTAACTTCTCTTTTTTTCTTCTCCTTCTCTAGCCGTCGCTTGCGTTGGGTGGCTTTCTCCTTCCAATAAGCCGTGGATGGCATTGAGCTCCTCAAGTGAGTATTGCATCGATGGCAGGCAAGCAACACTTTTTTAGCAGAAAGTTCCGGTGGCAAGTGGCTCCGGTGAAATAGAACATTGTTTCTTAACCTGATTAGGGTAGCACTTTTTCTTCCAGATATCACAACACTTGTCACAAAAATTGTTTTTAGTTAGATGGAAATCAACTTCCCGTTGAGCATAGGCCTGACGCTGACATAGTAGTCTTGCCGATTTACAAGTCTTCGATTCCTGTTGAAGCTTAACTAGTTTTTTTTTCTTTTCCTTCTCTAGGCGTCGCTTGCGTTGGGTGACTGTCTCCTTGACCATAATATGAGTTATCATGCAATATTCACAAATAATTGATATTATTACATGTTTACAGTTCGTTAATCCGAAAACTCACAATATATAATAATTTAACTATAGTTTGTTATGGAATTTCTCTGCAATGCATTCACTCGAAATATTTATTGTTTACTTTATAGAATACTAAATAAACAAAAATTGACATTATTTACAAACACCTTGATACCTGCAATCAGATTGTTTATCTTTATTTTGAAATGTTTGTTTGTATAAAGAATCTCTTGGGAGCATAACCTGTACCTCTTAACCTCTGCTCTTCGAACTGTCAAATTTAAGTATTTACAGCTGACTTAAATTAGTTGTTATATTTACATCCTTTCAAAATGTAAACATGAAAAATTTGGAAGCCTATGGGGCGTAGCCCAAGGGAAATATGAAAATTAAATGATATAATATTGCATTGTCATGCATTTGTGAGCTAAGTTTCAAATTTCAAGTCTCTAGCTTATCGGGAACATAGTTTAGAATTGATATCAAAATTTGTAGGAAAGCGAGCTATAAAAACAAGCCCATGGGGCGTAGCCCGAAAGGAAATATGAAAATTAAATGATATAATATTGCAATGTCATCCATTTGTGAGCTATGTTTCAAATTTCAAGTCTCTAGCTCATCGGGAAGTATCAAAATTTGCAAGAAATCGATTTAATAAAAACAAGCCCATGGGGCGTAGCCCAAGGGAAATATGAAAATTAAATTGTATAATATTGCATTGTCTTCCATTTGTGAGATATGTTTCAAGATTCAAGTCCCTAGCTCATCGGGAAGTTAGTATAAAATCGGTTGCAAAATTTGTAGCGGACAAGAAAGCGACCTAATAAAAACATTTTAAAAAATCGTACTAACAATGAAGAATTTTGCAAAAATCTAAAACTAAAACTTAACATTCATTATTTATCTTTGAAATATCAGAAAACTGTGTTATTCTACTTACTATTTTAGAAAATACTTTAAGGTAAATCACTGATTCATTGATCATTGATCATCGATCGTTGTCTGCATTTAATCACATTGTTCTTGCACTCTATATAGTAACCACCAACGCAATATTACATAGGCCTACGGGTTTATTTGTATGTAACAGGATACATAAATAATTACATTATTTCAAACAACTATTTTACTGTCTTACTTAATAAATTTAAAATAATTACAAACCAATCCATCCATCATATTAATCAAATAATAAAATGTTAGATTCTTTTGAAACGTAAATTTCCTAAGTTCAATTCAGTATAAACCCAAGAATTTCTTCACAAAAGAGGTAAAAGGTTGCTCTAGGATCAATTACACCGGCCACCGACTGATTTCCTTTCATCGCTATCGAAGAGTAATAAGGAGGTTAACCTTCACATATATTGCTTTGAAACTGATCATTATATACTTAAAATATACAGGGTTAGGCAATAGTATGGACACCCCTAGTTAACCTTTTAACTTATCGAAGTAGGAAAACCAAACTCGACACTTGTTTACAATATAAAAAACTGCAAATTTTCATCAAAGTCACAACCCTTCCCCGGTCCCTTGAATGGGGAATTTTTGGTAAGCCTGGAGATTTTGTGATTTTATGTGAAATATTTAAAAATAAAATATCATGAGCTATTTAAAATATTGATAATAGTAATAATGTGCATACGCAAATTGTTAGCAACTTCTACCCAACAATGCCACAAATAATGGTATTCAACATTTCTATTAACTTATAAAGAGTAACGCAGTTTAAAAAATAATTGGATCCAAAATAATAAGTTGTCAACCACCAAAATGCTTTTATTATTGAGGAACATTCCTGAAAATTCTCATGCATAAAAAAAAACACTGCTTCAAGTAAGAGAGCTGAACATTTTATTTACACAGCAAAAAGGTAATGAATTGCATCATTTTTATGCTAATTAATTATATAGCTTAATTAAGCATTACATTGCAGGTGCTTATTATTTTAATTACATTGCTCGTGGCAAATTATTCAATATGTTGATTTAATTTACGCCATAGAAGCTCAACTATGAGTTCAAACAATTTTCCCCTTTTATTTGTGCTATTGGTGTGATTCATTATACAGAAAAATGTAATTAATTTTATCCGATCTCATTCAGTGTATTATTTTTATAACATAATACATAGAAATTCATGTGACATAATTTAGAGTTTTCTAATATGTATTTTATTTACTTCATCAGAACAATACATCTTGACATATTTTTACAAGCAGCTGTACTTTTAAAATATCACACTTCTTCTTTACGAATTGGTATTTTAACTATGCAGTTATACACAACTAATTATATGTGATAAATATGTAATAATACGCTATATTGTAACTTTTTTAGATATATAAGCTTGCAATGAGAAACATACATAAGTAACAAATTCCAAAAGTTTTTATTTGTTGATATCGCTGTCAAAAAGTCCAGCTATTTTTATATTGATCTAATTATTTCATATATTTACAACAGTTTGCCAGTCCATTTACCATATATTGTTAAACCACAATCAATTAGACTAAAAAGGCAAAAAAATCTATTGCTATTTAATTTTACAGTGGTATACCTTTTTATGAAACTAGAGTTGCTAAAAGCCTGTATACACACTCATAAAAAATGCTTCGTTTTCAAATAAAATCTTTCCTTAAAAACCCCAATGTATCTGACGGGCTTACCGTTTACACGATCACGTAATAGACGTCAGCAAAACGTCTTTTACTATTTATGGAAGATGTGATTTAAGATAAGGTGCAAAATATGTTTTGAATCTAGTTTGGTGCTTAGACAATATATAAATTGGCTTTTATAGTAACGTGTTAAAAGAACATAAAGATCGTTATACTATACAATAAAATAATATGAAATATTCAAAATCATCTTTTGTTTGGTTAGGATCTCACTGTAGTCGTTTGAATGGTTACACAACTGGGTGATTACACAAAGAGACGGCAAGTAAAACACAAAACCATCGCTAGCATGCGGGGTACTACGTTTGAGTAAAATGCAAATGCAACTGGCTAACAATCCCTTTGTGACATCCCTTATTACTTGAGCTGAGCAACGTTTTGGTTGACCAGAATTTGTTTGTACATATGTCATATTAAGTTTAAAAATACATTTTTATCTTTCATATCAGTTCCTCATGAACTTTAAATATTTTATTTGATGTCACAGTGGGATAGGTAGGATATTGACGCAAATATCTTTCAGTGACTACCTCCTAGGCAGTTGTTCTTTGCTATCAGTTTTTAGGGGTTGCTTAAAAACATTTTATTCCAACCACGTGTTAACATGGACTCGCTAACAGGTTTAATCAAATCATAAAACCAAGTTATTCTACTCTAACTTATTTAGATTTTTTTTTTCAAATCACTTTATATTTAAAACCTGCTCGAAATTAAAAATTACTTGGTTATCTTGGTAATGATAAGCTTGGTTAATTAAACACATAAGAGGTTAATGGAGTGGATAATGATTTTCTCTGGGATGAACTCGTTCAGACAGATTAATCAAAGTGGTAATAACAACCATTTTATACAACATACAACATTATTTATCATTTCGGCTATTTAGTAATGTCGATAATTCCTTTAGAAAGTTTTCTTTGAATAAGAGTATTCTTCAACCTTTCTCTGTATTTAAAAACTATTTAAATCATAAATGCATGTTTTTCTGAAAGCAGTTACTTCAATTATCATTCAATGTACAACTACTACTTTAAGAAAAAACATTTAATTACAATAAATCTTCAGTAATCGTTCAACTAAACTTACTTTAGGAAGTGTTATCGATCTTACCGCAGTTTTAAGCAGCTTCAAAACAGAGAAGGTGAAACTCAAGGTGGCACCAACTCGTGCAATTCATCTCTGGGATCACACGTGGCAACTTAAGCTCTCCGGGGAGCCATCGCAGCTTGTTCTTGAGTTTTCTTGTTAACTTTTACGATAAACCCTGTTTTAAAGGATGAAAGTTTTACGGTAAACATAAATTAGATGAATTTGATTAGAGCTGTATCCTACAAATGTATCTTTGCCAAGGTTTTCATGCTTGATTTCTGTACGTATCATCATTGATTGTTATCTAACAGATTAAATTTAAGATGACTAGGCGATCTTAGGAGTTGGCTGTTTTAATGGTGTTCATTTTACTTTCTTTTAAGCTGTGTATATCGACACCATTCGCATTTTGTAAAGTTTTTTTTTGCAAAAGAAACGTTCCAAACACAGGTAATGTTGCTATCTAAATGGAGTTTTTGCTAGATAGCATCGTAATTTGACAATAACAACAAGTGTGGAATCCGATAAATAAAATTTGACAAATTTAGATACAATTGTAGATTGACAGCTATAAGAGGGTTAAACAAATAATTAAAATATATGCAAAGAAATAAAATATGGAAAGTAAGAGGTGGTAGGCGTTTTCTTATTTAATTTTAAGGTGGATTTTTTCCCTGTATAAGAGGGTTTTTAGACTACCTTATTGTTAACATAAATATCAACAACTCTACAGTCACAGAGTCCTTGCTTTTACAGTTACTAGAATTATTCTACTCTTAAAGTGTTATTTTATCATAGTTTACCCTATCTTTATCAATATACTTATTAAAAGAAAATAATAATAAGGCACTCTTTTGTCTAAAACTAAAGAATCATTTTTCTAGTTTATAAATTAGTGTCCTAAATGTGATACAAGTTTGAATTTAAAACTAAAAACATTAAATTCAATTCATTTTTGTATTTAAGGCCTCATTGCGGTCATATAAATTGCAACGTATATTTTACAATGAATAATTTGGACTTGGACATCGGTGAAGTTTCAGGAAAAATACTATGTTAGACACTAATAGTAGCTGTAATCCAGACGAACACTGCTTAACCTATAAATAACGAAGTTATGGAATTTAACAAACAGGTTACAGCACTACACTGTAACTGATTAAAACCTCTCAAGAACAAAAGTGTTTCAACCTTTGTTGCTAATCCACACTTAATAAATTTTTGCCTCTCCGATTTCCTTGTTAACAACCCTTACAGTTGATTGTACGTGTTAAAACTCTTCATTTGGCCAATTATCAAAACCAGTGGAATTTTTTCACGTAGCTTTCAAGGGAAAGTTTAACAAGCCTTAGCCTTGTTATTATCTAACTTCAAAATTTGTATAGCGTCATTAATTGATACATCAATGCCAAATGCATCTAGA
Organism: Macrosteles quadrilineatus; assembly: GCF_028750875.1. Lineage (NCBI taxonomy): Eukaryota > Metazoa > Arthropoda > Insecta > Hemiptera > Cicadellidae > Macrosteles > Macrosteles quadrilineatus. Next base: position 107,041,223 of record NW_026542601.1, read on the forward strand.
TCTGGCAACGATCTCACTTGTCATCGAACCAGCGACCTTCAGATTGAAGGCGAGCACTATAACCACTCGACTACCCAGACAAATGTATGCTGCATAACTTGATGTCAATAATATAGGGTTTTTGACTTTCAGGAACTGATCACATAAATCTTCGATGTTTACGTTGAACTAAAAATCAAAAGCTGGGAAAGTAAAATAGAACAAAAAACTATAACAAATATTATTCATCGCAATTATTAGCTATCTAAAATAATTTTGTTAGCGGGAAAACAGAAGAATAATATTGTTGTACAGATGTTATGTTAATATTTAAATAAAATAGTTATGTTATTTTATATTGTTTCAGGTACGATTGACTTCTTACTCGTTACAACGTCATAACTAGTAAGTTTTAGTTTACCATTACTTGTTATATCATAGGATACAAAAGGTCTTTAAAAATTAACTAACATTCTTGGTTAAACCTATTTGTGCAGCTAAACATAAAATGTAGAGCAACATAATGTTTTGGACTTAAACTGTTGCTATCTAAATACAACAATGATTACTCACGTACTATATTTAAACACTTACACTTGTTAATATTGGTAAAGAACAATGAATGCAAACTTTTAATATCGTATTGATCACGTTTGTCCATTGTTATCTATAAAGACAACGTGGTTACTTTATGGTTACAATAAAACACGATTTTCTAAACCAATTTAAAATGGTCTTATAGCTGTATCCAATACTTTAAAGAGATAAGTATTAAGATAAAACAGTGAAGTTTTCATTTAAAATACTTAAGACTTAAAACTACTGTAAAATATTGATTGTTGGTATACTTAAAATGATTTGAAAATGCGTTCATATTTTTACTAACTTTGTTAGTATTTACATTTTCATTTAATTATTTTCATTAATTTATTTAGTTTCATAATTTAAAAAAATAAAAACTTTAAAATTTGTTACAGACAGCACGAAAAAGTAAATTTCCCTAAAAAAAAAAAAAAAAAAAACTGCACACAGCTGTAATTACATTAAACAGAGTTGTGTAAAATGTAATTACAAACAAGTTAAAACTTTATTTAACTTTTCTCCCGCGCCACGGAGAGAGTAAGCCCACACTATACAACGTTTGCACGGAATTCATTTAGTTTTCCACTTCTCTCGGGGCAAACAATGTAATCGAGAGCTTTCTACTGTTAAGTCTACGTGGTCCAGTAACAAGCAATTTACTTTGGAAACTGTGACATATTTTAATCATAATTGTTGTCCAAAAAAACCAAGTATAATATATTTATATATAAATATTGTACCGGTAAGTAAAATAAACATGTATTTTGATTGGTCCCTAATATCATTGACTATATATACCTACAGTAGGTATATATAGTCAATGCTAATATCTAACGAAATGAGTTATTAGAGGGAACGTCAACTACGTCTGGATCTGAGTTAATCTGTACACGTATTTGTTTTGCTAAGTGATGTACTAAATTATTGATTTATTGTACACCTTCAAAAACATTACTTTATAAAATGCTGCTAATGTGATTGGTTTATTATGTTAAGATAATATTATGTTTGATGATATATATTTCCGTAAAGGCTTTATTTAAAAAGATTTGTAGGTTTTAATTTATACACAAAATAGTTTAGGAATACATGATTGCAAACAAATTAAATATACAAAATAGAAATAAAAAAGCAATGTTACATTCAGAAATAAACATTGGCTTAATTGATATAAGAAAAGATGACGGAAAGTCCAATAATGACCTCTTTTACAAACATGTTGCATCATGTAAGTAATTTCTTTCCTAGTAGGCTGCCGTTGACACTGCGCAAAGATAGTGGTAGCCATTTTACAGTAAAAGTAGGTGTTAACATTTGGTGATCTACTACTTACAATGCCTTAAACATGTCCTTGTAACTTCTTTACCTAATTTATCACGATGAAATTCAACAAACAAAACTATGCGATAAAAAAGGATGAAGGATAGTAATGATAGACGATAACGGTGCGATTAAGTCAAACTTTACCACTTTACGCTGTCCAAATGTCGGCTAAAAACTCTTCACTCTCTTTAAATGCAAATTAAATGGTCTCTTATTTTAATGGTCTCTATTGTTACGTCAAGCTCTTTCTAACTCAACCCGGCTTTTCAGCTCATTTCTTACTTTCTATGACCGTTTTAGTTATGTTTGTAAAACGCAAATCCAACCATATCAATAATATAAATGGGTTTCTTTGGAATAATTGAAAAATATCTTCATATATTGAACGATGAGAACTAGGGGCTTACATCATAAGAATCATTTTAAAGAATATCATTGGGGAGCAAAATAATAATTTAAGAAATAATAAAATAAATATTTTAAAGAATCAAAATAATTGTTGAAAAGTGTACAGATTTTTACTTAATATATTGGAATCAGTAAGTTGAAATCCAATGAGGCTACGAGTTAAGTAATCAACTTTGAAAAATAAAATAGCAGTACATTACATAACTTGAAATACAATGAACATATGCACACAAAGTTTACAAGGTTTTTCAAACCATTGAAGCTCATGTAAGGTATCGCAAACACATTTGTTGAGATATTCAATCAAATACAATTTGTTGTTAGATTAAAACAACGATATAACAGGTTTTCTATTGAAACGAGTAGTTTAAACTTATTTTAAAGAGGTTTGTTATAACAATAACTTCAATTACACACCAACTGAATTAAAGTTTGAATAAAATAACTACGTATTTTGAAAGGTTTGTGGATTTTCCTTCAAGTACATAATATACCAAACTAGACTATTTGAAGGAATAATTGGTTATCTCTTCTTGCCCAAAACAAAATATTTCATTATTGAATTATTTTAATACTACACAGCCACTGAGAAATTCTTAAGAAATAACTGTTTTGAATTAGGTTAACATTTTGGACTACTAAACAGCTTTTTATAAAGCAGAAGATAAGTGATTTTATTTTAAGATACTAAATAAAACCTTCCCAAACATGTAATTGCATGATGCATAACCTAAATTTGCAATGGTATTAAGGTAGACTATTAATGAGATGTTGTTCAAGACATAACTGTTTACAATACATCTTTCTATTTGATTATATTCAATTATTTGACGTAAATTGTTACAGCATATAAGAACTTATGAGTTTATTCAAGTTATAATCAAGAAAATAAAAGTCGTCCCACAAACTTTGCCTACGGTACATGTGTGAGGTCTTTCGTTTACATAGGACTCTAGCACTTGGTTCGTAGCTAATGTTCAATGATTGTTCAGTTACTCAGATAATCCACTTTCCTTAATGTAAATTCAACAGAATAGTAAATTGTTAGGTTGAATTAAAGTTGTTAAAATATTTTAAATACTTATAGTGCACTATTTTCTACATGTTTTGCTTTTATATTTAATTTTCAGATATCCAAATGACGTATAGTTTGGTGGAGGAAGTTTTATGTTGACACTTATTTCCAAAATTGTAAAAATGGTATGAAGAAAGCAAGAAGTACACAATGTTATTACATTACCGGCAGCCAACGTGTATTACCTTTAAGGTGGAACTGTTATTTCCGCAACGTCTCCTTAACGAATTAGGAGTCGCAAAAGGCAACGAGTTAGCACGGAACGTCAAGCTAATGATCATTCCGTCAGATCAAATGCAACAGTTTCGGTAAAACACAAAATGTCTGTTATTTAAGTTTAATGCAGCACGTGACTAGTCAATAATACATTACACAAATATTTACGCTAATTTGTTGTCCAAACCCTTAAAAATTGTTAAAGGATTTGTTTTACTGCCATTAATTTCATAACAAGTAGATATGATCTAACTGTTACACAGATCAGTTGCAACTAGTCACGGTTCTTTGTCACTGTTATTTACGTGTTGTAAGAGCAGCAAAAGTGACTTAAGAAGATGTAGAGTTAATGATCATTTTCTGCAAATGTTTACGTGACTTCCTCTTCTCAACTGCTACACAGTGGTGCAACTGTTACATAGATCGCAGAATACGCGTTATGGTTGTGTTGTCACTGTTTTCTTTTTCGTTTTTTAAGCGCAGTTAGATGGAATTGGCAAACCGAGGGGTCGAGTTAACAAACCTCTCACAATCCTTACCTAACCTCTTCACCTGAGTAATATTAAAACAGTGAATACGGTATAACTGTTACGTATATCATGGTTTGTTCTTGTTACGGTTGGGTTATCATTATTTTCGTGTTTTAAGTATCACGAAATGAGAGTAAGTAAACAAGGTGCTGTGTTAAAGCGTGCTTTACCTAAGTAACATCTGACATTGTTGTTGTATTTGCTTAAATATTGATTGCTGCAGTCTAATTGTTTATTCAACCACGTAATATTATTTGAAAAATTTAAAGAAATCTGTATTAGTTTATATTTGTTGTTACACTTAAATTCTTAACAAGGTATAAACGTTAAATCGTGTGTAAAAGACATTTCACTGTGATTTTAATTTGAAAATATGGACATAAGCGTATATTTTGCTAGTATTAGATCTTTAATTAATTAGAAGTTTTGTGTGGGGAATCGTATTTGTAAAAGATTCTTTGAAATTATATAAATAATACAGTAGGATGGTATGTTTTCATACTGTAGTGCAAACCAAAATATGGTTATAAGATAAGATAATCTTGCAGTAGTTTAGCTTTTAATGGTCGTTAAATACGACATAAACGATTAATGTGAAACCGTTTAAAAACGCAATAAAACCCAACCCCTTATAAATATTTACTTCAGGATGTATGACAATAACGTTAAGTGCCTAGTCGTTATATTACAATAAAACTGCAGTTTAACCCTTGGCCAAATGTCTTAGGCAGTTACAAATACTGAGTAATTTACGTTTATTACAGTTGTAAAATTGTATACCTGCTGTTTAAACCGGGTTATTGAGCAATAAACTACACATTCTAACGAATGTATTTGCATTAGTGTATGCGTAAAGCTAATAGAATAAATTACTAGTTTTAGTAGTTTTATTATTAGAGTGAGTGTCTTAACTGTTAAAACGTTTACATAGAAACCTACTTTTGGGAAACAATCAGTAATATAAATATTCTGTGGAATGAATACAGGTTGTATTCTTTTTAATTCGATTTCGGAATTGGCACCGAGAAAAACCTTGATCCTTTGATATAACTAAGTTCTAGACCAATGGTATGGTCAGAAAAAAATCATGTTAATAAATAGCTTCAACGACAGTATTGCATTTTTGTAATCTAATAAAATTGTAAAATTAGTCCGCTGGAGTAGACTAGGCTGCAAAAAAGATTTGAGCAAAAGTTCGGTCCCCAGATACTTATATTAAAATAATCTATTAAAACTGTTTCAGAAAAAAATCAGTTGTACATTGTAACAACATGCTATGCTCCTAAAAACTTGAGTTTCGTTAAAAATTATTACTACTGAACTACTAAATGCAAAACAAAATTAATAACTAAAGAACTAAAAAAATTATAAGTTTAATTGAATTATTGTAAAAAAAACACACTAGTGAAAACAAAAAATACAGTGATTTTTATGGTCCGTGTAAGAGTTGTCGCAAAGGCTACAGTAAAGTAAGTTTTCAAACGATACCAAGGCGCAGAAACTGTACTAATCGTGTTTCAGGCAAAGATACACCGTCATAATACTTTCGACACTTCGAATCCAGTTACAAAGAAACACATTGGTATTCTTGTAGCAACGCAAAGTATTTCCACCAGTAAAGTCGCCTGAAGGACTACACCAAGGCACAGCTTGACAAACATTTAGAAACTTGTGCCTGAATTACGGTATAACACTTTTAACACTCCCAGTTTACTGGTAAAGTTTAAACCTAATAAATGATATCAGCATTCTGACATTATTTCTTCTATCAGCTTGTCAACAACCTTCATCATTGTTAAGAGGTAGGAGTAACTATAATATTTTGTAGGGAATAATCATTAAAGTTGCAATAGCTTTTGAACCGTAATTGTTACATCAATGGGGTTGCAATATTTTGTCTAGAATTATAAGGACCATAACACATGAATTTTAATCAAAACCGGCTTTTTTCCTTAAGTCCATTGGAGAAAAAATCATAAGTTACAATAACTTTTGAATCGTAGTTTTTACGGAAATGAGATTTGTACCATTTTTTCGATTAAATGATCATAACATATTAATTATTATCGAAACCACCTTTTTCTAAAATCCGATCTCGTGTAATTTAATGGAGTTTTTTTTTTATGAGAAATTAACATAAGTAACAATAACTTTGGAACCGTAATTTTTCAGAAATGTGATTTGTACCATTTTGTTTCTGAATTTAAAGGACAAAAACATACAACATTTTGATTAAAATCGTTGGGGTAATTTTTTCGAAAACCCGATTTTCCGTTATTTATAGGTTTTTATGGAAAATCACAAATAAAAATCAAAATAAAAAAAATTAAAACCTGGAGATACCATGGATTAGTACCTGCATACCAGATGTCATCAAAATCGGAGAACAGGTGTGGTTTAAATATAGCTCTGTACCCATCCACACATACACACACAGACATCACTTTGAAAACCACAATTTGGGTTCAGGGTGACTGAAAACGGATATATCCACTCAAAATTCAAACTAAAAAACTTGACGAATACAATAGCCTACTTTCGCCATTAACTATGTAAAAGGGGAGAAAGTAGAAATCTAAGCTTTCTAATGTCTAAACGTAAAAGCTAAAGCTCTATAGCTGCAATGGGTTATGTATAGCTTAAAACACCAACAAGAGTAACATTCTTGATTTTCATAGACATATGCATTCCATATTATAGCAAGGAGCTTTAGTTGTAATGGAATGATAGTACTTTGGAATCGTGTTTAGCACCGGTAAAATAAATATAAAAATCTATATTAGTTGTTGTAAGAAATTACTGTGTTTATATCTGTCTATTTTTAACATTGTTCATTAATTGATTTAAATTTGATACCATAAATATATTTTCGTGGTGTAACCAACATTTAACCAATCGGTTAGAAAATTTGAGACTACAATAGAATGAAGATACAGCTATAAGCATTCATAAAAGACAATAATATCAATTAAACATCAATAATTTATTGTTCATTCAATGGCTATAACAGTTAAGTTAACACGTATTGAATACAGCAAGTATTATTGCTTGCAAAATGATCATCCCATAAAAATTAAGTCAGGATTGCAGATTTCATTTCTACACGTTTCAATTAATCGGGGAGCGTGCATTAATGTTCTCTCGTTGTCGGTGTTTGATTAAATGATGTTGTTTAGGGACAGATTTATACTGTCTGTTTGGGTTTAGTAGTCAAATGCATTTAATCTAACAAATATGACCCAACGGATTGGCGAATAGGCAATAGAAGGTTTGAAATTAATTAATTAATATGTTCAATAAATATAGAAGCTGATTGCCGAGAGGTATCCTTAGGAGAGGTATTCATAGGATAGGTATTCATAGGAGAGGTAACCAAAGGAGAGATATCCATAGGATAGGTATCCAAAGGAAAAGTATCCATATCTTACTAATATTATAAATGTGAAAGTTTGTGTGTTTGTTTGTTTGTTTGAAGTTCAATCACGCAAGGGGAGCAGACCACTTTCTATTTTCCCTATATCCGCCATGTTAAATTATGTACTCATTTCTCAAAACTATAAAAGATACATGCTTCAAATTATTTGGGTATTGACATTGACCCCTGAGACATCTTCAGACCAAAATATTTTCTTTTATATGCATTAGTTTTTTTTTTATATTTTTTAAAATTTTAAATCCAAAAAAAATATTTTTTATTAAAAAAAAAATATATTTTTTTGTGAGTCATATTTTCAAAAATCCTTTGGTCTAAAGTTGTATTGAGATAGCCTAATGATGTGTGAAAAATGTCAGTTCTGTCGTACAAACGGTTACCGAGATACAGGAACATTTACGATGAAATTATGAGTTGCGGAAATCGAAGAAAAAGTGGAATAACCGATACTTACAGAGTTGTAGTGAGCAGCTGAGTAAGCTATACTATCTGAAGTTTCTCTATTGCACTGTATTTATTATGTTAGTATCTTTTTAAGTTTTCCCTTGCTCATACACCTCTTTTAAAGCTCCTCAAAGGCTTTTTCCGATCCTCCTATCCGGCAAAATTTAAAAGAAAATTTGTAAATAATACAAGAAAAATTAATCTAGGATCTTGTTTTTTTTATATACATCATATGTATATATCTATATAAATGTATAAATATATTCTGAATATGTGTTACAATTTCAAATATTTTATATCATGGTCGCTAAGATACTATAGGGTAGGTAAATCAACAATAACAGTGTCTATAGAAATGAATAGAAACACTTACGGGTTAGTAGTGGCCGGGTGAGTAACCCGGTTTGTCAGGATCTTCCTCAGCTTCAAACTCATCCTCCAACAGTTTTCTCTTCAAGCTGACACTCTGCCTACACTTCTTCTGGACTTCTTCCAATGCCTTGTCTGCTCGTTGAACCCGGCGTTTGTCCAACATCTTCATTGCCGCTACACAGTTTTTGCCGGCAGACAAACCCATAAGTCTGAACATGATGCACTTGACCACATTACCTTTGTTATATGATGCAATAGCATCATGCACACCTAATTTTAAGGTTGACAGCCTGACAAATACTTTCTTAGGAATCCGGCTCCAAATTACGTTGTTCAGGGACTCCGCCATGTTTTGTGTTCCACCATGAGCACATTTGGCGACAGGATTGGCGAGGTCCTGAAAAATTGGTTTCAATTCCTGTAGTACAGCAGGTGGTAGGTGGGTATGCTCTTCATGTTTGTATTCAACCTTTTCTTGCATTGCTTTCTGATATTTACACCATGTATCAGCGTCTGTTGGACACAATGCATGCATGGGTTTGTCATCGGTTGAGCCGAGGTGATAAAATTCTGACCATATTGCATTCTTCATTGCTTGTACTCCTTTTGTTGCATTTCTCCTGATTGCCAGGCCATAGAATATCTGTATTGTGTCAATTGCATGCAGAGTCAACCTACCTTTACCACCTGGAGTCTTCCCATCAGCAAGAATCTTTTTTGAATTTTGTTGTTTATATGTCCTCAAACGCTTGCCCATCCGCTTCTGGAAGTGGCCCACACACTCCATTTTCTCAATTTCAAAATCTGGCCCATAGGGTTTCAGTTGATTTATTGTTTCAACCCCTTTACAGTCCCCGTCCCCCAAGTAATACTTGTATCGTATTCCATAGTTCGGTTCCGACCGCTCAAACATCTTTGTCACTCCCTGTACTTCCATTCCACCGCTGGTGCCGGAATAATTGGCAATACATTTGGGCCCGTGGTCTTTGTCTAATCTTCCCTTACATTGGCAGAATTTGGACATGACTTCTACATCAATTACCTGCCCAGTTGTTATGCTGGTAGCGGTAACAACACCGTTGAGTGATGAGAAACCGCGTCGCTGCCAGCTCCCATCGAAGGCACATGCAAGGTCTCGATCTCCGTCATTTTGTTTGACTGCCGTCTCAACCGCTTCTTTCATTGATTCTACACACACCATTTCAGTTAGGGATCCTAATATTTTGTTGTACTTGGCGAATTTTGAAGGTGTAGGCAAATTCATTACGCCTGCGAATGTCTGTCCGGTTTCCTGGCCTACTCCGATGCTACGCAAAGCATACACAAAGCGGATGTTGACATCATACACTTTGCTCTCTTCATTAGTAACACCAAGCTTGATTTTAGCCAGCTGGCTATTTCTTTCACTGCTTTTGACTTGACATTCAGTGCATGATAATGTGAGTGTACAAGCTAAGCCGATCTACAGAAAGAACCAATGGGCCATGACAATCTTTACAAACGGCTATTCTAGAAATGATTTTTTGAACAGCATCTAGATCTACAATATCATACTGAAATGATTCATTATCAAACTGCTGATATTCTTTAAAAGTGCTGCTAAGTTTTACCTTTGAAGTACTTTCTCTTTCGCCACTAGGCCTAGGTGCAGGTGGTGTTTTGTCAAGGTGCCATCCAAAGGCTTTCCTCCGTTTAAAAATCTTTGTCGATCTAGGCATTGTATGGAACAATAAACTAAACTTTCCACAAGTATTTACACGTAGAAAAGTTCACACAACACTATACTACAATAAAATTGAGGTTTCTACACTGAATAACAATGGTTTGGTTAGGAAAAACACAAACGACTGCAAAACAAAAAACAATAACACAGCTGTCTAAAGTAAGCAGTCAGGTGAGTTCAATGCCTTTATAATACTGTTGGCTGTGTAGTAGTATAACAGAAACATTACTATAACAAATAAATAATAGCGTTAGTGTAAAAGAGACACAGGCTCGGTTGCGGCATGCTCAGTTCCTGATTTTGAGGCCTAAAGTATGAGCGCAAGCTGTCAGATATTATTTTTTTAAGCGAGTTTACCGTAAGAAAATATATGCATGTTATATATCATTGTAAAAAGGACATTTCAGTCTATTTATACACCGCAAAAACGAAAAAGTGAAAAAAATAAAATTTTAAGTGGTCTGCTCCCCAAGTAAGTATTAGCATTGACTACTGGATACTGAATTAATAGTCAAAGGCAGTATGGTAAATTCATTCAAACTACACCATAATAATCTGATGATTCTCTATTTAAATTGAAAGTGCTCTTTAAGTTTGAGAATGGGGTGTCTATCTCAGCTATTTAAGTCCTGCCAAACACCAATAACTCTCAGTAATACCAACATAAGGAGATCAAGTGGTTTAAATTATATTTTAAATATATTAATTATATTTTAAATAATATATTAAAAACTAGCAGAGTACCCGTCCTTCGTACGGGATTGGCAAGTATAAAATGATTATTGCATTTATACTCAAAGTTTGCGTTTACAATGGTAAAGGACAAAGTTTGATAAAATTTCCTTCTTTAAATTAACGGTATACTATAGTATTACCTTTGACTATTAGTTAATGGTATTACACAACTACTATAGCCATAATGTTCTACCACTTCAGCTAAACAATTAGAGAAAAATAAGTTATTAAAGATTCGCAAAATATCAGAAATTATTCATGAAATTAAAAACATAAACATAAGTGTAAACAATCCAACTTTGACAGTTCTCATGGTTTTTTGTTGCTGCTTGGTTGAAATTAGCTGTTTTCATTAATAAAAAAAAATAATAGTGCTGCACATTGTTGATCAATCTTATAACTTTTAATACTTTTGAATATCATAGAACCAATTTTTTTAGTTGAAACACCTGACTAAATTCTTTAATTCCCTTTAAATATGAATACTCATAAGGTTAACATGGGGAATTACAGAGCCACTGGGGCGGAGCCCGAAAAGATTTTTCAGATAAGAATATGCCTATATGTTAATCGGGAATGTGAGCTATCATCATGCAAAATTTCAGCCGAATTCGTCCAGTAGAAGGGGAGCAGACATGTATTTACCATTTCAGTTTCAATTTTCAATTAACCATTTTAATTAGTAGAAAACTATTCCACTTTATTGACAGGTTTTCTATTATCTTTGTATATGTAAATCAAAAAGATTCTCTCATCATTACAATATCAATAGACAATAGACAATAGACAATGTATATTTATTCCTTTAAGCATACAGATAATGCAATAGGACAAGTCAATCACCGTTATAACGACTACTTTTTACGATCAAAGGGTATCCATAGGAGAGAAATCCATAGGAGAGGTCCATAGAAATCCATAGGAGAGATGTATCCAAAGGAGAGGTATCAGTAGGAGAGGTAGGATATAAGAGGTGTCCATATGATAGGTATCCATAAAAGATGTATCCAAAGGAGAGGTGTCTATAGGATAGGTATCCAAAGGATATGTGTCTAGTTGAAACTGTCAGTTACTGTATTTGTTTCTATATAATAGTTTGAACAGCATATCTGAAAATATGCAAACCAACTGCTGTTCTTTATGTATGAAGGTTTCAACTGACCACTATAAGATCCCCGTGCGTAGAACGGGCACACAGCTTATTACATTATAAAACCTCTTGTTGAAAACGCACATCTTATTCATCCTTTTGCTAGATCGATGTGAACACGAAAGCTTTGAATATATGAGAAAGGAAGAACATTAACGTTGTACATAATTTACACATTTTGCCATCTTCGTTCGTACGCTTTAATGGTAAGTAGCAGACTTTCATTAGGTAAAGAGGTTTCAGTTATTATCAGCTGTAAGTTGGATTTACAATGGTTTGAAACACTTCCTAAATTATTACTACACATTTTTGCTGACCTAATAGTGCCTTTGAAAGGTGAGTAGTAAATAATTCAATTGTCACGTTTATTTTACGCTTCTAGGGGTTCTTAAATAATGTATTCTCTTATAATCGATTAAAAAACTATACAAGTTCAGTTTTGAAAAATATAAATTCGTACTATAAAGCAAATTTACATTTATCGAAATCGCATTTATATGGAAAGTAACAATTATATCAAACATATTTTTGGGAGCTAAAGAGTCAAGCTGTGCAACAAAACTTACAATAAGCTAAATGGTATAAGCACAAAGACTTACCCACGTTTATGATGTAAAACTTTCATGATTAGCGATATAATTCTTGCAGTAAGAGTCAACGACGGGTCGTTTTATTTTACAACAGCTTATACTTTTTTATCTTATTAGAGAAAATTTCTTTCACAACCTGTTTTGTAGTACATAGCAAACTAGGTTAACCTTATAATTCAAAATAATAAACTTTGATTTTATTTTTGAGGTTTAAATTGTTTAATATATTTATAAATAATAGGGACATTCATAAAATAGTCCAGATAGTATTATTAATACACTTAATAATAGCATGACGTTAGACTTTGTTGTTAATGCAGGTTTTGTTTTATGTTAGAGCGCGTTTTAATAATCATCCTCAAGCGAACAACAATTTCAAAATATTAAGAGTTCAACATGTTTCACTCTATAATTTCGGGCAATAGGTAAAAAATATCTATGTTGCATGGAAAAATAATACATTTTTTATGAATTTTCTAGGTTTATATTACTTTTACATTACATAATGGCTGTTTAGAGGCCATGCTTTTACTCTTATTCCCATGACCAATTATAACCCAAGTGGTACTTGGCCTCTCCAACTAACACACTGCCTCCACGTCGTCCTGTTTCTTGCGGTATCTTCATTGACATCCTGGCCATTCTTTACTTCATCCGTTTAGATGACATACCAATAATTAAACATATCAGCTATAACATCCATAGTTTGTGGGTTTGTGATTTCTCCCATTGAATCACAATGAATTTAGTGACCTATTAATTAAGGTTCGTTCTAGACCAAAGAGTTATATTTTTATTTAACACTAATAATACCATTGATAGTTGGTGATATTTTATTCCATATTTGGGAATTAAAGCGTGTCCCGTATGTTTTTGCACTATCCTGTATATGCACGGTTACCCTACGTGGTTTTCTAAAGGATTACCATAAATCAGAAAATTCAAATGTTTCGACATTGGATATACAATTTAAAATTATAATCTAATATTCTACTTTACCAAGAACAAATTCCAATAATAAGATTACGTTTACATGAGTTCTGAAAAATTATCTGCTAGATTTTGTAGATTTTGCCTTTCAGCTCAAAAGGCTTACACGTGAAACTATTGGTAGGCAGATATGAATGTTTCCATATTCAAATCCCTTAGTAATCCTAGTGTGGCCGAGGTAGGGATTGTAGTGTTACAACTACACAGCTGTTAGATTACATTTCATACAAACTATGGTACTAAAATTGCTTTTATAGAGTTGATATTAGTTTATACGTTTTTTATGTGTGCTCCTCCTCCGCTGTTGTGTGTTGGCTGTTGTGTGTTTGTATGGTTGAAATACAAACAGTTAAAAAATATCCGTTCATGAAAGAGAATGTGCAAGACCTAACAGTTTTTTTTTTTTTTTTTTTTTTTTTTTTTGGGGGGGGGGCTGATTAACTTGACGTTATTAATATTAAGATTGTAAGAGATTAACACCAATCTTGATCTTATATGCTTTACCTATAACGACAAACCAATAAAAACGATCTATACACATTTTAAAAACAGTTTAACAAAAAAAACTATTGACTTTGGGATTACCTTATGGAGGTAAAACTTTTACGAACTATGGTTCCTTGGCCCCTCACTAATACCATGGAGAAATATTTAAACCAGTACAAATTCATCGGTACAATCTACAATTCAAACATCACAATCGACTTGTACGATTGGACAGTTCAATCATTAATCTTAGCAAATCTGTTGAAAGATTGTTTGTTAATACGTTCACAACAAACTGGGATAATGCTTTATATTTCACTTTATCAAGTTCAAATATCCTTAGACAACTGATGACTGTAGAAATAACTGTACTGTTCCAAAATAAGTAAGTAAGGAAAGTCACTACAAATGTTACTTTGTACTCATAGCCTTAGTTTTTTTTACAATTTCCTTTTTCATCATCGCGAGTTAAGCGAACTTGGTCTTTTATTACTTTATTAAAATTTAACAAATCTCCTGAAATAAGTGATTTCAAACAACAATTGCAATTTTAGAAACTCTTGTAGAAAATGCCATTCGTAAGAAAATAAATAATTATCGAAAGAGACCATAAACGTAGTTTTATATTAATCAAATAGTTTATAAAGTAAATAAGTTTTGGCGCCAACTCAGAGAGAGCAAGCAAGTTTATTGCTACAATGTACTCTTGAATAATTAATGAGTTAAAAACTAGAAGTTTTCACGGCACAGCAAAATCTTCCGACAAAACTTGAGATCATTAATGAATTGGAGAAACATTGTTCAATTGTATTTGACATGGTTAATATTTTTGGCGCAACATCAATCTCTTTTAAAAGAAAACATTCACAATATTCTTTGCCACAATAATTAAACATCGTATATTTAAACTTCAGGTAAACCGCAATTTAATTTTAGTATTTCCAAAAACTTTATATGAACATACTTTTAACAGTATATTCTGAATCTTAATGAAAATGATTTTTTCTGAGTGTGATAATAGGCCTACTATATAATGTTTATTAAATACGTTAATCGTAAATTATTACAGATATATATTGAGATGTGACTATAGGACAGGATTATACAATTCAATAAACAAATGAAAATTAATTGACATGGTTGTTTTTAATTTTAATCCCTCAGCCAAGTATCAGTTACGTTTTAATAAAATACATTGTGTAAATTAAATATTGAAACAAATATGTATTTTTAACACAGAAATATTCTGTTTGTGGCAATACTCGTTAAGAACGGTTCCGCATTTTTTACATCAAAAATACCTTTTTACCCCCCAACAGGGTAGGGGGTTAAATTTTTTTTTCAAATAGCAACCTCCATTGAGTGACCCCTCATTTAGAAGGATTTGTCAAAAGAAACACAATGAAGCAAACGCGAGGTGGATATCTCACTCCTAGCCAAAATGGCAGGTACTCCAAAATTCGATTTACTGTATGCGAAAAAGCACCAATTTAACAAATAATGGAAAGAAATCTGTATTATTAAAACCGAAATAGATAGAAATATTCTGTTTGTGGCAATAATTGTTAACAAAGGTTCCGCAATTTTTTACATCAAAAATATTGTTTAACCCCCCTAACAGGGTAGGGGGTAGAGGGTGACTTATTAGCCAAAATAGCGCATATTCCAAAATGGGTGCTTTTTTACAAAAATTTAATTTTGGAATACCCATCATTTAGGCTAGGGGTGAGATATCTACCTCGGGTTTGCGTCATTGTTTTTTTAACAAACATTTCAATATGAGGGGTAACTCAATAGGGGTTGCTATTTGAAAAAAAATTAGTCACTCTCTACCCCCACCCTGTTAGGGGGTTTAAAAATATTTTTGATGTCAAAAATTGCAGAACATTTGTCAACAATTATTGCCACAAACCGAATATTTCTATCTATTTCGGTTTTAAAAATACAGATTTGTTTCAATACTTAATCTACACACTGTATTTATAACTGACGCTAACACTGACGCTCTTAACATTTGCAATAACTTTTAAATTTTAGTATTGAGTAAAACAAGTCGTGACAAAGTTACACTTCTCGCTTCAATAGTAGTAGTATTACTAATAATCCATCCGTCATATTTATGATTGTAACATGTTTATAACAAATTAACACATTTATTTATTTGATGTTACGTTTATTGATATTTTTAGACAGTACACATATGAAAAAAGGATTTCTACCAACATGCACAATAGAAAAAAATTATGAAAGTTTCAACATTATATTTCAAGTTATACCTAAAAGATAATTTAATATCAAGGATAAAAAATTTACAAATTTTTCTTATAGAATTAAAAATAAAATAATGTTCCAAATTCAAAAGTCTAAAGTTTCTTGGTTTGGTTGTGTTTAAAAATAAGCTAGCAGTTAATAATAATATCATAATTAATCTGTTACAAATCAGTTATTTTGGGAAATCAAGTTTTAAAAATTGATCAAACAGATAACGGTAAGCCACAATGACTAGTTTACACCAAAACAACCCAACAACCCACAGATAAACCAACAAACTGTGGATGTTACTGAGGTTAACTTAAACATTCCAGTGGATAACCTAGCTAATATTTACCATACCATACGTTGTACCAATCTATAACTGTTCCTCATTTCGTATTATTGTTTTTAATAAGCTTTATGTTATATCTGTAATATTAAATGATTCCAGTTATGATAACATGTGTTGAAATATACAGTATGATTAATCTGATGTTTAGCATTTGTATTTTTTTATTCATGCTAAACTATGATAACGGTTGGTTTTGGTTAAGGATTAGCAGTTTTTTAAGGAATACTTTTGGTATGTCTTCTTTGGTATACTGTTTGATAAACTTTATATTTATTTCCTTTGTTTCGTACTCAGTGAATAAATAATTTTTAATTCTGAAAAACGTTGGATGAATTGAGTGCGTCAATAGGGCTTTGAATATAAACCAGATTTATTTTTCACAATTTTTACGTTAGAAAGACAGTAAAAAGGAAAATGGTTTTTTATAAATTATAAAGATTTGTATAGCTCTCTAAATGAACTATTTACAAATTCAGTAGGTGGACTTTTGAAAGCAAGCCTGTATAAGTAAAGAATATGTTAAGCGCAAATTACGATTAAAACTGTCTACATCACCTTCTACATTTTGAGTATTACTAAAAGATTCTGTCACTTAAATCGATGTTATACATTTTGAGAATAGTTTTCCGGTGTATTTAGATTGATGTATTTATATATTTGATATGCTATTCGTGAGTTTATTTAAAAACGATGATAAGTCACAGTACATTAAAGTTTTGTTTCTAATTACTTTTCGCATAATATATGAGAATGTTTCAACACAAAAACAAGTTTGTAAACTAGAATTAACTGTCCTAAACTCAAAAAGTTGTTATTAAAACGAGAAAATGCATCATTGTAACCTAACACTATCAACAATATGGCAAGTACAATCAATTTACCAAACAGCCAGTTAACATTCGTGTCACGAACAAGTTAATTGGTTTTTTGATTGGAACTAACGATTGTAAAATGTAGCCAAATATTGTCACATTTATTGGCGATATTCTTTTAGTTTTATACAAATAAATTTTTTTTTAATTTTCCACTTTTTCGTAATCAGAAAAAGGTAGCACATTTTTTTACAAATATATTAGATAAATTGTTTAAAATATACAGTAAAAGTCAACCGAAATCCGTTAAGGTCTGTTTTGAAACGTCCGTCAATAGTGTAGGATTACCAAAGTACAACCATTGGCTAACAAACCTGATAAATAAAGGGATGTACACAACTGTTATTGAAAGCTTTATGTTTTAACTTTAGATCCATACGACGAATCGGAATGGGAAATTGCATTTTGTTAGCTATGGTGAGGGTACCGAAGTTGTTCGCACCTTTCAATGAATTACTGAATTTTTACAATGGTTATTTTTATACATAAAATGTATGTATTGCATTGTATGTTGGCAGATTAGTGGTAAAGGCATATCAACCGAAGCCTTTTGTGCATACCCCACTTGCAACTAACTGGGTAAGCCGATACCCGTATTCTTGACCAGGTCCAGGAGCTTTTGCCCAATTATATTATCTGGATGTTTTTGACCAAAAAGGGCCCTTCTCCTAGTCATAAGGCTGTCACAGTTAACAAAAAAATGCTCTGCCCACTAACAATAATCAGATATAATGTTTTCAAACAATTTTCATGATTAAAACGCTTGGTGGAAAGAAAAATTGTATTATTCATAATATTAGCTTCTCATTACCAAGAGAAAATAGTATTATCCTTCAATCTTTATCTTCCTTCTTAGATTAAATACCAAGCATAAATATTTATTACTTATTTGGATTAAAGTAATTTTGGCTGGATTTTTAATTAACAAATTCATACATGTTCTCATCCCTATAGTCATGTAAGATATAACTTTTAATTAAGAAAATTTAGTATTCTGTGAAAACTTTATGGTCTTTAAAACTAGGACTACTTTATATTGCAGGTTAAAATAAGTACCAACCATGTTTTAGTGTATCGTCTACTAAAAGTATTAAATGTGAAGTCACACATATAAGTCACATATTGCATAATACCATATCAGACACTTTTCCAATAATTAGATTCTGAATAAGCTATGCTGCAGAGCTTGAAACTTTCCTTGCACTTGTGTTTATCCAGAATTGCAATGTTAAGATACTTTCAACAGTTTGTTTCAAGTTTCTGTTTAATTTGATAAAAAGTAAAAAGTATTTTTTAACATTCAAGTTGTTTCTCTTTATTCTATAACTGTTTACAATCAATATCATTGCTTAATTATTATTGACAACATATGTTAAACAAATTATTTTAAACAAAGACTTTTAAGTAAGTAATATACAAACATCTCCCTTTTTTAGCCGTCTTGACTGTCCTTCTTTTTTAACATAGATTTAATTTTTCTTATATGGTGTGTATTTCTTCTTAAAACAACATTACTTTCTAATTTTACCAAATAAGAACGAGGTTCCGGTAATTTTTTAAAAATCACACCAGGATTCCAAAATTTGGTTTTAATATCCTGTACTAAAACCTCTTCTCCAACTTGGAATTCATCTTCTTTTTTCAAGGCTGATCTGTTATACATTTGTTCTTGATACCTTTTGCTTTCATTTATGCTTTCATGTACCTCAAAAGAAACTGTTTTAGGCTGTAAATAACTGTTTGGTATAGGTAGTTTTGATCTTATGTGTCTGCTGTTTAAAAGCTGAGAAGGTGAATAGTCCAGGTTTGCAACAGGTGAGTTTCTATAATTTAATAAGAAGAGTTCAAAATCCTGTTTACTTTCAGCACTCTTCTGTAACATTTTCTTTACAATTCCTACAGCCTTTTCTGCTAGTCCATTACTTTTTGGATAGTGAGGACTTGATGTGATTATTGTAAAATTCCAATTTATAGAAAACTGTTTCATTTCATAGCTATTAAATGGTTGATTATCAGCCACCAAATACATAGGGATCCCATTTCGACTAAATAGCTCTTTGAATTTACCAATTATTGTATTACTGTTTTTACTGTTCAACTTAAATACATCAATCCAACGTGAATAAAAGTCAACAGTTACAAGATAGTATTTACCTGCATATTCAGCAATATCAGCTCCAATCTTGATGAAGGGTATTTGAGGAACACTGTGAACTTTTAAAGGTTCATTCAATTTTGAACGTTGGTGTTTCATACATATAGAACATTGAGATACTGTATTTCTTATGTCTGATGACATTCCTGGCCAGTAAAAAAATAAATTGGCAGTTTTCAATATTTTAGTTGTTCCCAGATGAGTCTCATGCAGGTGTGACAGCATAAATTTCCTCAGTTTACTTGGTATTATAAGTTTGTCATTCAAATAGAGTAATCCATCTTGATGAGTTACATCATTTCTCATATTGAAATAAGTCTTTAGATCACCATCATTAACAGATTTTGGCCATTGGGTTTTACAAAATTGTATAACTTTGTTTAAAACATCATCATTTCTTGTTTCCTCTTTAAATTCCTCAAGTCTTCTATCACTAAACTTCACTTCAGAAGATTCAATACAGTGCACAATACCATCTAAGGGTTCATGCCATTCAACCTCATCTTTAATACCATTCCGAGATAAAAAATCTGCAATATGCATGTTTTTTCCTGGCAAATATTTTAGTTTAAAACTGTATATCATCAATTTAAGTCTGAGCCTTCTTATTCTGTTATTGACAATTTTAAACAATGGCTTATTAAAAATTGACAACAGAGGTAAATGGTCAGTAAAAATTGTTACATTTTCATTTCCATATATATAGTTGTGGTATTTCTTGCACGAAAAACAAATAGCTAATAATTCTTTTTCAATTTGAGCATAATTAACTTCTGCTGTGGTCAGACTTCTAGAAAAGTAACTAACAGGCCTGCCATTTTGCATGCAACAACACCCTACAGAATCCTGTGAAGCATCACATTGTATTTCAATAGGAAGAGATGGATCAAAATTCCCTAAGACCTGATTACTACAGAGTGATTGTTTGATTTTTTCAAGAGCATTAGAATGATGTTCATACCATTGCCAAGGAACATTCTTTTTTAGTAAATCTCTAAGAGGTGATGCTATTGAAGCCAAATTAGGGACGAAATTTCTGATGTAATTTACCATACCTAAAAATCTTTGTAATTCTACCTTAGATGTAGGAGTTTTAAAATTCTTTATTGCTTCAACTTTTGAAGGATCCGGTTGCATCCCTTGTTCACTGAATATAGCACCAATATACTTTACCTTATTAACACAGTATTGCATTTTACTATAGTTAAATCTAATATTATACTGTTTTGCTCTTTCCATTACCTGCTTTATAATTTTATCATTTTCCTCTTTAGTATCAGTAGCAATGCACAAATCATCAAAATAGATTGAAAGACCTTTAATATCTTTGAAATATTTGTGTACCAATCTTTGAAATATTTCAGGTACACAAGAGAGGCCAAAAGGTGCCCTCAAAAATCTGTAAGTTCCAAAGATTGTGCTGAATGAACACATTTTACTGGATTCTTCATCTAGTTTTATATGATAAAACCCGTCTTTCAAATCTAAAATTGTAAAGTATTTCTTATTACTTAAGTTTGGAGCCAAGTCCTCTAGCAAAGGAATTGCATACCTCTCTCTTATGATATATTTATTAAGTTGTGTAGGATCAATACAGATTCTTAAAGATCCATTTGGCTTTTCTAGTACTACAATATTATTGACCCATTCAACCGGCTCTTCAACTTGCTTAATAATTTCATTGTCAACCAGCGAATTTAATGCCTTTTCAAATTTATCTTTAATTTTGTATGGTATTCTTCTAGCAGAACTTACTTGTGGTACTGCATCTTCCTTTAATTTTATCTTACAAATGTCAGGGAAACAACCCACACCATCAAAAACATCTTTATAATTGTTATAAATTTTTAATTTTTCTTCATCTTCTTTTACTGATAAACCATTAGCAACAGTATCTACCTTCTTTATTAAATTTAAACTTAGACAAGATTTCAGCCCTAGGATTGGAGTACATTCTCCACTGACCACTACTAACTTTACAACATCCATTTTATTTTCTGTCTCAATCTGTGCATCTATGTATCCTACTGGATTTATTTGAAACCCCCCGAATGAAATTAGTTTGTTTAGGTTTTTCTTCATCCTATTTTGTAGTTTATTTAGTTTTACAAAGGAATATGGGACAATATCTACTTCAGACCCAGTATCAAGTTTCATTCTTACATTGAACCCTTCAACTTTAACACTTTTATACCAAGCTTTTTCTTGATTCCCAATGGAATCAACTACACAAACTGTGTTAATCTCATAGCCTTGGCAATTATGCACAAAAGAACTACTACTTTGATCAGTTACTTCGTTACATTTCTCATTAGAAAGAATATTTAAGTTTGTCCTACACATACTTGCAAAATGATTTGACTTTTTGCATTTACTACAGATTTTACCCCAAGCTGGACATTGTTGTTTTCCATGACTACCACCACATCTGTAACATTTAAAACATCTTTTACCTGTTTGGTCCTCCTCCAACTTACGTGTCCCAGCAAAGGTTTTAGTTACTTGATGAACTTCTTTCTTCTCATCATGAATATTTGTAATTTGAAGTACTTCTTTCTTCTCATTGATTTCATTCATATTTTGTTCAGTTAACTCCATCGTTTTGCAGGTTTCTATTACCTTTTCCAATTTTAGATCTTCTCTCAAAAGTTTTTCTTGGACATTTTTTGAACTTAATCCCAGTATTATCTGAGCTCTCAACAGTTTTTCCTCTTGTTCTTCAAATTTACATGGTTTGACTAAATTTTTTAGGTCCGAATAGAATTTATTAAATGGTTCATCTTGTTGCTGCTTTCTTTTGAAAAACTTATAAATATCCATGATTTCATTCCTCCTTGGCGTGCAATACTTCTCTAGTGTCTCTAATATCGTTTTTACTGTTTCTGGTTCATCTTGTTTGAAATCTTTATAAATTTTCAATGCTTCTTTTCCTAGTAGGTTTTTAAGCCTTGCTGCTTGTATAGAGTTAGGTTTCTTTTCGGTTTCAGTGGCTATAAAATATATCTCCACTTCTTCTTTAAATGTCCTAAAATTTTCCTCCAAGTTGCCTTCAAGGCTTAGGATATCCGGTTTGTTAAATTCCATTTCTGTGTATATTCTTCTGATATAATTCTTAATCAAATCTTTACCGACTGCGCCATGTTTAATTTGATAAAAAGTAAAAAGTATTTTTTAACATTCAAGTTGTTTCTCTTTATTCTATAACTGTTTACAATCAATATCATTGCTTAATTATTATTGACAACATATGTTAAACAAATTATTTTAAACAAAGACTTTTAAGTAAGTAATATACAAACAGTTTCAACTACACGTTTTTATTCGTGAAGCAATATAAAAACACAAGGAAAGTAGTAAGGTCAAAAAGCTTCGCAAAATGAGCAACTATACTACTCGTATTACAGGCTGAATAACCACTCTTCTCACTATCACTTTATTGGTAAAGTTAACACAGACTTTTTGACCTTTCCAATTTCACATCGAAAATTAGATATTAGCTGTAAATTATCGAAATTAATTTAATGTGACTTTAAACACAAATAACCTTCTGTGATTTAATATTTTAATATATTGGTGTATTTTGACTAAAAGCAGAATTATTCTATTTTATATGTATATATATTACCACATTGAAACTTATATTTATCTACTTGTAGTCTATAACCATGGAACGGTGTGAGAATAAAGTAGTTGAGGACCATAGCACGTTCAGAGAGCGTATGTTCACTATCTCTTTTGGCCGAGCACATGAAAGATAAACTTTGATTTATTCCACAACTACGTACGTATAAGCTAGTCATACTTTTACATGTAACATTTGTTAACGATCTTGATGTTTTAATGTAAAATGCTGCATCGTTATACTATAATTATTATGCCATTGGTAATTT
The DNA here is from genome assembly GCF_028750875.1 of Macrosteles quadrilineatus. Lineage (NCBI taxonomy): Eukaryota > Metazoa > Arthropoda > Insecta > Hemiptera > Cicadellidae > Macrosteles > Macrosteles quadrilineatus. The sequence goes on from NW_026542601.1 coordinate 107,064,781, forward strand.
GAGTAGCCTATAAAAAAAATTGGAAACTATAATAAAAATGTCTGGACATGATTGAATTTTAACAAATTGATGTTACCAACTCGTTTATTTTTTTTTAATATGAAATCTGGAATACCCTTTTATTATTTACAGAACATGTTGGCTTAGCACAGTTATTAGGTGGTTAAAACTGCTAAAATAAGCAGTTAACAATAATAACGTAATTGTTTAAGGTACTACAGATAGTTCAGAATATTTTTTTTTTAATTTCTAGATTCATATCAAAAAGATTATTTTACCCACCTCAAATAGGCTACAATTATGACAAAAAATATTAATTCCCAAAAATGCCTTGGCTAGTTATGTAAATTTCATTTTCATAAGCTGTTTCTTGCTTACAGACTATATTTAAACATTAAAATTAAAGGATCAGCTGTTTTTATTAGAATTCGGGTTCATAACAGTTGTAAAGAAAGTTGATTAGCATCGCTGAATCTTTGAATGTGAACTCTAAAATAAACGCTGGGGGTGAATCCCGATATGAAATCATCTTTAGGTTACAGTCCGTTGCTATACTATATTGGTTTAGGAGGACAGGCGAAAAAGGACGTATAACAAGAAAAACTCTTAATGTATTAAGTATGTAGAAGATATACGGAAAATAGGTGATGTGATAAGTAGATTTGGGCAACAGACCGATACTGTTATATCGGTGTGTTTTATTATATCACGTTGGTTTTAGAAATATTTATTAAATATTTAATAGTCAAGGAAGATAAATGAACATATTTTTGTGTGTGCTCGTATTACATGAACTTAACACTAAGAATAAATATTGCTTCAATATCTTTAAATAATAATATAAGATCTCAAAATAAACATAACAAAGATCAGTTCAATTGCTAAGGATAACGAATTTTTATTACAATATATGTGAAAATAGGCAGTAAAGTTTATAAAATAAGAATCAAAACAGGATTGTTTGCTCATCTACTTATGCAACAAAGCCCTATTGCTTCAGGGTATTTAAGTAAGATGTTCTTCAGTACAGATAACATGAATCAATAGGGGATATTAGGACTAAGGTACGGTAAGGAAATAGAATAATTTGAATAAATATATGTCTATTTGAATATAGTCTAATATTTAGCTGTTAAAATATAGCTCATCAATAGAATTTGTTTATATTATAATCGACAATTTACATATCAAAAGTTTTGCTTTTTATTTAAATCATCCTAATATTTACTTCAATTAGTGTGTCCATTAATAAATTCAGTTTATCAAACTACACATGTCATTTCGTTGATGTTTTCAAAGTTACTTTGTTAAAGACTCCCTACTGTATAAGTTTAATTTCGTAACTGTTAACGAATAAAAAAAAACCTTTTGAACAAAATTTGGATATTTAAATTTAAGTTGTCATTTTAATATGCGATTTAATAATTTTCAAGGAAATGTTTACAATTGTAACAAGCGAAACACTTAAAAGTTACTTCCCCAAAGTTGTAATGTGTTGACACTAGCTTGTGAACATCAACAAGTAACACTCTCAAACTTGATAGAAACGTTAATCCATTTGAATTTAAAAGGTTTATGCCATTTTCAGTTTTTTTATATAACGATGCTGCACTGGAATCAAGTTAAGGAGGGCAAGAGAAAAAATAATTAAATTAATATCAAACTTATATTAATTAATTAAATTAAATAAAACCATCGATTATCTTACACTTCTGCTTATAATAGGTTAAAGTAAAGATTTAAGACGGTTTTTACGATGGTGAAATTAGCATCCACTATTAATCTAAAAAAAGTTTTGTTTGTATCTTAGAAAAATTGATTGATTAACTTATATTTAGTTTTAAAATTCGACAAAACATATTAATTTTTGATAAACTGATTGCCATATGGTTCATTTTTCAGGAAAATAAAAATTTATTTATTGTTGAAGTTATTATCATTTATTCTAAAATAAACCTTCCATTTTTCTATTTTGATGATTTTTTCTCGGCAAATATTATCTAAACGTCATCTATTTGTGATAGGATACATACAACAGTTTAATCAACATACACCGCATGTATTATTGTTTGCGAACCATTACAATACACATGACGATTGTGCAGAGATTGTAGAATATATTTCATCAGTTTTTTTTATCTACCATGCAATACTGTATGGCGGTGTGTTTTATTATATCACGTTGGTTTTAGAAATATTCATTAAATATTTAATAGTCAAGGAAGATAAATGAACATATTTTTTGTGTGCTCGTATTACATGAACGATGGTTGTATTGTGTATTAAGAGTATAAAAATATATGAATAACAAATGAACCTTGCAACCTTTTGAAATTGTAATACATATTATTATTTATATATTTTCGAACCTAAATTCATAGTATACTATTTTTTCTTGTGAAAAAATTGTGTTTATTAGTTCTAAAACCTTGTCAAATTAAGTTAAAACCATCATAAAAAAAATACTTAATAGTAAAGCAAATACTGCTTCTATTGTAATTTAAATATTAAAAATTGACGTAAACATTTATTTACATTTGTTTAGAAAGTTGTAATAGAATGGCTTCAAACGTTTAATGTCCTACCATAAAATTTCCTACCTTTAAAGGAAACGTGGAGATACATTTTGAAGGGAATAATTTGTAACTGGCATAATAATTAACATTAAATAGTGAAACCATTTTTAATGCCTTCTTTTTTAGTAGCTATAAGTAAATAATACAAATAAACAAACAAATAGTAACCAATTTTGTCAAAATCTAAGTTCTTAGGAGCGTTTAAAATTTTTAACAGTGAATCGAATACCTCAAACAGCACTAAAAAGTAAATACATGCAGTTTGCAACCAGTAAACGTAATGGTTATGTATTTACATAAATGTCTGGACTTTTATCATTTTTACCTTCTGCATTGTGTATTTAAAAGGATGTGAAAGGTCTGGTGTACGGTGAGGTGTTTTGTTGTTGGACCCCTACGTTTTGAACTTAAAAGTTCATTTTTACAACAAATACTGGCCTTAAAAAAATACTCCATCGTTGTGGTTGTAAAAGGTATTCAAAAGCAATTTCACACTCAAATGGTGACATGAACACGAAACACCCCAATAATAATTTTCCAAATGAATATACCGATGGCTCTCATAAAGAATTGCTGGTAGATGGCGATTCTGATGGCTATGACTTTTCATCACAGTTCCCATGATATAGATGATTGACAATAACCATAACATGGGACATAACAACGAACCATTAGTTGCGATCAAGTTGTTGTTAAAACTAGAATCATCGGACAGTACTAAAACTTTAGTTTTTTTTATAATAAAATTTTTACTTTCATTTACATGCATTCGTAATTATATGAACTTAACGTATAATTAGTAACAAATATTTCTTTCAAGTAATCCTTTGGACAAAAAGTGCTTTGAGTAGTAAATACTACTATGCTTTAGAAAAAATAGCAGCTTTACAATAACTGACTACGAAATCAAGGTGTAATAAATGCCAGCAGTTTACTACTCGAGGTATTTTTTGTGGGAAGCTGGGACTTGAGTAACACATGGTCAATAATTCAACACTACATTGGCGACACAGGGACTACAGTTTACTTGGCATATCACAGTTTGGGATTCAAACTCCCGTTGAAAACCATGGTTGAGAAATGGTATATTTGTTATTATGTTCGTTCTGATAAATACTTGATTGCAACGTAAGTGTGTTGATACATTTTGTATTATCAGTAAGCACAGGGATATAACGTAAAAGAAAACAAAAAAGAAACACATAACTACAGTTGGAAAATGTGAATCAAACATAGGTTTAAGATTTCTATTAGAAAACAAGAGTAATTATAATATAAATCATGTCTACATATACTTTTATCTCTTTAGCAATAATAATAAAGCAATAATAAAAATGAAAAGATTCAGTGATACCTACAAAAATGTTTTCTTTTTGACACTTTTCATTCACCTAGTTATTACGCAAACAGTGAATAAATACCATCAAAATGAAATTAGTTTCATTGCCTGTTAAAAATTCCTATACTGATATTTACATTCACATACCTTTTACAACAGGCCAAGAATTATCAAATAATCTCCCTTTCTACGTTGGTAAAAGAAGAGCATTTTAACAGGCCACTGGATCGCGACATTATCAAATACCTAATCGGGGTTGGTGACTGGTAAGTTTTGAACCAGGAACGTGACATACTTCCTGTAATATACATAGAACACTCTCTAGACTTTAACTAACTAACCTAGAAACATTTGAAAAACGGTTAGGTCACCAAGTAAAAATATTTTTCAGCGTATATCATGATGAACGGATACATGTTCCATTAATTTCAGAGTTTCGGTTATGCATACAAATGAAAGTTATTGGCAATGCTTTAGTCATTCAATGATATCGTTACATCGAATGTTTCAACGATCCAACATTCGTTGTTATCTGCACTTCCTCTACGAGCCTAAAAGTTCTAGAATTGAATCGAACAGTCATCGGGCTTATCAAAGTCAAATGTGTTAAAAAAATTATATTACGTTATTTCAAATCCCAAATGCTATTGCCAAATGTTTCTTGGCATTTTTGCACCTGAATAAAAATTTATAGATCAAATTACTAGAACCCATCAAACATTATAAATTTCTATGATTGAAAATATTGTTCTGAAATTGAATGTAAATAATTGAAACGAGTTTAAGTAATACAAAAGACACAAATCACAGTAGCAAAACAATAAAGACGTTTTGATTCTCTGATATTTCCTTAAAGATCAAACGTATTTTACTTTTTAGTAATTTATGTACGAGTTAATTTTTGAATTAAGCCACGATATGGAAAGCTCGGTCCCCAGGTACTTGTTTATAAAATATGTAAACATTATTGAGGCCTTAGTTTATTGAATATTTGCAGAGACAAACTTCATTTAGCTCTTAGGCTATAACTAGCAAAACATGAAACATAATTCGGCGTTTTTCTTCGGATATTATGCAATTATTTTGAAAAGAGCCTACATTGTTTTTATTGACATGATAAGTTTGCATATTAATACTATTTTAAACCATAACTACGTCTTATTTTTTTCGCGCTTTTGAAAATTATTAAATTATCTAAAGTATGTTTTGGATTCGTTTAATCAAATTTTCACGAGACAGAAATTGAGTATTATAAATAAAATTTTTGTTATGAACATATTGACAAATTAAATGTTTCTGATTACGGTAATCCAATGTTTGACTGAATAATGTTAACAAAAGCTACTACAGCTATGCCATTCTTATCATATTGGCCTAGGCTAAACATGCCTTAGGTTTGTATTAGTTTGCGAGTGCAAATTATTGACATCACTTTCAAAAAAATTGTTTAACATTCGGTTTCCCATATAATAAAATGAAGTATTTGAAATAAATGGTTACATTTGTTTATATTCTTTAAAAATATATCAATTAAAATATGTGGATATCATCATTAAAGAAGCCATTTGATTTACAATTATGTGGCAAGTAGGTAATACCACTAGCATGTGATATCAGTTACCATATTAATTATTAATGCCTAAACAGTGCTAAGTATATTCTGATTAAAATTCTGATACAGTATTATAATGACACTGAAGATACTTTTATGCTTTCAATCATGTAAACTAAATAGCAATCTCATAGTTTAGCTTTGATAAAATTTGATAAATTGCATCAATGTTTGAAATATGAGCAGTTGTACAACAAAAATGTATTTGTTTATGTAATACTATGAAAGCCTAACTGGTTTCACTATTTAAAAGATACACTTACAACATAGTCGTCATTATGGCTACTAAACAATTTATAAGACAGATTGATATGAAACTTTGCGTTGTGTTATCTAAACTGTATAAGTGTCTACCCAAATTTTAATGTTACGGTACTTGACGAATCCCAGGGTAGTTTTGCGGCGACACAAACCGTTTTATCGTGTACATCCCTTCATAAATCAGTCTTGGATCGTTAGCTCCGACCCCTCGTCCTTTGGTCACTGCAAAATATTGATGGTCGTTACAGGGGTACCTTTAAATGCTGATGTGTGATTTTTGACTGAGCAAGAAATATGTGTCAATTTGCTATCGTTATTAGATTGGAATTGTGTTTTAAAACTTGAAAAGTAAGCAAATATCAAAGCGACATTTCAATGGTTATTTGCATTAGCAGTTACGTGGCTCGCGTTGCTGCGCTACACCTATTATTTTAAATAGTAATTTGAACCAAGCAGCAACAAAAAACTGTGATACGCAATGAGAACTGTCAATGTAGGATTTTTTTACAGTTGTGTTTATATTTTCATTTCAGGAATAATTTGTGATATTTTGCGAATTTTTAATAATCTATCTTTCTCAATAGGTGAAGTGGTAGAACATTATGGCTATAGTAGATGTCTAATACTATAGCATACCGTAAATTTGAGGAAGAACATTTTCTCAAACCGTGTCTTCTCACATTGCAAACGGAAAGATCGAGTATACAATAAACATTTTATACTTATTTGCCAACCCCGTACGAAGGACGGGTACTCTGCTAGTATCTTTAGTGTATGAATATATCAGTTTTTACTTTGATAAGGGTTATTACTATTTATGTTTACATATTAAATACCATTGGGGAGAATTTAAATGTTGTTGAGTGCACAGGGGTTGGAGCTTGTTAAATCAGCTGATTTTGCTTTCAGTCAGTTACCATATCGTTTATGTAATATATCTAGGTCCAGTTTGGAAGAATCTTAATACTGACCTTTAATAACATTTTCAATTATCATTAAATATATCAAACCCTTTTAGATAAATTGGTCTGGACCAGTAAAATGAGTTGTATGTTTGGATTTAAACCCCTCTTAATTAATTTTCCTTTAGGATGTAGAGTAAGAATGTAAATAATGTTATCATGATTGTAGGTAATTTCAAATTTAAAGATTAAATTCGTAAACTTAATTATTACTATTATTATTTTACATTATTATATTATTATAATAGTAATCACTTTATCACCCTACACCAATAAAGAGTAGTGAAGCTAAAGAAAATATAAGCTGTTCTTTACAATAGACTCCAGCTATAATGAATTTATATACATTCATCATGAGTGCTATACATTATGTCTTGAATAACGATGCCATTAAGTTACAACGCACGTTACGTTGAAGTATCTCTATCAAGTCAGAATAGTAGTACTCTTACCTCTATATTTTATTTTCAAGATAAGGAATTGTAAAAATATCTTTAATTTAAATATCAATACAGAATGTAATGTAATCAAAAAACTTTTGATTGTACGTACATTGTGATGGGGTTTCTCAATGCTTAAACCATATAAAATCATAACCATGGAATACTAGCGTCGGGCATGGTAAATATTAGCTAGGGTGTCCACAGAAATGTTGAATTTAACCCCAACAACACCCATAATTTATTGGTTTATTTGTGGATTATGGGTTTGTTTTTGTCTAAACTCGTTGTGGTTAACCATCAACGGCTTTGCTCAAAGTTGCATAGTAAAATTATTTCATTAGAAAACTAAGTTTAAAAACTAAATAAAATAATATATATTAGCATATTCCAATACGGAATACGTTAAGCTTTTCCCCATTATTACCTAGTTTAAACTAGCTTATAGCCAATCGTTTTTATTACACATTTACAAGGTCGAGTTTTACGAGCGAATTTAGTTTTAACGTTGTAATGAACGTATTTATGGAACATTATTTAAAATCGAATGAAAGAATGGATAATTTTATTTTTTACTTACAACAATTTCAAAATATAGTTTTGCTACTTTGGTCTACGGTTAAAAAGGAATCCTTATGTTTATTTTTTAAGGGTTAATTCACGTAAATAATATGTTCATCGCCCAACAAAGTTGAACGAGAAGATTTTTCTTTTCAGGAAAAACTTATAGTTTAATACTCTGAGAGAACACTGTAAGAACATACTTTCTTGCCTTCTCTGACGAGAGATTTTAAACATACTTACTTTCTAATGACCAACTAATGCCAAACAAAGTCTTGCAGTTTTTCTCTTATCAGTTTAATTTCCTGTGATGCTTCGTGAATTTTTCACCAATAGTTCTCGATGAGTAAATGTGATATTTTAGTAAATATAATTTTCTTTAAGTTGATAAAACCCCTGATATAAAAGAATAATGTGAACATTAAAAAAATAATAAACAGCTCATCAGTTCAATTTTATTCTTAGAAAACCCAAAGAAATTTTAAAAAATTGAGGGATGATAAAAAAACTATAGCTAGTTTATTAAAATAGTTTGTCATAGGATCCCAAATTTATCATTGTGGCAATTGAACCTATAACCGTTAAGTCCAAATTAATAAACCCATATGTGGCAAACGTATTAACAAACAATCATTCAACAGGTCTGCTAAGATTAATGATTTTAGTCCCAACAGTCCAGTCGTACAAGTCAATCGACATGAGTTAGTTGTAGATTTTTTAGACATAATGTTAACTGACATGAATATTTCAAAGCTTAAGAAAATAACAAGGTACTCCGGTTTTTATCTCGTGTAAAATAAGTAATGACCCATGACCTCGAACATTGTATCACTTCATGAAGCTTTAGTAAAATATGTTCTAAAGTTCTTTAACCGGTGTTGAGTACTACGCTATTTTTTATGACAACTGAGTTGGAGAGTAATACAATTAGGAGTAAAAATTTTGAGAAAACTCAACCAATCATCGACATTTCTGACAGTTTGATAATATTGAAATTTTTAAGATAATCCCAAGGATAAAGGAATTAGTTTCCCTACTGCACATGCCTCTTTTTTACTTATGATTATAAACAAATTTAGTTTTTCTCTGTAATAACTTAAGATTACAGAAATAAGTATAAGACTGCTGATTTTAATTTAAATAATATTTGTGCCGTTGTTTGTGTAATGTACCAACAGTTGTTTTGCTAACATTACAATTGCTACAGCTGCCAAACTATGAATTACCCGGGGATTTGAATAGATAATTATTTATCTCTGCATACACACTTTTTCTTGTAAGCCTCATAATAGTAACAAAATCCAGAAGGAATGTTTAAAACTACTTTCTTGATACTTGTCAATTTGTGAAATACGATTCGTGTTAGCAAAAAAGTAAACATGCACGGCTATAATAACATGAAGTAAAAAGCTCCATGCTTTATTCAACCACACACAGTCAAAATGTTGACATTTAATGTGTTACCGTTTCAGACAGAAATTACACTATTTCTTTTGTGAAACTATTAGTTTTTGGTATAACTAAGATATTAGCCTTGTTTTTTCTATTGTAAAAATGCTATTAATTGACAACTCACTGACAAATCGTATCGGGGTTTGAAATCGACACCGAATATGATCCAACTGAGGTTAGCCTTCTGATTTATAGGAGAGTATTTTTTTATGTCCTACCTTCACATCCTAGGACGCTGGTTCTTGCCTGGAACTGTTTTACACATTACTTCAGGCTAGTACATATAAAAACGAAAGGCTAGTAGGCCTACGGGTTATGGCATATCTACATACATGAAATCCGTTGGTGATTGGCGGGCATTGAACCCGGAACCTCGGGCACCGAAGCCCTGTACTCGATTACTAGAACAGATTGCTCCCAAGTCCGTGCTTTCTTGGCACAGTAAAGACATAAAAATGTTTATATATATTAGATCAAAAATATTAATTTTACAATTCTCATGGCAGTTTAATGTTTCTAAGTCGTATTTATTTAAAAAATTACAAATTAAATCAATGGTAAGTTTCGCATACAAAATAGCCGTAAAAGAATCGATAATTTCATAACTTTTTAACGCACTTGCCCTAAAACATCATGCAGTGTAGGTAAATTGTACAAGGAAACTGATTGAATAAAAAAGCAAACACAGCTCTCGCCCAACTGGTCTGCTAAACGCGTTTTAATATTCAAAGCACGGACGATATCCTAAATTGGACTTTGCGATCGTCCTGGTTATAATTCAACGTTTATTGCACTCTTAATTTAAGCATTTCTAATTCGCTCGTTATCATAGCGTAAACGTATACCACAAATATCATTATGATATTACTAATAGCTATACATATATTAATAGACAAGCATGTTTTTTTAAACCCTTTTTGTCACTTCGTGTACATCGCAGGGAAAATCTACCCATATTGTAAGAAAGATATTTTTCTGTAGATATGCAGAATCCCTTTATAAATTGAACCAGGCTAAAAAATAAGTACGAAAAATGAATTTGAATTAAAAAATGTACATCGGTCTTACGGATTGCAAAGCTAATGACGAAATAACAAAGAAATATAAACAGAAAATCAAAACAAATTAAAGAAATCCCCAGAAGAATTGAAGAAAAATCTCATGTTTTATTTAGGATGTTGAGTGAAAATAGAGAAGTCTGTACATTACATATTTTTGGACAAAATAAAACTTAACAAAAAAAAAAAAAAAAAAAAAAAAAAAAAAACACATATACATTAAGAATATTTTGACTGAACATGTAAGAATATAAAAGTATTTCATTATAGTACGTAAACGAGTGTTAACTTGTAAATGTAAAATATTTCAGTTGAGAATAAATGTTGTTAATTTTTTTTTTTGAACAAACTACAAAGTAGTATTTTATTTTAATAATCAATTATGATTAAAATAACATGAACAGAATGTAAAATAAATTTGTCTTGACGCGTTATTATTTTGTTTTAGAAATATGCTTTACAAGTGAGACAAAAGTAAGTACCACCTAACAAGTAAAGGTTGAAATAGATAGTTAGAATACAGGCATAGTTTATGGACAAGGTTTATTTTGATGCTGATATTACCACTTATAATATCAACACAAAGTTAGTACCAACGCTATTTCGATATATCACCGAAATGCATTTGATTTATTATGCATAATTTTTAAGAATTTGTGCCAAAGTAAAAATATATATTCTCAAAGTACCTTGGAGACTATAGATTATATGAGCCGTGACCGACTTATATTGTAGGCCAAAGGGGAGGGTGGTATAGTCACTAGAGTGCAGACATTCTGCCAAATCCTGCGTTAAAATATTACCGAGAGCAAATATTTTTTTCTATGACATTAAAATTAAACCCGTTCATCTTATTCCAGTGTCTGATCCATTCAAAACTCATTCTTTAGCCGTCACTATTTTAAAAGCACCTTTTAACGAGTTGGTTTCGGACCAAACCAATCCAAACTAGGCCTAGTGTAAATATGGTTGTAGCCTCCACAAAAACAACCATAGTGCTAAATAATAAAATTTGAAATCAATTATAAAACAACCCAAAGAGCTGTCACCGTTCAAATTAAAATTTTGGGCTGGGTAAAGTTTTTTATTCACTAAAACGTAATTGACATTTTGAAAAGTGGATTTTCAATTTACCCATGGTACTGTTTAAGTGTGCATCTTATTCCTTCAAAGTAACCAAGAATATCTTCGATGTCGTTATAATGTCGTTCAAAATATCTTCTGACGTTGACATTGATGTATGGGCTTAACGTAATTTTGTCTATAACCAGTGCAAGCGAAAAAGTAAATTAACGTGTTCTAGTTATCATTCATATATTTTAATGTTTTTATATTTTTCATTCTTGTATATTAAATTATTGGCTATCAATTATTTGTATATGTGTTTGGATTGTATCCTATAGGTTAAAACAAAACAACCAGATATCTTATAATATGATTATAAAACGACCAAATGATTTGAATGTCATGGTTTTACGAATTGAAACATCAGAGCCTGTGACACTAATTTCGTTTGATTTTTTTTTTTACATAGAATTTTTTAAATATAAGACAACGTGGAGTCAAACTAGTATATAAGTCACAAAAACGTCTAAACCTTAACTATATACACTTCTAGACAGCACTAGAACCATGAATCTCCCCAATTTCTTTCCGTTTCATATGCTTATTTCATACATTGAGTGTTAAGTCGTTAAATGTTTCTCAGTAACAGTTGAATAAAAAAAAAGGATAACACGTAATGATAACAATAATATTTTAAATAAATTTATTAATTATTTTTTTTAACTGACTTAGATTTCTTATGATTCTAAAAGATATTTGTTGTCTTTTATGTAAGTAGGTTATGGATGTCATGGGAATCGAAGTTGGGATAAATGTGCAATCATTGGAGTGTTTAATAGTAATACACCTAATAGGAATCATCGTATGAAGAAAAATTTACTAATAGTCTTTTGCAGATATTATGAGAATTATTGCTATATACCTTTTAGGTCCAATGAACATGCAAACTCGTAATATGTCTATGCAACATTTTAAACGTAAGCTGTTTACGCTTCAATTAAATTCTGAATTATTTTGATTAGATTTATTAATTACTTGGAAGGTTTATGAGCTAACTATATTAATTAGTATTTAATAATAATTGTTTTGGGTTTGCATGCATATAAAATCCAAAATAGTTCAACTTGCCGATATAAATACTAAAAGAAAGGATAACTAAAAATATATAAGAACCCTAAACCGTGTAATTTAAGATTTATTTTTAAATTTAAAACAAAACAAATTATTTAGTTCAGCAATTGAATCCTAAAAGAAGCAGGGCTTTGCAATTTTGGATCCAGCCAACTACATACCCAGCTGTTGGATAATAAGCTGAAGTGTTTGGAAAATGCAACATAGACATTCCTTGTGGCCTACATTCCGCAATGGTTGGCACAAGTCTATCAATACTAAGATACGTCTTGAGATTAAAAACCTAACTTTTTCTATTTAACCGTCAGCGGTTATCATTGTATACTTTGTGATCCTTTTGGTGGTCCTATATTATGCAAAATATGTGGTTAGTATAAAAATAAAATGTTTTTTATTACTTGGTCAAGTATTTCAAAAGCTCATTTTTATATATATATATATATATATATATATATATATATATATATATATATATATATATATATATATATATATATATATATATATATAATTCGTTAGCTTAACCAGGCACTAACATAAATTTATAACCACCAACTAGTTTCTTTAAACTTTACTGCAGATTCATTTTCAAAAGAATCAGAACTTAGGAAACTTATAATTGGCATATAACATATACTTGAATCAATAATGTCTACGTCCGTGCGTGCCGCGATCAGTAAATAATAGGCTTACTTTAAATGTTTTTCGTGCGTGTATGTCCCATTTGTGTATTTTTTGTATGAAAACAAAGAATTTTCATTAAACATTATTGCAATGACATAACTTGACGATGCTTAAATAGGTGAAACATGTTGTGAGTCTATAACGTCACACTGTTGACGTGAAGGCATGTATCTTATTGTAGTGTAAGGAGTGAATTGGAAATAACAGGATTGAGTGCAACAAATATAACCATCATGAACAATTTATGAAATAGTATTTCATTTAAGCCTTATGTCAAGAAAAAAGTTAAAATAAAATAACAAACTTTATAACCCAGCCTCTAATGCATATTTAAAACCAACACGACTGCAAAGATTTTCTTATTTACCAGAGAGGGAGAGAGAGAAGTGGTTTCAAACTGAAATAATATATTCAGTTTACCTCTTCTCAAGTGAATATTATTAAAACCCAGTTTATCCCTCGGTGTGGGAAACGGCTTGAGATAAAATCGTCTACATGCTGCATGGAATTCTTAGCCATCCGTTTGAGGGAAAACTACGTGTGTAACTCAGTCATCTCCATTCATACTTGGCTTAAAATACCTACTTCGTATGGTTGCCATTTCAATAAAAAGCAATAAAGAATTAAAGTATAAACGGTTGCAATTCATAATAGATAACCATTTAAGATCAAATTATAAACGATAAGAACCGCAACTACAATTTTGGTTTCTTGTCTAGTTTTTTTTTTTTTATATAGGTTGAATAAAAATAAATTACCAACCTACTAAATAGTATTGCAGTTAGTTTTGTGGGGAAATCAAGTAAAAGTATACATGCTAGTTATTTTTACAAAAACGTATCATTGAATAAAAAAAGTAAATTTACGGAATATTTTTTTCTCGTAATAAAATAGAATAAGAGTAAAAAGATTGAAAAAATATTTTTTTAAGTGCATAAATTTTCCATCAAATTTGTATTTTTACCATCTGTTATTTATCACTTTCTGGTAGACTAACCAGCACTGTATAACAGAGTTTGTAAATTAATTGTGAAAAATAAGGCCTCACAATCTGCTCTGGGAATATCTTATGAATTAATGATTAGAATATTGTGATTAACTTAACGAAAAATAATACGTAGCCTTAAACAAAACCAAGAAAAAGGTACTGAATACTTTTACAGGGTGTCCCACGTAAGGTGTCTCAAATTAATTATAGAAAAACTGCTTAACACACATGGATAAAATTAAATCATTTTCCTCGCTAAATCGACCCCAAGGAATAACGTAATAATATCTTTAAACTGAATTCAAAAACTGAAGGTCCCTAGTTTGAATCTCGGAATTTTCAAATGTGTGTCATGTGATACATAATTTTAAAGGTATTTAAATGAATGAGGACAAACATTTTGGCGAAAACTGAAATAAATTGTCTTTTCCGTTTCAAAATGGCGGGAGTTTTATTGAGAAAAATCAATATGTTTTTAATACTCTGTGTTTTAATACCAACGCACTTAGCCCTTCTCCAGTTGAATTTTCCTACTCGTTATGAAATTAGCTTTACTGTGATATGCTACAAGTAACGGTTTTTTTTTTAATTTACAAATGCTCATTGTTCAAAATTATGGAATAGCAACATATGTCGTGTAGCGAATCATTTTGCAAGTTTTTTTTATTTTTTAAAACTTTGTAGTTTACACTTACTTTGTATCTCTTTTAGTGTTTGTGTAAATAACAAAACAGTAAATTGTCCTATATCAAATGCATGTTGTTTGGGTTTAACACTAATGACCCATTTCATTTAGTGTTAAACCCAAATAACATGAATTTCTTGTAGGAAAATTAGGTATTATTTGTGTTTTTGTTAGGCTAGAGTATTTAAATCGCCAAAATATTTGTATACTAAATACGTTAAAAATTATGTATAACATGACATATACATTTGAAAATTCCGAGATTCGAACTACTGACCCTCGGTTTTGACACACCCTGTATCAGAAGAAAGTTGAAAATATTTTTACGTTATTCCTTGTGGTAGATTTAGCGGGCAGTAATTTTATTTCATCAATGTACGTTAAGCCGTTTTTCCATAATCAATTAGATACACCTTACTTGGGACACCCTGTATGTGATATACACATAAAAGCCTCTAATATGAAATACATAGAACATTACACTAATGAACACTATTTAATCAAACATACAGGACAAGAGAACAGTATTGCACAGTGGAGATTTCATTGAAATCTGCTGTCGCCTTTTGACTGTTATGGGTCATCCATTTTGCAAACATAATACTAGGCTGGCAATACTACACAAGTTGATCAAACCTGTGTAATTGTTATATGAAAACTTGTTTTCGTTTACTTATAGTTTGTGTAGAAATATAATCAAAATTAACTAAAGCAAGATTTAATTTTAAAAAGTTTGATATCTTTTGTTTCACTCTGTATAGAATAATAGCTTATTCCTGTACAGCTGAGCTTAAAAAATCTATGATTTTCAGTCTGGCAAAACGTATGATTTTTCCTGTCGTAAACATTGCTTATCCTTACTAAAACATAATACTAAAACATAATTACTAAAACGTACTAAACATGCTTTGTGACTTTACAAAGCAAAAATATGTTAAAACTGTAAATAGAATTACCCGACTATGAAATAATACCATTAATATTATTTCAAACCAGGCCTTGTTTGATTTTTGAATTTGTCATCAGAGTTCCACCCTTGGTTACGCTTTGCTGCATACCACTGTGTTGCATATGGTACCTCAAGAGACTTGAAGTCATAAATAAAATGATTAAACATATTTCAGAGAATAGTGACTATGCTAAACCATATTCTTGATAATAATAATTAATATAAGAACCAAACATGATTTGTCGAGCTCTAGCTCTTAAATAAATTTATAGTGAATAAACTGTATGAATATATCAGCAAAAATAGCACATTGTAAAATCAAACTCTGGTTGTAAATTACGTAACTATACACATGAGTATAAAAGATTAATTTTACACTTTTATTTTGATGAATTAAATCTAATCTAAAGCTTTATACAAAACAATAAAAACTTTAATAAAAGTTAATTTATCTATTTTTTTACATCTTAAACTTGTTTGAAATCCAGTCTTAAATCACCTTTATGAGAGTGCTAACTGTTCAAAGTTACAAGCATTTGTCAACAAATAACAACTTAAGAAAAGATTATTTACAATTCCACTCAAACAATTACCTAAAAATAAGTCCGGAACCGTTAACAATGTAACAATGTAAATAGGAACCATCCGTAAACTTAAAGTTGGCGCCAATTACAAATTTAATAGTTCAGAAAACTAAAAAAAAAAAACACTAATTATTGAAAATTGATTAATTGTATTAAAAATATAATCCTGATATGATGGCTGTAGCTTTTTAATCACAAATTTAACAAGTATGGTAAGCCTGAGCTATAAATAGTTGAAGGAATACTATACAATAATGTAAGCCTAATGGATTTGTTTATTTGCAAGATTTGATTATTCTCAAACATAATTCAGTGTTTAATTTCACTACAATTTGTGTAGTCATTTGAATACAAAGATCGTCTGAAGACTTTCGTATACGGAACACGATCCTATTAAGTTTCTCATCATCTCAATCATTGTAATCTCAGACTGTATAATGTTATTCATATTATTCAACCTGATAATCATTGTTCACATTGTTGCTCTTGAAAATTACAGTGTGATTGAAAAGTACCGGTACAGTGTAGTCGATTTTTTACCATTATAGATTCAAAATTTTAACTTGGTACATCAACTATTTTGAGCTATGATAACTTTTCTATCCCTTAAGTCCACGAGGGTCACGAGGAGTCAGACAAAATTCTTAAATAGCAGCATAGGTTGAATATGGCATTAGGTAAAAATGCTTAGCTAGTAAAACACATTGCCACAAACTGGAACTCAAAAGGGCAACTGAATAAAAAATGACAGCTGTTCAAGGATGCATTGAATTTGCAATGCAATAAGTTTAAGATGTAAAAAAATTGCTTTTTTAACTTGTATCGAAGTTTTTTTATTGTATTATACGCTACCTCCCAGAGGGGCGACCGCTAGAAGTCGGCAGAAAATCATAAACGTAAGCGTAGGTCAATATGCACACCAAATTTAAGGTCTTTATTGGTAGTATAAAACACAGCAAATTTGAGCTCAATAGAACTATTCAGTAAAATATGGCAGCCGTTCAAAGATTCAAAATGGCAGATTCAAGTCATATTTAAAGAGCTGCAATATTTTATTTAATTTTCCATTTGAGGTTGGTTTCCTGGACTTTTAAGTCACACTGTATAATGACACTTTAATGTTGCGCTCATAGTTTTATATGCTAATGAGGCAGTAACATAGTGGACATCATCATTGTTATCACGAAGAATTGTAAACTGATAATTTTCATTAATTAGCGACTTCGTTTAACTTCTTTCATTTAACCGATTTAGCGTGAATACCGATACCTAGACCTTACCATATGTTATAACCTAATAAACGATATCAGCATTGTGACACATACTCCCATAAGCTTGTCAACCACTTTTATCATGGGTAAGCGGTGGGAGTAAATATGATTTTTTATAGTCAAAATGCACAAAAGTTGCTATAACTTTGAACAGTAATTGTTGCAGCAATGTGGGAGTTGTACTATTTTTTTAGGATTATGAGGACCATAACATATTCATTTTGATCAAACCCAGCTTTTTGCGAAAAATCAGTTTTTTGTTATTTTATGGTTTTTTAAATGAGAAAATAACATAATCTACAATAACTGTTGAACCGTAATTTTTACGGAAATGGGATGTGTACTATTTTGTTCAGAATTTAATGGATTATAATATACTAAACTTTTTATGAAAATCGTTCAGGCATTTTCGAGAAATCCGATTTTTCCGTAATTTTATTGTTTTTTATGGAAGCATCCCCATTACAATGAAAGGTTATCTTCAATGTGCTTGGCTGCTAATAGTTCTAGACTACTAGGCTGCTAATACAATAGTAAAGTGACCATATGCTTGAAATATTATGGTTTTTTCTAACTGATTTGTTCTCAAATTTGTTTCTTTTTTACTTTTTAAGTACGCCTTGTTATGCATTTATATTTAATTTATACTTATATTTATGTATATGCATGTATATTCAAGTTAATTGTTTGCATTTTCATTATTAATTTATGTTAAAGAAATATGAAAAAAGATGTTTTTCAAGTGCAATGAATGAAATTGTAACATATAATTAGAGTAAATCTAAGTGTTTTTGCGTGTTGAGTTAATTTACTCATATGATCTGAGATAACGTTATCAATAAAGAGTAAGAGTTAAAAGTGTTGAAGGTCGTAGTCCAGAGTCAATAACGAATGGCACAGTTACTGTCACGCTCTGTACTCAGGGACCGTGATGCAGCGGACTTTACTGCTCTCGGTAAAGTTCGATTACCATACGAATACAAATGTGTCTTGCAACTAGACTCAAAGTTTTGATATTTTAGTCAAGCTTTATCTCAGACTGAAAGTTATTCGTATGCAATATACTACGCAAATTGATATTTTTACATTTTATACTAAGATTAGCATTGGTTGTACGTAGTGCTCACGGTAAATGCTTGGAGGATTGGACGCCAGGGAAGAATTGGACGCCAGAATATTTAATATTTAACCAAACACTAGATGTAATAACCCATTGGTTTCCCCACAAATCGATATTTTTGTCAAACTCAATTAATACATTTGAATAACATAACTGTAGCAAAAGAACATTTCCCCTATGATAGTTTTATTTCGAAGATGTATTTGCTATTTCCATATAAAATAGATTTCCATCTAAGCTATGTAGTTTAGTACCAAGTTCCGGCCAATCAGTTTCATTCAAAGCTAATATTGATTTTCACCTCACATAGAGGGTGGAACAGTTAGCTGTTTACTTATGTTGTGTACAGTTCAACCTTAATGATGTCAAGTAAACTTAACTGTCTTGACTTTTACTATGATCAGTAATCAAAACAGTATACACTGCAAAAATTCCTAACCTTAATTTGCTGTTTTGTTTTTGTTAAAGTTAAATTACATACTACCAAAGATTCAAGCCAATATTATTTTATACAATTTCATTGCAACCAATTTGGAAAAGAGCCTATGATTACGTTAGGCAACCTGAAAACGTAAAACTGCTTTTGCAATGTTGCCAAAAGCAATCTGCTCTGCACACAACTTCACTTTTGGTCAACATTATAAGACATTTCTTAGATTTAGTTTTAGTAAATCTGTACTTTTTGGGGTAAGGTATTTCTTATGGCCCCTATGTAAAATGCAACATAGTGAAAACAAGAAAAAGTCTGAGAAAGAAGTTTATATAAAGGAAAAAGGTAAAATCACCAATAAGCTTCCTAATGGGGGTTTAAATCAATTAAAGAAAATTAAATTTTCCAAAATACTTTTTTTTATAAAACTTCTGTATTAAACTTGTTTTTAATCTCTTGGTGCATAAATAGGCTAGTAAATGTAATAAAACTTATAACATTCATTGTAGGATACCCTATTCAGACCTTTTAACCCTACAGTTATCCTACTGTAAATAATATGTTGTTTGGGTAAAGTAATTCAATTGGAGCCAACCTCAGCCAACATTTACAGGACAAACACTAGAACAGATTGGTTTTTAGATTACTCTCGACTGGAACTAACCCTAAATCTATCAAAAACAAACAACTGACTTAAATCAAATTATCGAATTCGTAGTAACATTAAATAAAGTATAAGTATTTATATACCCAACGATACCACAACATTTTTACGTAATCGTATGGTTTTATTTTTATTTATTTTTTATGCACCAGTAATGCATTTGGTTTGCCTTTAACAAATTTATAAGGGTTGAAAATCAAACATGTTAACAGATCTTAAAATTAATTTTGAGGCAAATTAAAAATTGTCTTGTAATAAATGTCGTTTACATTAAATGGGAGGACCTGGGAGTGACATTATAGTAGTTTACGCAACGATCGCGTGGATGTAGTGTTAACAAGACGAATGGAAATTTAAGTTACTAACCTTGGCGGTTGCCTTAAAATACTTCTACGAGCATCACGTCGTTAAGACTACGTGAGTTGCGCACTTATGACAGTGTTTAATTACTAACAATCACTACTCATAACTTCTAAGAGTATTTTTTCGTGTATAATCTCTTATTGCCACTGACAATGACGCAGCGAATCATTGAACCAAATACTAATTGCACCACTCATTAACAATTAAATTGTCCTGAACAGCTGATTATTTAAAGTACGAAGCATTACAGTTTTACTTAATTTATCTCAATACCCTCAGTGGTCCGTTACCCGTGTTGTTAAGTAAAGAAAAACAATGCAGTTAAGTAAGTAATCAATGCTGTCAATGAATCTTGAACTGAACTGAAACGGCTAGTAAAAAAAAAAACAAAAAAACGATAGTATGTAAAATTTATAACCCTCGTTAAGCTGATATTTTGTTGTACTCTTTTTATAGATTATTTTGTTACTCGTGGATCTCTTTTGCTTGAGATTACATGCCTGGGAAGATAGGTTTTCACTAAAGTCAAGGAATTGCTTTAGTGGCTCTATTTAGTTGGATGTCGATATGAACATAAACTCTATTCATCAACATGAGAGCTCAAGAATCAGCGTCAAAATATATCATAAATGAAGAAGAGTGTACGGTGTTTGTTTCCCCTTAGTAGACCATCAAGGCTGATGTAAAACATGGGTAATGATGGTAAATTTCATTCCCTTCTATGTAACCTGCTCTAAGAAAATGAGTATTATTTTAACACAAAGCCAACAACCCTTGTTTCTCTTAAATACTTAGTTAAGACTTATTGGGTTAAGTCGAATAGTTAATAAAAGATAATTTTGTTTTAACCGAACATGAATTGTAGGTGCGTTTCATGCAGGTGCACATTGTGTAGTGTTGGTTATTAAAAATTTCTCAGGTCAGACAGGTTTAAAACATAAAAATGCTGCCCATCATTTTTGGGATCAATCCAGTTACCTTGTTATTTCCAGATGAGCAATAACTACTTAGATACTCCAGCTAAGATTACCTAATAAATTATCAGAAATGGTTTATATGATCAATCTGTATTTATGTCAAAATTTATCTTGCCATAAGATTTCCAAGTCATAAAATTCGACGGCCTTTGTTTAAGGTGGAAGATTTTAAAATGTATAAATCATCAAATAAAAATAGTTTCTTTAACAATGGAGCAAAAAGAGTTAAATACAGGCCGTCAGCCGTGCTGCAGTTATAAGGGTTACCATATGTTCTGGCGCTCACCGCTTTGAGCGTCATGTAGTTACGTAGCGCAAACACCAACTACACGGCGCTCCCAGCGGTGTGCGCCAGAACCTATGATAACCACAGCACGGCTGACGGTCTATATTCAACTCTTTTTGTCTATGATATTTCTCCCGTAATGATACCAGTAAACCACAACGACGTTATTAGAAGTATCAAATTCAGGGTATTAATGAAACCTTATGCATAATCTTTTACAATATTTATTTTGAATAAAATGTTGTAAAGATTCATTACAAAATATTAAAGTAACATACCATGAAAATCATTATAAAATGTTTTCACAGGACGTATTAAATATTTAGTTTTATTATTTGAAATCCACCAACATGCAATGCTTTCCGTGATACTTAGGGGAACTGTTAAAACATTCAAACAATTTCTGGAAATTAATAACATATCAATAGACGATCAAATAATATATTCGTAATTGTACGTTAGTTTCCATGACAAATACTTGTCATAACAGTATATTATTTTTTATTATTATATTATTATATACCCTACATTTATTATGGTGTTTATTGTATTTCATGTTAGATAATTAAACTTATACATACATATTCTCAAAATATCAAATAACTGTTACAATGTAGTCATTTTATTCGTATAACCATTGACTATACGCAGAATATAGTACAGAATATTTCTGTGTATAGTCAATGGTATAACTCAGCCATATTATATATTTAACTACTATTTCCAGTAAATTATACTTCTTTTCATCCAATTATAAATCAGACTCACCTCGTAACCAAATGACCGTTCTGGGCAAATCCCACCCTATTGACGATCGTTATAGAGTTACATTTATTGGCGGGTGTGCGATTTCAGGCCAAACTATTCTTTACTCTACTATTTCGTTTCTCGTGTGCGCTAACAAGAAAATGATTCAATATCGATCATAGAGTTTTAAAGCTTCAAACAGAATCTTAAACTCGTTTAATTGGATTATTTTAAATGCATAACTCATGAGTATAGTATGTAATAATAATTGTATATTTTTGTTGTAAATGTCTAATTATTTTTATAAACGAAAGACTAGCAGTTTGAAGTTTTTCTTTGGTAATGTTATGGACACATACTATTTCATTGTGTGTAGATAATAATTCATCTAAAAAATAATCACACTAAAACAGTATACCCAGCAAAAAGTTTTTTTTTTTTTTTTTTGATGCCAGGGAACGACTATGGTCCCTGGCTTGTGCTTAAAATTACCATAAGACAACTTAGTCTTAATATACAAATTTAGAGAATATAAACAAATTTAGAGAACATAAACAAAAAACTTAAATTTACAAACACAGAATACAAATCTGTTAATAACTCTGCTAATACAGATAAAAATACAAATCTGCTAAATGTAGAAACGGAAGCTTTAAAAGATGATAAAGGCATGAACAATAACGTTCAACATAATTTGTACATTTAGCCACCTGTGTTCGTGCGCGTTAATGATAAGAAGCAGACTCTCATTAAGGTAAAGGCTTCAGTTTTAATCAACTGAAAGCTTAAGTTACAATGCTCTATAAAACTTCATGAGTTACTGATATGGACTATTTGCCTACATCATAGAGTTCTTCAGAAGGTACTGCAGGTGTTATAATTTAGTGTAATGTAGTTTTTAAGCAGAGCACAGCTCAGGGAATTATCGGGAAGGCCCACGTTTATGTTTTTCACCCAATCAATATGTATTTTTAGTATTTATGCAATGGAAATAAAAATACAATATTTAGCGTCAATAGCTAAGGAAGTTGTTGTTACATAAATTGTCACGCAAGAGGTCTAAAAGTTTTTTTTTACAAGTTATCAGGACCCAGCTCATGGGAGAAAATATAGGTCAGATTGCTGATACATTTTATTTAATGATTTGTTTGATAAAAAATTTTTGTATTGGTTAATATTTTAGTTTGTTTAATAATAAAGTTATTAAAAACCAAGTTTTTATGGCCACGTATTACACTGTCAAGCTTATTTACAGTAAATATTGTTTCATAAGGATCATGTAGGGCCTACAATCAAGTAATATTTTATTGTATCATTTACAGGGTGTCTAGCAACCTTATGAACAAACGTTGACACGTTATTTAGCATGTCAAAAGAAATACAAAAATGTAGCATAACATATTGTGTTCTATCTCATTCCGTTTTCGGTTTATCTGTCTGCATGTGATTTCTACACAGACATTTATAACTCCTTAACTGTTTGAGCTACTGTGTTGAATTTCCCTTAAATATCATATTGACAACTATATTTGTCCAAAATATAAATAAAACATCAAATATTTTAAAAAGCCGAAATTTGTGAACGGTTCAAGAGTTTTTATTAATATTTTGGACATACATAACCAGTATGGTCAATAAGATAAATATATTTACATAATTCCACCGCTGTAGCTCAATCAGTTAAGGAGTTATGAATATTTTTTTGTAAAAATAACATACAGACATATAGACCGAAATGGAATGAACACACATGTAATATTACATTTTTTTTTGTTTCTTTTTGACATTCTGAATAACGTGACAAAGATTGTTCATAAATTGCAAGACCAATCCAAGACCATTGCAAAAAATGCGTTTGAAACACATGTTTTAAGTAATAACTCTCAATATTAACTGTTTAAATATATATTTAATGTGGTCGGGGATTTAAGCCATTATCAAGTATTTTAAGGGGGAAAATATGTAATGTAATTCGCAGTAGACGATTCGAAGCACGGACTACAGAAGATGAGTTTTGGCGCTGCTTTCTAATATAAATTGCTCTGTTAATTATGAAACCTACTTTCCTTGGTCGCATAAATAACAACCCTTACTTCTGTCTGCCAAATATAAAATTATAATTTATAATTATTTTCAATATTTTTTTTGACATGGTTTGAAATCTAATTACTAAAAAATTTACCTATTTACTGGCTTGGGGAAATGTAAAATGAAATAATCGTACGAAATGCAAAAATAAGTTATAAACTTGCAATTTTAAGTAAAGAAAAAAATACTTTAGCATACAATCCAAACAGAAGGGAAAAGCTACCTCTTTTTTGTTACATTTATCATGGTGGAACGAAGACTAAGTATTAACATGTCGTTAAGTCCCCACTTAATTACCTTCAAATTCCTAAGAATCTAGTAGTGTGTAGATTTGTATGACTACTTTTACTTTTTTTATTTTTAGCAATAAAAAAATTAAAAAAATACGTTTTGCTGATCCATACATCTATATTAATATCCCTTTAATTTTAAATTTGTTATTAAATAGTTATTAATATTGCTATGTTATTTTTTTATTAAATTTCACTCAAATAGGGTGTACAATGTGCACGAAAATAGCCCACTTATTTATTCAACACAGATCAATTATGTTCCAATCGAAAAAGCAATTTACATCTTGTTTGTGACATGAATGTTAACTGGCTGTTTGGGAAATTGCTTGTACTTTGCCATTATTGCCGAAAGTGTCATGTAGTGATATGTTGTCACTTTTTGTTAACTACACGAGTCTTTTATTGAAAATATTATTTCAGCGAAAAAAACGTTTCTCTTTACTGCACCTCAAATGAATA
Organism: Macrosteles quadrilineatus; assembly: GCF_028750875.1. Taxonomy (NCBI): domain Eukaryota; kingdom Metazoa; phylum Arthropoda; class Insecta; order Hemiptera; family Cicadellidae; genus Macrosteles; species Macrosteles quadrilineatus. The sequence continues at coordinate 107,089,826 of NW_026542601.1, forward strand.
GTTCACGTTCTATGAATTATTTCAAATTATATATTAACTAATCTTACCAGAAAATAAACATTAACTTTGTCTCCTTACTATTTGGGTAATCTTTTCCGATTTTGGAGATACTTCTGTTTTTTTTTTAGTTTCTTTGTGATTTAAGGTAACTAAGTAGCCCTTACTTATGAACAAATTAATATATTTTTTTTAATATTTTTTTTTCCTGAACATAACGCTAGATTAGAGATAGTTCAATCCAAAAGCTATGTTTAACCAGTTATGATACAAACTAAATTTTATCTTGTCTGAGTCTAGAAAAAAAAGTAAGCAACTATATGATTTTATATAATAGACCTGACATGATACTAATGTATCCAAAGTGTATGAGTAAAATCAATTTACCAATTTACTTGATACGTTATCAAGTGTTTAATATGTAAAAGAACTAAAGCATTGCTAAAATCTTCTGCAATCAGTAGTTTTATTAATTTTTAAGAATTAAATTGAATTATCGAACTAAAAAATCTAACAATAAAAAAATTATAGAAAAATATAAAAATAATGCATTGAAAGTAAGAAACTATAAGCTGTGTTACCAATGTATGACTCATTTCTTATGAAACGCAGGGGTATGGTTATACAAATTAGGAATAATAATAGATAAAATGTGCAAAGCGTGTTGTATGGTAAAATGTAGATAAAGTTTCCCCCTGGAATGGTGAAGCTAGCCTCAGTAACATCCACAATTTGTTGGTTTATCTGTGGGTTACGGTGTTGTTTTGGTCTAAACTAGTCATTGTGGTTTATTGCCAACTGTTTTCACACTGATGCACTGTTAAATTGGACATCTATGTAATGATAAACATAATTAATTTGTATATCAATTATACACTTTGCACAAATTAGCTTAAATATTGGTTACCATCCCTGGCGTGTTCATAACACGTTCGACTTCAACCCTACGAATTTAATCTAATTGATTAGTGTTTTAATTTGTTAATAGGGACCAAAACTCTTACAGTGATCTTTGGGACATTTAAATAGACCGGTGATAGAAAAAAAGCTATTTCAGTCACTTAGTTGCCGATCAAAAGTTGATTAGTATATTTATTTCAAACATATGATTTTATATACAGTAAAAAGAAATAAAAACAATAATTTTAAAAGGAAACTGATTTAACATTTACGTTGTATATTATAGAATAAGGTTTTATACTAGGGATAAACTAAAATGACATGTACATATTCATATACCTAATAGAGTAGCGTTAGTAAATAGTATGTGTATTGTTAAAAGCAATAATAACCAAGACGTAAAAATTTAATATAAAATAAAATATATTTATTTACTATATTTTTTTCGTTTATACATATCATTTACTGATGTTCATTTACTGATCAACGTGGGAATGTTTAGTATACGCAGTCCGTAGAAACATTAGGCTCATAGCGACGCGTTCTGTTGATCACTAACTTTATATTGTGTGGCCGTGGGCCGTTTGAGTTTGTATGGAACTGTTTGATGATTACTGATTGATTGAGGGTGTAAAACTATATTAACCGTGCTGATTCTGCTACCAAATTAATTAATGAAAGACGTGTTGGGGACCAGAGGACGGAAATCTTTTACCCAGACCGGAAGCTTGCATAGCCAGCTTTGATTTATGCTAATACAACTAATTTACTATAAACTATCCTTCCAAAACTTGTGACCTAGAAAATGACTGTTAATGAAATGATTGACTGGTTATTGAACTACTTAAATAGGAAATGCCAAACAAATTATTTAAAACAACTATGGAAACTTCTGGGGAAAACGTGTTGCCCTAATCATGTTGAAAATGGTCGGAGCCTGAAGGGCTGGACCAGTAAGGTACCTAATTCCTACATTTTCAATGTCGGGGCGACCCTTGTAGGTCTCCCCCTTGTTTGCTAACTAGCCTGACATATTAATCTATATATATTGTAAACAATTATCTAAGGACTTATCCATTTAGTAGGTTTTTCCTGGGGAACACTTGTTCTGTGAGAGTTCTTGATCGTGGATGCCGGTGAAGTGGGAAGAAGGTAGAAGGTTGGGAAAGGTCGGTGGGAAGAAGGTTGGGGAAGGTCGGTGGGGGAAGCTGTTCGCTTGCTCGCGGTGGGCTGACGAGTTCGCCATGCAGCCCTGCCACACGAAGCGCTGACACTATAAGAAATAAAGCGTGCCGCTATGCGTCACAATTGTGACGTTTTAATAGTAAATTCAGTTTCGGCTTTTAACTTTTCCGCTAAATGTGACTAGTGCTGAAAAAAAAAACAAACAAACAAACAAGTATAGTTTTTTTTTTTTAGACTGCTAGCTAATTAAATCACCTAACAATATCATATTTTTTTATAAACTTTCTATTCTCTCGTCAAGTAACATCATTACATTATACCAATAATAATATCAATTGCCATTTACCATTTAGTAAGTGCATAGATTTATACTATTAGGTAACAGTAAATACAAAATAAAATTATTTTAAGTTTATAAGTTAAATTTGCAATTTTCAACCGCTGTAACGGAAAACATGATCAAACGACTGATGTGACGACAAAATTATATTTTCAACTCAACACGAAATGGTTATGACTCACCAGGTCAGGTTAAAATTTAAAGTTGGAAGATTTTTCTGAATAGTGAAAACTTCTAGTTTTAAGCTCATTAATGTTCCAATAGAAGACTATTTACTGCTCAGCGTCTCTGAGTTGGAATGAAATCCTACGTTTTTGATTAGCATAGCAAATATAAAACAAATTTTCGTAAGTGATCTTTTAATTGCTTACTTTTCTTGAAAGACTACTTTATTTTCCTGATTATCTCTAGAGTAGGTGATAGTTTAGTGAATTCAATTTCCAAATTTATTGTTTGTAGTTTGAATACAACCATCTATATAAAAAAAGTAATTCGAAAGATTAATCGAATAATTACACACATGAGTTGTTTCACTCTTAGAAAGACGAGAGATTAATTTTTAAAATTGGGTAAAATATTTTATAGCTATTGTGTTTTATTTTGATTACGATAAAGTCTACTTTGTGCTAAAACAACAACTTCATCAATATTTTAGGGTAATGAAACCTGAAATTCTAAAGAGTTAATAATATACCCGTCTGTAACAGTCGTATTAACAAACAATCATTCAACAGGTCTGCTGAGATTAATGATTGTAGTCCCAAATGTCCGGTTGTACAAGTCAATCGAAATGCTTGAATTGTAGATTGTGATGATAAATGTTAACAAGCTTGTATACTGTTTAAGGCAAAAGACTAAGCAAGGGATTATGTTTTGGGAAAAAATTTTTAGTTATAATTAGTGATAATTTAGGAAATAATCTTATTTTATAAACTTTTTCCAGAATTGTGTAAAATTTTTAGACGGTTGTTGAGTGAAACTTTAAATTTTAAGACGGCTACGAATTTTGAGAGCTCTAATCTTATGAAAAACCTGATGTAAAAATGCAACCAATTTACAAAGTATTTTTCCATTGAAGAATACCAAGAATTATAACACAAAAACCCAGGTCAAAATAACGAATCCAGCGTTACAAATGTCTCTTCCTTTAAACATTTTTCTACAAAATAATTAAAATATACCAGCAGCAACATTCTTGAAACAATGATTGTACTATTGTTTGCGTGGGCTGTAATAGAGCTGTAACACTACAATGACTACCTCGGCTGCACTAGGATTACTAGGGGATTAGAATAAAGAAACATTCATATCTGCATACACACCGTTCAACTGATGCGAAATCAAGAATGATATTGTCAAAAGGTTGTATTTGGATCCTAAAATGCAAAACAATACAGAAAACAATTACAGAAAATTAACAATTATACGCACATTAAATACGTACTACAATCGGCCTGTACATGAAATAATGAAATGTAAATTTTTAACTACTTACCTATATGATTACACGTTAAATGTTTTAGACTAAATGAGTAATTGTTTGTAATAGAGCCAGACTGTAATTATGACTGTTCTCTTGAGAAAATTTACACGGTTGACCTATAGTTATCCGGTGATTATCAATTGATAGCCAATAAAAAGTGGATTGTGGGACTAGAACTTACTTGACTTGAGAACGATGGAGCAGCATTTTGCTTTAAATAAGCCCAGTGAACATATTCAGCTAATCTGGCAGTAAATAAAGTTGAAAGCAGTAAATAAGTGAGTAAATAAATGTTGGGACAGTAAATAAAGGTTGAATTACAAGAATTATACTTGTATATTTAATAGACTAAATTGTATTTAATATCATCAAAACTTTATATATTAAATAGGCTTGAAAAATATAATCATGGAACGTGTTTTTTTTTTATATTATTGTATGGACTTGCACAAACATTGTTTAGTGTGCGTAAATGTACAAGAGAAAAGATTGAATAAAAAAAGCAAACACAGCTCTCACCCAACTGGTCTTCTAAACGCCTTTTAATATTTAAAGCACGGACGATATCCTAAATTGAACTTTTTGATCGTTCTGGCCATAAATCATTAAAGTTTTGGAAAATCTTTATTTTTGAAATCTAATTGTATTGTTCGTATGGAGCAATGGTGAACTTAAGATGTGATTTTTATTTTGCTAATATGTAACACAATAAAAAAGAAAAACATATTTTATTTTGAATGATAGAGATAGATTGTTAAAAGTAAATTTTCAAAAATATAGTACTTGTGAGAATATAACCACTATTTTATACGTTGACCTACTTGTAGTTCATTCGATTTGTTGAATTAATTTCAATTGAGGTTAGGTGTAGTGCTCGATTTTGGGAGTCCGAAAACAAGTTTTTTGAAAAAGAAAATTGACTGACGAGAAAGAAATTGCGTAGATATGACATTCTAATAATCTTCCGTTGAAATAACGTATTACAATTTATATAATATATGTGAATATAAAGTGCAAAAGGACTATTTTTTTACATAGTATTAATTTTTTCAGACGTACTAAAACACAAATCTGACAAAAGTAAGTACCGTACTTGGTTTTATCAAAATATTAACCAAAGCAATTTTGAAATGTAAAAATGTATAAATATTTGTTGTCGTTATTTATACATTTCAGCACTAGCACCAACTATTTCGCTCCAATACCGCTTAAGCGACTTTGGCCCAGTCCCTTAAGTGCATAAATTCTGCAGTTTCCAGAATCAACCAAAAATTAATTTTCAGAAATTATAAAAAATATAACCAATACAACCCAAGCCATTTTTTTCATATTTACTCAAACCTCAGTAATTGTAATTCTTCAAAATACGTAACCTGCTTTTTTAGGATTGCACAAATTTGATCACTTAAACCATGAAAACGTATGATAATTAGTATTATTCAAATTTAGTTTCTTAACTATTTAAATTTTTTTCTTAAAGAATGTTTTTAAATTATCTAAGTACGTTCATCTATCTCTGGTACGCTAAAAAGAGAAGATATTGCTCTACTTACTTCACGTTAGTCATATTTTGAAACTTTGAAAAGAAAATTACAGATATAGTTAATACACACTTCTTTTCATTTTGATATTTTATAACATAACCCAGCTGTTAATATAGTACGTAAATAAATCTTATTCTTGAAAGGTGGCCTTGAAAATATTCTGAAACGATGTCGTTATAACGCAGTGCAAGATTTGCTTCTGACGTTGACATTGATGTTTGTGTCAAAAACATGTCTTGGTAAAATAAACGGTATCAGCAAAATGACAGATACTTTCTCCCGTTAAAATGTCAACAGCCCTTAAAACAGGTAAGGGGTGTGAGTAACTATGTTTTATGGGTAAAATAAAAAAATGCAAATCTGTTGCCTTGATTTTATAGAGGTTTAAGGGTTGTAAGGCTTTGTTTAAAGTTAAAAGGGCCATTACGTACTGAATTTCAATTAAAAGGGTTAAAACCGTGTTGTACAAATTATAACTTTTTGTGTTAACATAGGTGTTTATGGAGGAATCACTATTTAAATCTTAAGTCAAAAACATTTAACAACTCCTGGATATATCATGGATTAGTACTCACAAACCAAATGTCATCGATTCAAAATCCAAAGTTTAGAAAGACCCAAAACTGATACTGCTACCCGAAACACTGACTCGAAACTTTTGACAAAATAAATAATTTCATCACGTATATATATGGAAAAAAGTAAAAATAGGTTATAGTTTTTTCTTATTTCGTCAAATATTGAAATACATATTTTGGATTATTGCCTTCATTGTTTATAATTGCGTGTTCAAAACGTAAACTTCATTGAATTCTATAATTTTTCATTGATTTTTCATCATTCAAAACCTCAAACATTTTGTAAGAAACACAAATGGTAAGCTTAAAAATAAATAAATTTGAACAGGTTAACAAAAATGTATAGTCAATTCTACCTTTTATCAGTTCATACGCTTATTTTGTAAATTTAGTAATCAGCTGTTGTATTGCATAATCCAATATACGAACATTGCAATATGTAGAGTAATTAATACACCTATCCATCACCTATACTGACCATATGTGAAATCGACTAATTTCCCCAAGCAAATATGATAAGATTAATTATTGCAGGCCTTTTGTCCAAACGGCTATATAATGTACAATTTATCAATATGCAACTAATAACATCAATTTAAATTTGGATTAATTTCGTTTTTGTGAACGCAACGGTTAATAATGAGGCAGATACTTTACCTAACAATAAAAACAAAATAATATGATATTTGCTGACAATGTAAACTAATTGTCAATTTATTGTATTGTAATTGCATTTATATCAAATACAAAACTTATTTAATATACCAATCCGTAAATAACATCATGAAAAAATACAGAAAACCAATGATACCTAGATAACCAATGATTATTACATATAGTCAATTGATTATATATTATGTTGTTTACAAAACCAAATGAATTATTTGGCTTATTAAGTGAATCCCGAACACTCAGGGCTTTGCAGTTTTATACCTAAACATTAACCGCATACCCAGCTGGTAGATAATGAGCTGAGGTATTTGTGAAACTGCAGAATAGACATTCTCGTTGTCCTAGTTTCAGCAACGGGTAGCCTAAGTGCTTATCTTTCTGTAACGAAACTATCCTAATAAAAGTGTTGATTTTAGAAAGTTATGTTTCCGAAGTTTATCTATTTTTGGCGTTAACAATGTCTTATAATTACGCTAATGATGATGAGGACTTACAATAACTTGGTATTGAACTTAAATATATATGTTACCGGACAAACCCTAGTTTTAGGCCTGACTAGTTTATCGTAGGCTGATAAGGAATAACTAGATTACCCTAGTCCATACTAGTTTTGCCTAAAATCGGGTTGAGCAATAACATATACATATAAAAAGCAGTGGCCATTTTAAAGTAACTAGTGTCTATTGATAAATCTCCTGTTACTGTTTTATTACTTACATAATGTTTTTAGTACAAATTTTACTATAACCTTTTGCACATATTTAAGTAAATTGAAATACACATATTAATTGTGAGACACTTACGAAATTAATAAACTATATGTTATGTTCGGTAAATACATGGGATACCTTTAGCTTGCTTATGAGTAAATCACACGTTGTTCTGGTTTAATAAGTGTCAACCGTTTACCCCTCAAAGTCGGTTACGCGTGGAGACTGGAACTCAAGCAAAACATCGTCAATAATTCAACACGACAACGACAACATTGGGGCCACAGTTTTTTAGGAATCTTGCCGTTTACGCTTAACAATTTATAGTATGAGACGCGTTTGGATTATAAAATGAACGTTTTTTAATCAAAGCAGTCTTTTACCACGTAATAATTAGTTTACTAAATGGTTGTTGTTTTTTTTAGTACGTAATAATTACTGGAAACATTGATGGTAAACAGAAATTTTAAAAATGAAAAAAGGTTTTAAAAATGACAATATCCAAATTCAATATAAATGAAAGGATATGAATATTTTAATTGGTCGTCCAACATAAATCATTATTATGAATTAAAAAATGCAAATCTTTTACCTTGATTTTCTAGAGGATTAAGGGTTGTAACGCTTTGTTTAAAGTTAAAAGGGCCCCTTCGTACTAAATTTCAATTAAACGCGTTATAACAGTTTTGTAAAAATTATAAATTTTTGTGTTAACATGGGTGTTTATGGAGGAATCACTATTTAAATCTAAAGTCAAAAACATTTAAAAACTCCTGGATATATCATGGATATATCTCACAAACCAAATGTCATCGATTTAATTTCAGAAAGACTCAACACTGACAATGCGAACCGAAACTCTTACTCTCAACTTTTGACAAAATAAATATTTTCATTACATTTATATAAGGAAAAAAGTAAAAATATGTTATAGTTTTTCTTTTTTCGTCAAATATTGAAATACATATTTGGGATGACTGTGCATTTTTGCCCTCGACTAGCGTTATGTTTTCATCATTATTGCATTATTAATTGCTTGTATACTGCATATGTATATACAGATACAACCAGGTGATTTTGCTTATATTACATAAATACCGTTGTTTATAACACAGCATGTTCAAAACGTACACTTCATTGAATTCTGAAATTATTCATTGATTTTTTCATCATTCAAAAGTTTAAACATTTTGTAAGAGGCACAAATGGTAAGCTTAAAACTATATAAATTTGAACAGGGTAACAAAAATAGATAGTAAGTTCTAATTTTTATCAGTTTCATACGCTTATTTTGAAAATTTAGTAATCAGCTGTTGTATTGAGTAATCACTTGTTGCATTGAGTAATCCAATATACGAGCGTTGCGTTATGTAGAGTAATTAATACACCTATCCACCACCTATACTGACCATAAGTGAAATCGACTAATTTCCCCAAGCAAATATGATAATTATTATTTGATAGGATTAATTATTGCAGGCCTTTTGTCCAAATGGCCATATACAATTTATAAATATGCAATTAATGACATCAATTTAAATTTCAATTAATTTCGTTTTTGTTAACGCAACGGTTAATAATGAGGTAGATACTTTTACCTAACAATAAAAACACAATAATATGATATTTGCTGACAAGGTAGACTAATTGTTAATTTTTGTATTGTAATTGCATTTATATCAAATACAAAACTTATTTAATATACCAATCCGTAAATAACATCATGAAGACATATAGATAACCAATTATTATTACATATAGTCAATGGATTATATATGATGTATACAAAACCAAATGAATAATTTGGCTTATTAAGTGAATCCTAAACACCCAGGGCTTTGCAATTTTATGCCTAAACATTAACCGCATACCCAGCTGGTACATAATGAGCTGAGGTATTTGTGAAACTGCAGAATAGACATTCTCGTTGTCCTACTTTCAGCAACGGTTAGCCTAAGTGCTTATCTTTCTGTAACGAAACTGTCCTAATAAAAGTGTTAGATACGTTATGATTTCGAAGTTTATCTATTTTTGACGTTGACAATGTCTTATTATTACGTGAACGATGACGAGGACACACAATAACATGGTATTAAACTTAAATATATATGTTACCAGACAAACCCGATTTTAAACCTATCTAATTTATTCTAGAGTGATCAGGAAAAACTAGATTATCTTAGTCCAAACTAGTTTCTCCTAAAATCGGGTTGTCCGATAACATATACATATAAAAATGAGTGGCCATTTTAAAGTATGAAGTGTCTATTAATAAATCTCCAGTTATTATTATTATTTTTGTTGCTTAAATATGTTATTAGTACAAGACTTTATTATAATAACAGTTTGCACATATTTAAGTAAATTCAAATACTCCTATTAATCTGAGATACTTACGAAATTAATAAACTATAAGTTATGTTTGGTAAATACATGGGAAGCTTTTTACTAACTCAGGAGTAAATCTCACGTTGTTCTGGTTTAATAAGTGTCAACCGTTTACCCCTCAAAGTCGGTTACGCGTGGAGACTGGAACTCAAGCAAAACATCGTCAATAATTCAACACGACAACGACAACATTGGGGCCACAGTTTACATGGAATCTTGCCGTTTACGCTTAACAAATTATTGTATGAGAAGCGTTTTGATTATAAGTCGAACTATTTTAGGTCAAATAAAACCACGTAATAAGTAGTCTTTTACAACGTAATAAGTAGTTTACCAAATTGTTGTTTTTTTAGTAAGTAGCCTAATAACTACAGGAAACATTGATGGTAAACGTAAACTTTCTATTTAAAAATGAAAAAAAGTGTTTAAAATGAAAATACCAAAATTAAATATAGGCCTTAATGAAAGGATATGAATATTTCCATTGGTTGTTCGACATAAATCGTTATAATGGTATTGATTATATACAGTACTAGTAAAAACATTGTTCGTAATATAACAAATAGAATTTTTTTACAGGATGTGAAAAGTGATACTAGTACACACTTTTTTTTCTTGTCAGGAAAACCTACACCCTTGGCTATTTTCATTACTAGTGAGTCACAGTATTATCATGTTCTGAATTGGTGACTGGTATGATTCGAACCAGGATCCCTAACACATCCTGCATTTCAACAACGTTTACCAGTGAGACATAAGGTATCATCTGACTAAGCTATACACATTGAACATACTATATTTAAAAGGCGTAACCTAATTATTAGATTTTTTTATTGAGATTCAAATAAACGGATACATGTTCCAATTATTTAGCTGGCTTCGTTTATCTCTCTGTAAATGGCAGTCAATGACATTGTTACATTGAATGGTTTCAACGATCCGCCATTTGCTGTTATCTGGTCTTCCTCGAAAAAAGTCCTAACCCAAGTGTAATAACCGTTACTTTATACTCGATTAAATATAATTACAAAATAATACTTACAAATAATTCATATGGATATTTAAAATGATGTATATTTCAAAAGCAAGTAGTACCTACGCGTATTTGTGTTTTCTGTGCTTTTTTTTATAATGAAAATCGGAAATAATTTCAAAGATTAATATACAGCAGTAATTGATAACCATTACTTTTTTAGGTTCCAGGTTTTGCTAAACGTAATTTTTACTGTTAAGTTTAACCCTTAATAATCAGCTCAAAATTATTGGACGGGAGCCTTATTTTAATGACAATACGTTACCTTCCTTTGTATAATTTAATTTAAATATTATTTACTAACAAATATGGTTTAAGGTATCTTAGGTAAGTCCCGTGAAATGCTAAGAGCTTACTGAGCAGTTCTACTGCTTAAAACTTAAAAGTAAATGTATTTCTTATTGAAATCAAGAAACTGTATGTTTTGTTAAATGACATGACCAATTCATGTATATGTTATTTTGGTTAAATAAACGACATATTGACTTATTTAAAATAATGGAGGACTACTTGGACGATATTAATTTTATCAAACGTAATCCTATGACTATTAAAAAATATTTCTATAAAAATAATGAATAAAAATATTAGAAATGCAGGAGTGCTTGACCGATATTCATTCTTTCTGACATAATTTTATCACTATTTTAAAACATTCTCATAAAGATATTGTATTAAAATATTAGAAATGCAGGAGTGCTTGAACGATATTCATTCTTTCTGACATAATTTTATCACTATTTTAAAACATTCTCATAAAGATATTGTATTAAAATATTCTCTGACTAATATTCTTCAAAGTTCGTAAAATTCCTAAATGTCCTTTATGACTTATAAACTTAAAAAATGTCCATGCAAAACTTTCTTCTAGCGATAAATGATGTAAACAGTTTGTAAATAAATTCTAAAATTTAAATCCTAGGTTCAAACACCCCACCCAATAAATATACATCCCTATAATGATATAAGCAAACAAAGTAGGTAAATATATTGATTAACTCAGTAGTTATAGTTAAACACCCCTGATATAAAATCAAATGGTTAGTTTTTTGTCCAATATTATGTTATTGCCAATCACCTTCATCATTGGGATGTGATGAAAAGTAATAACAATCATGAGTCGCCATCTGCCAGCAATGCTTTACGTGTGGCATCTCTTTTTTCATTCAGAAAAATATTTGTGATTGTTTCATGCCTGTCATGTATACGTGCATAAAACATTTGTGCTGATTTTACCTCTGGTGATATGTATTTTTTACAAGAATAAATAGGTGTTACTAACCAAGGTTAAGTGTAAAACATATAGGATAAGGTGATTAGAATTTTGTAAATATATCTAAGATAGGTTCCATATCCAAAAATGATCAAAGGTATTGTTTTTGATAGAGTAATACAGTATGTTTAACTTAACTGATTCAAACGGTCAATATCTTAATTAGAAGTGTTAATTTCTGGAAGTATTTTAAGATCATGAAGTATAAAAAAACTACAATAATAATTATGTTATCATTGATTGCAGATCATTCCTATTAATATTATAATTATTGATTCGTGATTCAGAAGCATATTTCAGGTGCGACCGATCTTAATTATTAATTGCTCAAATGAAAGCTGGCATTTCACTGAAGATCCTCAGACCAAAATATGTAGGACAATGTAATTAGAACTGGTACATAATCGATGAAAAGATCTCTTTTTGAAACACGTATTTTTTATGAACCTTTCTGTTCATAAAATGTAAAATGTTCATAAAAATGTAACTATATCTTACATGTCCATAGGAATTATAACATGTTTATTTACCTAAGAGTTACAAAACCAATCTTACTAAAACGAATATTCAATTAAAATAGATGCGTAGTAATCTAGAAGCAGTAGTAATTTATCTTCTAGGCAAGATCAAGAAAAAGAATCCTTCGTCTTGGGAATTGGACGCAATGTCGTTTATTTAATCAATGACACAATTTCTCTTCGAAGCAAGCTTTATAATTTTAAACCCTTCTTTGAAATTTCCAGATATAAAAATCTTAAGTGGTCAGATTATTTTTGTTAAAACATTACGTAAATAACTGCCTCAATGGTTGCCAAAAAACTCTAGTTGAACATTTGATTAATAAGCTGACTAAAAAGTTTCGAAGTTTGGAGGGCATTTGAAAATTACTTCAAACGTAATTAACCAAAAAATTCATTGGTTAGAATTTTAGGTTTTGCATAGGCGTGAGAATGTAGTTTCTAAAATATTAATCTATAACCAAATATCGGATGTAATCAAAAGCATTGGTATTTTAGCTGAGTAATAAAAAACAATTTTGCAAAACTAGTTATTATGTTTAGGATTGAAACCAATCATTACAGTCATTCTTCCAGCCAGCAGAACGGTAGATGAAAGTCCAATTATATATCATTGACTTTAATTCCATTCAAATGAATAATCAAAAGACATAATTATTTACTCAATTAGTGAATTCATTTGGTTATAATAAATACTATCACTAAATACGTTAAAGAAGCCCTTCAGTACATTATTTGTTAATATTATATCAAAGAGTTCAATATAAATGTAGACAGAGCATCATTACTCAAGTAAATACGGCAAAAAATGACCACGAGGAACCGACTTAAAGGAGTTTTGAGAATGATCGAAACAATAACTAACTGGTACTACCTATATTGGTATTATTTCCCTATTGAAGCTACAACTACTAAGTCAATTTAGTGACTACTCACGAAATTACAGAAATACTTTGGCTACTGTCTCCAATACATTTGATTCACAATGATTAAAAATGAAAATTCATTTTTTAATTACATTTCATGCATTGTTCATAAAGAGCAGAAATTTTACTTTACAAATTAGCAAAACAAAAACGAAAAACACACATAGCACCTACAGTAAAAACCAAATGTAGGACTTGCTATAGTGCATATAGCATTTTATAAGTATTCACTTATGACTCTCGGGAGCCTTGGAATGAAAATGTAGAGGTGTCTTTTTTCGACTACATCCACAAACGAAATCACATTCGTCATTTTCACATCTTAAATAAATTTCCTAAGTTAAATACATATTTCTCACTATTTAAAGCAATTTAATCAAACACCCTTACTGCTTACTGCTTACTGCCGTGGCCCCTTGTACCCAAGCTGGTACTTGGCCTCGTCAACACGTGGTCGCCAGTTCTCTCGGTCCTCCGAATCTTTCCCTACTAGTCTCATCTTTTCCATATCCTTCTGGAGTTTATCCCACCACGTAGCTTTTGGTCGTCCTGCTGGTCTCCTTCATCTCGGATATCCCCTTAGTACCTTCTTCAATAACCTCTCCTAATTTCTCATCAAGATAAAGCCAACCCACCTTAGCCTTCTGCTTTTGGCCTCTCCGACAATATCGGGGTCCCAGAATGATTATCTTAACTCTTGGTTGTGGCGGCTTTTCCATACTCAGTCTTCACATACTGTACCATATATGGCTCATAGAACTTTATTATCAAAGGTTATAATCTTTTTTTCCGTGTTTTGCCCAGGATCAAATTTTTCCCTCCATATAAAAGTACTGGTCTAATTATTGTTTTGTAGATTCTAATTTTTGTTTTATTTGATAACAATTTATATTTAATTAGTTTTCCATGAGCATACCAACTTTTATTTGCTGCATTTAATTTTGCACAATTAATCAAACACACATAACGAGAAAACAATATTGCACCGTAGGACTGAGAGGACTAATTGAAACTGGTGGTAATAAAATCTGCAATCGCCGTTAGTCCTCCATTCTGCTAACAATAATACTAGGCTTCATACAGTGTGTGTTAACTGAGCTGGTACAGCAGTTGTAATTTATGTAGAAAATACTGTTGTGCGCTGATGAATATTTGCGTGATAACATCATAAAATATCAAACAAAGGTTTATCGAAACTGTTCCCCTTGCCTTTGGATTACGGAAGAAACTTATTAGCCAGCCAAGACACTAATCATATATATATAATCTGTTAGTCAACAATCAAATTGCAATATAGCTTAGCAATTTGGAAATTTTGCTTCTAAATCTTAATTTAATGTTAATAAATTACAATATATATTTATTAGTAACCTGTTATAACCCATATTTTGTCTTCAACTTAATTTATACTAACCTATAAAATACACATATACCCTAAATAAAGCTGCCATATATCCTTCATATTGGATATTATATTATGATCAAAAGTCTCTTGACTATCCAATTAATGAATAGCGTTATACAAAAGGATTATGCAACTAAACCAATTTGTACAGACATGTTTTAATTTGTATAGCTTAATTATTTTATACATCACTATCCTAATTTAAAAAATGAATTAGATTAAAACTGGAAATAGTCATAAATGCCTCAATATAATATAGATTAAACACCTTCACGAAGTTTGAGAGTGGTAATGTTGATGTTAACAAGCTATTGTCAAAACATTACAACTTTAGAGAAGTAACTTAAGTGTTTATCCACTTACACTTATAGACACTTTGATGAAGAAATTTTGATCTAAAGATAAAACAGTTGACTTTAATCCACATGTCTTAGAAATTCGTCTTAATTAAAAATGTGTAGCTATAAATAAAAACCTTTTTTATACATTCAATTATTTCTCGCAATAACCAATTACAATATATTTTAGATTTTGTTGTTGTTAAAATTTTAAATGTAATTCATTTTGGGTAGTGTGCAGCTTCTTAATTATCATTATTTACTCACAAATTCCACACCTGTGTTAAAAATGGATGATAAAACATTAAATAAAAGTAACAGAACTGTTACATTCATTTTATATGTAATTCAACAGCCCCTCTCACTGCACCTCTCCTATTCTAGATATCTGCTGACTTGAATATCAAGCAGCAAAAATCTTCGAATTAGGAAAGCATCATAGTTTGATTCTTGTCGTTTCATCTGCAATCACAACCATATCCTACAAACTTTGTATCCGAACAATGATATTTTTGTTCTTATTATTCTATTGTTATTTTTTTGTAACTAGCGTTACGGGCATCCATTTATTAAAATCTTTTGATAACTATATCATCCAGGAAATCAACGAATTTATTATATAGAATTATTAACTGCTAGTTTTCTTCAACTACTATTGGTGGGGCTCTTTAAACTACGTTCAATTACTTGTCAAGAATTTAAAATGGTTCCAAATTTCAGCCTTAACATATGCACAATAATCTATACTTTAAGCTGATGAAATTTTAATAAGGTTTATTAAAAACTATTGTAAGTGTTCATTGAATAACTAATACGGTTAGAAGAAGCATTTAGTATTTGTATACAATGTTTTGGTCATTTAATTACTCTCAAATCTTATTTAAATTATATTAAATTTCCAAAAGAGGTAATAACAAATAATAACAAACATAAAAATTAATTAATCCAAATATACCAAGTCTACACCTATACTTGTCATTGTAAATTTGGTTCTTATTCAATAGCAGGAAAACATATAATATACCCAAGAGAAAAAAATAACTAACAAAGCGTTGAAACAAAATATACATAAGTTAAAAATGTACTCTTTGTTTTAAACTCTCTCGTACTTGTGAAATAAATCAAATGTTATCTGTTATGTCCTCGGCTGCATATGTAGATTGTGAACATACGCTCACGGAACGTGCTATGAACCTCATTACTCCTTCTCACAGTCAACTGGTGCTAATAAATTCATAAGTATTAGTTCAAAATGTATACATGCATATCTACGTATACGTTTATATCATGTATGGGCATGTCTACTTTCAACAAAATATAAGTAAAATAGATCAAACTGGACATTGTTTAAATTATCATGACTTAACCGTAATATTTTTCTTGCTGTGGTTATTCCAAAACTAGGATAAATCTGAAGATGGATATATACCCCCATTTGGGGAAAAGGTCCAGCAAATATGTTCTTTTAGAGTTGATACTTGTCCAATTTATCATTCAAACTTAGATTTTTTGTATGATCAGAGAAGTGGTTGATTGTAAACTACAAGGGTTGAAAGTGTTCTGACGCCAGAGTTCAGATTTAAACGCGAGGAGCACAGCAACTGTCAAGCTCTTAGACTTGGAATCATCTAGCAGCTGACTTAACAGGTCTCTCGAGAAGGATACTATACGAATAAAATTTGGTGTGCAACTAAACTCAAACTGTTTAAAGTGTTGTCACTCCACATTTTCAGATAAACAAGATTATCAAGTAAACTATAGTAAATATTAAGGTTGAATTAATAGAATGTTGATCAGAGTATATTTGTTTAGATATTTTATTTTAAATGTCTTGTCATAAATGAAATAAAATCATGTGTTAAACCTCGTGGTAATAGTGATTGGATGATGCCATTTTGATGTCCCTAGCTCAAACATTAATAAGAAGATAAAAGAAAATTTAACATTCAAAAAATTTGGTAGTTATTATGGAAAAACTTATTTTACGATTTTAAGATTGTTAATGAAAAGGACATTTTTTTAAGAATGATATTGTATTTGAGTTTCTTCGTCACACTTAGAAATATATACTAAGACTAACACTCAAATAACACTTGGAGCTTTATTACTAGGTTGCAAAGCTTCGCTAAAAGTATAAATTACTATCAAACATTGTTTCATTAAATACGCTTTAAAATTAAGTATAACAACTTTAAATCATATTAAATTTCATTAAGGAATTAATAAACGGAGTTTATTGGATAACACTTCATATCCAAAAAATGAATAGCAAAACTTAAGACAATTTCAGCTGCTCTTTATATAATGAATTCCAGTTTTAATGACGCCATAATCATTTATCAGGAGTGTATTTCTTGATAACGATGCAATTAAGTCACATCGTACATCGCTTTGAAGTATCTCGTTAAGGGAGTTAAGAAATTGAAATAAACTTAATTTTTATAGTTTGATTTCACAAATATTAACCAAGATATAAAATTACTATGGTAATTATCGTTAGAGGAAACATGCATTTTAAGATTTGAAACGATAGAGAGGTATTTTCACTATGTTAAAATTATTTATTAGTTGTGCTTTTGGCAAGACATAATACGTGTTAGTGAATATAACATGATATGTATTTCTACAACATTGAGGTTGGTTTTTATAGAATAAATAACATGGAATAAATGTAATAATTATTTTTCCTACAGTCACCCGACAAAGTTGGCTTCCTTGTACTGTTTATAGTACAGAAATCTGCTAATTGCTGCATATTTATACTTTGCCGTACGGTTTATACTTTGCCGCACATCAGGATTCCAACGAAACAACACAAAACAGCGTGGTTCTATTATGCACGTAATCCGTGTACGCTTGGAAATAGGTTGGCAACACTTAAAGATAATAATACTATGAGCAGCTGATTGACTATTATAACTACTATTTAACCTGTCATTTCGTGTTTATAGTTTAGGTATTTCTGAACTTTCTGGACTTTTCATTTAAACGTTTTTAAACCATTCCTACGACCTCAATAAACAAGAAAATACCTTTAACGCATTTTTTTATGCGCGGAAACCACTTCAAATTACAAAAACATACGGAACTATATTCTCAAAACGCGGAGCACATTTCTTGCCGAGGAAAAATAGCGGAGTGATACAGACCACGGGTACTACTTTCTCTAGGGCACCATTTGTGTTGCCAGCTGAACCTAAAAACGTGTTGTATAGTGTTTGAAAGACTAATTATTTATATGCTTTATAGTGACTGTAGGAAAAATATAATGTGTAACACGAGTGAAAAAGGCCTTTGCTGCACTCGAGATCATTCCGCACTCGCCTGCGGCTCGTGCGTAAACATTGCTCTCGTGTGCAGCAAAGTGCCACTTTCACCACTAGTTACAAAAATAACTATTTCAGAATATATACAGAAAACAATGGGCTGGCAGATTTTGTGATAATGATATGTATCCTTTTATAAGCTGTCTGGGTAAACTTTGAAGCTCACTTGTTTGATTCCACGCAAGGCCATTGGGATATCAATGAAGCTAAACAAAAAGGTCGACATAATAGTCAACGGGTTCAGACCGTTCTCGGACAAAATGCTAAAAATAAATGCGACCGGTGTGGATATACTTAACAAAGGATAAATTAACCTAACCTCTTAAGCCACAATGTCCTTCCTGTGCAAATCCCAACTTATTAAAGGTCGTTAAACGGTTACCTCCGTTGTCTGACATGTGATCTTTTACTGAGGCTCAACTATTCTCTACACTTGTTGTCAGTTTTTTCGTTTGTGCTATTACAAAAACTATATTGTCTTGATTCAAGTGTTTTCATGTAATTTTAAATCCCAAAATTGTTTAATTTGGCACACTTTAATTGTCAGTAGATAAAATATTGCACGCTAAACAACTTATCAAAAATATTTCTGAAATAAGAAAATCGCAGTTTGTAGATATACAAATATTAATATTTAATATTAAATTAAACACATAGAAATCATAAACAAGAAAAACTTTTGTTTTGTGTAAATGGTGACTTCAGTTTACCGTTTTCGTAATTTAGGTGTGTCATAGTGACAGTAATACATAAATCCATTTAGGTTAACTAGTACTTGAATTTGTGTCAAAAAATATATAAAAAATAAAATACAATCCTACACAAACTCTGTTTAAGAATTAAAAGCCGTTTCGGAGCTGCTAGTTCATCGAGAAATACAAAGCCTTTCCAAAGATGACAGAAGTAATTACCGTTGTACATAATTTGTACATTTAGCCTTCTACGTTCGTGCGCGTTAATGGTTAGTAGCAAACTTTCATTAGGTAAAGGGACTTCAGTTTTAATCAGCAGATAGCTGGAGTTACAATGGGTTGAAAAACCTTGTAAAGATACTACTTTGCGCTATTTTACCATAGTCAAATACCCCTTAAAGAAATATTTTAGTTGTTTAAGTAGTTAAGTAAGACACTACACGACTTATATTTGACACGTACACGAATAACTAATTATGCATGACTATTTATTCTACAGAATCGTTTTACCTACATTGTATACACAACTCTAGCAACTATATTTTATCTGCTACATTCGTCTCAATAGTTTTTTTACGTGATGTATTTCATTTAATATACATTCATAGTTGTTCAAAGTAGAAAAAAGAACCAAAATATAACTTTCGACACAATTGATTTACGTATTTATATTAGGTTAGGTAGGTTAGCTAATGATATTGTCATTACATTTTTTATACTTAATTTTTACATTTATTTTCCGAATACAAATTAACGTTTGTAAATAGGTTAATTTTGTTACAACAACTTTATAACTTCAAGCAGAGCCATTAAAAAGATTGACCGTCATTTAAGAAATGTATAATGATGAACTTTTATGTTGTGGATATACATTCCATTTAACATTCCGGTCGTTTGTGTGAGAGCAATAGTCGAAAGCTTAATTTACATTTTTATTAATAGAAATGAAAATTACACTCCTCACAGGTGAAAAATATGAGCAATTAATGGTTGTCGGTTATGTGGTCTTTAAATCTCCCTCCGCTGGATATGAGTTGGTTTGAGTTGGTTTGTTTTGTATAAATTGGATAACGGATATTAGTGAGTTTGGTGTTGTTAAAAAAACCTGAATTGATGGCTTATTAAACGTTTATTAGAAGTTCTGAAAAGTATTTTCTTGGTTTTTTTTAGTGCCAAAGCTGTCTAGCTGCTTACTCATATTTTCCAATTTGTATTTTATTTATATACATGTCACCATATTTACTTATTGTTTAATGTAAACAGATTGTAAATACAACTTTGTAAAAAAAATAAAGTTATAATAGGATGGTTATTTTATTCAGATCGATACGAAACCATAGAGACAATAAATTGATATGTTTTTTTCGTAAAATTTAACTCTACGGTAGAGTGTCCCATTCAGGATATTTTTGTTACAGGTATTGGGATTCAGTCCAAACAAAAGTATTTTGTTCAATGAAAGAAACAAGGAAAACATACTTTAAACTTGTGTAAACATTCTAGGTTTAATCTACATACTATTGATAATCCGTCAGAATTGACTGCACGAGAAAAATATAGTAAGCATATGTATAATTATAAGTTTTCAGAAACATTATGAAAAAACGCTTTTATGTTGACACATCACTAAAACTATGCGTAAATTCCAACGCAATTTAAATGACAGTAGACACAGTCTCAATACAAGCTAATGTGGGCCAGGTAGCATTACCCATTTATTTATAAATACAGATAAGTTAGGCCTACATAAAAAAAATCAAAGCTATACAAATCACAGTTAAGATGTGTAAAATACTATTGAAGATACTTGATATGTAGTAATAATGATTTAAATTGTTTGAGGTATCACTTGATAGGCTATGTAAAAATAAGTATTAAATACTAGCAACCTGCATGACTTTTTGACTTTAAAATCCGTGATATATTTTATATATAGGGTGGCTGAAAAGTAAATGGCACCCCCTTTTAACTTTTAAGCTATATGTGATATTTGAAATCGGTTTGCGGTAGCCTGTTTCAATATGAAAGGCTACAAAAATAATGGTTAATTTTGCTAAGGGTAGTGGGGTTGGGGAATAGCTTAAAATTTTCAAACAGGGAGTATGGTCGATTTTAGTATAATTTTAAAAGTCTTGATGAAACTAAACCTTAAAAATTACATTTGTCATCAATAAAGATTTTAGTAATAAAAAAAGTATTAAAAAAAAGTTTAACTTAATAAGATTTTGATAAAATCTATTGGTATTTTCAAAATTTTTACGAAAACAATACTTCCTCCATAAACTAATTATAGGGGGATATTACATCCATATACTATTATATGACTTTGGTCACGTCGTTAAATTTTCCTATTTACGGTTTTAAAATATATTTGAAATTCCCTTTTCTTGTAAACAGTTTTAAGGGTCTCCCAGATGTACAATATTGGTATTATTTTCTTTATTTACTTTTTTATGATTTTATTTACACTACATTATGGTGAAAAAAGAAGCAAGTTATCGGTAAAATAAAAAAAAAATAACAAGGTAACCATAACTAGTATATTCTACATTTATAGTAAACTAAAATTTGTTTTACATACTGGGTGATTGTTTTTCCACCAGTGAAAAGTGGTTTCTTAATCAACGGAGCGAGTAATATCAGAGACTGAGGTAAAACTCATTTTATGAAGTCCGTGCTGCAGATCGTTTACTGCCAATTACAAATAGTCTATTATATCTCATGATGAAGGCCTAACCCTATAGTGGTGTCTCGATTTATATCACAGGTTTGGTGTCTACGTTCTGTGAGACAGTTTTCAAATTGTTTTGATATATATTTATTATATATAACTATAAACGTAAAATATAACAATGCATGAAATTTTTACTCATAAAAAAACGGGAAAATTACATTTTTCAAAAATGCCCCGAACTTTTTTTATGTAAATTTAGTATTTTCTAGTCCATTAAAATTTTAACAAAATGGTATAACTTCAATGTCTAAAAAAACGGTTTCAAAGGTTTTGTAAATTATGTAACTTTCCTATAAAGCCCCCATAAAATAGGGAAAAAAATATTTAAAAAGCCGGTTTTCATTGAAATTAGTATGTGATATTCCTTGTAATTCTTAACAACATAGTGCAACTCCCCATTCCTGTAAAAATTTCGGTTTAAATGTAATTATAACTCACGTTTTTTTCCATAAAACCCCATAACAATTGAAAAAAATATTTTCTGAAGAAAAAAAAATGATTCTGATTTAAATGCGTTTAAAATGGTCCTTATAGTTCTAAACAAAAAAGTGCAACCCCCCTTTACAACCGGTACCTGCAACCCCGTCCAATGCAACTTTTGTGGTTTTTAAATAGCATAGTTACGCTCATCGCTTACCCTTTATAAACCTTGTTGACAAGCTAATGGGAGAAAGTATATGTCAGATTGCAGATACCGTTTATTTTTTTTGGTTTTTGGTCTAAACTAGTGGTTATTGCGGTTTGTTATCAACAGCTGTTCCCTCAATGTTTTAGTTTTCACATTTATTTAATGGAATATCATTTTATAGTTAGCTATGGTAAAAAAGGAAAACATTATACAGAAAATTACAAACGAACAAAAATTACTTTATTTCGGAGCTAACGTTTTAAAATATGAAATACGAAATATACAAGGGGATGCTTAAAATAACATGATAAAATACAAAGTAAATAAATATAAGATGGACATATGAATAGTATATAGCTATGTAAGAAAGATTCTATAAGAGCTACACCATTATTAGGAAACAATATCCTCTTATATCTCACAATATCTCTGTTATCTTATAGGTCATAAGAAAACATAATTACACAAATTAGGATAATTTCTATAAAACAATTTCAATTTACTTATTACTTTAATTAGGGACTACTTAGTACTATTATAAAGTTCAAACGGGTGCTATAACCTTAAGACGACGTATTTTCTTTTATTGTAATTTTCAGTCCTCGAGTTTTTATGAGCGAATTCAGTTTTAGTGTAGTAATAAACGTGAAGTGTAACATAAGTTGTACTCGGTTGAAAATACTCATTTTACAAACCCATAAGTAAGCAGGTTTATTTAATAGAAACAGTACCATCGGATTTTTGTTAAAAGGTTTTTTCTATTCTTCTTTAGAACATCTAAGTTCCCATCATTAGCCAGAGACTTTTATTAATTTTCGGTGGTATACAATAAACATACGTTTACCATTGTTTAGTATAAAAAAATATGTAGACCCATTTTGGTTGATGCCAAGTACGAAAGTTGAGGTACGACAGATTTTAAAGTAGCATTTGCGATGTGCAGGCATTATACTTTTGAGAACGTTGTTTATTTTCAATATATCAACTTGATCTAAAAAGATGTTTTACTGTCTATTTAACCGAACAATGTTTCTCCAGTTCAGGTAATGATGTCAAGTTTTGTCAGACGATTTTTCTGTGCAATGAAAACTAGTTCAAAACTCATTAATATTCCAAGAGAACATTGTAAGAATAAACTTACTTTCTTGAGCTTGGAGCACAAACCTACTTAATTTCTAATCAACGAATTGACTAATCTAAAATTAAATCGTGTAGTTTGCTATTATTATATGAGTATTCGTTTGTTGTACTATTAATATATTTCCAGACCAGGCAATTACGGTATCTTGATCAATCGAGTTGCCCGCAAAATGATTAATACACCTGTTTTAAAGAAATGTATGAACTTTTTATCTAATAATACAAAGACAAGATTATTTTCTTTAAAAAGTAAATTTTATCAGCTTTAAACGATGTGTATAAAAAGAGCTAATACATTTTTGTAACAATTTTGTGCATTTTGTGATTCAAGTGCAAATTCATCAGGAATTTATAATCATTGAAATCTTAATTTTAAGTTAATATCATTACCAGTGGAAAACATAGACTATTAAACAATCATTAATAAGGCCCGTTGTGATTAATGATTGTATCCCCCAACTGTCCAGCTGTAGCTACAATTCAATCAAGACGTTTAGATGTAGAATAGGTTTATGAATGTCAACTGTCTTGAATATTCTTAGAAGTTTAATTAAGCTTTTAAAAATATTTCCTAGCTGTACCGTCGTCATTAGTGTTATTTTCTACTATTTAGAACGGAAATAAAATTGCGAACTATAAAAAAAGTAAAGTTGTATCAAATAAAAATAAATTAAGGCCTAACAATGATGGTAATCTGATTGTGTAATTTAGTAAGAATAATTTTTCAGTATTTTTTTTTACCTCCTAATAAAAATTGTTTATATAAAATTCTTTTTATATTTTATTGTAATATAATTTTATTCCAGCCATAATCTATATATTTAATACGCTAGGCATATTTTTGTCATAATTGTTTTGGAGTGGTGGTGCTACCGATCACCATGTCCAAGGTGTCGTTAGAAAGGTCTTAGCATGTAGTTTTGCCATCAAACAGCAAAACTTTGGAATTCCATCAGGGCTCTGCCCCAGTGGTCTTCAAAGTTTCCATGTTATTCTTAGGGAGAAAATGTTTGTTTATATTTGAACAGATGAATACTTTGAAATTGACACTAATATTTTAAACAGATGGTTATACTAAGATTTTGCACAAAATCAAAACATCACCGAAAAAAAAACGTTCGACATAATGGAGACTATAAGACTTTGACCAGGACGGAAAATAGGAAGAGGCCGACGAACTTTAACTGGTAGACACGAACGAAATACAATAATACTATTGTCGTTGATAGCCGAATCCAGCAAGCACCCAACCGTGTTGGGTTTAAGTGTGCTCTCCAACAGCCGCCTGAAGATTTCACATTCAATTTATGACTGTTGGATAATCGCTGCATAGGCTGTTGATAGGCAGTATTTCCATAATCATTGAATCAAATATTTAAAGTCATCATAAATTATGACTGTTATTCGTTTTAAAATAACGCCTGTAATACTTAACATTGCTCGAATTCGAGCAACAGGTACACTAGTAAGGATAATTATAAAGGTAAAATGCAGCAACCCCCAGTTACTAATTGAAAACAATGTTAGTGTGAGGTAAAGCAGAGAAACTGTGTTGTTTCTACCCTACAATAGCTACAACCGCCAAACTAGTAATTACCAGGGGATTTGAATAGAGAAACAATCATATCTCCATAAACTGTGTTTCATTTGTTAGCTTAGGAAAATTGTAACTCTTTGAAAAATAAAAAATAAATAAACATATGTTATAACATACGATACACATTACAATTTAATGGTAAATCGTAGTGTTTAACTGCACACCTAAAGGAATTACCAAAAGTGTTTTATTATAAAAACTATAACGTTTATCTACAACAAAAGTACCTAATTAATGTGACCTAAGTCTTGACAAATTTAAACAATTTGGAACTGTTTGTGGATTGTTTTAAATTAAAAATAGAGCGAATTTAATCATAAGCTTTTAAATAATATCTGAATAACCTTTAGGTTGATAAAAAAATTGCATTTTAGGTAAGAACGATTCGATTGAATGATATGGATGAAATTACAATTTTACATGATAGCTGAGACTTTTAAGAACTTTATCGTAACGCACATTCAAGATTATAACTAATTTATGAAGAAACTGAATGCTTAGAAAAGCAAACATATTTTTCACCCAACCTAGTTGACTAAAACCGGGTTTTACACCATTGTCTCCAAGCACAGATAGCGGAGGTGGCTAGGGCGTGTGTCACTTGGCCAGTGGGCTTCGTCTGCTTGGGATCGAATCCCGTCCTGTGAGAATAATAGTTAGTGGCCTGTGTCCTGTGTATAGGGATATACTACAACCACTGGGACATAGGTGTTCATAATTTTAGGTTTATAACCCATGCTAAGTGGTTGTTAAGTGCATCCCATAAACATGCATGTCACCAAAGGCCTTTTTACTAATTTTTTGTAAAAAAAAGGATATTTAGCCTCTCTATATCCCTTAGATATATTAGGAAACAACGATATACCGTTTCACACCACTCAAAGGGTAAAAAAAATTATATCAAGATAAAAAGGAATTCAATAGATAGCGTTCATTTATTGATTATTTGTTTCAGACGTACTGCAACTCGGGGCTGACAAAAGTAAGTACAATATACACAAATAAATGATTTGCTTTACGGTTTTGAATTCATTTTTGCAGCATAGTCTGTGGTTTAAATTCCTCTTTTTGTTGATGGTTTAGCATTCAGGTTTTTAAACTTTAAAAATTAAATGTATATATGTCCAAAAACAATAATTTAGTCATAACTGTTGCTAATACGTTAGAATGGGTGCCAACAACTGGACTTAAGCCCCGTTCACACGACCTGATTTTAGGGACCCTAAATCGGGCCTGATCAATGTCGGCCCTGAAATCGGTTCGTGAAACACGTGCTCCTGGTCACGATTTGGTTGGGGGTCAGGTAGGGAGGTCGGGATGGATTTCCATCAGATTTAGCGAGGAAGGGTGGGGATAGCTCACTTCTGCTGGGAACAGATATGAATTCCGAAGCTCTACAACAGGTAATTCTCTCAGTTCAACCTTGATATGAGTGTCTGAGTTGTCTTTTACGTTTCGTGGTTTCGAGGTGACGGAATATACTCCATAAAAGGAATAAAAACGTTTTGACGGAAATTATCGAAGTATACAAATCTTTCTAACTACTGTCGCTGCACACTTCTCAAGCTTAATGTTTCCACTTTTAAAAACATGCAAAAAATCACTTTTTATATCTAATATTGACGTCCTGCAACGAAGGAAAGCAACGCACTGAGTTCAGATCGGGGCAGAGAACGGGTCGTGTAAACACAACGCTCTGTCGTCCAGGTGACAGAGGGCGGTCGGGACCAGGAAGTGTAAACGGTTGTGTAGCAGGGGGCTAACCTTTTCAGTTAACAAACTAACTTAAACGACTATAGGCTGTACAGCTTTAAAAGAGCTACGGTATCTATTAATTGTTACGATACGATTGTCAGTAACAGTGACCGCATTTTGGGAAAGTGGTACAAACCCATGTGTTTTGTAAATGTGCCGGAAATCGAATCCGTCACTCCTCACTAAACTCCAAGATGCTAACCACTAGGACTGCACACACCCGATTAACATAAAACAACTACTTAAAAAAGGTAAAATATTAAAATTAAAATGTTCTCTGGCTCATATTTAATTAATATTCCCAACTAAGTAGTTTATCAGGTGCAATCTGTGATTTATGAAAAATCAAGGTTATGCAATTCTTGTACCTGAAAGGTAGCTAAAGAAAGGCTGCTGACTAAAAGTATCGTATAAAAGGTCACATGTCCAGCTATTGGATGATAATCTAGTGTTTGGAAACTGCAGCATAGACAATCTTTGTGACCTACATACAGCAACGGTTGAACTAAGTGCTTATAATAAGAAAAATATCTTACTTTTGGAAGACGGATACCTAAGTGTTTTTATTGTATCTTTGGTTGTGGCGTTTTTAAAGTCATGATAAAAACAATGTTGACAGTATTATTATTTTCAAAATCTTTTTCAGAAAAAACCGTCATCTAATATTTTACCACTAATTTGTGTTACTAAACGTTATATTGTAAGTAATATTTATGAATTAAAACCACATTATTAATTTTTATTAAGTAGTAAGGTAACTGAAAATTTGTTTTTAAACTATAAAATGGATGGAATTAATATAAAGGGTGTTTGGTACTCAGTGTGAAAAAAATTTTTTGGTGTAAGTACAAAGTAAATGCAGTATGATGATGCATATAAAATGTCCCAAGTCTAAAAATTAGCTTCCCAAAGAATTATTTTATTTTTTTAAAAAATGACTATGTTTTTAAACTTAATACAGATATTTCTCAATTACCTGTAAATGGATTTGAGTAGACAATGTCATTTTCGTGTTCTACATTAAATTTTGAATAAGAATAATACAAAATGACAGAGGATCAGTTGTAAAAACTCCATCGTAAATAGATTCAAAGATAAAAATTAAGATGTTTGGTAAAAATTCAAAAAACATTGGTCAATTGCATTTGTTCACACCCTGTATACAAGAAAGTGTCGGAATATGTTAAAAACTGCGCCATTTCATAAGCTTTCCAGCCATAACACTATTGAGGTTTAAATATTTTTTTGTTTACTTTAGTGGTTTGAATGCCAGAAAACAGGGAACTTTTTTACTGTTTTTACTGTTCAAGCTGAAACAAAAATACAACTTTTGCTTAATACATGCTGACTTTCTATGTTTTAAATTATAAATACGCCATGCTTTGTAGTCTTCAAACCACGAAAGCGTACATAAGCAGACAGAAAGCTCAATGG
The DNA here is from genome assembly GCF_028750875.1 of Macrosteles quadrilineatus. Taxonomy (NCBI): domain Eukaryota; kingdom Metazoa; phylum Arthropoda; class Insecta; order Hemiptera; family Cicadellidae; genus Macrosteles; species Macrosteles quadrilineatus. Next base: position 107,118,422 of record NW_026542601.1, read on the forward strand.
TGTAGCATATGGATGGAAAGCTTATAAAATGGCGCAGTTTTTAACATATTCCGACACTTTCTTGTATACAGGGTGTGAACAAATGCAATTGACCAATGTTTTTTGAATTTTTACCAAACATCTTAATTTTTATCTTTGAATCTATTTACGATGGAGTTTTTACAACTGATCCTCTGTCATTTTGTATTATTCTTATTCAAAATTTAATGTAGAACACGAAAATGACATTGTCTACTCAAATCAATTTACAGGTAATTGAGAAATAGCTGTATTAAGTTTAAAAACATAGTCATTTTTTAAAAACATAAAATAATTCTTTGGGAAGCTAATTTTTTGACTTGGGACATTTTATATGCATCATCATACTGCATTTACTTTGTACTTATATCAAAAAAATTTTTTCACACTTAGTACCAAACACCCTGTATATTAAAGTATGGACCATTTTAATTTTATCGAACCCAATAGATACTACAGGAAACAGTCTTTTAACTTGTTTATATTTCTTTGAAATATTTTTAAAGTTTGTGATGATTTTGTTATAGTCGTTTAAAGGATACAACCCACTGGATTCTGATCAAAGTAACGGTTACATAAAATTTATATAAAAATTGATATGTATGGATTAGTATCTAAATTGTTTTTAGTCCATAAATGTAAAAACAGATTTATTAAAAAAAAACACATTTTTGACTGTCGTTATGAAATGTGTTTATCATTTGGTCTTTTTTAATTCATAGATAAAAATAAAGATTAAAATTTGCAGTAAATGTGAAATACGAAAATAAAAAAAATTTAAGTTTTTATGAGTGAAATCACGTCACATTAAAACGTACGTGTAAAAACGTGTTTCCTTTTTGAAAATGTAAACTCAAATAAAAGGGTTTCATGCAATGCACAACGATATGTCCTAACAAACTCAATAGTCCTGATTTTATTCAAAAAGCAATGAAAGTATGTCAATACATTTTTTACCAAGATTCTGACCATTTTATGTTTATAAAACTACTTATCTGACTTAACATGTCATTAGAATGTTTGATTGGAATAATTCATCTATCATAATATTAACCAAAATAATAAGTACAGTAGACCTAATATTTATAACGCTTGTGTAAATAATATTCAAATAAATACAGTAAGAAAATAAATTGAATTTTCAGAGATTGTGTAAGATTAGAAAGCTTGGAAAGAGAAATTGTATCATTGATTAAATTAATGGCATTGCTTCTAATTCCCAAGACGTACGAGTATTTTCTATCATTCTTCAGCTTGCCTCCTGGGTAAAATAGCACTCATCAATCTTCATTCCTTTTTACTTCTTGATGAGATAGATTTTGTCAAAATTCGACATTAAATAAAGCCTAAGACATTTTAAGATTTGTTGGTGCATGTAAGCAACCTATATTATTTAAAATCCACGTGCGTAGCCCCTGAGCTTTTGGAAATAATGTAAGACTAAATTACTTACGTAATCCCGTCACAGATACTTTTCATTTACGTTAACGACTTTACAAAATATAAAATACATGTTGCAGAACCCTAAATGTTGCTTTAACTCCAACAAGGAAAATGTATTTATTGCGATTACGTTACAGTCACTTTATTTATAAAGTTCTATATAAGTTTTTAGTAGTTGTTATTTTACATAATTAGAGTAAATATGATCTTTTGGTGACCTAGAGTAAGACATGTGTAAGAATCATTGTTATATGATTGGACTTGAATAAAGTGTAATATGGCAGACTGTTCTTGTATGTCATGTTGATATACATTTTTTCACTTATTTATATATATATTTTAGTGTTTTCTGCATGGTGTTCTTTGTGCATATTTTTCTTTTTTAATAACTTGGACTGACTAAGTATTGTGCGTCAAGATGACCCAAGAGGGTCGTTATTTGTTAATTTTGTGACCTAACCTATTACTTAAATGTTGAATGGCCAATAAAATTTTGATTTTGATTTCATTTGATTTGATATAATTCTAATATTTTTCAAATTTTTATATTCTTAACTTTGGATTTTATTTCAGGTTTATCAATATTGTAAACATTTTCTAAGTTTTTTCAGTAACCATTCCAAACTATCGTCTTGTTGCTATCATTTACCGTTTGTTGGAAAGCATAATTAATTGACAGCCCAAAGATCAATGGAATTTGTGTTCTGAATACATCTACTTTGGAATAGAACCAGTGACCCTTAATTTGTGATGACAAACTTACAAACACCTGTCTAGCAATTTTATTTATACCAACTTATAAGTGTTTTATATTAATTTTATTTCCTTAATATTTGGATAAGCTGTGAAATTTGTTTGCATTTACTAAGCCGTTCCCTAATTACGTAAATTATCATAATATTACTCTATCATCATTTAATTTATTGCAATAATAAACTACTCGCCAGTCTTAGTTATATTATTAATTCAAAAACGGCAATGAGTACAAAACAATGTAATAAATAAAAAAATATACATCTGATAATAAAACTAAAATAAAAAAAATATGATTCTAACTAACTTTATAATGTAAAAATGATTGAACTGACAATTGACAAGTTACGACTGGATTCAGAGGTAGAACTGTGACAGGTGTAATAACTTTTGACTTTGTTGTAATCGTTTTTCTGTATGACTATTTCGTTTAATGTTTAACTATAATTGTTTTTATCATTTAAAGCTTATGAGAAATCTTTACTTTATATTTTGTATTACATTTTTTTATAAAATACTAAGCTGACCACCCACAAGAATTATAGGAACGGGTGTGTTAGGTCAATAAATTATCAATAAGTTATTAGCTACCCATTTTTTTATCATATTAACGACTGGAAATTAAATACTACGTAGCTACGAAAAAACGTATTTTAATTAACATATTTGTTTATTAAAATATACTATAATTCATTTGAGTTAACAATGAGGGTTCAAAACTAATTTAAATACAAATTTCAACGTCAGAAAACAACAGCCTGCGAACGCTACAAATCTGCGTTATCTGAGACAAACGTCAGCTACAAAACGGTTAGCTAAAGACCAATTTTGGCTCTCGCCCGTGCCTGATATCCTAATTGGTTTTGTTTGTCACTGATTTTGTAACAAACTAGAATTTCCATCTGAGCTTTATTTACATCGTTGTTAGCAATTTAAATCTCAAAGTAACATAATTTCCTAAAGGCGTATGTTGACGACGTTATCATTACAATTATAAATTGTTTCCATGATGCATCAATTTGTCATGATTTTATAGTATATTATCACAATGATAAGCAAATTACTGGCAAGAAATGTGTTGACTATCGATATTATTTACTGGAAGGCTACATATAAAAGTGCACAGGTTCAGTTTAAAGATCCTATATTGACAGAAATTGCTGACTATGTTGGTGAACAATCCAGTCCCTGCTTATTGGATGACGAACTTATACCATTCTCCCTTGCGTCCTAATCAATTTTACTGCTTCGTTCTCGAAGGCCTCACCTTTTTGCTGTACTGAAAGCTTTATCTTAAACTTTGATTATTATTGACCCTTAAACCAGTAAAATACCTCCTTACATTTCATTATAGGTCCCAGGATTATGAGTTTCGTTATTTGGAATACGCTTAGAAAATCAAGTTTAAAAGGTTTTAGAAATGCATATTTATGTATTTTTACCTGTATTGGCAGTAATACTTGTTTATGAGCTAAAAAGGAACAACACAAATGGATAGCTCATTTTTTGCTTATACAAAAGATGAATAAATTTAAACTTGTTTAACTGTTTTAGAATAGAATAAAGAATTAAGTGTCTATACGGAATAATCATCAGTAGATATTAACAATATGATGATAAGTAATAGTCATTAAGTTTTGCGTAAGTATTTTAGACATCTTTTTTTGGAAATATGCTTGGATCTGTGATTGATCAAGAATTCGGTTTCGGTTCAAACTAATGTCTAATACGTAAATAAATAAAAACCTTATGGAATTAGCTAAGAAATAAGCTATCATATGTTGAATAGTGTAGACAATGTAGTTACCGTTGTTACTAACAGTTCTAAATGAGCAGAACTTGGTAAAACCATCGAAGAATATTTGAGCCAAATATACACCCACAATTTAAAAAGAATAAGTTAGTATACTGACAACTTCTACAACTTAAACAGAGGTAGGTTCACATTACCGATATATTCTGGATCCTAGTTGATAAAACTGCAGTTTCACTTTAGCTTTAGACTACTGTGTTCAAATAGGAAAACTATTTTGTTACCACTACTAACCAAGAAAAATGTTGAGATATGCTAATTTATCATCTGTATAGCGGTTTCAGTTACATAGCTACACAGCAGTTCCAAGTGAGCGTAGCAAGGATCAGATTACGCAGATCGGCTTGGAGCTGAGCTGTGTTTGGTCGTAAATATTAAACCAACATCCTGCTTGTCGCGGTACGCCGCAGCGCTTCTCTCGGTCGTGTAGTTAACTGTTGCAAAATACTCTTGTTTACGTTTTTCGTTTAGTATGACTAATTTCTCCTCTTGTTTTGACTGTTTGCAAACGTTAAGTTCAGTTTATTGATTTTACTTAGGATTTCTGACTGCAATAAGTCATTCTCTACCAAACATCTACCTTGTTTTACATAGGTTTAAAATATTGTATATTGTACCTATATTATTGTAATATATATGAAACAACATAAAACGTTCTGCAGTTCGCAGTTAAAGCGTTGAATATATTTGATTAAAAACCTCACTTTTTGGTTGGATATACTAAGCATATCGATTAATAATAATTAAATATTGGCTAATGTTAATTTTACTCTGAATAAAGATATAAATTCGAGCCAATCACTCCAAAATGAGACCTTCATTTGTGGTAATGAAGGTCGATTAGGCGGGTTTTGAAGCAAATTAATTCCTATTTATTTGAATACAGGATAAATCAATTGAGGTTTGGGAGAGCTCTTTCTATTTACATACTGGGATTTATATTGGTTTACGATTTAAATGTTCTTTAAAAGGCTTCTATTTATATGCATATTTGGAATTATTATTAATAGCATTATTAAAACCGAATACTATAAATTAACCCTAACATATTTTGCAATTTCTGTGATTGATGTTGTGTTTATTATTATTATATATAATTACCTATGTATTAGTATAAAAAGTGTAAGGTATCTTAATAGGTTAGGGTTTTAAATAAACTCCTTAAAAAATTCCTTGTAATTTTTTTAACAGTTAAAGTAAATAAATATGACATTGTAAGGCCGTATTTCCTTAAATGAGGGTATTAATTACACAAATACATTATTATATCAATTATTAAATGTATCAAAACTTGGAAGTTAATCAGTAAAAATAAAAAAGTGTATAATCTTTTTTATATATAAAATAAGTCCATGTTAAGCTAAATATTATAAAAGTTATCGTAAAGAAATTTATTACAGTGGTAAAGCATCTAAAATTTGTCTTTTTAATTAAGCGTTTACGAGTGAGATTTACTGTAAAAGGATTTTTATACACAGTCACTTCAAAGAAGTTTGTACTACACATAAGTTCCTTCATTTTAATGCAAAAATAGACATAAGTCTGGAACAAAATGTAGGGGTGGTTGTAAAATGTTTCATGATAACTTTACTATTGAGCTTAACGGGTTTTTGTTATAAATTGTTACGGTGTTGATTAGTATAAATTTACAAATCATACAAAGAGGGTTAGTATATTAAATGTACAGATTCTTACACAGGTTAAATGAACAGTTTGGTAGTCCAGAGAAGCTGAAAACCGAAGAGATATAAATCTCCCAGAACGTGTTATTTATGTCTTGAACTCTCGTGGAATTACTCTCAAAACTGATACTTTAACCTTTGGTAACCGAGTTCTTGAAATGCGATTATTTTCAACAAATTAAATATAATTTTTACTTGAAATCAGATACAATAGCGTTTGACAAACGTACGTTTGTTTCAAATACTTCAATCTAATTACAGTAAAGTTAAATGAAAGTTTAAGAAGGAAAGCAACATTAAGAGTTCAGATGAAGTAAGTTATAAGAAAAAATTGTTTGTCTACCTTATGACTTTAAAATAAATCTGTTTCTTGAGTTTTAAACTATGTTGAGGATATATACACTCTAAGTGTAATGTATTAATTATTGCTGTTAATAGCAATTATTTTCCACTTATGTATTATACAGTTATTGCCAGAAATAAACATGTTTTATTTCAACTATTTTTAGTTTTGACAAGCTTATCACACGATTATTTATTTTGTTGGATTTTTGAACGGTTAGTTCACATAGAGCGTAAACTATAAAATAATTTTCGTATTTTTTATGTTCCTTTTATCCACGCTAAATTAGCTACATTATCAGCTTACCTATGTATAACTGTATTTCTGAAACTTTAACCCATTTTGGGTTTAAACGTCCGTAATTTTTTTTCATACGTCTTCAATTCGTATAGAGAAATACTGTCTAGTCCTACACCTGAATCTGTAATGAATATCCATGAAAATAAATACATCAGTTGAGTTTTTAAAACGAACAACTTAGTGCAAATTATAATGTTATAGTTTAGATTTTTTGCTTGTTAAATATAAATTAATTATACAAATATACTTTACATATAACATGTGACTTAAAAATGTTTAAACTACTCGTCTTCCAAACTTCTCCTTTGGTCTAGATTTACATTATATTAATGAATTTTAATATCACCTTGTTCACAAACAATAAATATGTTTCAATCACCCACCTAACGGCAAATTTTGGTGTTAACCATTAAAATAAACATCTTGAGTCAAACTAATACACGCTTGAATACTGAAAGTTAGTTTCAGTAATAACTGATTGGTAATAGATCTGTTTTCTAATAATTGAATTCCCACGACCTCGTCAATGATTTTACAATCACTAAGATGCCTAAAGCTATTGATAGAGGGATCGGAGACTGATTGTAACTATCTGGATTTACACTTCGTTGTTAGCAATCAGCATTGATTGGATTGTTCATCAGGACCGTCAGCTGTTACTGATAATCAACTCCTCTAAAAACTGGTTATTTATATAATACAATGTGTATAATCACGCAAAGTAGTCATGTAGTCATTTAAAGTGTACTTTTAGTACTACAATTAATACATAATTCTCTTAACATTTTTGGAATAATAGTTATAATCTTCCTGACTTTGTGGTTTGACACTAGTCCAGATTTTAATTAATGTTGGATAACATTTTATAAGTATATTTTATTAACGTTTAGCAATCTCTTTATAAAACCAAAATATTTATGGCTTATTTTAGCAGATCAGATACTGGTTTCTAAAATTTATAAGGGATTGATAAGTTATATCGTAGATTGAATATAACTGACATTTTAACACAATATTTCTTATACATTTCTCAATGGACTCTGATTTGCAAATCCATAAGTTTTATATATCCTAGGGTTGGAAAAAATAACTTTATACATTTAATACATTTGTATTAAGTTCTTGTTTTATTCAGAAAGTTGAAAATAGCAATACAATGATCGGAAACTTTATCCTCCACATACTTAAAAAGTTTAGGTTATTGATGATTCTAACCCGGTTTTAAACAAATCAGTAACTGTGGTGAACAAACACTTATAAGCTAATGAACATGTAAATGAAACGTAAAAATATCTTCAAGCTATAACAATTCAAATCTATAGGTAAGGCTTAAATTTATTTATGTGTTAAAAACGAAAAATAAACCTAGTACAGGACAGAGAACCAGGTTCGTAATATGCTTAAATAATGCACGTTTCTGAGGTTACAGATGTTGTAGAAACAGTTGTTTGTAACCTTTTTTAGTAAATTAAGCTATATATGTCGCCTTATAAACATCGGCAACCCTCTAAATAATTTCATGTATATCCTCTTAATAATTTCAGGTTCAACATTGTTTTCTCAACATAAAAAAAAAACTCTTTACTTATCAGGAAACCATCTAACTTGTTCTTACATATTTATCTTTACCTGTTTTACAGTTTTCATACTAGAAATGTGTCTAGGCCTATAATGTTTGTTTTGCTATTTAGGGATCCTTTTGGTTAGTTTATTGTACAATATGTATGCATTTGGATTAGCTTAGCCAGTGTGCCAATGCAATAAAAAAAAAATAAGTACACTAAAAAAGTGCAAATAGCATAGCTCATATACTAATGTTTTCCAAGCTAGTAGGCTTTAAAAAAAAATTGTTAACTTACGTCCGGTTGTAAGGATGTGTTGGGCTAATTAACACCTTGTAAATGTAGACAGTTCACTACAAACCTTTACAACAAATCGTACAACCATAGTTTCTCAAGATCTTACTAAGTTTTCCTATAAAATGTTCAAATCTTCTTTGTAACTTTCAACGTCAGAAAAATTAAGTAGAAAAATAGAAGCCATAGGAAAAGGCTTGGATCGAAAAACAAAAAATACACTTTGTACAACACGTAGGAAGATAACAGAAAGAAAACATGGATTGCAAATTGCTCAAGAGGGTTTTGAGTCAATAAACGTGGAGGGATCGGGTTTTTACAGACCTCTTCTACGGGGATTGATCCTGTGGAGTAAAACTTAGTTAGGATTTCATCCTTCTCTTGCCATCTGCCATAGAGCCACCTGGTGACTAGGTCAGGGTCTGAAGGTAGTTGTGAGGCGGGGAAGAGCCGGTAGAGGAAGATGACGTTACAGGGTGTCCGAGAAGCCCAGGCAATGTCGGTCACCCATATAGGATGTCCTCCGGGATAGGCTATGGTGATATCCAGCACCCACTTCAATTCTGAGGACTTGGTGTTGTCGTTAGTTTGTTCTGTAACATATAGCATTGAGTGATACAAATTTTGTTTGGGCAAAATGTTAAATACATGCAGTTCTGTTTTGTTCTATTATACCCTACAGCATTTCACTTTTATGATGAACTACATGTTCCTAAATTTTTCCTAACACGGAAAGGACACATGAGGTCCTTTTGGTGTGAAAACTAATAACACACCATTTACTAAAAGTCCAATACTTAACCGTGCAATTTCTTTTTCTTTATTTTGTATTGTTAATTTTATTTGGTTGTATTTTGGAACCGATTATTAGATTTATTGAAATTATAACTAGTTATAGAAAAATTTCCAAAGGCGAAAATTATTGGGGGACTACCTGAGTATTACTTAAGTACATGCCTCTAGTTCAAGTTACGCAATTATCTTAGATTTAACTATTAAGTATAAAAAAAAAACATTTGTACCAAAACAATCTAAGATATTTAGATTTCAATTTATTTTTCAGATAACATATATACAAAATGATTTACCTATGACCGTTTTATAAACTAGCCTTTTTGATTCAGTTCTTCTCTTTAGAGTATTGTTTACTTACTTTACAGTACAAGTTTATTAGTATTTACATTTGTAAGAGTTTAAAAGGTTTTGATCGTTGCCTAAAATAATATAACATAAAAATTTAATGAGGCAAAATTCTCTGCATTATAAATATTTTACAATGTTTTTATATATTCCCAACCAAGTAAAAAAAATCAAGCCATGTTCAAAAAATACTGTTCAATAACCAAGCACATAAAGCAAAGTTGTGGTATTATTCTATGTCTTTGTACACATTAGGTCTTTCCAAAAGGATTATTATTAATAAATTGAAGAATCAAATCCCTTATTGTAATTGAATGTATAAAGTAATAACTCCATACGTTAAATACAAAACTCTACTGTGCAATGAATCAAACCATACTTGATTTTTCCTCCGCTGAACGACAAACGTCTAACGTCGTCTGCACAGCTCCCAGGCGGGGTAGACACACGTTGTGCAACACTGGTAGATTGTTTTCCAAAGCGTATTTTTGACTTTTTGCCCTTCGTTTGTGAAGAAATCCTCCCTCCGGAAACAAAACGATCTTTTTTTTGTTTAAATTTGCAAAATACTTTTCCAAGTGCCGTTTGAAGTCCACTAGCCCTTGCTCTCTTTTTTCTTTTCCAATTTTGATAAAGAAGTGTCTTTTTACTCTACACATAGTGCCAAAAGGAGTGTATTTAAATTCTTCATTCATAATCCACATTGAGTTTTTAATGAATTCTAGCCTTGAAATCAAGAAAGAAAGTAAAAATATTACGTCACCTGAAACACACACATTCATTAATTATTTATCAGAATGGAACAGAAATAGTTATTTGTGCAACTAGTGAGAAAAGTGAGCAATTGACTCACTCGAGAGAAATCCTTACTCACGAGCCGTAGGCGAGTGTACTTTGAACTCGAGTTGCACATTATACTTTTCCTACAGTTACCATAAAACAAATAAATTTGTGAAGAAACATAACCTATTTTTACACAGAAGTGAACTTTTAATATAACATTTAATGTGAAGTGACAAATACAACAGTACAACAGCTGACCAGCTGATTTACAGCCAGTGCTGCCAACGTATTTCGCGCGCATACGACGTTGCCTGCATGTTACGCGCTCACTATTTCGTGCCTTCACGTTGCAAATCTGGAGTGAGACAAAGTAGTTAGAGTGAGACAATGTTAACATTGTCTCACTGATGAGTGAATTGGCCACTTTGCTTTCTCAAATCAGTGAGAGAACGTGTACATTGTTAGGTAACTGTAGGAAAACGATTGTACTATTGCAATACTGTGTTGAAATATTAAATTCCTACAGGTTACATTGATTACATTCATAAAACAATACAAAAAGGCAAACTTTATTTAATAGATCAGATTCTAACCAGGTGCACTAAATATGAAGGTATGATAGCTGTACAACTAAACAGTTTTTTCCTTCAAGTGTTTTCTTTGCGTTTATCTTGATAAAAATTAAATGAATTGTTTATAGTGTGACGGAAATTAGCTATTTGAGTGCTAAGTACGTCATTGCCGCTCGAGAACTACTGTAGATGGCTGCATGATGTTTTAGCTGAGTGCGGCCGTACATTTCGAGAGCACCAATTACTGTTTGTGTTCGTAATAAAAAGGATTTTCCTACCACGATAACAAACAGATTAACTTTTTATATAAATATAAAAGTCATCCATATATAAATGCCAAAGTACATGAATTTTTGAGAAATCTACAAGTCATACCGCCATAAACCATAAACTTAAAATGTTCGTCATGACGAGAAACCTTGCGCAAAACTATCCATTATTTCGTAAATTGCCCTTTAAGGCCGTAATTACTTTCTAACGGGAACCTTCCATATACCTGATGTTAAAAATACATCAGCTCTTGTTCACCTGTACTAATTTGTTTAAATGTCATTCTTTCAATTTATTACCTAATTAAAATCAGGTGTGATTATTTGTTTGTATTACTGTGTTCTGTTTTGTTTTTTTCAGCTGAACTTAACCAATCAATAGTTTTATTTACTTATGATTCAAACCGGATGAACCCCGTGGGCAACAGCTAATGTTTTTTTTTAGCGAATTTCCCTATAGGGAAGTAGCTATTACCGTAGGTGGCACGGTAAGACCTAGACCCGGGACCGATTTACTTTTTCATTTTGATGTCCCCAGAGGCCAAAAACACTATTCGTTCAAATTTTTATATATGTATATATATATATATATATAGACTTATATATATATATACGTCCGTGAACGCGATAACTTGAGTAATTTTTGTCCGATTTTGATGAAATTTGGTTTAAAGGTGTAAAGCGGGATAAAATTGAATGAGTTCGCGAACCAGCAGGATCGGACCACGGGAACGGGGCTTTACGGGGGGTTTTATGGGGTAAAAATTGGTTTTTCTCACTTTTGACCCTCGAAACACAAAATTTCCCAATTTCTCTTTAGACCTTTTTAAAGAGCTTAAAAAAAACAAATAATGTAGTATGTAAAAGTATTTTTGTTCGATTATTAGTAACGGAGAAAATTAAAAAAATTGTAAATATAAAATTCCCATGATATTCTTATGGAGAATATTGTCAAATGTTGTAGTTTGCTTGTTTATGAATATATTTTGATCAAACTTGGCAAATTTATTTATTTTGTACTAAGCTATCAATATTTTACTCAAAAACACACTTTATTAGTTTCCTTGTAGCAGCAAACCTAGGTACTCGTTAAACCTAATGTTATTAAAATATATTTAACTGAAAATCAATTCAGACAAATGGAAATTCGCTTAGTCGGCAGGTTTGCTGCGGCGGGGGTATTTAGTTTATGTAATCTCTTACCGGTGGTTATTATTGTATATGTACCGGATCCGCAGTTGTGGTTAGTATAGAAACAACTGAGAAATCAGATGATTTAGCTAGAGTGGCAATGAACTATTTTGCGTACTTTTTACAGTTATGACAATGTGATAATTTCCATGCAGTGGTAGGACAATAACATTTAAAATACTTACTTGCTGTTTGATGATTAATCATAACCAAAGTCTTCTCATGATCACATGGGGATATATCATCACCAAGTTCTAGAACACCATAGCCAGCCGACCAAGTGTACCAAGTTCCCATAGTCAACATCATGTATCCCAAGATTTCGTACAGACGATGAAATAGAGAAGCATTTATCTTGTATAAAGGCATTATTAGCAAAGCCCATACTAAGCCAGCAGGGTAGCAATACAAATGGTGGACAACTAAGAACACAACTCGTAGAATACTTAGAACATTGTTCACGGTCATATTTGAAAACTTTCAATGTATCTTGATTCACACATACAAGTTATATAATCGAGATGAATTATGTAAAGTAAATGTTAAAAATTCAATTAAAATTGTTTGATTAAAGTCAAACAATGTTCAACAAAGTGAGATATTTCATAGAACACTAGAATTCATAGTGTTACAAACAATACCATATGGAATATAGCACGTTTTATTTTACATGTTCACAAAATATGCACAAACCGACCGAGGCAACATTTGAATGTTGCAATACTGTTCAGTTCGAAGCTATGGACTGTAATTTCTGTAGCCTCTATTGGAACAGATGTTTGCAATTACTGTCATTGACGTATTTCGCTTCATACCATGGTATATATCACTATTTCAACACCCTGAATTCCTCACTACGTCGATGAAAATTATATGTATCAGGTATCGAAGGTAAACATATTTTGTTCTGTATTATTTTAATGATACTAATGCATTGCTCACTGTAAGTAAAATATTCATTATCGCTACTATGCATGAATTTGTTAAGACATTATACATTATAGTTCACGTTGGCTTTTCATATATTTGTCTAGACTACTGCTTTCAAAATAAAAGTAAAGTTAGCTCAGATAATAAAAAAAATATACACACTATTTTTCGTCTAAATAAATTGTTGTGTGTTATGGTGGTTTAATTAACATTACTTAACATCTTTTCTCCCTTGTACTCTTCATTCATACCTTTGATGTATAACTAACTGTCTTCTTTAAAAGGAAATAAATTATTAAATTGTTAACCTTAAAGGAGTTGTCAATGTAAACAATCCATAAACAACATTGCGTTATGTAGTGTAATATAATGTGATAGCTACACTACCGTTCATTGTTTTTTATAGTACATATGGTAGGCTACATCACATAATTTTGTAAGTATATTGAAATATTTTATGACGAATAAACTGAACATAAATTCTCTTTATGAAAGACATTTTTAACCAAAGTAGTCCTACCATTCCCCTTCTTTGCCAAAGGTAAATAGGCCCTTACGTACCTAAGCCAGGAGATGCTATATCTTCAAATACATGGTCTGTAATATTTTACCGTCGAATTCTAATACAAACAAAACAAGCTACGTTAGAATATCCAAAGGTAAAACCAGATTATGACGTATCTTTCTCCTTCTATTGTAAAGAAATTTGATGTTGAGCGAATATACTTTTTTTACTGTACAACAGTTGGAAATTCACTAATAAATAAACATTTTTTAAATGATAGTCGCTAAAATATTGATTTGAAATTAATTGCTTCATACCAATTTATATTGATAAAACTAAATTAGTAATTTGTGGAATTACTAGAAAATATTCTATTGTTCTAACTCGGACACAGTTTGAATATTTTTTGTACGAAAAAATAATAATATGCCCGGATCTAGATGGACACTTTAAATACGTTTAATTTAAATGTGGACCATACAAAGAAATGTATTTTAACCCAAGTGAATGGAGATGAGTTTAGGATGAGTGGCTAGATCTTGTATCTTTGTTACTTACTTAGGTTCCTTAGACAGGACTGTTAATAGCCTATAAAACCAATGGCAATTAAGGGACCCACAGTTTATAGTTGAATCCGAACCACAATTTCGTCTTGTAATTTACAAATCGGTCTAATTATCAGGGTAGTACTGTGAATAGTCGTAGTACTCACTTGAGAGTGGGGAGAGTGGTTCTAGTATCGCATCCACAGATCATACCTATAAATATCCATAAATAGATATCATTGAAAATTTAACTATTTGTCCAACAAGCATTATTATTGCGCTTACCAGATATTTCTGTAAACAATTAAAATGTCATGGGGAAAAATGCTTAGAGTAGCGGAAAATAAAAAAAAATATACAAACAAATCCTAAAGGTTAGCAACAATATTTATGGCAAGAGTGTTACCAAGTACTTTATTTCTAGTTGCAATCATGTGTTATAAATTGTGTAGTAGTGTAAAGAAATATTGGTGACTTTCCGATGAAAACAGTCCCTCCACCAAATCAAGCACAGCTGCGGGCGATCTGTTAAAGGATTTCTGTCTCTCAAAAACAATATTTTCTTCTCATGACACTGTAAATTCACGGGTGAAAAACTATTTGTTTCTAAACTTCGCTCACTAAATATGATCGTTTAGGTTTTTTTTTGTAATTATTATAACTATTACACATTATTTTTTACACTATTAAAAAAATTAGTTATGTTTATTAAGAGTTGGCATGTTATTTGTTTTAAGACAAATTTAGATTAATAATAATGTTTTAATAAATGGAATTTGCAAAAAAATATTCGAATTAATTTTTACATCCTATTAGATATGTATCAGTCTAACGTTTAGTAATTTTCTATTAGGTTCTAATTAATTGGTTAGAATATGACAAAGTTTAACAAGATAAGTAGATATTTTTGTTCTTCGTTTTGTTTTAGAAGATAAAAAACGTACTCCATTTTATTAGGGTAAGATACATTTTTATATATTTTTTCAGGCTATCTATTTTTATACATTTTACTAGTGCAATACTGTTAACCTTGTGGACACTATTCACACGATTACCTATTGTTATATAATGTTAAATAATTGTTTTGAATCCGCACTATACCAATAATTGTTATTAAAATATGTATTATGTATATTAATAATATTCAATCAAAATGCTTCAAAGATAACTATTTGGATAATTGTAGGTATTGGCGTATCCACTGCATGGTTTTTTAAAGTAATATAAGTAAAACTAAACTAATTAAAACCATAACGGAGTGTAGCCACCCAAACTATGAAATCCAAACTGGCAAGCAATTGTATCCCCAATTGTAACCTCAAAAGGAAGATTGAGGCGATCTATATATTATTATTGTTTTTTTTTTTATTGTATTATTATGAATTGAAATGGGGCGTATTTTAATCCAAATATGAGTGGAGGAAGAGTGTTTAAAGGAGTAAGATTATCTTTGTGGCATTGTTACTGACTAAGACCAGCTGTTTCAGTAGTCAGGATAATTAATTTAAACCAATAATCAGGCACAGGTGGGTTAAGTTTAGAACCATAAAAAAGCTACTGGCTTCTCAGGATCGAACCGGCGACCTTTTGATTGTAAGGCGATCACTATAACCCCTCAGCTATCCAGTCCGTCTGTCTTATCCTTATATTTAAGCATTTAAATGTTGAATAGGGTTTTTTGTTGGTATATAAAGCTAAATTGTTTACCGTGTAAGCCTCATTGGATAATTTGCTGTTGACTATATCGTAGCAAACTGCTTGATAAATAGACAAATCACAAACCGTAATCATACAATATAAATAAATGTAGAGGTCTTTATTTTTTGCAGTTACTCTTAGAGAATAACTATCAATATTACATACAAAACTAATACAATACTAAAATAACACTTAATGGTATTTATGTTACAATCAAAAGTTTCCAGAAACTTCAAAATAAATGAGCGAAACATATAATGCGACGCAAAATAGAACATTAAGTGCTATAAAAGTAAGGATTATCGAACTTTCGCAATATTGCTTACGTTATATCTGCCCATTACACTAATTAGATTAGGATACACACAAACGTACTATTGTTAACAGCTTTTATACGTTATTCTTTATAGGGTAATAATTCACAGCACAATATTATTTTACATTAATACCAGAATGTTTTACAGATATTTTGATCATCGCACACCCGAAACTTACAAAACAAAGGTAGGCTTTAAAACTGTAATGAATTCCTGCAAACAGTGTTGTTACATATTCCCAACTTATATTGTTGTACGTTCACTGAAGTACATTGATCAATAGTTTTAGACTATTGCCTTTTAATTTTTATATCATAACTATTTTCTTATGGCATAAAAAAAAACGTTAAAAATACACTCGCATGGTTCCCAATAACACTTAAGCTGCTTTGAATATTAGAAATATATTTTTTATGATGTAACAAGAAACTGAGGACAATTCTTGATATTTAAAATGTAGTTACATCTAATACTATTCAATTACAGATATGAATCAAATGTGCACAGTTACGTGAGGTATAAATCTGTTTCAATAATCTGTGACCGTTATTCAACTGTTCCATATTTGGAATTAAAGATCAGTCACTGTGATTTTTCAACTTATATTTTACTATGAATTGTTATTTCGTATCTTTTTGGAAAATAATCACGGTAGTTTTGTCCTTTTTCATTTAGTCCTATTCCAAACAAGTAAGATTTAATTGATCTTGTTTTTCCAAGGTTGTCACCAAATCAATCAACCATACCAAATCACCTTATGATATTTAAATTCACAATTATGTTTTACAATGCAGTAAAATAAATACAATTTAATACTTCTCTTATTTATAATTTATTGTAGGCCTACTATATGAATTAAAATCATGAATACAGGTATGTTCTTCAGTAAAATTTCAAACCGTTAACAAAAATTGAAAACTCATCGCTTTTCAGAGGCGAATACTGTAATAGCAATAATACGGTCACTAGACTTGAAATACGGGCTCAATCGGTCCAGCGGATGTTGTAATGAAGTTGTAAATCGTGATAAGGCATTTGAGAGGCCGATGCCAAACAAACGAGTGATTTAGATGTTAGTACACGCTTAATTGTCTTTGACTAAACAAAAAAATATTTTAAAATTAATAAATTAATAAGTAACATGAGACACTAAATAAATGTGTTTAGTTTTATAACTAGAGTTCTACCTGTGGTCGAAAACTCGATTAAAAGTATGTATGCGAACTTCTCCATTTTCATCCCACAAATAAAACATGTGATTGGAATTTCTTCAATTTGTTTTGATTTCCAATTAAACATTGTCGTTATTTCATCGCCAACATGGCAAAGGTCCATGTTAATTTTTAAAAATTTTAAACAAATTTTTTGTGCTTATTATTGAGCCTATTCTAATTTACAAAGGGATTCTGCACATCTACTGCCAAATACTTTTCTAACAGTAGGCGTAAATTTTTCCTGCGATTCACAGGAGTTGGGAAGAAATGTTTTCAATAAGCATGCTCATCTATATAAATATAGAACTAGCCCCGTGTTAAATAGCCATAAGAAAAGTTGAATATCCAATTTTCATTCCAATTAACATAAATATTCTCAAAAGACAAATAAAACCTGCAAATACAGGACTGATAACTTTTATTCTGGTACAGTTCGCGTTTATTCGGTCTAGTAGTATGGTCAAGTTATAAGTTTTGCAAAAGTTTTTAAATATATGAAATTATTGGATAATAAAATGCAACAAATATATTAATCATCTTTATTTACAGCCAATCACTAAAACTAAGTTTCAAGAACATTAAGTGTTTGAACACAGTAAAAACACCCTTGAACGCTTACCTACACAAAATACCAGGGTTCTCTGAACCTATGAGATCTCTGACAGTTTACACAAGCTTTACAGGTTAGTTCAAAGACTTGATGATCAAAGACAAACTTGATTCTCAGTAAATGTGTTTGTTTAAGCAAGCAAACACTGATACCTCATCGTGAGGGTTGGTGTTTCCCAGCTCATCACACATAAATGTGTTCATATTAAACACATTACTCTCAGTAATCGCTCATCCAATACTTTCACACTAATTTATCTTTCCATGCAAAACTGATTTTCAACTAGTCCCATGTACCTTATCATTTCATAACAGGCTATTTCATTATAAATTTATGTCTTTTATGTTCAAATATTGTGTCTTATTTACAAATTGGGTAAGCATTACATGCTGAATATTGATAATAAAAACTATAATTATTGATACTTAGTCGAAAAGAAGTGGTCCCAACGTTGTAGTTAGAACGTAATTAAATTGTTTGTTATCATGTATCTATAGCCTCCTTCTGTACAAGGCTGTGGTGTTGGTGTGTGGGAACGTCGCACAGGCCTCCATATTGTCATGATAATAACAGGAATAACAAACGTGTAAACATTGCGGAGAAGCTCCATCACGAATTAGTGCAACAGTCGTCGGTTGGACGGATCTGCGGTGTTGCCACTTGTGTCTCGCCACGGCCTTGTATTGAGGAGGCAATGCTATATGTAATTCCTCATGTATAAATGATATGATTAACATGTTAAAGTGGTTATGACCACATTAATTTTACTCATAGATCAAAAGTTACGACTCATATATTTAATTATAGAAATATTTTATCGTTGAGAATACTGTGGACTAAAATAGTCCAATACAGTAGAGCCCCCGCTGTATTATCTGGCTTGTTATCGGTCACGGCTAAGTTGTTGACAACTTTGGGCAATTAATTATAACTTTACTACGCAAAGATTAGTATCACTTAATTGTTTTCTATATACAAACTTGTGCATGCACATTTTAAAGTTATAATCTACAAAATAATGTTCTATGCTTTAATGCTATGTTAAATAAATATCACAATGGTGAAAACAGTTTTTGCCATTAAATTAATTTTGTATATGACACTTTGGTATGTTTATAGTTGTAGTTGTAAAGTTGTAGTACATTTGGTTGTAGTTTTGATTAATTTTGACAACAAACCAAATTATTTTCTTAGTTACTCCAAAGAGAACCTGATTTAATTAAAAAGGGGACAAATAAAATTTTATTTTTAACTACTGTATGTAAACGTTAACGGGTAGTGAGCCACTTAAGGTCATTTTGGTCTTTAAGGGGGAGTAATAATGCCCTGACATCAATATTTAACCTGAAGTAATGTGTTATAACGGTTTCAGGCTAAAAATCATCGTTCTAGAATGCAAATTAGAGATACGAAAATAATATACATAATAATTAATTAATTAAAAGTCTATAAAATAAACCATACTTTGCCATGAGTTTTTGAATAGTATTCAAAGTAGAAAGTAAGGTAAAGCAGTCCAAAAAAGTGTAGCTTGGACGAATCGTGGCGAATGATGCAGAAAGATTGATTAGGACGCAAGGGAGATTGGTTTAACTTCGTCATCTAATCAGTACGAACTGAATTGTTCACTAGAATAGTCAGCAGTTTGTGTCAATATAAGATGTCTAAATTGAAACCCTTTAACTACCGGTACTGTAAATGTTATATACTGTTGGTAAATAATAGCAATAATCTACATTTGCTCTTCTAATGGATTTTTTTCTATTTTGAAGATTAAAACACTTTCATGTTTCGTTCATATGATACCTTTATAAATAACCCCGCCGCAGCAAACCTGCAGACGAAACGAATGCCCATTTGCCTGATTTTATTTTAACATAAATCTATTAAAATAACTTTAGCTACCTATGGAGCTAAAGCTACCTATAACTATGGAGGTAAGTGAGAAGCGAATGTTACAATGAGACCTATGGTAATATACTATATGATTTTGTTCCTCAAGGGAAATTCGCTCAAATATTTATTTTCAATCCTACTCAAATTCTCAATATTGATTTCTCAAGTTAAAGGATGGCTTTAAGAATTCATGAAATTGCAAACTTTTAATCGATAACCACGGTCTTCATTCTGGATACAATAATCACATTTATCACCAAACCAGTGACGTAAACCAATTAGGATGCAAGGCACGCGCGAGAGCCAGAATTGGTTTTTAGCGAACCGTTTTGTAGCTGACGTTGTTCGGTGATAACGCAGATTTGTAACTTTTGCAGGATGTTGTTTTCTAATGTTCCAAATTAAATGTTAAAAACTTAACGACACTTTTTGTTACGACAGTTAACTATAGTGAGAACGTAATATCAGTAAAATTCGTTATTCCATTGATAACAATTGTTATAGACTTGTTTTATAAGGCTTACAATTATTATAGTGAATAACATATAGTAATTTACCAAAAATAGGTAGCCCTAACCAACAATTGTTTTCAAATTTGTTGATGTTCTAAGTATTTGATATGCAATTTCACACAAATACATAGTAAATAAAAAGAAATGTTGAACATTTGTAAAACAAAACAAACGGAATAGAATTACGTTGAAGTCATAAGTCATTACACCTGTCACTCAGCTGTATCTGATTTGCATCGTAGCTTGTCCAGCGCCAGTCCAATCATATTTACAATGTCAAACTTGTGGATTGGATTAGTATTTTTAGCTTTAGGTTTTCTACAGTGTTGTCCTTTTTTGTATTGAAATTTATGTGGTATATACGGTAATTTACTATTAGGGAGAAAAACATAATTTATCATAACCTAATAAATAATGGTAAGGTAAAATACATTTTTAAAAATATTTGAACATTTATTATATTAAATAACTCCTCAAAGCTAGATTAGCTTAGTAGCCAAACAGCATGGGTAGGCATGGCAAATACCTCTAGTTTGATTTGTCTATTCTGGCTATTGTCTACTTAGAATGTTGTCATTCGTCATTGTAATAAAAATTTATGAATAACGAAGCAATCTAACAAATTGTCAATGTTGGATGGTATAAATAATCGCAGTTTTTCTATTCTAGACCTGTTTTTTACAAATAAATTAGAAAGTATGATATTGGAAAACCTGAAAAAATACATGGGTAATAATAAAAAAAAAACTAAAACGTTAAATAACAGTTAATAAACAAATTTATGAAAAACTTAGCAACAAATTTCATAGTAATAAAGCTTAACCTAGGCTTCTTTGCAATATTGTTTTACATTTTTAAATCTATTCTCATTGGTCAGTGTTATTCTTTATATAATTATGTGAAAGTTACAACAAATACATAAGCAAGAAATACTATTAGCAATTCAGTAATGTAGAGCACTTAAGGAAGGAACTATCGATTAGGTTGCTGTGTTAAGGTGTTATGTATTGATGAGAAAATTACAGTCATTATAAGAGAATATATTTTATATTTTCACTGATCAGGACGATAATACCAAACGCGGTCATAACCTCACACGACTAGGTACTAGATAAGCAACGTGACAATCAAACCAACATATGAACACATCCCCTGCAGTCTTGTATGATCAGGGGCAACTAAAGATGAAGTATCTTTTAGCTTTTCCAAATAGCCCTGTAAAATTATCTTCACCTCCTGTTCTAGTCTACAAATGCTTTGTAAAGTATGCCGTAGTAGTTTGGGCCTACTTGGTTGATACCACCAATCGCCATTTACAGCGTTCGCATGTTTGTTAGAAAATGTTAGTATCTGTATCAACAACATATTTACCGAAATTAAATATATTAGTATACGCCTAAAGTATTAAGCTAGATTTTGAATGTAAATTTCAGCACATTATTGCGATAATATGTTCAGAAATATTACTTAGTGAAACACATTCTTGTCCGAAGTTTTAACAGGCTTTCCTTTCTGCTATCAAAGTAAATAGACCCTAATGTACCTTGCTCTAGAGAGGAGGGTCTTTCATTTTACGCTCTGTTATTTTTATGGTGTCATGTTCATACAAATGATACAAACTTATCTTATGCCGTACAAAAGCTAAAATATTTTTCGAGACTTATTTTCTACTTCTACATCCCTTAACAAACATGTAGGGATAAACGTTTTAGTCCGTATACTAGTTGCAGGTTGATTTACACTATACACAGCTTCAAAGATTCCAGGTATGATGAAATCGTAATCGTTATACTGCTCAATAAACTAAAACCTAGGATGATTAAAAAATAATACATTAAAACCTTCAGATTTATATAACATCATATTATAAATGTAGTTTTGGAATGAATATTCAATAATAATATTCATTTTTTACCTTCACTGATAAAAAGCTATCTAAAGGCTGGAAAACCTATTTTTTATTGTATAACAGTCTCTAAGATTCAGACAGGATATAGTTTGAGAAATGATTTAGAATTGAAAATGATGGAGGAAATTGAAACAAAAATATTTGGAAAAAGGAAAAGTTTTAGTATTCTTACACTTTTGGACTTTAACAACTGGGTAACCAGCCATTTAAAACATAAAGCAACTTTTGCAAGAAACACTCCTAATTCCATCTTAGGTTGTTCGGTGAAATCTATATGACCATTATAAACTGTAAAAATTATAAAAAAATAAAACTATAAATAGCTTGACAATGACAACACTTAGTGTTGAAAAATAGTACTGTTATGACATTAGTATGGCTTATTGAACCCTCTTGTAAAGTATAAGTATTTTGTATAGTCTGTTTTACATTTTAGACTTATTTTAATGTTTGAAAAAACAATAATACGTTTACTATAGGGGCAGTACAATGTATAACTTCACCATAAATTACTACATACCTAAATTTAAGTTTAGTAGGCCTATAGTTTGAACCAAAACAACAAACTTCGAAACATTGATAACTTAAATAAAATGAAAAGTGATAGAAAGAGTTGGTCAAAATGTGATATTGTTTACATACACAAATGTATGTAAATATAGCTTTGTATTTCACTGCTAGTTTGCAATTATGAGCTATAAATTGTGTAGCAGTGTAAAGAAATATTGGTGACTTTCCGATGAAAACAGTCCCTCTACCAAATCAAGCACAGCTGCGGGCGATCTGTTAAAGGATTTCTGTCTCTCAAAAACAATATTTTCTTCTCGTGAAAGTGTAAATTCTTTCATGGAACAATCTATTGTGCTTAATTCATCACGTTGCTCATGTTTATCTTTTTGATTCAATTACTATATTTGTCTCCTTATTAATTACGAATTCGTGAAAAATGAGTATTAAGTAGTTATAACATTATTGCAGCTTAATGTCAAATGAATCTAGGATAAACAAAATCTGTGGTTTGACCTACTAGCTATGAAAACGGGTGTAAGGATATTTGCGATTTAGATTTTTTATTGGTTCCAGCTTATCTAAATATATAAAAGGCAAAGCCCTCACTGACTGACTCACTCACTCACTCACTCACTCATCACTAATTCTCCCACTTCCCATTTACCTAGAAGGCTGAAATTTGGTACACCGATTCTTTAGGCATTAAATAGGAAAACTAAGTTGTTTTTATTCTGATCGGACTCTCGGGCTCCGCCCCAGTGGCTCTAGAGTTTCCCATGTTAACCTTATGGTTATGATTTTTCATATTTAAATGTAATTAATGAATCTTATCAGCTGTTTCAATTAAACAAGTTGGTTCTGTTCTATGATGTTCAATAGCATTAAAGTTACAATGATTACCAACAGGGTGGAGCTCTATTTTTTTTATTTATTTTATTTATGACAACAGCTAATTCGCAACCAAAAGGTGAGTGAGCGTAGCGAACGAACTTCAACCTGAAGGCGAGTTAGCGTAGCGAACGAGCTAATCTGAAGGCAAGTGAGCGCAGCGAACGAGCTCCAAAACCTAAAGGTGAGTGAGCGTAGCGAACGAACTTCAACCAGGACGTGATTGAGCCATGCAAACGAGCTCATCTTGAAAATTAAGAAGTTAAACGGGGCAAAGCCCGCGGGTACAGCTTGTTTACTGTATATAATTTAAATTTTGTTATGGCTTATAGTACCATTCAACCTCATATTTAATTTTAATACCTTTAGACAACTTATACCCAAACCTTTTTTATATAAAAAATCTACAAATTTAAAACATTCGGCTAATATTTTTACTGGCCATTTTAAAACAATTAATTCCTGGTACACACTTGAGAACTGTGAACAAACAAAGCCTTTCCTAGCTTATCTGTATACAATACAAATACATATTTCTTTTAACGTTTCAAACTTCTTTAAATTAAAAAGCTAAACAATTGAATTAAAATTCTTTAAAATTAAAATTTACAATTGCTAAACTTTTCTAGAAACTTTAAAAAACTTTACTTTAATTATTAACATTTATTGTTCAAATGGCCAAATTTAACTCTTTTAAATAAATTCTAAAAGATTAAAATGGTGCATTTTATGTTTACATATTTTACTAATCTAAAGCTAAGTTTAAATATTTAATAAGCAAACATCTATGATCTTTCTTGTTATTACAATAATTAGCAGAGAATTGAAATAACATCAAAAATAAAATAAACTTACTACTTATTGAGTAGGTTGCTAATAAAATTCATCCTAGGTCTGGACACTGTACATTTACACTCTTGAACTGACAATCCCACATGGAAGCAGCTCCCTTATAAAACATATCTCAGTTCTGGATCCTTCTACCCCTACTCGGGCCAGCACTTGCACTGGACCAGGCGATAAGGAAGTTTCCAAAGCTTTCTTATCAAGATGTCTTTCTACTGCAGGCTACTCCTGTCTATTGTCAATATAAAACTTTAATTTCAAATCTTTACATAAAAATTATTTCTAAAATTTATATTTAAAACTAAACCATGTTACAGAGTCAAAATAAAAGATTATCATGTAAAAAGGGAGTTGAAAGCTCAATAATGCTTTCATGTCACCAGATGAAGTTTCGACCGCAAGCAGATCAAATAGTCGAGGGGAAGTTAGATCACCTGTCTCATTCCCATGTCGTGAACAAGTTTTTGTCAGACGACAGGCACTTCCAGGCATTTTTGCGTGGAATATGGAAGGCTTCCAGCTCGAACTGTACGTACTGTTCTGGCATTGTAGACATGGTTGAGCGCACCTTCTTTTGTGACATGTGGCAATTTCACCGACCCACTTTGATATCTGAGATCGGCGTCCACATCACTCCCGACAACATTGCTGCAGCTATGCACCTAGAACTGTGTCAAGCAGTTCGCCGAAGCCATACTTCGGACTTAGAAGGTCAATTTCGATCGGCCTTAACCTAAAAAATAAAAAAAATAAAAATAAAGTCCTAGTGGCATAAGACCTAGTCTGAAGAGGCTAGTGTCCTATGATATCGGGATTATTTAGCCATCCATTTTAGGTATTGAAACTCTCTGTGAGCTTAAACTCATTTTAACCTCATTCCCACAAAAAAGTAACACCGAAAATAGCTCAATTTGCAGTATTTTATAAGGAAAGCTCAGTGAAAACTAATACAGACAATGGAGCTCCAGGGAAATCAATTCAACTATCCGCCTGTTCCAAGTGCTCGTCTCCTAAGCGCAGAAGCATTTTACACATTACAAGAAGGTTGCTTTTCCATTAACCTGGAGTTAGGTTTATAGACGCCTTCATCTTAAAAAGTTCTGAAGTGTTCGTGTTTTTGGTCTGTATCGAATTCACAACATTTATTACCATATGTTACAAATAACAAGATTGTTTACTTTTGTTGTAAGTTTTTACTTGATTAAAGTCAAGTTTCGTTTTACCAAGTTGTGCTTTTTAATTGTATTAATACACGTCGAGTTCAACTTTATCGGCTTTTTGAAGTAAATAAAATGTTCTGAATATATGAAAAATTCCACAGCATAGCGATGATATTTATACATTTATGTTTATACTGTCAGATATTTATATGTGTACGTAAATTTTTTTTTGTATAATACCAACACTGAATTCATGGTTAAACTGATGTATGGATTAAGTAAATATTAAAATTAAAAAGAGTTTTTAATAGAATATTATGAAGTTGTAATGTTTTATTTACTATAAATTAAGTCATCATGAAAATAATCAATAAACAATGTGTGGAATACAACTCAAAACACATTTTTAGTTGAAAAATAATAATCAATATGCGTTTTCAATCTTGCTTTATTTTATCAACCCATTACACTAATCGTTTTAGTGTTTAGACGAATGAACTATAGTTAATAGCCTTGATACCTATTTTACAGTAATATTTCACAGCTTTATATTATTTCGTTATAATTTTTTATAACGATAATTAAGAATAACGTAATAATTCGTTTGCCATACCAGTTAAAACCTCGAATCATAGAGGTAGGCTTTTAAATAACAATACAATCAAACAATACTAATAATCCCTAATATATTTTTTCCTTATGTATTGTTTTCAGGTAGCTTTAATCAGTGGGTTATTAAGTATCTTAATCAATGAACCAAGATTAGTTGTAGATTAACAGAAACATATCGTAACAATCATACAGTTCGCTCATAGCTTACCACAGAATTTAAATAAAAATATGCCTATTATGAAACAATAAACAGTATGGTAAAATCTGTATGGATATAATAATATAATTTTTTTTTAAAGGCTAGCAGCGAAGGGGACTTCTATTTTTAAGAAAACATAATGCGTCCATGAAAGTAGAACATTCAACTTTTTAATTCTATGAAGCAGATATTTGAGAACCGCATTGGAATATATACAATGAATGTAATTAGTATAAACTCTTGTTTGAAACAATCAAACAAACAAAAAATACGAATGTTTAGTGGTATATTATTGACGTCACGTTATTATCATTTATATGTCGTTCAGTAAAAAAATATGAATTACAAATAAACTCATTGATTTTCAAACAGAGCCGATTACTGTAATAGCAATAATACGGTCACTAGACTTGAAATACGGTGTTAATCGGTCTAGCGGATGTTGTAATGAAGTTGTAAATCGTGATAAGGCATTTGAGAGGTTCATGTCAAACAAACGAGCGATTTTGTACGTTGTTCCTTGAATTTTTCATTTTGAATAAATAAAACATCGTTAATATTTTGTATATACTATTAATAAAATATTTTACATTAATTAACATTATGAATGTTAATGACTCCAATCGTAACTCGTCAACTACCAGTGAAATCACCTGTACAATGTTAAACTATAAAAAAAATATATATATATATTTAGCTTTTACAGTTGCTATATAATTTCAAATATTTTTAAATTTACTTTCGTAAACATTGTTACAATTTAATAAATATAATATAGCCTACAGTAAGTGTGAAACGACAAGAAATAAGCCCATCACATAAAAAATGTAAAATGTATCGTAATAAAATATATTTACGTTAGTTGTATGGAATAGCTATGTATACAATGCCTTCCACTTTAACTGCAGTTTTTTAACACACCCTACGCATTTTAAAAATAAATAGCATAAGAATTGTCTAAAACAATGATCTAATCAATTCCAAACCAGCTTTTCAGGTTCGTTCTAATAACGGATCAAAGACAAACTTGATTCTCAGTAAATGTGTTTGTTTAAGCAAGCAAACACTGATACCTCATCCTAAGGGTTGGTGTTTCCCAGCTCAACACACATAAATGTGTTCATATTAAACACATTACCCATCGTAATTGCTTACTAAATACCTCAACACTTTTAGTCGTTTAAAAGTAAAACAAAGTTTTTAATTTTTCGCTTGGTTTTCATCCATATACATAAATATTGACATTTTACTATATATTACAGCTTTTCCCCTTTTTAACGGGATTAGGTGTTGTATACACAATATAGATTAGGTTACCTACTATATTTATTTACTAGCGGAGTACCCGTCGTTCGTACGGGGTTGGCATATAAGTATAAACGCTTATTGCAGTTATAGGAGAGGACATGTTTTAAGAAAATTTTGATTCATAGGGTATCCAATAGTGTAGCACACAGCCCTAATGTTCTACCACTCCACCTAAACCATGGGAAAAAGTAAAGTTCTCATTGTGTACCACAACTTTTTGTTGCTTGTTGGTTCAAATTAGCTGTGGTCATAAATGCAAAAAACAAAATAGTGCTGCACCCTGTTGGTAAGCCTTATAAATTTTTAATGCTATTTAATATCATATAACCAACTTGTGCAGTTGAAACGGCTGACCAAATTCCTTAATTTCTTTAAATATGAATAGGCTACTCATAAGATTAACATGCAAATTGATATTATCAATCAATATTTATTTTTAAATATCTCACCTCAAATTTTTAAAGCCCACGGGGCAGAGCCCTAGGACAATATCGAAGCGGGAATAGTTCTATATGTATCCTCGGAACTGTAGCTTCATTTGTGTGCAATTTGAGCCCAGTCGGTTCAGTAGTTTTTGGGATTATCTCATACAAACAAATACACGGACACCACATCTTCCTTATAATAGTATGGATTCTATTATACTACACGCATTTGCTTAAACGTGTTGCATATATTTTAATTCAACAATCAACATTGGCAAATTTTTCATACATACTTGTCTAATTTGAGATTCAAATTTATCCTGTTTTGGCCGTAAATAATTTACACATTTTCAATTGTGTTTGTTGTTTAAAGGTTTCCTTACGAGTAACGGTTTAGAAAACTGTAAAACCAGTGATGTAGTTGGGTGGTTCAGTAACATTATAAACACATTATTGGTAGATTATGGACGCATCAGGATCTTTAATGTCGCTTCACCGCAAATTGTGACGTTAACATCGGTAAAGCAGTACATAATAGGAGTGGTGTATTATTACCGTACCCCGTTTCTGACAAATGTTTATTGTTGTACCAGTTTGGGACGGTCAAAGACCTGTCAAACGATTGAATCTACTCGGATACGTTCGACGACGCGGAACACACTTTCTTCCGCTGTCCGCAGCGGTAAAGATCCCTAGCAATCAATAATTATGACTGCTATAGGTTGACACAGTCATCCTGATGATGATCCTTGATGGTCCTTGCAAGAACAGTTGAGCCTGTGTGTTACAGTTATTTAGAATAAGAATAAGAATAACGTAACGTTGAGCGTTTTCTCCTCACATTGACCGTGATAGGGTTAGGAGATAAAGGAACTGTGATATTTAACAGTGCGACCTCGGAGTGCCTTGTCGTTGTAGCTTGAACAAGTAAGTGAAACAAACCATGGTGTGGGTAGATTAGTAAAGTTGAACAATACGAGTCTGTACAACTGAATTTACAGGTGTTGAATGTACAGGTCGGTCACGATTGTAAGTATAAGCATTTTTCTTCTTCTCCCTAAAAAGTTAGTAAATATTTAGTGTTTAGAAATTCATAGCATATCTGCTGAATTTGAAAAACTTTTTAAAATGTTACTTTAAAAGTATAATATATAGTACACTTGTTTATACTTTTTCCCTTTATAATAACTAACACTATTTGGTATTGCTTTGAACTCCAAATTATACCTTATTAAACATAAACAATTCTTAATCATTAATTACTATAATTATATTCTTTGAATATTTTATTTAATACTCAATTTAGAAATCATTAGATTTGGTTCATTATATAGGTTTTACATTATGATAATAGGATAGAATTAAGAAATTAGAAATTAGAAATTAGAAATTAGAATTAGAAATAAGTTGATTAATGAACAAATACATTTTGATTCCAGTTGTACTTATAAAAATGTATTGGCCGGTGCTTCCGGTAGCCAATAGGGTATAAGTAGGGACGCCATTCAAGATTCTTGTCATTCGCCTATTGGGTCTGATGATGATTGGAGTGTCCAATCGAAATCGATCACCACTTACCATCGTTTTTGTATATTTACCGTCTTGTGAGTAACAGTATAAGCGTAAATATATGTTTTAAGTGTTATAAGACGTTTCTTTTATTTACTTTCCGTAAATTTAATAACACGTACAATGCTGATCAAGAAGTTATTTGATAATAGGATGTCAAAGAGTCAACCATATGTAAATTAACAAAGTATGTCCAGAAAGTTATTAATGTACAGATTTATTTTATA
The DNA here is from genome assembly GCF_028750875.1 of Macrosteles quadrilineatus. Classification (NCBI taxonomy): domain Eukaryota; kingdom Metazoa; phylum Arthropoda; class Insecta; order Hemiptera; family Cicadellidae; genus Macrosteles; species Macrosteles quadrilineatus. Next base: position 107,148,465 of record NW_026542601.1, read on the forward strand.
TTTTCTCATACTATATTAAAAATTGATTGGATTGGATTCAAAGTAAATGAAATAAATATAAGATTACAGTTAATATATCAGCTAAATTTTACATCCAAACTGTTATTTTTTATGATTTATCCCTTAGCCAAAAACCGTTGGAAAAACGGTCACAGCTTATGAACTACAATCCTGCAAGCTATCATGTAACATAAATTTGCAATTAATTAAATATTTCACATAAGATTATTTTGAAATTAAAAAAGTGGTGAAATTATAACATTTTATATGAAAATTCATATCAACACTCGGATAGCTTTACGTAATATTTTCTGTCAACCTAATAAAATATATGATATAGCTAAAGTACAAATGAAATACTATTACCTTAATATCTTTATTTTAACAAAATATTTTAGTATTTTTGTTAGCTACAAAAGCTTCAAACAAAATTTTAACCACAGCACTCAAACTGCATCTTTTTGCAAATTTGAGTAGGATAGACCACACATGATAGACCACACATAGTTAAATGTTTCTAAAACTACACATCTTGAGTAAGACGTACGATAAAACTATATACATAAACAGTTTACAAAGTTTTGCCCCTGCTGTGATATCTCGCTTGTTATCAGTCAGGACTAAGTTGTTGACAACTTTGGGCAATTAATTATAACTTTACCACCCAGAGATTAGGATCTTTTAATTGTTTCTCACCTCTGCCACACTTTTAACACACACGTAGATTTTTCTGCAACATTATCTTCTACATTTTGATAATTCTGTTTAATATTTATCACAATTAACTTTTTATGTTATATTACCTTTGACGTTTAGGCAAAAAAAAATACTTTTTTATTTTATCCTTGTTAGCAGGTTAAGGGCTTAAGTGCAACATTATTTGATGTTACTAAAGGGGATCAGGTTAACAGTAAAAGTATGTTTTGCGTTTCCCAATTTGTCTACTGGTGTCAATAAAACATGATCAACAGAATGTTGTCCTTCCTATACTTACAACAAAAATACATCTATAAACGATATATTTATGTGAACTTACGATTGAATTTCAATTTTTTTACCTTATATGCATGTTTTACTTTTATATAGTTCAGATATAAGTAGTTTTGTTAACATTGTAAGTTGTTGAGAGTTATTGAATTAAAATATATTTGACGAGTATTTAATGTTTTAATTTAGTTTAAACGTTTTCTACCATTTTCGGCACTAATTTTTGGGGTGCAAGGAGCTTCTCTTACCATTAAATAATTTAAATACCATTGCGCATTTACTTCTCTATCTAACCTAACCTAATAAAAATGTTTATATTAGACTAAGTTAAATATAATTACAGTCCTGGATCAAAGAAAAAAAGGACAGTTTTTGTTAAAATCCTACGAGAGTTCGGTACGTAAATAACATGACTCGTGGATTTATACCTTTCCGGTGTTCAGCCTTTCTAGACTACCAAACTGCTCATTGAACCAAGGACTGTGTATTCATGACGACAATGTTAAGGCAATTCTCACACTACTTTGTAAAAAGAAGCATTAGCTATAGTAAAAATCAAACGTGAAATTGTAAAGAATAGTGTTTCTTTAAATTTACTATAGGGATGGAAAATATAATATTTGTTTTTAAACTTACTTCTACCTAGATAATTCAATAGTCTGGGTACAGTGTGTGTTTTCACTTATAAAATATATAATAAAATCCACACTGCAAAATATAAAAACCTATTTAATAAGAATTTAATAACATATTACTGTATCTTTTGAGCAATAATGAGCAAAGGGATATTATCGGAATTTTTATCAGTAATTTTAGTAAAGTAACGGTACAAGAAACCTTTAGCTTGAGCGAGAATTGGGAGCGATGCAGAAAGATTGATTAGGACGCAAGGGAGATTGGTTTAAGTTCGTCATCCAATCAGCAGCGACTGGATTGTTCAGCAGAATAGTCAGCAGTTTGTGTCAATATAGGACCTTCAAACCAACCCGTTATATGTGAGATTCCAAAAAGAATAGCTGTACCCTATATCATTCAACTATAATTATTTTATAATTAACTGTGGATATATTTTTTTCTTCATTAGTTGATGTGATATGCTAAAAACTACTATTTATTTAGGTGAACTCTAAAAACCTACTCTTAGTGATGATTTAGAATAATTGCGTAAAAAAATGGGGACGGAAAACACGTTTCATGCCACTAATGTGTATTACAACCCTATAAACACTTTAGATTTTTTGCATTTTTATGTTTGTTGTATTATTTTCTGGCATTCTAATTTACATTATATTAACTTTCGAGTTTTCTGGTTACCCAAAACGTATGGCTAGAAAAAAGTATTTAATACATATTTGTGGCATAACGTTTAAAATATTAGACTCGTTAAAAATACAAATGGGAATAATGCATATTTAAATATTGAAGAAAAACCAACCTAAACAAAATATTTGTTTCCCTTTTTAGGTGTTTAATTGTTAATTTATTTGGCATTGACATTAAATAAATATAAGGTTTAGTGATAAATTGAACAATTCACGTTTATTAATCGTATCAGGTCTTAAAGTTCCAGCCAAGTATTCTGTTTGTTAAGAAGAATATTAACAGAAAAATTCTGCACAAAATTTGATGAAAATTTGCAATGACAAGAATTAATGTTGTCTTCGTTATGACAAGCTCAATTTTAAAACATAAATTATTCTTTGATATCCAAAAAATAAACCACCGTTATCAATTGAGGGTGGTAATATAATTTAAACTTAAAGTAAAACTGTGTAAAGGAATTAGGCTTTTAGTTTACCTAGGCTCATCTTCTGTTACTAATTATGATACAATTCGCATTTTCACACTTAAAAATTACTCAATGAACCTTAAAAAAGTGTTGTGTTGTTACATAAAGTGCAGCTTAGGTTTATGCTAGTTAGTTGAATCCCTAAAATTATTTTAGGTGTTAGTGACTTACAACCTTTGTGAAATATGAAAAAAGTTTGATTAATTTAAAGTAAAGACATATCGTACTGGTTAAATAACATCACTATTGTTATCATAGTCAAGTAAAACAACCTATTTCTGAAAATATATTGTACAAAATTTATTAAACTTTTGAAACACGAATATTTTCCCGTGTAGTAGTGAATTTTAGTGCATAATTTCACTGTGATTATCACTTAACTGTATTTAATGTTATGCATGTGTATACAGCATATAAACGCAAGCTCAGAGACGGCTCTAGGGAAATCATAGAGAGTCTTCGTCAACGATGCGTATCTATTGTTAGAGGAAAGCCTTTCATGCCACTAATGTGTATTACAGTTCCTACACTTCAGCTAATGTATACAATGTGTACTAGGTAAATTTATATTACATTTTAATAAGTGGCATGATAGCATGTTTGCTGGCCTAAATAAATGAATGAATAGTACTGTTTTAGAGATTAAAATATTATTAATATTTATCTAAACTGTTTATAATAAAATATAATAAAATTATAATAAAAAGACAATTGCATTTTTATTTTATGTTCAATTGCTTCATTTTCTATTCATGCATGTAAGGAATTAAAATATTGTACCTCTATAATGCCAAACTCGAATTATATAATATCTTAAAAAGATAAGTGTAAGGTTGTGATTTAGAGATATTTAGAATAATTGCAACATTTTACAAATACAAAAAACATTATTTAAAATTAAGGTTGTAAAACTGGAAAATGTATAAAAAATGTGAATATTTACAACATTGACAATGGTATTCCTGACAACCTTCTAACAACAATTTGAAACACGGTAAAAAGTTTTACTTTGTGAGTTTTGAAAAGTTTTCAAACTTATTAACATTTCCCAAGTCACCACCCTTTTTGCTATCAAGAATATTTCATATCAAAACCTGACACAGATTGTATTCATTGTTGCATTAAGAATTATTTTTATAATTTTATTCATGATGAATGTTCTTCAGTATAAATAAAAAATTAGTTTATAATTATGAATCAAGCTAATGGCAACTAATAACCTGAAAAATATGTTTAAACACAACACTGAGCAGAAAATTAAATCTATTTATAATTATAATAAACTTGAAATTGACAGCGGATGGATGAGCGGTTGTGTGCATCAGTTTTATTTAGTTTATTAGTTTAATCCAAATGTGATTCAATCTATAGTACAAACACTTTGGAGTATAATTAAATAAAATTATTAAAATAAGTTTCATGAATACTTCAGTTAGTTTTAATTTGTTAATAGTGTTCTTTTCTATCCACGTATTTACATACATGTGACAATATTCATCTTACATAACAATTATATAACATTAAAAAAGTACGAGCTTGTTTGTTAATGTTTTAAATTCTTGTTAAGTTTGTAATAATGAAATATTATGCATTAGTTATTGATGAGGAGTTGTTGATTTTAGCGAATTTCCCTATAGGGAAGTAGCTATTACCGTAGGTGGCACGGTAAGACCTAGACCCGGGACCGATTTACTTTTTCATTTTGATGTCCCCAGAGGCCAAAAACACTATTCGTTCAAATTTTTATATATGTATATATATAGACATATATATATATATATATATATATATATATACGTCCGTGAACACGATAACTTGAGTAATTTTTGTCCGATTTTGATGAAATTTTGTTTAAAGGTGTACAGCGGGATAAACTTGAATGAGTTCGCGAACCAGCACGATCGGACCATGGGAACGGGGCTGTACGGGGGGTTTTATGGGGTAAAAATTGGTTTTTCTCACTTTTGACCCTCAAAACACAAAATTTCCCAATTTCTCTTTAGACCTTTTTAAAGAGCTTAAAAAAACAAATAATTTAGTATATAAAAGTATTTTTGTTCAATTATTAGTAACGAAGAAAATTAAAAAAATTGTAAATTTAAAATTCCCATGTTATTCTTATGGAGAATATTGTCAAATGTTGTAGTTTGCTTGTTTATGAATATATTTTGATCAAACTTGGCAAATTTATTTATTTTGTACTAAGCTATCAATATTTTACTCAAAAACACACTTTATTAGTTTCCTTGTAGCAGCAAACCTAGGTACTCTTTAAACCTAATGTTATTAAAATATATTTAACTGAAAATCAATTCAGACAAATGGAAATTCGCTTAGTCGGCAGGTTTGCTGCGGCGGGGGTATTTATGGTTACTTAGGTATTTATTTTATATATAAATAAAGATAATAATTGTCTTTATGGATACCTAATAACAATCTAAAACATAAAGCAAAATATTTTTACAATTAGTATAACTACGATTTATTTTATTGAAATTTAGCTGTATGATTGCATTTAATTATTGTAAATTAGGGTGAATACCAAATTTTGAATTCGTACGGTCTAGGACGCTTTGGTAGACCTTCTAGTTTTAGGGAAATGATACTTGCGATGGGCAGGTCACGTTATTGGACACGTCTAGACATAACTTTCCGATAACCTTATTTCAGGCCTAATAGATCGAATAATTGTTCCTACTCAGTATTATTCTGATAACTGAACACCTGTAAGAAATTAACATGTTGAAACATTGATCATGTTTAAGTAAAACATTTTTATAACAAAAAAGGTTAGTGTGTCAAAAGTTTAGCATTACAAAATTCCATACCTTTACTTTTAGCTTTCAAGCTGCAATCATATGTTACAATATATGTGACAGTATAAAGAAATATTGATACATTTCACGATGAAAACTTCCACCAGTAAATCAAGGACAGCTGCAGGCGATCTGTTAGGGGTTTCCTTCTCTCAAAAACATTTTCTTCTCGTCAAACTGCAAATTCTTAAATGAAAAAATATCTGTTAAAATATTACTTTCAGTAAATATTACAGTTAAATCTTTTTGTTAATTTATGTTTATTTTCATGAATGTTGTAGCAGAGCTCATTGTGAGACCTAGTTCCGAGACCCTGTGACCTTTTCGATATGATGTTAACGGAGGCCAATAATATCAATACAAATTAATATACATATATGTGTGTCTGTTTGCTCAATAATTCAAGTCTGTTTAATATCAACCTTGATTCTGTATATTAAACTTGTAAACGTATGTGTGAACGTGTATTTGAAATAGTGACGGGAAAAACCCATTATTGGAATATGAGAACGAGGTTTTTATGGGGTTTTATGTTGGTCAGAATTTGTTTTCCTGATTCAGGTTTAGAAGTAAAATAATTATAATGATAACACTGACTGTTGTAGGACAAATGTTATTCTAAAATGCCAAATTGTTTAATGTTTTACAAGCATGATTAACTGTAATTAATAATTAGTAATCGATTATTAAATACACCAATGTAAACATTTGGCATTAATTTTAATACTAATGAAATACAATAATCATTACTAAACTAATTGGCTAGTATTAGTAACCTTCCTTCAAACAATACCCCATCAATTTCTACTGATACTTGCCGAGATATATTAAATAAAACAGTTCCCTACAGTTTGTCGTGGAAATAATCACAACATAAAAGCACCTCAAGTGCCCTGAGGGAAACAACCAATAGAGACAGTTTTGAGACCATCTGTTTCCATTGAATGTCTTTTGCCGTTTCAAATAGCCTCTCTACCACAACCCGCTTTCGTGTGGAAATATAGTGTGTATGTGTTACCCACAAATGGGTGTTATTGTTTTAAATGTCCTTCAAAATGTGTTACATGATTCGTACAGATTCTTTTAGGTGTTTTGCACTATACACACTATTATTTTGGATGAAAAATGGTCGTGGAAGATTGCTATTGTTTAGAACATATGTAAGATGGCAATACGTGTACCTTTGAAGTTATTGGCTTACGTTATTAGATTATTGAAATTCATACAATTAAAAGTTATTATATTACCACCGAACCGTTTCTAAAATGTTTATATTCTTAGCGAATATCCCACAAATGAAAATATGGAAAATATGATAAGTAAGGGAATATTATCGTTAGTCTCATGGTAGGATCTGGACCCGGAACCGACTTTTTTCCTACATTGAGGTCAATTGGGGCCAAGAACACTATAATTTCAATTGTATATTTATTTTCATAGAATAATATTAGCACGATAACTCAAGAAAAAAATATACAATTAAAGGAATTTCATATAAACGTGTAAACCTACATAAAAATCTAAACAATTTTCGAGTCATTATGATATAAAAATGTAAAAGGACTTTTTGGTGGTTTCAATATGGTAATTTGAACCCAAAAACATTACAATTTCCAGTTTCTTTCTATTTATTCTAAAAAGGAAAAAAACTGAGTAATCGTAAATGAAAAAATACTGAAAATTTGAAATTGCAATGTTATTCTTATAGAGAATAAGTTAACTGGTAAGTTTTCTTGTTTATGGCCATATTTTGATCAAATTTGGAAATTGTATTTACTTCATACAAAAGTAATAGGTAATAATATTTTACTTATAAAAACCTGTTACTTTGTTCTCTGTAGCAGCAAAACTAGGTACTCGTTAAACGAACGTTATTTAAATAGGGAATTATTATGACTTTTCTAAGGAAATATTTTTGAGAAAATCAATCAAGCAAATGGGAATTTACCTATTCTGCAGGATTGCTGCAGTGGGGATCTTTTTAACTTAGACTTTTACCAAACAACATCTATACCTCCTTAGCCTGTAATCCTATTTAATCCAGCAATGTCGTTCTTGAATACTGTACTTTGCAATTACACTTATTAAATTGAACCAACAGCATTCAACTCAAGGCAAACTATTCATAAGTAATTATAGACCAATTACAACAATTATGGAGTATAATTCCTAGTGTCAACTGTAACATGCAGCCTAGAAACCACAAGGAAACCTCATAAGGGACATTGTGGCAGGCGATATTACACAGATTAGAATGGTTCCGGTCTACAAAGTACTGCAAGCATTCATATTACTTGGGATATTCAAATCATATATATGATGTTTGTATGTTTCATAAACAGGTTTTCTATTTTTTAATATAATTCAATTTTAAATATATCCATGCACTCTGATAGTTTATGACGTATTGAATTGTATAATTTAGATCAAAACATTTTATTCTGTATATTAGGAATTGGTATAAAATAATACTTGATGTCTATTCCTTAGTAGAGTTGATTTTTAACCGATTCAAGTTATTGTGAAAGGTTCATAATAAATACTTATTTGTAGATTGGTTGAAAATTGATTTGTCATATGTCCATTAGCACGATAACTCAAGCAAAAATGATCCGATTTTGAAGAAAATTGGTACAAACATGTATTCGAACGAGTCCAATTAGCATGATGGGAATACATGAAGATGCATTTAAAGAGAGTTTTATGTGGTAAAAATGTGTTTTCCATTTTTGACCTTAAAAAATGTTTAGAGCTTAAGAAATTAATATATTAAATACATGAAAAAGTTTTTGTAAATCAACAAAAATTAAGGAAAATGTCTTTTTAAACTAAAAATTTAAAATTCCAATGATATTTTTATGAAGAATAAATAAATTTATATATTCTTCTTGTTAATGGAATGAATAATTCGCAAAATGTGTTTATATCATACTAGGCTATCACAATTTCTTTAATGAACACACCTTATTTAACCTCTTTGTATCAGTATACCTAATTTCTCATTATAGTTAATGGTATTAAAACAATAATAAATCTGTAATTTTAGGGGATTGTGTTTGTGAAACAAACAATCAGGTAAATGGAAATTTGCTTAGTTTGTTGGTTTTTTGTGGTTGGGGTATCTTATGTTTACTAAATTCTTGGTAATAATGTTGTAAAATATTGTGTCAGCATAGACATAAATATTTTAACTCAAGATATCTGGCGTTAAAGAACAACAATTCATTCTGTAATAATGATATACGTTAAAAGAAAGCCTAACATATGATGATTTAGTAGACTCGACAATAAGCAAAACTATAATATCTCAAAAGTATTATTAGTTTGTGAAATCACCAGACATACAAAAAACTACATGTGCGTCTATTGGGTTGCTTTAAAATGGTTTGGTGACCATAACTGATTAGTTTTATTATTTTTCGAAGGTATGGAGGGTAAAAAATTAAAAAAGAGAGTACCAAAGTGTTTAAGGATGAAGAGATTTTGATGTTTTACAAAAAAGATTGATTGATGTGAAAGTAAAACTTTCCGTGATAGCAATGAATTGTTATCTAGAAATTATATAATTTTATTAAATCATTTTAATATAAGTCGTATTATTGTTAAGTGTGCTGAAGATCGAAATCATTATCACCATTGGTTAGAGAAATATGTTTTCTTCATACAAGTATGTCGGTATAGTTTGTATCCTAACCCAGTCAATAGCTATGACGTTTGTCAATTTTTTTATATTATAACCAAGCTCTAATATAATGAACCAATAAAGTCTACTTTAAGAACTTCCTAGCTTTCGGATATTTTCTGTAATTTATTTTGTCTTGGTTTTTAATTTTAAAACTTACAATATGTGGAATACAAGGCAAAATTGAAAATTGTTTACTGTAATAGCAAGGATTATTAACGTTTGCTGTATTGCTGAGCTTTATAGCCCTCCATTACACTGATTTGATTGGGATTCATACAAATGTACTGTTGTTGAAAGCTTTTATACACCCATACATTTCGAAGCTATATTTCACAACCTGATGTGATTTTGAACTAATATCAGTATGTTATTTCAGGTATTTCGTCGACCACACAAAAGAAAAATCCAATAATTACAAAGGTAGGTTGACGAATAGAACAAAAATTTATTAGTAAAACATAGAGACGTAATTTTTTTTATTATTTGTATTTTTTTACGTTTCCTTGAAGATACCGTATGAATTGTAAATGAATAATATCATTGTTTAGCATTGTTGAAACATTATTTGTGATAATCGTAATGTTCCCTACGGGTCCATTAAATACATATGAATATAAGCACAAATGTAAATATATAATACAAACTTTAAAAATATGATGATTTAAATACTTCAGGAAGAAATTATTTAATCAGGTGGTTTTAAATAAATTCAGTGTTTCAGTTCTCAATTAGATAAGATACGGTAATTTCCCGCGCATATTTGTTTCGGAAACTCATTTCTAATATCATTAGAAAGTTACTACAACATGTTTTGTCCGTTTTCATGCATCAAAGATCATATTAAAACTCATAAATCACAGTATATCGTAGGAAAAGTGTTTATTATTTTGATCATCAAAACTACAAATTATAAAATTAACTTGAAAACCCCATTGCTTTTCAAACAGAGCCGATTACTGTAATAGCAATAATACGGTCACTAGACTTGAAATACGGGTTTAATCGGTCCAGCGGATGTTGTAAATGAAGTTGTAAATCGTGATAAGGCATTTGTGAGGCTGATGTCAAACAAACGAGCGATTTAGATGTTATTACACACCAGATTAAGTTTTTGAAACAAGATATATTTTTAGTAATATTATTCATTTCTTATTAAAAAAAAATACGTTCAAAGCTAAATATTTGTTTTATAGCTATGCAAAATTAATTGAACAACATATCCTAATCTCATGTATATAATATACATCACTAAATCTAGATTTATCAACACCATTGAATGTTTTAGCATAATTAAATCCACCTTACGCTATGTTAATGCATCTATAAAATACCAGAATTCTCCGAACTTGTGAGATCTCTTTTGAGGTTAGTTAAAATACTTGAGGATCAGAGAAAACCTTAAATTATTACTTCTTAGTACATGTGATTACTTAAGTAAGCAAACTAATACCTCATCTTTGTGTTGGTATTTCCCATCTCATGACACTTAAAAAAGTGAATCGTAATACAATTAACCCTTTAATTATCCTTCTAATACTTTCTCAATGGTGCTTTAAACAAAAACTTGTTTTTAATTTTCCTTTTCCTTTTGAAACAGATTGATCGATTAATAATTATATAAATATTACTGTCTTTATCCTTTTGTCCTTTAATGGGAGATGTCCTGCACACCTACCTTTGATTTTAGAAACTTACCATGTAACAATTAAAAGTAATTAAGTATTTTTCCACCTAGGTAGTGAAACTACTGAAATAAGTCTATAGAAATACAAAGGAATGAAATGTAATCAGGAAAATTATAAAATTATTATTTAAAGACCTATAATACAATAATTAAATTTAAGTGTTTTTTTCCGATATGCCTAAAAGGAAAACCAAGGTTAACAACATATAACAGTGTATATGCGTATATTGTACATGTGTTGGCCATTTTCATTGGATTAATCTTTGAGTATGGTATTTTTTAGCTTATTGCTATCATCAGAATCAATTAATTTCTGCTTATGGACTTGCAATTTAAACCCTCAAATAGACATAGTAGCGATGGTTTTGGTCATATAGCACGCTTGTCCATCTCATTAATAACTTCCCAGATGAACCTGTGGATATTGATTGATGTGATTGTGCAAATGTCATAGAGATTGGTCATGTTTGTCTGCTATCTACACATCAATAACTGTCGATAAATCCACCTTTGGACATTATACATTTCTAGTTGAGGTTTCGTAATGCTGTTACAACTTTTTAGCTCGTGCCTTTTTTAAAGTAGACATTTGTTTGTTCCTTGATAATAAAATTAACAAAAAGCTTAAGTCAGTAAATAATTTTTTTAAATTTTTTTTTTATGTAGATCATTAAATATCAATACAATGCTTTTTTACAGGCCATGTTGACCGATAAGTGACTAACAATAATACAATTATTATCGTAGTAAGTACAGTACCAATAAACAAATATTTCTGCGAAACCATAAATCGATAATTGTCAGACTTTCCTGTTTACGGAAACGAAGTTATACATATCAAACAATTTTGAAATGTTTGCAGCCGTTTTCAAATTAAAAGATTAGGCTTTCGGAATTCTGTACCACACTTGAAAATAATGAACGAGTTGCCGGATTGAAAAACATGTTATGTGTCATTAGACATTTATAATATATTATGTTTGGGCCATATAAATATATAGAAATTGCCAACTTTGGTCGAATTATTATAGTTTTAAGTCATAGTTACATTGCCTCTGTAAACTATTATTTGGAACCGGTTCTATGTTTTGGTGTTATGTGTTTGGTTCGGTTACATTATAAACCCATTATTGGTAGATTATGGTCGCATCAGGGACGTTAATGTTGCCACAAATTGTACAGTTAACATTCTAAAAGTTATAGTACTGCAAAGAAAAAACATAATTTATCTACAAAAAGGTACATCGAACACAAATAAGCAGTAATAAAAGTATGGCTTTTTCCTCACATAATATACATATTTTACGTAGAAAAAAACTACGTTCGAGAAAAATGTATTCTTGATGATACTTTTGCTCAACACTTGACCTCTTGAGGCAAATTCACTTTCAGAATTTAATTTTAATTTGATTATTTAACAATTCATTCGTATTATGCGTTTTTTTATCATATACTATACTATTTTTATATCGTTTACTAAATCCATTTCAGCCAGAATTTAAATGAGGTTTGACAAGATTAATTAAGGTCTGTTTGGAAAGTAATAAAAAAAAACAAAAAGATAAATACATCGACCCTTAATTTATAAGAATAATTAATCTTACGTCATTGGTAGTTTAAATAACTTACACATTTCAGAAACTGGCCTGTTTTCTCAAAAAACAAATCAAAATACAAACTTATTGTTTGTCCCCTTTACTTGGTTAGTATACTCATTAAAAAATATTTATTCCAGTTTATATTGCTCGTTTACTAAATATACAAGGTGTACGATATTAAATTTTAATTAGTACAAATTAGGTTATTGATACCTTTTGTGGATACATAAGTAGTAATATATACTCTACATGTTACTAATTATGTAGTAAAATAGAAATAAATCACTAAAGGTAATAACAGTTATGCTTATATTATAAAAATCCTTTCCAGACAGACAGAGAGAAAACCAGGCAAACAACCTACGTTTGTTTGAAATTTTTATCTTATTTAAAAACCAAACAAAAAACTACACCTTACAGTGAAAGAGTGTATAATAAAAAGCTAGTGTGTAAAAAATACTGTAAAAACAAAGCCATTAGAAATATAATATTGGTCTTATGACTTAGTATGTGGGTTGGTTTTTCTTACGGACATTCTTACAGAAAACTTTTCAAATTGAAATAAAAAAGTATATATAATACAACAGAAATAAGGCTATTAAAAATAAGTTTGGTTTTATTACTCATCATGATGGATATAAACACTTCTAATAGAAATTTTTACAACAACATAAGGTTGTTATGTTATGTTTTGGGATCATTCAAGGTTGGTTCTACAAACTAATCCTAATAATAAACATAGGTTGTGGTTGTATATAATAAAACAAAAACTGACAGGCCACGATCAAAGGTCAAAGTTTCAGTTTTAATGTTATTCTACAGGAGTTCAGGGCATAAATAACACGCCCAAAGAGATTTATTCTCTTTCGGTGTTCAGCTTCTCTGGACTACCAAACTGTTCATTAAACCTGGGTTAAGAACTGTACATTTCCTTTTCGTAGACTGTTTAGAACACCTTTTATGTAGAATTCAGTTTTTCAAACAAAGCATAGATTAAGTCCTATTTCCAAAACTAATAATTACACAATTTCTTGATTACCATTTTACGTGTTATCAAATTTACGAAAATTTAATAAAAATATGTCTAATTACACTTAAAACAAGTAATAAGTAATAAGAAGCAATGATTAATAAGTATTGGCAGCTTTTAGTTGGTAACAAAACTAACTATCGTAGATTGCTTACTGAAATACAAATATGTCGCACTTGCCGTGATCTTTAAAAAAAACAGGAACGAAATATCTTAAGGAATGGTTGTCTATACAAGTATTATAATACGCTCAATTAAGGCAACAAGGTATCGACATGCTAAATATTTTGTTGTCCTTTTTGCCATTTGACCACTAAATTAAATAAGCTAACTACTCTACATGAAAACTTTACTTGTAACATTAACAGATAATTCTTAGAGGTCAACTCTGTCTTCCTTACAAGTTTACCGTAACCTTAAAACATACTTGGAGCAAACATAATTGATGAATATGCTACTCCTGGATCCTTAACGTATAACAAACTTGATTCTTAATCATAAAAAAACCAGTTAAATTCTAAAAACCTAACACAGGACAATTCATGATAATATTCCTACAAAATAGATGTTATTATGTTGAAGTTTCCAGTATCACTTGCAGTTAATGTATGTACATGGAGATTATGTATGCAAACAATCACTGTCATTCGTAATTTCTAAAAAAAATAGTTTAGACTCCTGTTTTTTATTTGTACCCAAAAGGTACTTTTTCGTGCGTTTACTTTTCATTTTTTTATTTGTTTGCCTAGAAAATGCAACAGAAAAAATCTAGAAAATTAAAATTATCAAAAGAAAGTTCTTTGAGCTGTCAACTTAACCAAATAATTGACTTACAAAATATAACAGTAAAACATTGGCAAAAAACATCCTGGTTATATATCGGAATTAAACAGATGGGTCATATACGAAGCTGTTTGTTTAAAAAAAACCTTATGTGACAGTAACTGTAGACTATTCTACGAAACAATCTAATTCCTGATGATTGGATGGAAAATTTTAACCAATCACTCCTATGTCCTAATCTGTCTCTCTGTGCCGTTTATAAAAGCTCATCAAAGCGACAATTTCTGTTGTATTGTTAAATTAAATTATATATTAATTATGATATGGCTAAACATTCTCAAAACGATCCTACTTACTCAATAATCTTCACAATTAGGCCATTGCTACGTTGTTTAAAATATCCTTGCATACAATATACGTTTTTTTACTCTCTATAAAAAAAAAACTTAAATTCACACATTTTTGGTGCTAACCATGACCATAATAAATTTTAAAAACGTAACTTTATGATTAAAATTTAATCCTCTGTATTGAAGTTTCAGTTTTAGCTAGCAGCTACATAGCAGTTCCAAGTGAGCGTAGCTAGGATCAGATTACCCAGATCGGCTTGGAGCTGAGCTGTGTTTGGTCGTAAATATTAAACCAACATCCGCCTTGCTTGTCGCGGTACGCCGCAGCGCTTCTCTCGGTCGTGTAGTTAACAGTTGCAAAATACTCTTGTTTACTTTTCCTTACTGAGTGTCTAGAAACTAAAATACATTGTGTTTGTGTTACATAAGCCATACAAACTGTTACTACGAGGAGTGGAAAGAAAATGACGAAAAATTCACCGATTATTTAATAACTATCAGACCTTAATTTTAAACCACTACACCTACACTACACCTAGTTGTGCAGTTATAATTAGTTTATATTTTTGCATAACCCCCTAAATAAGGTCAAACTTTCGGGTCCTTGACACACTTTACAAATAATCAAGTTGTCAACAGATTTTATTTATGTGTCACTCGTTATTTAAAATGTATAGTTGCTTCATAGTATTGCTAAAAGGGGGAGCGAGCTGGCGTAGTGGTTAGAGCACGGGACTCAATCCCTGAGGTCCCGGGTTCGATCCCTGCCAAGTCACCAATGGATTTTATCTATCTAAGTGATAATGCCGCAACCCCTAGGTCTAGCCTGAAGTAATGTGAAAAACAATCCCAGGCTCGTGCCTGGAGTCCTTAGGACAAAAAAAAAAAAAAAAAAAAAAAATAGTATTGCTAAACGGATAATCATTACAAAAATAAACTTATCACATACTTTTCACAAAAAAGTTATATATTTCGGCATTAGCCTTCCTCAGGAACAAACAAAACAAATAGAAGTGTTTACCACTCTTCAAAAATTCAAAATGTCTGTTATTGCTGTACAAAAAATATTTTCTTCCATTGTGGCTGTATTATTATTATTTCATATACATAGTTACATTAGCTCGGACATATAATATAGAACCAGTGCCGTAGTTGGTTGGTTCGGTTACATTATAAACCCATTATTGGTAGATTATGATCGCATCAGGACCGTTAATGTTGCACTGCCGTCAATAGTGCCGTTAACATTGGCGAACGTTATAAAAGTGCTTAATTCCGTATCCGGTAATGTTGGACAATATCTTGATAAAGGGCAACGCCCAACCCCTGTAAATAGTAAAGGTTTTTTTTACCAATTTATAAAAAAATAAAATTGTTAAATTAAAAAGAATAATTAAATCAAACATACACAGATATTATGTTACCTGTGTTATACTAGGATTGCTATAACACAGGTAACTCAAGTGATTTATATGGCATAAAAAGTATCACAACTGTTTCAATTTTTATTTGATTGATTTAAAGTCACAATGTTTCATTTAGATATTTATCGTACCTTTGAAAGATACATGGATTTCTTTACTCAGTAACAGGCATTATTGTATCAAACTTCTCGATTAACCATATTTTTTGGTGATTTACAAATAACTAATACTTATTGGCTGATGTTGATTTTACTCAAAACTAAAAATTTAAATTTAGCCATCCAGTATAAATTGAAAGCATCGTGTGATAGTGCAAATTAACCAGAACTCTAAGCAATCATTTTCATAATAATTCATCAATATGAATGTAACAATATGGAAGGACATTTAATTGATGTTTAAAAAGCTCTGTCAATACAAATAGTTGGATTTATTTACGAAAATCTCAATTGTTTTTATAAGTATAATACCAACTCATATATTAGCTTATGTTAAATATTCCATATTTACAGATTAATTTGTGGTCATTATGTCTGATCATGTATTAATTTTAGCCTTTTATTAAACAATAACAATAACTAGCTGGAATAATCGAATTTCTCATCAAATCAGTTAGGGGAAAATAACCAATTAGAATTCAAGGCACGACCGAGAGCCAGAATTGGTTTTTAGTGAACCGTTTTGTAGCTGACGTTGGTCCCCGATAACGTAGATTTGTAGTATTTTCAGGGCTTTTCTTTCTGACGTTTCAATTTAAATGTAAAAACACTTATCGACTACTAATTTTTTTAATGGCTTACATTTGTTGCTGATGCAATACAACACACTGCAGTATAAGCCATTGATTGAGCCTTCTTAAAACTTATAAATTACTGATCAATAATTTTAAAAAAATTAGTTAATATTTCTTAACTATAAATAGAAAAAAAACCCTTATGAATCTTATTTAATATGAGCCCTAATATGTAAAGCAAAATTTGAAGTATTTTCAGATCTTTTTTATTATTTAGTACCTTTAATAATAGTGAAATGCTTCTATGAAGGGGTGTACAAAATATTAATTAAAGGCCGGGAAAACTGCTAAATAACAATAATTATTTACTGTAACGGTTATTTTATTATAATAAATGACACGGTAAGTATACAAGCATAGCTTAACGTAACATACTTGTACATTTGTGTTAGATTATATAACGTTTTTAAATTAAATATTGGATAATAATTATTTTAAGTATAACCATGTACTTGCTTCTCTTTTGTGATCAATTATATACTATATTGGCATTCTTTAAATATACGAAAATATACTCAAATCCCAAGTAGTGAATAAAGAAATCTTCTTAAACATGAAAGCGATGACATATGAGCGATTTGTTGATACATACAGATGTGCATACAGACACACAAATTATATTATACAGAAGCGGATGGAGAGGTGAACATTTACGCTGAAGTTAAGTTAACGTAGTTTCAGTTATTAAAAAAGGTTGGAACTTAAAATATCAGTGTCAATCCAAAACGAACATCAATTTTGAAATTGTTAGAAGTCATTACACCTGTCACTCAACTTTGTCTGACTCCAATTGTACCGTGTCAACCATCACGAAATTAATCTTAGGAGAAAATTACATTTTTGCACCTCTGAATTTTGACATTATTTCATTCCTGCAACATGGTTTGTGTCAATCTTTATCTTTGTACGATTATAGACTCTACAGCATGGTAGTTTGGCATTTAACTCTATTTCACGTAAACATATTTGTGACGATCTAAAAGAAACTCTAAGGAATTATATGGTATAGCACAAATGGGCATGTCAGTGTTAATATGTCGTTAGCAACTGGTCTTTAATCTGCAAAGCCATCCTATCAGGTAAAGATGGTCTTTAGTCTAAAATGTTATTTAAAATACAAAATAGTGGAAAAGTATTTGAAAATGAAGTGTTAATTTACTATTTAATATTAATTTTTGCTTAATTTTTCTTCCACAATTTCCTAAATATCATCTTGAAATAACTATGTCCTAAGACAATAAAAATGTCGTTAATATACAAGAAAATCTGTTACCAATTACCCGATAATTATCAGAAACTCATACAGTCCATAGTAACCCAACATAATACCTCCAATGTGGTTTAGCATGTAAATACATTAATAATGCAATAATTGTGGTATTGGCTTTGGGGATATCTGTTTCATTGGTTTATCGGATATTGCAAATTACTAATGTTGCCTGACTCGAAATTACCGATTGTCGAATTCTTAACTTATTGTTGTTTGTTTAACTAAACATTAAAATATATTGTAGAATATACTAGTTTATTTCAAAAATGAAGAATTTAGTGATAACACGATAAAATATTAATTTTAAAATATCCAACAAACACTATGGACGTAGGATTACATTTAAGTTATAACATTCGTGAATACTATAAAACTTAACTAATAACAATATTACTATTTTTTGTAAAATATATAGATTTAAATATATTATTAAATTTTCTTTATATATTTTTATGTTGTTTGTATTTTAATTTTGCAAATTAAAAAAAATTCAGAATCGGATTGTATTTTAACTACCAAGCATTAAAATCAACTACAATACAACAAAATGTATAGTTTAAGTGAATGAACTTTTTACTTTGCCCATTTTGAAATATTGAAAACCACTAGAATACCTTTAAGTGTATTGACAAAGGACTTAAAATAGAAATTTCATTCGATCTGAGCTCAGACAATGCCAACAAACCTTTGTGACCATCGTGCAAGTATTTTAAATTTATTTTTACCTCAATAAAACACAATACTTAAGGTATGCATTGTAAATACTTGACGTGTATTTTAAACCCATTCGACCATTTCATATCTTTATGATAAGAAAAAACTACTTTTTAGAATTAAAATAGTATAATTTTTTTTTTTTTTTTTTTTTTTTTTTTTTTTTTTTTTTTTTAAAGAGGTTGGCGGCCTATTTAAAGAATTACGTAACAAACGAGCTAACTCATATTATTCGAACGTTTTTACTTTAAAAGGAATTAATTATAATTGAAAAATACAATTTCGCTAGTATGTAGGGTATACAGTTCATCAATCCATTGCTTCAGTCCATCAGCAGGTTACTTTCAGTAGTTTCAGTTTCTCTGCCATCTTACTGATTCTTGTAGCTTAAGAGCTATCTTTAAACTAAGAGATTTTAAACCTTATACTTAGTGCCACTCCGAAAATTTTTTTTATTATTATACTAAATACATCCACTGGGATGTAAATATTGGGGATAGTCCTGAACGAGGAAATTGACATTAGCTGTCATATTTTATAGGGATAAAGTACATTGTACTAATTACATTTGACCTAGGATATTGTAGAGTTTTGAATACATAATGGCATTATGAGCTTGTTCCCCTAGTTCGTATAAACTCTTAATGTTGCATTTCTGGATCAGAGTATACATAAAAATATATGAAAAATCTATATTCATTTGTATTCTGATTAACAGTTTAAGTGTATAAACAATTGAATTGATAACTGAATAAAGTTAGTTAGATAAATTTGAATATTTATTTATATTACCTACACGATTTTCATCTGTGTTGTAAAAACTATTCTGTGCTTTTAATAATTCAGTAATATTATATGTACTAAAAGACATACATCGTACCGAGTAACATAAACACCTATATAATAAATACTAGAAAGAAAGAAACTATACGACATCACAATAATAGTAAATCAATTAATAAATATATGTCTATATTTACATTATTGTAAATTCTAAGCCCTTGACGGCAGACATTTACCTGGGTTAATCCACTAACCTGAAGTTACCTTTAGGTTGCTACAATTTAAGCCAAATATAGTAATTTACCATTCTTAAAATATCCATTCAGTAAAATTTTTTTTCTCGTTGCAGATGGCCAAAGTACTCAATGACAAATATTAACTGATAGACGTTAATAATTCGTTCAAGTATTTCTTTCACTATATATATAAAACATAAAAAAGCAACAAGCATCAGTTGTAATGTATATCAATGTATATTTAGTTCAGCTTTATCATATTATATAAACTATTTTGTATATTTTTTGTTTTCAAGTTGGTTTCTCATCCAAAATTACTTAAACCTTTCCAAAATATAATTACTCGTACGCATTCTAGCACAAATAACAAATATTGTAACGGGGATTTTCCTTTAATAAACTGCTGCTGAAAGATTATCATAGTATGAACAGTGTAACAACAACTTCCATTGTAACACAGGTAGTTGATAGAAGGTCCCCTGGTGGCATTTGTGGTCCATAATATTCCGGCACATCATAGAAGTTTGCCTGCACAGTTGACAACGATTTTTGTAACCAATAGCTGAGTCTGGAGGTAATTAGACAGTTTTACGTTCAATCCTGAGAAGATTTAGTAGCTATTTGATGGTTCAAAATTGGACCATTAGATCTTGATGGTTGGGATTTTGATAAATTATACTGAACCAGTAACACACTGACCAGATCATTAACACTGATACAAAGATCATTAATTTTTTACTTACATTCTACTCTTATTCAGTTCAAAATACAAAAAGTAGTAGCTGCCGTAGATCGGAAAACGAACTAATTTTCTGAGTTTATGATGAATCAATGTAAATTCAGCACTCAATGTACTAACACAGTCAGCAGAAGATGACTAACTGACATGTTTAATACAATTGTAATAGTTGATAATAAGTCCATATTTCTTGTTTATTATCTTTAAAATATTAAGTAAGTGCAAACACACCTTTATAAGCCACTGAGGTGTGTTTCAATGTCTCTGTTTCTATATATTTGGTCGTGGTTGTTTGCCACATTTTAAATAAACTTACCATTATTAAAGTAAAAGAAAAATAATTTATTATAAAAGTTACAATGAGGTGTAACTTCCTCTAAAACCCAATAACAAGAATAATCTAAATGCGTTGCTAAGATAACATCAGCAGACGACTATGATACAATAAATAAATACTCATATTAAAATAAATTAACTACTACTATAATGTGGGGCTAAGTAGGTTTAATGGTAGAAATGTTACAATAAAGATTTCTCAGCCATTTTGTAAGTTAAAGCTAAGTAATAGCACACTTTTGTCAAGGCCCACGATTCACAAAGGAGCGTTTGGGTGCCCATTTTGGAAACGAATGAAAGTGATTTTTCCAACAGTTTGAAAACTCTCAATCTCTGGAATATTTTTACCACTACCAAATCCAATTAATTAATATATTTTCTATTACAATTTGTTCATACAAATCACCAACTGCTTTTAATTAATATAATATTTCCTTTGTAAATATCTTTCATCGTGGTTAACTGAAGCATAAAATAACCTTAAAAAATGCATACCTCTTAGAACGTTCCTTCTGTTGCCAATATAGTTGGAGTTTTTTTTTTTATAAAATGTATAGCCACGTAAAATTATATTATTCATGAACTCAAATTTTTTTTGAAAATATCGTAATATATGGTATATGTGTATTATTCACATAGCTTTGGGGGATCACATTTAACGTTTGGCTAGCCACCGTCACCAATGAAAATGAAATGGTTTTATTTCATGCATTTAACCAACTGTAACCATCATTTAAATTGGTTTCACGGTTGGTTGTGGTTGACCATGTTATTAGTTTATTTGACGAATTAGCTATTTTCTAATGGCAGAACAAATGTTAGTTCTGTTATTTCAATTATTGTTGTATATTTTTAGCTTCAACCCATTTTAATACTTTTTTCACTTCTGTACCTGTAAAATTGTTTTCTTGCATGTTTCCTTCGTTTATAAATCTAATGTTCTAAAGTTATATTGGGTACAGTTTCTTAACTGGGCTATGCTAATATCAATTGAAACTATCGATTCGATTAGTAAACCTTAATGCAATTTTTTCACTATCAGCAAGTTTGGTTGGTTAGGTTAGGTTAAGATAGTTTAATTTGATAATAAATATATTAAAACATATCGATTATTAATCAATATTTTCAATTCGATTGTTTCAATCGATTAGCATAGCCCAGTAAAGAAACTGTACCCGTTATATTAGAGTCCTTTCTTTTATTTTCGGAGTTTACCCGTTGGTTGCCATTGGCTTTTGCAATCATTTCTAATTATTTTTTTAAACAACGGTATACACCGTTTTAAAAATTGCTCTTGTGCTACAGAGATAAAAAAAAAAAAAAAAAAATTGGCTGACATTTAACAGAGATAAACTATAAAAAAGTAAACAACATTGACAACAAATTAATTAATAAACAATTACGTAAAATTATTTTCTTTTACATTATCACTTCGCTAGGACAGGCACAAGCTCTCAAGCTCTTGTACGTTTTAAGCTTTAAATCAATGCTGGACTAGTGTGTAAAATTAGGTTTAATGATTCATGCAGTAATTAAGGCCAGTTTTTTTACTAGAAAAATAATCAAAGTATTATCTTTATGGGCAACCAGCCATGTACGAGATCATCTCTATTGAATGGATGCGATCATGTTATTCTCGTATTTATTGTGTACCAAATTTAGTACACCATAGCCAGCCGACCACGTGTACTAAGTTCCTATGGGTGGCATCACATATCCTAAGATGTCGTACAGACGTTCAAAGAGACCTTTGATCCTACATAAGGGCCTAATTAGCAAAGCCCGCAACAATCCAGCTGGGTGGCAATACAGATGGTAGACAACTGAAAACATTATACTAGGCCTACAGAAAATTAAGTAATACTCAACAACATAAATAAAATATTTAATTTTTTTTCTTGCTTGTTATATTTACAAAAGATTTACCGAAACCCGAAATGTTGGATGTGTAGGGTGTATTTGGATAAAAGTTAAACAATGGAAATGTATCACAAAAAATTTTTACAAGTGAGAAATACAGTAAAAAGTGTATGGCATGTCAATGTCTACACCTTTACAGCTACATGAGTTCCGGCGCGTTGCACTTTATGATATCACATTTCAAACTAAGCAAAAATGTACTTGTTGAACTATGTAAAATGATAAAGGCCTATACGGCCGTATACAATGTATTGTATTAACTGTTCTTTCCCGTTTTATATTGGCAAAACTGTTTAATTTTTTTCCTTGCTTTATTTAGCAATATGTTTTAACATTACAGTCTAGCTCATCTTAATATGTTTTTTTTAGTAATATGTACATGGAGCTGTATATTTTGAATGAAAACACTCTTTTTTTAAGTTGCTGTATATAAAACTTACCAGATCATTTCTTGGTGCTTGACACACTCAACCATTTAAAGCGAATTCAGTTTATCTAGAAGAATAGACATAAATGGAATAGTATGTAAATACATTCCATAATGTAAATTTAAATAAATTAATGATACAACTATTATCCGGAAAGAAAGTTTAAGAGCATGTTTATCTACAAAGATATTTTCCTTTAAAAGACTTAATATAAACTCGTTATATTCAATATAAATATCCTAAGCTTTCCTAAGTCTATACTCTATGTTTTATAATTAATTATTCAAGTGCTTGTAAATTATATTTATAGTATTGTTTAGCATTACTCAATTTTTGTCAAATGAAAAAATAACATTGATGTATTGATATTCCCAAAAGTTTCAGAAAGGATTTTTTCCAAAAATACTTTGTAAAGTTAAAGTTTACTGCTATTTTCCCTTTGTCAACAAAGTTAAAATTTCTCATTGTATCCAGGTCCAGAAGATATGGCTCTTATATTTCATACCCAGTTACATTTTACGGGGTTTCTCTTATATTACGGTACAGTTTATGAGCCTAACCTACCAAAAAGGTGTTTACATATATGTGGTCCAAGTTCACAGTACCACACATTTAACACGATACTCGTCACATAACATAGCAACTTAAGCAAGGAATCAGCGTAAAAGAAGGTTGAAAATGCTGAATAGTTTACACGACTTTAGAAAATAAATCGTGAAAAATGTGTATTCAGAAACTCATATTGTTATGTTTTTAGTACATAAATACTCAATGTACTAGTAGTTTAAACTAACGCGTATAAAAATTAATACATCATCTTGATAGTATTAAAATATTGTAAGACATTTAAAAATTTAATAGCATCGTATATCAACGCTAACGCTAATTTAATGTTATGCATGTGTATACAGCATATAAACGCAAGCTCAGAGACGGCTCTAGGGAAATCATAGAGGGTCTTCGTCAACGATGCGTATCTATTGTTAGAGGAAAGCCTTTCATGCCACTAATGTGTATTACAGTTCCTACACTTCAGCTAATGTATAATGTATAATGGCTCAACCGTATATCATGAGTATTTTAGATAGCATCTGTTTTACAGAGTATGATAGTAAGGAATGAAACTCTTAAAAACTCTACATGATGGTTTTGTAAAAACAAAAAGAAAAAATCATTAAATAAAATTTTTATAAACATTATTTGTTTGTCTGGGGTTATAAAAAGTTTTTTGGAATTGCTACAACAATTGAAACTCGTTGAGAAGTTTTACTTTGTTAACTTGAAGTTTCAAAACTCATTACTTTTCGAAAGTCAAAACCCAGTTTGACAGCAAGAAAGTCTTATATTACAGATTGAAACTGTACTCTCCTTGGTGATACTGTTTTAAAACTAACGTAAAAATATAAATGTTTACGTAGTCCAGGGAAAACTATGTGGTATATACTTAAAACACTAACTATTATTTTTTGTGTCATTCTACGTGTTGAAGCATGGTTTTGCCAGTGTTTTACTACAATTGCGTGGTCAATCTTTTTATACTCATCATAAATAACTACACCTCATGTATAATTTATTACGTTTTCACTTCAATCGATTTGCAAAACATATAGAATCGTGTAACCCTGTCGTTTACATAGTATAAGTGTTTTCTTTTATTGTTTATCTTACTAAGATGGGTATAAGATCGTTAAGATTCGTGAGTGTCGGTGGGCTACAGGGGATAGTGCCATGGACTCCCAAAGCAGAGATGTAATGGATTTGGATTCTGGTACCCGCTAATACTTTGAATCAGGAAAGATCGCCCTTTAATCAGTCAACTCACTGACTCGTCCCTTTCTTTGATTGACATGTTCCACGCACTGGACTCCATGGCAAATATAGTCGGGCTAGTGCAAGGTAAAAGTGAACAATGAAATCTAAAGAATGTTAGAAAGAAGTAAAATAATCATCCTGATTTAAAAATTTACAGAATATGTAATTAATCCATATTTTTTATCAGGGGTTGACATATGTATTTATAAAAAAAAACAACATCATCGAGTTTTATTGAGTTTATTTATGTGCAATCGATGCTTTGGATGGTGATAAGAGTGGCCAATAAATCTGAAAGACAGAGTATATTGGTAGAGCTCTCCAACGCTTCGATTGTTTGCGTGATTTACCAACCATTTGCGAAGGGATACAAGAGTTTTGCCTTTAAAATAAAATAGCATTTGCAATCATCATATTTACTCACAAATACCTCTGTTGCTGTATTTAATAACCGTTACTGTACGCCCTTATAGAAATTTCTTTCGATAGTTTTGGCGATTTGTCTACACCTATTAAGTTTAGACATTTAAATGGAAAACAACCGTCATATTTGGATGGATACGTTCCAATCCAATGGTCTAGCATAATTTGGATATTATGGTATGTACAACTAAACTTCTCTACTCAGATTAAAACAATTAGAATATGTTAAGAAAGTATCAGGATTATACCTTAACCACGACTTTTGTTTGTTTACTGAACAACATTAAACTGATCTTTTAGAGCAACATAATAGGAATAAAAATATTTGCGAGAAATATTGAATATAGTATAGAAGAGCAGTTGTAGATGTGGTCAATAAAAATCACTTGTATTTTATTATTAGTTTTTTACTATTTTCCCTCAGTTTCTTTTACGTAAACAATCTAGAATTCATTGGTAAATGTTTTTTGGGTGGGGTAAAAAATTAAATAAAGACAGAAACATGTATTTTGCCTCTAGCTGGAAATAATTTTATAAGAGATAATTTTACCAATGAATTTACAGTGTCATAAAAAGAAAATATTGTTCTTGAGAGACAGAAATCCCTTAACAGATCACCAGCAGCTGTGCTTGATTTGGTAGAGGGACTGTTTTCATCGGAAAGTCACCAATATTTTTCTAGACTACTACACAAAATTTATTAACATTTTTGGATAGGCAAAAAAGTATGTCCACTATTTGATACCTATCGTTTATTTTAAGGCAATGATAACGCCCAGTCACTGACAATGACAAATCATGACTTTACTTACCAAACATTTAAGTAGTTGATCAATTAACATTTTGGTTTATTATATTTATATTTAAATAAGAGATTATAGAGATTATATTATAGATTATATTTTTATATTTAGAGTGACAAATAGAATATTTCGAAAATATATGTAAGGGTAATAAAACAATACATCTGTTTTATATCAGTGAAAATATGCTTAGGTAGTAATTGATATCACTAAATGATATATTACTACACAAAATAAATAAAAAATGTTGGATAGGCTTAAAAGTAAGTCCAAGATTTGTTACCTATCGTCGATTTTAATGCAATGATAACTTAGGGCTTTGATAATAACAAATCATGACTTTACTTACCAATTAAAACCACTTTACATACTTTTACGACTTTAATTTTTTACTTAACATTTAAGTATCTGACCAGTAAAATTGTGGTTTATTCACTATATTTTGAGTGACAAATAGAATCTTTCGAAAATATATCTAAGGGCAATTAAAAACATAAAAATTAAAAATAAATATATTTTCACTTAGGTAGTAAATATGATATTAAAACATTTTTTTAGAGAATAAATGTGAAAAAATTTTGTAATTATAATATTTTTTAACCCTTTTTAAAAACTCATTTTAGGTATCTTGTTGTTGTAGCAGAACTGTTAATATCTAAATAACACAATTTGTACCGTAACATGGTTAAATTTATAAGAAAGCATACATTTTCTTTAGTTTAAATAGGTTAATACATTAATGTGCTATTACTCGTTTAGTGAGTAGTTAAACATTCAAAAAGGCCCAGTATGAAAAGTTAAAGAGACCTAGCCCAATTTATATAAAAATAATGTAGATGTAATTTTTCGAGTTTTACCTACTAGAACGCATTATTATAATATTATCAGCGTAATTAACAGAAAAATTAGTTTCACTAACATATTTCAATAACATTCAAAAGGGAATACCTTATGATTTTAACCATGATGAATAAATGATAACATTATTATTAATACGGGTTGGATTAGTTAAACCATGTACATAAGCCTTTAGGCCCGATGGTCCGTGGTTGGAACAGATGGATTAACTTTACATCCCATAAGCTGCGGGCTAAGGGTTCTAGAAGATTAGCTATTATATGAGCGTCCCTCTTATCGTTAATCTGTTTAGCATACCTTATTGGATTTTGGGCTGATAAAATAATGATGTATAAACAAAAAAGAGCTTAATTTGTAACAAAATAATTTTTAAATCTTTATATTATGCATCAAAAAAGTAGTTTTTGTGTAAAAAAATAAAATGAGCAATATCTAACAATAAACTTAAATGTGTTTATACTGTCCATAGCTGCCACACAAGATCCCCTTCGATTGGTTGATTAGCATAAATTTAAAGTTAAAAAATAAATATAATTTTATAAACAAACAAATAATATGATCGTTTGTCACAAAATTTAAAAAGAAACAATACTAATAAATTTTTTAATTGAACAAAAACGTAGAACTGATTGAATCTGCTGTCTTCTTTATCAAGTAGTTTTGTTTTAAAAGTTGATTTTAAGCTTTTTTAAAGCTCTGATCAATTTAGTATCCTTTATATGTCTTCTCTATTAACTTAACTTTAGTCCCGATGACTCTATTCATGTAACTATGTTTTATATATATCAATAAAAGTATTTTGATTGTTTGATGCATATGTAGTTTATGCAGTACAGTATTCATTAAGGGATTTTAAATTAAAGTTACATTTTAATACGTTAGTTTTCTCGTCTCTAAAGGAGCAACAATGAGAAAAAAGTTCATCATTATACTAATTTCACATCATAAAGCCTATTACTTGTACATTTGGATAGGCTGGCTGTGATCTATATTGAAATATAGAATAACAGCATTTCTCATTAAATCACTGACGAAAATAGTAAGATTCAAGCCTCGTCTGAGAAAGAGAGAATTGGTTTTAAGCTAGCCGTTTTGTAACTGACGTTAGGAGATGATAACAAAGATTTGAAATATTTTCAGGCTGTTTTTTTTAGTTACAATTTCAATAACAAAACCAATGCGTTAGTTTATTATAATAGCTTAAATTAGTGTGATTAGAACCTGGGACAACGGGGACTTAAGTCCCACGTTCTACTAATAAACCAGCTCGCTATCTAAAAGTATGTTCATCTATGCTAAAAGTTAGTGTATAAAATTCTTGCTATGGTAACACAGATTAATTACAATTATTGTAATTAACATTAACTACACATTTAAAAAGTCATCAATCTCAAGACAAATAAGTTGAAAATGCATTAAAGTAGCCCTGAGTAAGATATAACCCCAAACAAATGGTCAATCCAAACAATAGTTTGTAACATATGTTTAGATATGATACCTAAACCGGTTTTACACGGGATACAAATTAATTTATACACATCTACTGCTTGTCTTTTATCTTATACATTGTCTTTATTTTACGTTCCTCCGTTGAAAAATAATATTGCCCTGCTCTTATATCATTTTACACTAGTCTAGGTCACACGTTACCATTAGTTTGTTTTAATGTGCACTCACAATCAGTTATCACTTTTGAAATCGTATGTATTAAATTAATGCACACTTAATCACCTATTTAGTACAATGTTATTCGGTTGCTATGAGCAACAATACGACGGAGGGTGCTTATAATTCATGGTTGAGTTCTTTATTTGGCCGAATTTAAACATTATTTGGCCATGTTATTTGATAGAATAATCATTTATTTTATTCAATCGTTAATGGATGTCAATTTTCAATTCTTACCTAGAAATTACTTTATAGACTTCTGATCAAACACTCTAGCTATCTCAACCATGGCAGTTGTCATATTTAAATAAGGAATGTGGATTTTATTTAATTAAGATTTATTATCAAATATAAAAGCTATATCTAAATTACATGATAGATTTGCGTGTGTGTGTGGAAATTATAATTTGTTCTCAGTATATAACAAAACAATTCATTTTCTGTAGTTTTAATGAATCCCTTCAATATTTACTTGACATAATAAAAAGGAAATAATTTAACGAATTTAGATATATGCTCATAAACGCAAGCTCAGAGACGGCCTCAGGGAAATCATAGAGAGTCTTCGTCAACGGTGCGTATCTATTGTTAGAGGAAAGCCTTTCATGCCACTAATGTGTATTACAGTTCCTACACTTCAGCTAATGTACACCGATATTACACACAATCCAAATATAATTTCTTATATGTCATATATTAGAAAATTACAACTATGCATATCATTTTTATGCATAATTGAAACACGCTATGCAATAAGATGTGCCGTGGAGCGATTATATGCTACAGAACTCTGTAGAATCTGTATGATTAATAAAAAAAAAAAAAAAAAAAACTAAAATAAAACATGCCCATGTAAAATAAACTATATTTATTAACTAATAAATTGAATTAAATAAATTAATATAAATTATCTATAAACTAAATTTTATAGGTATAAACACAGTACTATTTGCAAAACTGTCACAACAGTTTGAAACTCATTGAAAAGCTGTATGTCTGAGATTTTTAAGTTTCACAACATTTTAATAATTCCAAAGTCACCACTCTGCTGTTGAATTACATTTGTAAGCAATCGGTTTCTTTTAATAAATTCACTTGAAAAGAATTTAAATATTTCATCGGTTTGAACCTATTTACTAGTAAGGTCCCCTCAATATTTTCTTACCTATGCAAAAACACCAACAAGTTTATTCTTATCTGTGGCAAAAAATGATACAAATAATAGAGCAAAAACAATATAATCATTTGGGCATGAATCTGTACTACATTGGACCTTCCTCTAGATATTTCTTTATTCATTTAGGGATGATTGAGTAATAAAAAGCCATAAAAGCATAGTTTTTTTTTCATTTCTAAATTTAAACAAGCTAATAGAAATTATTACAATGCCATAAATGGAACTACAATATTTAGTTAACGGTCTTCATTTGCGTTAAGTAATAATCATATAAGTATATTTCAACTTTAACAGATGTGTTAACCTACCAATCTATAACCGAAAAAATACCTTTAACATTTTGGTTATGACGAATTTTCATAAAACCTATGAAGTTCCCAAATTTCTGTGTTACAACCGAATACCAATACATCAAGTATCAATCACTTATTTGACAGATGGTAGTTGACTAAAGCCATCGTTAAGCAAAAGTAGGTCGGATGTGCAGAGTGTATCTTCTATGGAACCCCCTTTTTGTTTTAGTTCGTTATGATAATGGAAAAGGCGTGCTGAGCATCAGGGCCAAATAATTACTCAAGGTTTAATAAATCGTTTCTCATACTTGCATTTCAATGCACATTTCACGATATTAATGTAGTTTTAGTAACAAGTTAAAAAATTGTAGTGTTGTTAAAAGGCAATTAGATTAAGTTTAATTTAATGCAATTTAGTAAAACACAATAAAGCAAATCATAATTGTTATTTTTATATGGTTAATATGATGGTTGATATGACCGGCTTCACCAACGGTCGTGGTCTCTTTCCTAAATATTAATTATTATTAATTTGTATTTCTCTACTATAAGACTCAGACAAAGCGAGCTGGCATAGTGGTTAGAACGCGGGACTTCGGTCCTGAGGTCCCGGGTTCGATCCCCGCCAAGTCACCAATGGATTTTATCTAAGTGATAATGCCGCAACCCTTAGGTATAGCCTGAAGTAATGCGAAAAAAAACAATCCCAGGCTCGTGCCTAGCGTCCTAGGACAAAAATAAAAACACAAACTATACGACTCAGAGGGAGTGAGCTGGTCTAGTGGTTAGAGCGCGGGACTTTGGTTCAAGAGATCCCGGGTTCAAATCCCGCCAAATCACCGATGGATTTTATCCATTTGATAATGACGCAACCCCTAGGTCTAGCCTGAAGTAATGTAAAAAACAATTCTGGGCTCGTGCCTAGCGTCCTAGGACCAAAAAATATGACGCATTTATAATCGTAATTAAATAGGATTTACAAAACCATTAAGTAAACTATCCTCAAGAGTGTTTACACATAATTCTATTTCGTACTTCAATTAGCATTACATATAATTGGAAAAAATTGCAGCTTAAGTCCCATTTCTTGCTATAGCTGTTTACTATAAGTTTTGCAAATTTGACTTAGATATGGACGTTACCATACAGTCAGTTAATTTGTACTAAAATAAATATGTAATGTAACAAATCACGTCAATATTTAAAACTTGTCACAGAAAACAGGCAGCACAAATTTTAGTTAAAATGTACGCTAAAATGTTTGAAATAATAGAGTTCTGTATTTTTTTCATGCACTCCTTTTTAATTAAAACTCGTGTGCAGTATTGGTAAAAAAGTACATACGCTGCATAAAATGCGGTTTTATAATTTTAAAGTAAATATTTAGCCTAAGAAACTTAGTCAAAAGTATATTTGGTTGTTGATTGAGCTGTATATTTAATTGGGAGTATACATAAGAATGTATGCTTGTTGCAGTAAAAAAATCTACTTCTACACCCTACCCATGATTTTTTACAGATTGCTTTAACCATTTGTATTATATGTCGCACATTATTTTAGACCATTTATTGAAAAATACTGTTATTGTAGTAGTCTTTTAATTTATCAGTTATTGAAATAGGCTACGATTATTTTTTCAATCGTTAGCCCTGCAGGATTTTTATTCATTAAAATAAATAAGCAAATAACATTTCACGCACAATCCATCTTATGTTAACATATCAAATAAATTTTATATATATATAGACCTATGCCTACGTAATATTATACAATATATGCCTAACGTGCATACACATTTACAAACATAAATAAGTAGAAATAAATTGAAAAGTCATCGCTTTACAAACAGAGCCGATTACTGTAATAGCAATAATACGGTCACTAGACTTGAAATACGGGCTTAATCGGTCCAGCGGATGTTGTAAATGAAGTTGTAAATCGTGATAAGGCATTCGAGAGGCTGATGTCAAACAAACAAGTCGCTTTGCTGCGATTGCAAACTTAATTTCGTTTAAAGTAGAAAAATTAATAATACAAATGTTAAAAGGAAATAACTATATGAAAAAAAAAATCATTTTAAAATGTTTAGCTTAGATAATTAAAGAAGCCTAAAATTCATTTTGTACATTTTTCATAACATGACTTGTTATCACATTTTTTTATTACATATTTTTCAGTTAATATTTCTAAATATGCTTTTCCATTCCTCTGTAAAACACCTAAGCTTTTAGACACAAATCAAACACAACATAATATAATCTGTTCACCTTACGTCTAGTTTCAAGATCTTTAACCGGATTACAATGTGTTTATGCAATAAAAGGTTGCAAATATACATGGTGATGGGTAGATAAATTTGCGTATTGTAGTTGGTTGGTTACAATATAATCCCATTATTGGTAGTTTGAGGTCACGTAAGAACCGTTAATATCGCATCACTACAAATTGCACCGTTAATGTGGGTGAATTCTATAATTAGCTTGATGTATAATTCTTAAAATCTGTGTACAATGGGGAAATTTAATCTTTAAGCAACAGACTCTTCAGACTACAGTACTTGACTAGTGTTGAGTTTGTAAATTAAAAGAATATTTCCATAATAGAAGTAATGCAGGCTCAAAGATTGATGTACTTATAGGATAGGTCCCATTGCAAATTTGTAGATAACAATTCTTATAATGCAGGATAAAAGATCGAGCCTCTGCAGTTATCAGTCCCTTATAAGTTGCAACAAAATAGGCAGTTAATTTATTATGGTTATGAATCTTAGCTAAACTTGAAGACAACATGCGTTTGTACGATTTTAGGAATCAGATAAGGAGATTCTAAAGGTTTGCCTAAATCAATTAATTTAATCAATAGGGAAATTGACTGTTCCGCTTATGCATGAAATGTATAATACTTTAGTCCTATTATATAATTTTCTGCTATAACTTCAATTAAGTTAGTACTTATAAATATAACTTTAGTAATTTTTGTAATATTTATGAGAAAACTGAAATAGCAATATGGAAGCCATAAACTGTTGTAATTGAATATAATTCGTGTTAAAATATTTCTAAAGTAATTTTTAAATGTTAACTATTAAAATGTATTTATTTGTTTTCTACGTTACAAGCAACCAGATATTTTATACGCAAGTAAGTAAGTTAAAATAAACTGGGTGTACAATACTTGCCTTCTTGTGTTATTTAAAAATATATAGAAAAAGCCAGAGAGCATATCGTATGAAAAGATAAGACTAAAAGAAGAAAGAATGAATGAATGTATAAAGGACATTAAAAAATAAAAAGATTAAAATGCGACGAGACTTTCTGCACTGGGAAAAATATAATAAAAGTGCAGCAGTCGCAACCGTTTGCCGGGGATAGCTCAGCCTACAATGGCTGGGTAAAGTTCCAGGGTCTGCGATAAGGTCAGGGAAACCACTAGGCCAATAGCCGGGTCTAACCGGTATAGGACTGGCTCATACACGGGCACTGTGAACAAGTCAAAAACAAGTCACCAAAACAAACGTGCAATAATCACTACCAGGCCTATTTGCGAGAGAAGGCCGCTTTCCGACCTCCTCCTTCACCAAACGTAGCGCTGGTTTTGGAAACCGCCTATGTTCCCAAGAAGAAGGCTGAAAAGTGTTTTGAAACGGCCGCGGTTGAAAGGCATAATTTTCAGAGACCATCCCTTGAGGCCAAGTCGATTGGGCAGCGAGTACATATTAACGATAACTTGGTCCGTGAACATAGGCCCGTAATGGCTGGGAAAGTGGTAGATGGTGGAAAGGATGTACGTTGTTTTAGGTGTCAGGAGATTGGTCACTTTGCCAGAGGCTGTGGCAAACAGAGGACCGTCTCCTGTTATGGATGTGGCAAACCCGGTTTGACGGTGAGTCAGTGTGGATGTCGAGCGGGAAACGGCAGGCCAGCTCAGACATCAGGAGGTCAACTGAGCGAGGCCACCCAAAACCAACGACCTCAGAAGAGTGGTCCGAGTGGCTCGGAAAACTAAACAGCCTGGTTGGTGGAGTAGACGAGAACCGGCTGGTTTCGGAGACAAGGCCCTTCGTTGAAGTTGTGCTGATGGGCAGCGTTTTTAAGGCGTTATTGGACACTGGGTCCGTAGTTAACCTGGTTGGGCGAGAAGTCGCCGATCATCTTCAACGCAAGGGGGTAGAACCTTTTAAGAAACCCTCTCCTCTAAGGATGGCAGATGGGTCGCGCTCTAAGGCTGAGTATTCGTTACGGCTAGCAGGAGAAGCTGCGGGAAGACGGTGGATAGGAGATGCCTGTACGTCCCCACTCTCACCACAGACATGATTCTGGGTATGGATGTCATCCGAGACCTCGGATTGGTGACATGTGGGACAGAGGTAGTAAGAATGGGCGTGGGTGATGACTGTTCTGGCCAAGGTGGCCGCATAGACAGTGTCAAAATTGGTGACGAAGACCCCGAAGGCCCTTGCAATGGAAATCCCCGTCTGGTTCCTGATGTTAAATCATTCAGCTCCTTGTTGGCTGGTAGTGGCAAGTAGAAGATTTTTTATTTGTTTTCAGTTTGAGACCTGTGGTGTAGGTTTCACCATTGGGTTAGGTGTTGGAGTATTTTGTTTTGGCCGGAGTTCAAAGATTTTTTTTTCTTTTTGGCCGTTTTCTTTTTTTTTTCATCCCGATGTAAGTGGGGGATGTAACGAGTTATTTTTCCTAGGGGGGTATATTTTTGCTATTTGGCCGCGCACCGATTGTTGAGGTGAGCAAGCGGCGGAGGCGAAGGTAGCGAGCGCCCTTTGACCCGGCTTATCAGTTCCGATAAGCCTGGGATATCCTAGATCTTCAGGACAGTAGAGGAGAAGGACATTCGAGTCGTGGATCCCGGACAGTGAGGATAGTGTGGTGTCTTGTGGACGACTGGGATACGTCGGTGTGGTGTACGTAGAGAGGAGTGTACGTGACAGTGGTGTCGGAGTACGTTGGTGGTGCGATCAAGCCGAGTGTTGGTGTAAGTTGGGTACAGACCCACTGTTGGTGAGTGGACGACGTTCCTTACACTTTGGTTTAAGATTTGGGTTAATATTAATCTTACACTTTATTGCGAGAGTTAGAGTTGTAACCGTGCTAGTCAAAGCCTGACGATAGTTAGGATTTATTTATTAGTCAGGAATAATATTAAAGTATATTCCTGACGGTTCTGGGCAGGTGCTAGAGCGCGAATAATATAATTTAATTGACTGTAGTAGATATTATTTTGCGTTGTACCTAGAGTTAGTTATATTATTAATATAACTCTGAGGCCCGACAAACCTAAGCTGCCTCCCCCATCCCGAGCTAAGCATCTAAGCTGTCCCTGTTCGGGCGCCATCTTGCGACGAGACTTTCTGCACTGGGAAAAAAATATTAAAAGTGCAGTCGTCACCGTTTGCCGGGATAGCTCAGCCTACAATGGCTGGGTAAAATTCCAGGGTCTGCGATAAGGTCAGGGAAACCACTAGGCCAAAAGCCGGGTCTAACCGGTATAGGACTGGCTCATACACGGGCACTGTGAACAAGTCAAAAACAAGTCACCAAAACAAACGTGCAATAATCACTACCAGGCCTACGCCGATTCTCCACACTCCTAGGGGGTCGTTGCTGACTACGCAACTCGGGCTTCGTCCTAACTATCCAATAGTCAAGCCCAGAGTGCCTAAAACACAGTGAGTTACACGACGACTTGCCAATAAAAACCACAACGCGTGTTATCACCAGGCGGGGTCTACTAGGCCACTATAATCCAATACACAACTCTAATGCCCAAGCTAAGAATCAAACAGTTCACTCAATAAAAATACCAGATAACAATACAAGTGCACTATAGGTAGAGTGACTACAACACCAGTAGCTGGTCTCAATAAATACCAAGCCAAACAAGCAAAACTAAATGGCAATGGCACTATTAAAATATTGAGCTACTTAGTAGCAGATAAATAAATATTAAATACTCCAAACACTATAGATAAATATATTATCTGATAGCCGGTACTCCGCTATCCAAGCTACCAAGATAACGTGTTGGACTACCAAACAAGCTGTTCAGGTTAAATTAAAATAATCAAATGAATAAACAATAACAACCCTACTACTGCTACTGCTACTACCAACTTTATGTTACTTAGCTGGGCTTCTGTTAATCGGCTAATAATATTAGCTACTAGCCTACTGGCCACGTGTTTCCAACTACGCACGCTAAATCGTGCAGCTTAGGTTTGTCGGGCCTCAGAGTTATATTAATAATATAACTAACTCTAGGTACAACGCAAAATAATATCTACTACAGTCAATTAAATTATATTATTCGCGCTCTAGCACCTGCCCAGAACCGTCAGGAATATACTTTAATATTATTCCTGACTAATAAATAAATCCTAACTATCGTCAGGCTTTGACTAGCACGGTTACAACTCTAACTCTCGCAATAAAGTGTAAGATTAATATTAACCCAAATCTTAAACCAAAGTGTAAGGAACGTCGTCCACTCACCAACAGTGGGTCTGTACCCAACTTACACCAACACTCGGCTTGATCGCACCACCAACGTACTCCGACACCACTGTCACGTACACTCCTCTCTACGTACACCACACCGACGTATCCCAGTCGTCCACAAGACACCACACTATCCTCACTGTCCGGGATCCACGACTCGAATGTCCTTCTCCTCTACTGTCCTGAAGATCTAGGATATCCCAGGCTTATCGGAACTGATAAGCCGGGTCAAAGGGCGCTCGCTACCTTCGCCTCCGCCGCTTGCTCACCTCAACAATCGGTGCGCGGCCAAATAGCAAAAATATACCCCCCTAGGAAAAATAACTCGTTACATCCCCCACTTACATCGGGATGAAAAAAAAAAGAAAACGGCCAAAAAGAAAAAAAAATCTTTGAACTCCGGCCAAAACAAAATACTCCAACACCTAACCCAATGGTGAAACCTACACCACAGGTCTCAAACTGAAAACAAATAAAAAATCTTCTACTTGCCACTACCAGCCAACAAGGAGCTGAATGATTTAACATCAGGAACCAGACGGGGATTTCCATTGCAAGGGCCTTCGGGGTCTTCGTCACCAATTTTGACACTGTCTATGCGGCCACCTTGGCCAGAACAGTCATCAACCACGCCCATTCTTACTACCTCTGTCCCACATGTCACCAATCCGAGGTCTCGGATGACATCCATACCCAGAATCATGTCTGTGGTGAGAGTGGGGACGTACAGGCATCTCCTATCCACCGTCTTCCCGCAGCTTCTCCTGCTAGCCGTAACGAATACTCAGCCTTAGAGCGCGACCCATCTGCCATCCTTAGAGGAGAGGGTTTCTTAAAAGGTTCTACCCCCTTGCGTTGAAGATGATCGGCGACTTCTCGCCCAACCAGGTTAACTACGGACCCAGTGTCCAATAACGCCTTAAAAACGCTGCCCATCAGCACAACTTCAACGAAGGGCCTTGTCTCCGAAACCAGCCGGTTCTCGTCTACTCCACCAACCAGGCTGTTTAGTTTTCCGAGCCACTCGGACCACTCTTCTGAGGTCGTTGGTTTTGGGTGGCCTCGCTCAGTTGACCTCCTGATGTCTGAGCTGGCCTGCCGTTTCCCGCTCGACATCCACACTGACTCACCGTCAAACCGGGTTTGCCACATCCATAACAGGAGACGGTCCTCTGTTTGCCACAGCCTCTGGCAAAGTGACCAATCTCCTGACACCTAAAACAACGTACATCCTTTCCACCATCTACCACTTTCCCAGCCATTACGGGCCTATGTTCACGGACCAAGTTATCGTTAATATGTACTCGCTGCCCAATCGACTTGGCCTCAAGGGATGGTCTCTGAAAATTATGCCTTTCAACCGCGGCCGTTTCAAAACACTTTTCAGCCTTCTTCTTGGGAACATAGGCGGTTTCCAAAACCAGCGCTACGTTTGGTGAAGGAGGAGGTCGGAAAGCGGCCTTCTCTCGCAAATAGGCCTCGTAGTCTTCAGCCAACTCCACCATCTCGGCCAGGTTGCTGAAGTCACGCCGGCGTACCATCAGCTTGTACTCAGGACGCATATTGTTGTAGATCAAGTCCAATCTACCATGCTCTGACAACGTACCGCTACGCCTAAGCAAGGTACTTATGGCCACGACATAATCTCGGAAGTGTTCGGTCTCACCCTGCGTCCTTTTCCGGATCTCCTCATCCAAATTCCTCTGATAACCAGGTGGAAGGAACTGGATCTCAAATTGATGCCGGAAAGCGTCAAAAGAATACAGGAGCTCCTTGCAGTTCCTATACCACAGAAGTGCTGAACCTTGCAGCAGCTCCGGTAGCGCTCTGAGCAGGTCCTCCGACGATATAGAGTACGAGACCATCAGCTCTTCAAGACGCTCCAGGAATGACACAGGGTCTCTACGTCCATCAAACTTCAAACCCCACTTTCGGACAATGTCACATATCTTGGAGCAATTCTTCGGCTCCACCCTGCTGGCCTCATTCGAGAGCATATCCGATCCACGTGGCACCTCCACGCTAGAAGGACGGACTGGTCTCTCCGAATGATCACTAGGTCGCTGCCATCCCTCGGGTCTACTTGGTAACCCAAAGGTAGGCATGGGAGCAGCCAAAACAGGGGACGTAGGGTTGGCGGGTCTTTCGAACCCATAGCCGACCTCATTACTCGGCGAGCCTCTCGCCTGTCGCACCACCGATGCCAGATATTCTCGAAGAGTCCGGGTATCAGTCTCCAAAGACAACCCAAGAATCTCTTTGACCACCTCTAACTCCCTGCTAAGTTCCCCTATCTCTATTTGGCCCGAATCAGTACTACCCAGTACCTGAGGTACGGTTCTCGGGGGGTCAGGAAGCTCCACAGTTGTAGTAGCCGGCGGCACATATGTCGGTGCAGCAGCCCCAGCCGTACACAGCCTATCCTCGCTGTACCGACGGGTATTTCGCTGCTTCCAAAACGACGAAAATCTCTGCCGTAATTCCGCAGAAGTCCCAGTGGTCACCAAACCATACTGGTCCATCGTTCTCATGAGCTCCCCTTTCGAGAGGTCATATATCCAACCCACGCGACTGTCCCGGGGCTGCGACCCCAAGGACATAGTCGCTGGCGCGGAATAGGTCAGAGACGTTGTCACCGTCGTAC
The DNA here is from genome assembly GCF_028750875.1 of Macrosteles quadrilineatus. Lineage (NCBI taxonomy): Eukaryota > Metazoa > Arthropoda > Insecta > Hemiptera > Cicadellidae > Macrosteles > Macrosteles quadrilineatus. Next base: position 107,188,023 of record NW_026542601.1, read on the forward strand.
CCACGACCGATGAAATAGTCGGCCAAACAGGCGAAGACGCAGGCCACAATGACGACGTCGTCATCACCGACAGTTCGGAGCTAACCCCAGAACTAGTCGTAACAATAGCAGACGTAATAGGCGTACCGCCCAGCACAGCCGTCGTACTCGTAGTCACAACCATATTTAAAATTCAAATACCACGACTAATCCGCAAAAATAAGAGCGAAACCGATTAAAATCTATTTAACACCGTACTATTAAATCAAACCAATTATAGGTGTGAAAGTCAAACCACAAATACACAATAAGGGTTCTCACTCAAATAATATTCAAGACTAAAGCTCAATTAATTAGCAAAATTATATTTACCAACTAATTAACTATGTATACAACCACTAAATAAATTAGGGTTCACAACACACCACGCTGTAACAGAAAACAGGTTAGGCCTACCCAACCGGCTATAAAATCACAGCAGGTCTGCCTAAAACTCTGCTCAACAGCTCAGGTCCGCAGCCAATCTGCACAAGTCCGCAGCAAATCTGCACAAATAAAATTATTTTGTTCGGGTGCCGTTAATACGTCAGCAACTCAGCACCACTGCCAACCTCAGTCCCTGTTCGCAGGCGCCATCTTGCGACGATGCTTTTCTGCACTGGGAAAAAAAAATATTAAAAGTGCAGTCGTCACCGTTTGCCGGGATAGCTCAGCCTACAATGGCTGGGTAAAATTCCAGGGTCTGCGATAAGGTCAGGGAAACCACTAGGCCAAAAGCCGGGTCTAACCGGTATAGGACTGGCTCATACACGGGCACTGTGAACAAGTCAAAAACAAGTCACCAAAACAAACGTGCAATAATCACTACCAGGCCTACGCCGATTCTCCACACTCCTAGGGGGTCGTTGCTGACTACGCAACTCGGGCTTCGTCCTAACTATCCAATAGTCAAGCCCAGAGTGCCTAAAACACAGTGAGTTACACGACGACTTGCCAATAAAAACCACAACGCGTGTTATCACCAGGCGGGGTCTACTAGGCCACTATAATCCAATACACAACTCTAATGCCCAAGCTAAGAATCAAACAGTTCACTCAATAAAAATACCAGATAACAATACAAGTGCACTATAGGTAGAGTGACTACAACACCAGTAGCTGGTCTCAATAAATACCAAGCCAAACAAGCAAAACTAAATGGCAATGGCACTATTAAAATATTGAGCTACTTAGTAGCAGATAAATAAATATTAAATACTCCAAACACTATAGATAAATATATTATCTGATAGCCGGTACTCCGCTATCCAAGCTACCAAGATAACGTGTTGGACTACCAAACAAGCTGTTCAGGTTAAATTAAAATAATCAAATGAATAAACAATAACAACCCTACTACTGCTACTGCTACTACCAACTTTATGTTACTTAGCTGGGCTTCTGTTAATCGGCTAATAATATTAGCTACTAGCCTACTGGCCACGTGTTTCCAACTACGCACGCTAAATCGTGCAGCTTAGGTTTGTCGGGCCTCAGAGTTATATTAATAATATAACTAACTCTAGGTACAACGCAAAATAATATCTACTACAGTCAATTAAATTATATTATTCGCGCTCTAGCACCTGCCCAGAACCGTCAGGAATATACTTTAATATTATTCCTGACTAATAAATAAATCCTAACTATCGTCAGGCTTTGACTAGCACGGTTACAACTCTAACTCTCGCAATAAAGTGTAAGATTAATATTAACCCAAATCTTAAACCAAAGTGTAAGGAACGTCGTCCACTCACCAACAGTGGGTCTGTACCCAACTTACACCAACACTCGGCTTGATCGCACCACCAACGTACTCCGACACCACTGTCACGTACACTCCTCTCTACGTACACCACACCGACGTATCCCAGTCGTCCACAAGACACCACACTATCCTCACTGTCCGGGATCCACGACTCGAATGTCCTTCTCCTCTACTGTCCTGAAGATCTAGGATATCCCAGGCTTATCGGAACTGATAAGCCGGGTCAAAGGGCGCTCGCTACCTTCGCCTCCGCCGCTTGCTCACCTCAACAATCGGTGCGCGGCCAAATAGCAAAAATATACCCCCCTAGGAAAAATAACTCGTTACAAAAACATTACTATGCTTAGTTTTTCTTTATTTTAGTTTTTTTTTTCAAAGAGCATCCAACCACCTTTATCAATTGTAGAGGTAATCTTCGATTAAATATCAAAATAATAATAAAATCATAAATCCGATCGTATAAGTGCAAAATATGGATTCTATGTTGGGAATAAACTAAAATAAACTCTTTCCGTCCTCATGCCTAGTATCAATTAACTAATTTATTGATCGGTTTAGTAGTATCACTATTGTTTACTAGTTTAATCACAACGAATTTTAAAGTTGATGTTGACTATTCAATACTGTAAAATAAATTTATGTGGCATAAACAAAGTTTAGGTTTTATAGTTATAACATGTGAATTAATTATTTTTGTTATATCTAGAATACAGGAATGTTAACTCAAAGAGTAATAAGCCAGTGTCTCTACTGTGGTTATGGCTTTGCAATTTGGCACTGAGGTGTACATGTGCTTGAATGCCAAAACATCGTGGCTTAAAAATATCATGAAGTTTTTTGCAAAATTCAAACGTCCAAAAAACAGAAAACTGTTCTAAACTCTGTAGTCTTGCAACTTATTATTATTATTCTATTAAACAAAATATGTAACCATTCTACTTTTCCTTTTGTTATACGTGGTAAATTTGGTATTTATTTGGAATACATACCGAATCATCACTTCACCTTAAATTAAGTTGTAATGGGGAGCGAGCTGGCGTATTGGTTAGAGCACGGGACTTGAGTCCCTCAGGTCCCGGGTTCGCTCCCCACCAAGTCACCAATGGATTTTATCTAAGTGATAATGCCGCAACCCTTAGGTCTAGATTGAAGTAATGTGAAAAACAATCCCAGGCTCGTGCCTAGCGTCCTAGGACAAAACAAATTAAGTTGTGACAGCATATCAATATTTGTTTATTACATCATCCATTTTTAAACTTTTGCTTCTATACAGATATAAAAATAATCACATTGCATATATCAGTGGCGAAAAATCAATTAAGATTACAGATACGTTTAAGAGAATAAATTCACGATATTATTTAGTTTTATTTTAAATATAAAATTTTTAAATGCTGCAGTAGATTCAGATAGTATGAACAACAACATAGTGTAACAACAACTGCCATTGTAATACAGGTAGTTGACAGAGAGTCCCCTGGTGGCATTTGTGGTCCACAATATTCCCGCATATCATGGAAGTTGGCCTGCACAGTTGACAACGACACTTTTATAAAGTCACTAGTTCAATGTAAAATTTTATTTATGTTAAGGACAGTATGGTTACGAAAATAACATAGACCTTCCACCGTAATAGTTAAACCATAGATAAAACATACTCCTTTGTGTTGGTTAGTCTATGATTAAACGTTCTGACTTTGATGAGTTAGGATCAAAGTAAACAATATCTGTAAAAAATATATTTTTTTTTTATTTAATAGCAAAGTTGATTTGATTATGTGTGAGCCTATAATGAAAGTAAGTTACTTTTTGTTTACAATCGTTATCAATTCGTTAAATGAAAAAAATGTACAGCTGTACTTATTAATAGGATTAACATTGTATTAGTAATTTTATTTTTCAGTACTGATGCCATTGAAAAATAAATTTATAAAAAAAATTGTTGAATTATCTTACTAAAGCACAGTATCCCTTAATTCAACATGTTATAAGTTTAAATCATCAACGAGAATTTTGGCAGGTGTTATATTCTAACGTACACCTAAAATAGTATCACTCTAATTTAGACACAACGCAAGTAGTATCACTCTACTTTAGAAGTATGTTGGAATATAACACATGCTACAATTTCAATATAGCCCAAGACCTATATATTTGTAAGCAATAATCATTCCACCAGAATATACAATCTTAGGTTTAACCTTTACCTGATTAAGACATTTTTCAATCTTTTTTGTTACAGACAAACGAACCGGACCACGAAACCTACTACCGGCTGTAAGTATTATAAAGGCGTATCCAGCTATTAAAATTTAATTAAATGTTATAACCATACGCAAAACGTATGATAGCAAAAAGCAATGGTCTAAACTCACAACTCTAATTATACATAAGATATATACTAAACATGTAAACACAAACCAATTGCTGTATTCACGTTGATTGATTCATGTTTTGGCCTCTTTAACCTACAATCTATTTTCCCTGCTACTGATTTTCACAAAGTGAAAGACGTCCAAAGCTGTGATTGATCAAGGAGTTTAAGACTGATTGCAACTGCACGGATCTACACATCGTTCTCAGCAATCAGAACTGATTGAATTGTTCATCAGAATCATCACGAGCTACGAGTGATTAGCTTTCCCAATAGGTTATATACAATACGTCATGCATTCACGGAAAATAATTCATGTAGTGATATCAAAAATAAAGTTTTCAGAGTAACAAAATTATGCTCGATTGAAAAGAAATAAACATTATTCAGTTAAAGTCATACAATGTGGTTTGCCGAAAATTCGTAAGTCAATTGCGTTAGGTTTCTTAATGTACATCCCTTTCATCCAAGGATCCTAGGTACTAGCTAGGAATTGCTCTACACATTACTCCAGGCTTGTCCTAGAGGCTCGCAGATTTTTCACAGAGATAACATGCCCGATGTAAAACAGGGTTCACAGTTATTTTTACAAGAGAGTTAAAAAAAACACACACTTATTTAGTCAAGCTCTACAAATTCACAAAAGAGTTTTGGTGTCCATCCTGTCAAATAATGCCTATGATCTTTCACCTATTGTTTGAAAGAGCTTCAACGTTAGGACCATTTAGTTCAACATGTTATAATAAAGTTAGGTCTGCGTAGGCATTTCCTAGTGTAAAATGGCGTTTCTTACGTAATAAACCGTTCAAATTTACAAAATATTTAAACCTGTTGTTGACTAGTTAGGTATTTAAGTATATAACTAAAAAAAATAATTGTTAAACTGAAACGTTTTGAATTAGTTTTTTTTTTCATAAATAAAAGTTATTGATTTTTTCAACAAACCGTTATTACCATAAGTAGTTCAATTAGCAGGTATAGCACGATTATATTAAACATTAATGCAAAAAATCTTTATGCGTAAAACATGAAAATATTTTTACACAACGGCACTACATTTTATAGCGTAGTTTAAAGAGCGTCACACCGTTATCTATTAACTGTTGAATGTTGGAGTACCAACTGCAAACATCAGTCTGTTAGTTTTACGGTTGGTTGTGGTTAGCCATATGATTCACCAGTGAGCCTAGAACCAATTTTTTTTGGTTCTGCGTGTTTTTTCCCCCTAGTTACTGTATAATCTCGTAAAATAAATTTAATTCTTACAAAGCATATCTAACAACATCTTAATATTTTCTTCTTTGGTTGTAACTATATTTTGAATACTCTCTTAAGAAGGGAAGAGAATTTGTTTTAATCAAACCAATACGTTTTAAAATATAAGATGATAATTTTATTTTTTTAAGAGTAATCTCAGAAAACTTATCTTAAAACACCTTTCATGCAAATCTGTGATTTTGTTTCAGAATGGGTCCTATAGCATTTTTCAAATCCTGGCTTGTTAAATTTCTGTTAAAACACTTAACCGCACGTATAGTTAGTTATTACATGTCAATATGAAGGAAAGTTCTTTACAAATATATATACGTAGACCTCTACTCCTAAATAGGAGTAGAAGATCACGTAGAAACAGTTGTCTGACAAAACTTTGAACAAAGTCGATCATAGTTATAGTCGACTTCAACATATCGTCAACACAAGTATTTCTTTTATAACCACTTTTTAAACGAGTTTATAAACTCCTACGCCTGTAGATAATATTTCTAAATGGATTTTTTACGTTGACAAATATTTTAACATCGCAATACCATTATACTGGAGAAATTATATTTATATTTCATACGATTTAAATATAGCTTCAGCTTGATTTTGTTTGCTATCACTAAATAAACAAATAAAACTTTTATATAGGATGAATTACATATTAATGAGGGAATAATATTTACTTGTAAACACCTTATAACAATTTTAATTGTTAACTATGGCTAAAGTTCATGCAGTATATTGAACAATCGCCAATCTTGTGTCCAACCACTAATTCTTTATAATTTTTTAAAGGCTGTTGTGTATTTTGGGCTAAATACAAATACATCTTAAGGTATACAATTATATACGTGACCTTATTGACCTTATTGACTTTATATATCAAGGCTAGTTATATCTTTAGTTAAAATCATATTTCAAAGATTCTTAGTTTCAGGCTGCTGGGCAAAGTATGATATAATACCAAGCAAAAGGTTGGGTTTATTTACACAATTATTTATAAAATATAAACATAAATTGTTATATTTATATTTAATAAATAATTGTGTAAATAAACCCCAAATTGTGTTGATAAAACATATCAAGCCAACTACGAGCAATGTTCACATGCTCAAAAAAGGATGTTCTGCAATATAAAGAATACGGTATTAATCTTTTTTTTACCTTGTATAAGCATTTATTTTAAATCTAATATCATTACGATACAGGTTTGTGGACCTGTAGAGTACAGTACAGTTTTAATAATGCACAATCAATAAAATAAATACCGACAGTTACACGAAGTGAGAAATCCAGTAAACGCTATATAGCTTGTCAAAGTCAACGCCTTTCTAGTTTTATGAGTTAACTCAATAACTCAGTTTCAGCACGTTGCACACTTGCACTTAAATCGTAACTCAGAAGAAACACAAGCTTAACTTATTTACCAAAGTGTAGGCCTAAATGTCAAATACTAATGCCGTATCTAAAAAATTGTATTGTTTGTTGTTTTTGTTCCCCCGTGTTATTTGTCGCTAATAACCTCATAACTGTATAGCTTAGACGTTAATCATTATAGTTTAGCAGAGTACAAATATCATTTATTATTTTTTCTCTTTATTGGTTTAAGCTACCATAAACAAAAGGAATTAAACAGAGCCTAAGACATAGTAAATGCTTTAAACCATGGAACACGATGGTGTTTGTATGAATACATTCAAACAGTCCATGTATTTGTTAATGTAATAATAATGATTAAATGGAATTTATGACCCTTCAAACAGCAAGTTTCATGGGAATTAAATACGTAGCTTATTGCATGTGTGTAATGTGTAACGCATGTGGTTATGCATGTGTTGGAAGCATATAAACGCAAGCTCAGAGACGGCTCTAGGGAAATCATAGAGAGTCTTCGTCAACGGTGCGTATCTATTGTTAGGCCGGGCGCGCACTATCCCGACCACGACCACGACCACGACCAAACGCCCGACCAGTGGTTGTAATTCGCCATGCGACCAGAGCACGACCCGACCACGACCCGACCAAGGCAACGAATGTTTTACAAACTTTAGTGCCAAGATGTTTGTTGAAGAAGTAGTTGTTATGGTGCATTTGTATTGTATGTACGTTAAGCGGAAGAAGACACTATACTGGGTATATCCAATGTTAACTGTTAGGTCTGAAAGGGCATTTTGCAACATTTTATGAAGAGCTACGTCAATATGAAGACAGGTTTCAAAAGTGTCAAAATCCTGCGACATTTTACCAAATGAGTCACTTCACAGACCGGCGCAAAAAAACTAGTGCTCACCGTTTGATTAGTCTAGGAATACTGGGGGTTGAGTGGTGTACTGATCGGTTCGGAGGCAAGTTGGAGGTAGTGCGCGTCGTCCCATTAAATTGTGTGCTATTTTTGGCTGCAACGACCAGCGGGTCGGGCCCGACCAAACTGGAAAATTTTGGTCGTGCGACCAGGGCCCGACCAGGGTCCGACCAGTCGACCAGTGCGCGCTGTTCCATTTATTCCTATTATATAACTGGTCGTATCCGACCAGTCGGAGTCGTGGTCGTGGTCGTGGTCGAGATAGTGCGCGCCGGCCCTTAGAGGAAAGCCTTTCATGCCACTAATGTGTATTACAGTTCCTACACTTCACCTAACGTACACAACGTATTTGACTTAAATTGTAAACAACATGTTTAATTGTAAATTATACATGTTAAAAATAACTCTATTATAAAGAATGTCTGTTGGCTTGCTTGTCTTTAATAAATATCGACTAATCACTTTCTTTTATAGATATTTTAACATTTTAATTCCTGACTTCATGGGTAAAATATTTTTGCTTATTAGAATCACATTTCAGAGAGATATTTTATTGCATTCGAAATACTGAATTCTCAACATATGCGGGCGAGTTAATCAGAAATAAATATTACAAAAGCATAAACATTTTTTTCACTTTAAGGTTGCGATCATTTACTATGAACTTTTATGGCAAGTTAAAAAAAATTTGTGACTTTCCTATATAAACACTCTCTCTACCAAATTGAGCATAGCTGCGGGCAACCTTTCAGAGGATTTTTGTCTCCTAAAAAGTATATTTTCTCCTCGTGATTCTGCAAATTCCTTGATGACAAAATATTTGTTTGCATAGTTACTTTTAGAAAATATTCTTGTTGTTACTATTTTTAATTAAACTGTATAACGGTAAACACATTTAATTTTGATTCTGGTATACATTATGCATATTTCTATTGATATAGGAGGTTTATGCTACAGTAAATTTAGTTTATATGCCATTTGTCAATTTCAAAACTATATTTAAGCGGATTAAGTTTTAAAACTTTACAAGTAACTTCAATTCACTGTTGTTGTGATGTCATTATGATATTAATGTTAATATCTACTAACGACAAAATTTAATCCATTTATTTGCTCGGGGATAAATTGAATTATTAGCCTACTCATTTTATTCTATGATATAGCATACGCAGCGTTTAAAACCTCACTATACATTAATAATAATAATATTAGTTGAGTCTCTTTTTTATAAATGTTAATATTGTGTCAAGTATAACTATAACGAGTGTCTTTTGTTCATATTTAATTAAGAATTAACTGTTTGAAAAGAAGGATGCCTTCACCTGAATAGTTATATATTATGCTGTATTTCTAATTTGTATAAAAAATATATATATTTAGAAGAGTAGCCAAACTAATTGGTGAATAATCATGTCCAGTCATTCCAGCTAAAATTATATGTGTGAGTTGCCAAAACAATTGCAATGGCTATTTCATTTTAAAGGCAAAACTCTTATATCCCTTCGCAAATGGTTGGTAAATCACGCAAACAATCGAAGCGTTGGAGAGCTCTACCAATATACTCTGTCTTTCAGATTTATTGGCCACTCTTATCACCATCCAAAGCACCGATTGCACATAAATAAACTCAATAAAACTAGATCAGGCGGTAGTTGTTTATTTATTTCCAATATATTAAGTTACCAGTTGACTGAAAGGTTTTCATATTTGTATCCAGTAAACTTTATAAAGTTTAAAGAATTATTCTTAAGTGTTTACAAAATGCTTATTCCGTACAAATTTTACAATTTGTGCATAAACATGAGTAAACAAAACAAAGAACCATTGGAGGTTAGAAGATTTCTCTTTTCGGGAAGTCTATACAATAGAGTTTAACACAAACATTTTTTGCGAGCAGCAATAGGAAAATGTATAATGTCCAACAACATTTATAAGGGGCTATAATGTTTCATGGTAACAATTAATTGGTTTCTGTAGAGGAAAAAAATATTTATATAAAAATGTCTTCACTATTATTTCTAAGCAAGGTAAAATTAAATAACATTTTTTATTCAATAATTAGAAAACAAATGGCAAAGAATTAAAATAATTTTCATGTGTGTAAAATAATATAAATGGAAAAGCAAATAAACAAAAATATATTTTAGGTTATGTTTGAACTAAAAATGGGCAAAATAAGATTTTATATTTACCTAAATAACTGGTGTGGTGCAACATTATTATCGTATTTAATAGGAAAAACAGAATTATAACAGAGTTTCTATTTTGACATTATCGGTCATTCGAGCTTTATGGTATGTAAATATAAGTTTTTATGAATACATAACCCTTCATATTATACAGAGATTTGCATTCTTCCTTAATCTATATGATGTATTTATTTTAATCTTCTTTCTCTTTGTATGTTTTCAGCATAAAATTATTAACGATATTTTTACTTTAAAACCCAATCACTAACCAGATGGAGGATACATTTTTTTACTATTAGTAGTAGTAATTATAAAACAGTTAAGCGCAAAGAATATAAACAATTAGTAATATAATTTACAAAAATATACAGGGTGATTTGTACTCAGTGTGACAAAATTTTTTTGGTGTAAGTACAAAGTAAATGAAGTGTGCTTATGCATATCAAATGTTCCAAGTCTAAAAATTAGCTTCCCAAAAAATTATTTTATGTTTTTCAAAAATAACCATGTTTTTAAACTTAATACAGCGATTTCTCAATTACCTGTATATGGATTTGAGTAGATAATGTTATTTTCGTGTTCTACATTAAATTTTGAACAAGAATAATATAAAATTATGGAGGATCAGTTGTAAAAACTCCATTGTAAATAGATTCAAAGATAAAAATTAAGATGTTTGATAAAAATTTTAAAAACAATGGTCTATTGCATTTTTCACACCCTGTATACAAGAAAGTGTCGGAATATATTAAAAACTGCGCCATTTTATAAGCTTCCCAACGATATGCTACACTATTGAGGCTTATGTCTGCTTATGTACGCTTTAATGGTTTGAAGACTACAAAGCATGGTGTCTTTAACATTTAAAACATAGAAAGTCGGCATTTGTTAAGCAAAAATTGTATTTTTGATTCAGCTTGAACAGTAAAAACAGTAAAAAAGTTCCCTGTTTTCTGGTATTCAAACCACTAAAACAAACAAAAAAATATCTAAACCTCAATAGTGTAGCATATGGTTGGAAAGCTTATAAAATGGCGCAGTTTTTAACATATTCCGACACTTTCTTGTATACAGGGTGTGAAAAATGCAATAGACCATTGTTTTTAAAATTTTTATCAAATATCTTAATTTTTATCTTTGAATCTATTTACAATGGAGTTTTTACAACTGATCCTCCGTCATTTTCCATTATTCTTGTTCAAAATTTAATGTAGAACACGAAAATGACATTATTTACTCAAATCTATATACAGGTAATTGAGAAATCGCTGTATAAGTTTAAAAGCATGGTTATTTTTGAAAAACATAAAATAATTTTTTGGGGCGCTAATTTTGAGACTTGGAACATTTTATATGCATCATCACACTTCATTTACTTTGTACTTACATCAAAACAATTTTGTCACACTGAGTACAAATCACCCTGTATTTATTAGTAACGAAGGTAAAACTATGTTCCAGATTCAGAAGGTTGTTCAGATCTTCAAAGTGAGCATTTTATTTAAACAATCATTAAAAAAAACTAATTTTAATTGATTCTTTCAATGTAATTTGTATATTTCCACATTACCCCTTACTCTTAAGTACGACTGACAAGGGTTTGACAAATAAAATAGTTCCCTACAGTTTGTCGTGGAAATAATCACAACATAAAAGCACCTCAAGTGCCCTGAGGGAAATAACCAATAGAGACAGTTTTGAGACCATCTGTTTCCATTGAATGTCTTTTGCCGTTTCAAATAGCCTCTCTACCACAACCCGCTTTCGTGTGAAAATATAGTGTGTATATTTGTTATGTAAAGACAGTATGCATTATTTTAGATTACTTTTGGTGTTTTGTACATGTTCACTTCCTAGACAGCTCCTGTATGTAAACATGAATGCCTTCGTAAAATAATCGTGTCAAATTACCACGAATGCATTTAATTAAATCGTAAATAGGATTGCAGTTTTATATAGGTATGTATGGTAATAAGAAAATGTTAAATGTTAGTGTATTTATTTAACTATCCCTCCTAAAACTCGTGGGGCCAAACATATTATTTTAATATAGTAAAGTGGCCCACGAAAATACTCTAACCTAAGTGGGGGTAAAATTAACGTTATTATTTTAGGCTATTAATGATCAATCTCTTCTTAGGATTTAAGATTCGTATAAAAATCTCAATACAACGATATAAGTAACCGTTGTTTGCATTAATTCTCATAATTCCAATGAACTTTTCAACTCAAGGCTAAGTGAAGAACATTTTGCGCTTTCACAGTTATAAATAATTAAATCAAATGTATGTTTACCCTTTGAATACTTAAACAAAATACATATTGGAAAAGCCTACTACTAGAACTTATATTCTTGTTTTTACTAATAGTATAATTTACGGACCTGAATGGTTATAGATAGATATAGATCAAGTTTTTTCATATTAATTTCGCTGTTCGAGTCTAGTTTGGTCATATGAAGATGAAGTAGACTATATGTATGTTTAATCGTGTAATTATTGCTTTCCAAAATATTTGAATCTCTTTGGTGTAATGCAGGGCGGGATAGACCTTTCCAGCTAATTTCTCAAGACTATGTATGCAAGACTATGTAGAAGTAATAACAGACCAATTACAACATAAAGTGTAATCTGTAGTGTAAAGTATAACATGCAGCCTAGAAACCACAAGGAAACCTCATAAGGGAGATTGTGGTAGGCAATATTAGACAGATTAGAATGTTTCCGTTCGACGGACTACTACACGCTTTCATTTCAATTGGTTTGGATCAGAAAATATCCTTGGGATGTATCGATTTCGGAATAATCATTACCTCTTTTTATTTTCTAGGGAATAAACTTATATTAGCAAAATATCAGATAATACTAATATTTCAACTTTAGGATATCATAAAATGTTTAAACCCGTGTATGTTATATAGGGAAAATGGCATTGTTAAAGCAATACTTTAGAACCCGTATTTTTTTTTTTATTTGCCAACGGATTTACACCAATTTTACAGTTTGATTGAGTTGTAAAATGCTCATTATGACTAGATAACCCATAATAATAACAATGAAAGGAATTCATTGTTGTAGCCCCGGAACTGTAATATATAAAATATCAGGTTTTACAATACCTTTATCAGTTCCAATTGTAACCTTCGTCAACGTGTTACATGTTTCGGCGAGCTGCCATTGTTTGTCGTGTAATGTGTTGTGAGAACGAAGCTATTCAAGCGGATCTACATATTCCTGTAATGAAGTGTTTGATAATGGCAGCTCGCCGAAACATGTAACACGTTGACGAAGGTTACAATTGAAACTGATAAAGGTATTGTAAAACCTGATATTTTAATGAAAGGAATGTCAAATATAACAATAATAAGAGTAAAGTATACATGTGAAAAACTTGTACATAGAAAGAACTGAGTAACGATAAGAAAATACATAGTTGAATGAATAACGAAGATATGTATACAATAAATAGCACATGGACTTACCTAGAAAACAATAAATAATATAAATAACAATGAAATAACAATAAACATGATAAATATTTTTGTGAGAACAATAAACAAAATAAATAACAATGAAATAACAATAAACAGATGCATAAATATTTTTGTGAGAACAATAAATAATAATAAAAACAATGATAAATATTTAAAGTGAAAAACCATGGGGACAAGGAAAAAAAAGAGGAAACGGTACATGCAATGAACGTATAATACAGAGCTGAGAGCGATGAGAAAGAAATAAAGAGTTAGGAGGATACCTGAAAGATTTGTAATTTAACATTTTTGTTTAATGCTGGAAAAAAGAATATTTAACCATAATCTTGCGTTTGAAAGATGAAGTTGATTCATTGAAAAAGTCAATGTGCGATGCAGCCTGGCTTCCAATCCGCAGGAGACGTGGTAATCCAGAATGGTAAGCATAGAAGGTGGATTGATATTTTCTCCTGAAGATGGTTTTGGATCTGGTTCCTCTGGATGTGACAAAGTCAATGTATGTTCGTTTTGAAAAAAAATATCTCACAATTTTTTCAGACAGCCTTCATTTAGTAAGTAAACCTAAACAGGTTTACCATAAAGCATTTTGGTGTATACATAAACGTAAAATGTCTTAAACACAGGTAACACCTATACTTATCCATACTTTATTTTAATGTATTCGATAGGATAGGTGAGAAGCTTATAAAACTTTTTAAATTATAGTTTATACTATAGTTTATTATAGTTTATAATTATTTAGTTTAATATATAGTTTAAATAATTATATAGCTTAGATGGTTGGGCCACAATGGGAGTAAAATACAAATTAAAAAATTGAAAACTTACAACAAAATATACATATTATACTTCCACCCACTTTAAGTGACTTATATAAGTTTAAATAGTTTCAGAGTGTAAAATTATACAATGTTATATTATTTACACATTTTGATATATAGTAAATGAACTATTTTGTCACCCAAATTGTTTAATACACAAAAGATGGAATGAACAAGTTCTAAGAACAGGATTTTCATTTTTGTTCCGCTCTGGTTTCCACCACCAAATTTATTTCCTACACTCATTACTTGATTGCACACTTGAGAACAATAACAGAAAACAGCTGTTTACTTTCAGAATGAAAAAAAACTCAAGTATTAGTTTACTACAGTAATCAAATTGTGTATTGGTATTATCAATAAATAATGGGTAAATTGAAATTTCATGCGTATAGCTGCAGTAGGGGTATTACTTACCGCCCAGTCAGATTTAAAATATTTTTAAGGTTTAACAGAAATTATAGTTATAGTCTAGTCATATATGACAAATTACCTAAAAAAACTCTTAGAAGTGTAAAACTTGGTACGTATATTGAGTTTTACTTCCTGAATAACATACTAAAAGTCCTCGAAAAAAAAAACTTGTGCTACGGCCGCCATCTTGGAAAATAGCGCTTTTAGAGAAAATAGAGTTTTTTTAGGTAATGGAGAAATTTTGACTTAAAATGACTACACTATTAGGCATAGTCTGATAGTTATGCGTAGTATTTATAATGACATTTTGTCCATAGGGGTTTGTAATTTCTTCTTCTTTGAAGTTGAATCTCGAGTATTTGAGTAGAGTTCCCGAAATATGTTTAAAAATATTAGGAAGAACGTAATAAGATGCACTTGTCTTAAATTCCATGTAGAAATATTGGCTTTGGTTGTCATTAATTTTAACAATGAACATAATTTATGTAGTACAAATTTTAAACTTTAATCGCTAATAGCCTAATGAGGATTTTTTCCGAGTATACTATTGATTTAGAATTACAGTTTTACTATCAGACTCTAAAAATGAGTGGCAGACACGTTAAAGGTGTCATACCATCATCTAGTATTCTTATTGTAGTTCGTATTCAATAAAATTTGATTGCTCATAAACCATAAACAACAATAGTTACAGTTTCATATGTTCAATTACGGAAAGTATTGCACAGTCGTTAAGACAGAATTATAGATTGGTTCCATAATCCAATCTATAATCCAATCTACATTATTCATGCCATTAAGAAATTTTATAAAGGAGTGAAAGTGTTTAAAATGTATTCTATTCAAAATTAGCTATGTGAAACTTTCTAGCATTTATTGTGGTCGTTGTACAGTGGTATTGCGGTAAACCAACAGAGTTACAATGCATCGCAAATGTACTGTAGAACCAGTGCTGTGGTTGGTTGGTTCGGTTACATTAAAAACCAATTATTGGGTTAAGGCCGTTAATGCCGGTCACCACGAATTTTGTTGTTAAAATGGTTAAGTTTGAACACAAGTTTGCAATGCAATAAAAGTAATATAAAAAGTGGCTAAACAAATATTTATAAACTACAATACAGGATTTATAAGAATAAATTCCTTTAAACTGGTAAACAGTGGTCTGCAAAGTTTGGATGGTACCCAAACTATTTCTTTAAACAAATGTGCTAAGCTACCTTTGGCAGGGAGTTAGAATATAAACTGTGTGTTTGCCATGTAATAGCTACTGTTCTTTACTTTATTACAGTATTAAAATGTAAAGAAGTTAGCAGTTCTTTAAAATTATAATACTATAATATAAGACAACTGAAATAATATAGAAAATGCTCATGATCACTTTTAGCCTGAAAGCTACTAATACAGTATACATGATAAAGCCACTGCCGTATTATCTTGCTTGTTATCAGTCTTGCCTAAGTTGTTGACAACTTCGGGCAATTAATCTTAACTTAACCAACCAGAGATTAGTACTATCTAATATTTTTAAATATTCAATGATTTCAATACATAAGCTTATATATTCAAGCAATAAACAATTCTTATGTCTAATAAATTGTTTACATTATTTTAAACCGAATTCAAATACGACTAGTGTAAACATATTTGAAAGAAATTCAATAAATTAGATATCAAGTTTGAATTGGAATTTTCTCGGCATATTTCAATTAAAGTAATTACAATATATTTTGTTTTGATAAAAATTGAACGAAAAAGTTTTAACTATTTTTATAAAGATGCTTACACATAGATTCTAAGCATAATGTTCTTTTGATTGCAATTCTTCCTTGAAACCCCTTATTTAAGAATTATTAAAAATTTATTACGTTTCACATTTAACTACATAACTGTTTTGGTCTTCTTTAAAATAAAATGTTTAAAATTGAATTGGTGGAAAGTTTGCAACATTATAATAAAAAACATGTAGCTAATATTTTGTCCGATAAATAATAAATGTAAATTAGGGACTTCATATTCTTCTAAATAACCAGTGGAAATAAGATTACACTGACAAGTAGAATATTTTAAATGTCATTCATTACCCTAATTAAGGTAATTACTTATATATCTTTATAAGATGCAACTATGAATAGCTTCCCCTTAGTTTTATAGACCCCGTTATATCGTCTTGCATAATATTATGTCGACTAACTACAACATAACATTAATATTTATACGGGTTGGATTATGTAATCCTTTAGGCCTGATAGTCCGTGGGATGGAAGGATGGATTAACTTAACATCCCATATAAGCTGTGGGCTAAGGGTTCCTGAAGCTTAGCTATATACCAGCGTCCGTATCATCACTTCTAATCTATTTAGCATACCCTAATGGGCTTTGGGCATTTAAAGATAAATAATTTTTTACAAGCAAACAAAAAAACCTGTATTGGTAGCGAGTGGTTTTGGTGGTTTCTTACAAATGTTTAGGTTATTGGTTTGCTTAAACTCTATATCAATTCGGGCCAAGATGGATTGTTTATGCTTTTTTCAAGTTATAGGACAATTTTTTATAAATCTATTTAAAGACCTATGTTAAATATTACATAAGACCACTGTTTAAATGCTTCCCAAAATAAAATAAAATGAAAATGTAAACATAAGTAGTTTACAAAAAAAAATTGAATTTTTTTAATGGACTGCCATTTTTAAATCTTAATCATAAATTAAACATGACATTCCAACCCACATTACACACCCCCACCCACATTACATCCACAATATAGATATCGACTACATTTTCACATCTTTAAATATTTATGGTCATAATATTAGGAATAGATTTTCATAATCGGTATAAAGAGTATCGACATTCCCGAAGAGAAGAGGACAATATCGGAGGAGACATGAGAATAATCGACACCGGAAAACTATTTTGCAAACACTAAAAGACTATAATATCAAATAATATACATGCAGTACTTCAAAGTATCTTAAAGCTGACACTTATGGTAATAATAGGATAGGAGAGCATGAAAATAATGGATACCAGATAGACTTTTCTATAACACTAAAATATATTGATCAACAGAAAATACTGGAAAGTACCTTAGCACTCATCCTTAAGGTAATAATAAATTCAATTAAATAACATTTTTAATACAGTGACTCGACGCACACTTTGATAGATATTTTAAGCAATTAATTGATAGTTAAAATTGTTTTGTAATAGGCGATGAGGTAAATATTAAAGTTAATTTAGTGTACATATAACTTGAAAAGTGATTAACGTGTGGTCATGAATTAGACTTTAAACAAGCTCTTAAAAAGAATATTTATTAATATAAGATTTAGAAGATAGTTTTGATTGTTGCTTACGATTGTTGATTGTATTGATTGTTGTTTTAGTTTGTTTAGACTTTGTAAATAGTTGGAAATGTTTTCCTCCCAGAGGTATTCTGTGGCACCTCAACTTAAGTAATGGTTTTGTAATTTGGCTCCGAGGCGTCTTTTCCCTTGACTGCCGGAACCTACTTTCAGCTTCTACTAGGATATTTTTTATTAAAATACACCAAAGTTCACTCTATTGGTCATTATAGACTATACTACGTTTATCTTATAGTCTGATTTGTTTATAGATTTGAAAAAGTGCTTAAGACATTATAGTTTAAAAAGGTATTTTAAAAATATACATACACATAAGAAATCTTCAAATAGTTTATCCTTTATATATTAGGAGTTAATCTTTTCTTAAAGCAAAGGTAATGTGTAGTACTTTATTATGGTTACTAATTAGTACTGTTCTATTCGTGGACGTTATATAATTATTTAGTTTCCCATCATTAAAACAAAGAAGCAGTTTGGTTATTTTATTTGATAAAGAGTATTTAAAATTGCGGCTCAATATTAAATAATAGTTTTAGGCGATTATTATTAATATATAGCCAGAGAATATTCCCGTGATTTAGACAAGATGGTTGGCTTTTTTCGGTCCATACCCTTAAGTCTAACTCCGCAGTAGTTTTATAAATTTAAATTGAAAATAGTGCTGTGGTCTGTTTTTCTACTTAAATTATTATTAATTTACCTTAAAAGTAACCTTTAATTTGTTAAATGAATTGGTCTTTGAATAAAAACAAACACAAATGACTAATGTAAGGCTCACGAAATGAACATTAAATTTAATTAAACACGAATATGTTCAACGTAACGAGAATTCACACCAAGTGTAATCTAGTTTTACGCACGGTCAAAGCTTTACACGCTTTTGGCGAAAAGAATTACCGCAAGTTTGCTTCTCTTGTTTATAATCATTTGACAAAAACAAACTCCTTTATTGTGCTTGAGTATAAATGAATGTTTTTTTTTTGTGATTTGGGTACGGTATTTATAAGATTAAGGTCTTAGCGTTATTTCGGTTTATTCGGTTTGCCTTATTCACGGTGTATGACGCATTTTCAGCACGAGTATTAAAAAATAACAATACAATTTAAAGAGCATATTTTGAGATGGTTCTTTAGTACTATAAGCTTGATAAAGCGGACTGCGAATCAAACCACTAAACTAAGATAAGCAAAAAACTCAATTCTTTCATAGTAAAATGATGATAAATAACATTCACATTTAGTTTATTTATTCGTTTAATCAAAATACTCTTAGTTGTACACTTCGACAAAGGAAATAAAACCCACTTCAGTAATTGAAAACCACTACTCACTAATGGAGATGGAGTCTCGTTGGCGCCATGTCCTAGTGGTTAAACCAAAATACTAGTTCAGTAATTGTGGTTATGGTGTTTCATCTGAGTAGACCGGGATTGCGCCAGTTATGTGAGGACTGAAAAGGGCCAGCCTGGTACGCACCGGTATTGCGCCAGAGCTACCCCAGGTAGCCGACTGGCGGGGTAATCAGGCGGAAGATGGAATGTAACCTAAACCAAGCCTAACCTAACCTAACCAGCCTAACCTAACCTAACCTAACCTAACCTAACCTAACCCGATAAAGAAGGGAGAAACCAAAGTTGAACTTAAAGTATTTTCTGAACTAGAAGAAATGCCGCATTGGTGCAATGATGGTGGTCGGCTGGAAGGGTAATCGGGTGAAAGATGGAATGTAACCTAACCTAACCTAACCTAATCTAACCTGATAAAGAAGGGAGAAACTAAAGTTGGACTTAAAGTATTTTCTGAACTAGAAGAAACGCCGCATTGGCCCAATGATGGTGTGTTTTGGGGTTGTAGATTTGGAAGTGGTGCTTTGCCAATACCTGGCCCTAGTGGCGGAATCCTGGTGGACCATATCATCTCTATAAAATATCTAATTCAATTGAAAAAAAGAACAAGTTATATTTCATACAACATTACCTACCACCTTCAACGAAGCTACATGGTGTATACAAACTGTTTAGGCCAATAAACCATAAAATACCTCTAAACCAAAAACGTAAAGAGATTCTAAATAATTATTGACCGATGCAACTTAACATAGTCAAGACAGCAAAGTCTTGGCAAGTTTTAATATCGTTAACAAAGTTCAGCACGCAGTAAATACAAACAGAGACTAGAGAGCTTTGGCTTGTAATCTGGCTTTCCACGCCTCATAAACTTGTCCTCCTTGTTTATGGTTCCTTTGCAACTTGTACTTTAAAAGAATATCGGAGATTGAAAAACAGACAGCTTACATTGTGTTTTGGCATTGGATTCAACTAACATTTTATCCGGAATTAAATTTTGTGGGTAGCTTATATTTATGTAAGCAGAATGTGCTAAAACTGGATTTGGTTTATATTTGTAGGATTACATATACACAAATAAGTCCGTATGTATAATCGTGATTGTAGTATATATCAATAAAAAATAGTACCCTACTTAACTATTAACTATGCTAAATTCAGTATTATTTACCTGAGTTTGAAGCATTACCTTCTTAAAACCGTGTTGTCCACCAGTCCAGTTTGTAAAACCAGTCGTAAGATTCAACCCAATAATTTTACATTTTAATATTTACTAATATAATATGTAAAATAATTTGAGCATGATTTTTATTATTTAACTGTTACATCCTATTGAACTAGGTTCTAGCTAAAACCCGTTTTACACATCACTTCAAACTAGGTCTAGAGTGTCACGAATTATATCACATATAAAATTCATTGGTTATTGGCAGGATTTGAACCTGGTGCCTTGGTGGCCAAAACCCTGCACTCTACCAATATAACAACTCCGTCCCCAAACTAAGTATTTAAATATCAATATTATTCTAACTACATAATTTTTTTACAGGAGACGATACTCTTGAAGCACCTTCCCACATCGCTACAGATGCAAATCAAGTAGTGTTTTAACAGCTTTGAATTCATCCTTATCCTTAAGTGAGTATTTTGTTTTTCATTTTCAATATTTTTTATCTTTGCTTATTACCCACGTATTCTCAAGTGTGAGAAACATTTTTAATAGTGGTTTTCATTTAGTTCAATTAAGCTGTAAGGTCAGGACTCCAAAATAGTCCTGTAATCACGACGAATGACTGGACAGGGTTAGTTTTAAAATCCATGCTGTAGACAAGGGTTTGTTCTAAAAGGTTGCTGGTTTGAAGATATTGAGTGAAGCCTAGTTTTATATATTATTTTTATAATTTTGTAACAAAACTACATAATGGTGACGGGCTGGACTTCCCAACTACAAGTTGCACGAATTATAAATACATTTTATTTCCCGCACAGATTCTTTAACCTTAGGGCGTTATTGTTTGAGAATAATAATAGATTTGAATTTATGTAGTGAGTAGTATTTGTACTTTTGTTTATATTATAATAACAATACGATACCTTTTGTAATACTGATGTACTACTATGTACTACCTCAGTGTATAAAGATATATTGTATTGTACCTATTGTATTTTCAAAAGAACTATAAAGAATTTTTCAATTCATTCAATGCATTAACTAATTTACTTGACAGCTTTCGTTTGTTGAATCTGGTAAAATTCATTTCCGTATAACTGTATAAACTTTTAAAACAAAGCTACGAGTTTAATTTCAAACCTAGATTCATCGTAAGCATTATAACTTCATCAAGTAACCCAGGAGCGTGAAGCTTAAATTGTGTCCGCCTTTAGTTCACTATTTGAGCGTGTAATTCATGTAATTCCATTAGTATTACCAAGCAACCACCCACGTTGGGCTGGTAAATAGAGTCAGTTACGTCACAAAGAAGCAAAGATTAAAGCTATTTTTAGACGAGTTTTAATCCTCATGGACCCATCAAACTCCTAACTTTTCATATAATTCATTAACATTTATATGTAATATGCATTTTCAGGTTTTAAAATCATGTACACACTTTATATAATTTTTTAAATCAATGTTGTTTCATAGTGATTTGTGGAAATGTAATGATTTCAAGAATATGTTTAGGTCTATCACATAATATTATTCGCATTTCCATGAAACATTTGTAATTGGAATTCAACTATGTTTTTTGACGATGAAATAACAATACTGTACAACTCATACATAACATTTTTACATATAAAACTAGATATTTATTTTTAATTATTGTAAAAAATAGCATTTTTGACTTTAAGGTGACTATAAAAGTCATGTAAAAAAATTCTAATTTCTATTTTATTACAACAAACAACACTATAATTAAATTTACAAGACATTTCTGAACTTATGAGAGGTTACAAATAAGTCATGGTTTATCTTTTAACCCTCAGAGTCCTAAATTGCTCAAACTACTGAAAATAAAAGAGTTATCTTATTAGAAGTAATTAAAATGATGCACAAGCGATTAAGGAAGATAAGGACCCTCGAGTTTGCTAGTGAGGCAGTCCTCAAGGGCCCCTTTAGCCAAGACTCGTATTATGATGAACCGACAGTCTTTATCATTGATCACTCTTTACCACGTGTAGCCTAGTTAAGGGTGATAACGAGTCTAGCTTGACTGCATTTAGATTAACACATGATCCACTTTATTAGAGTGCCTTTCTAACAAACGGGTTTATAGTGTATTTTAACAACTATAATATTGATCTGCCTTAAACTAGTTCATAAATTTGTGGACGTAATCCAATTTATTTTTTATTACATAAAACCATATTTTCTTATTAAACATCGTTAAAATACTGTATGGCCTTCCAGTGTAATTACAGTTATTCTTTGATAATTTAAAAGACGTTAAGTTGATAAAAAATATTCGATGGAAATGTATCTATTAATGAAGTTTGTTCATCATGACTAGGGTGAGACTAACTAGGTTTCAACCGTATGATATTTACCGGTTAGAATGCAACATGTGTATAAATACATTAGGTAGGTTTGAAAAAATAGTTTAATGTGACCATATAGGATTAATGTTACAAAAAAAGTCACAGAACCTAAACATCTTTAGATATAATAGGATATAATAATAGTCACGTTTATTAAAAACATTTAATTTGGATTTTGACTGAAGTCTAGTAGTTTTGTGGGTAAAAGTATAAATAATTCATAACAAAATTATATATATTTCCCTTACCAAAAGTTTAAGGCAATGTTTACTAGTTATTATATAAAATCATAGGTTATATTTATTTATTTATTTACGGCAAAATCGCTATTCGTACAATCAATTACATGCATAACAATTTGTGGATTTATTAATAAGGTTGAGTGTACTTTATTTTTACTCTTTATAAGTAGTGAATATCTATGGATTAGTTTTAAAGTGTATGGTAGTTTGGTTTACCAGCTTTACATTTAAGTCGTTATTTAATAAGTTAGAAGTTATATAAAATAAGAGTCAGAGTTTTTTATCTGCTTTCTTTCTTCACCACGTTTACTATGATATAAGAATTTTATTGGTAACCAAATAAACCAAACAAAATTATTCAAATCGCAGTTGTCTAAAGAACGTGAACGTTAGAAGCTGTCTAAAGAAAAATATATATAGACTTTTTGTATAGTTGCCTTAAACTTAACTTTCATTTTCTGTTAACAGCCAAAGCATGAATGTTAAGGACGGTGGATGATAGGGTAGAATAGAATGTATTACCATTGGTATTATATAACTTTACTTGTGTATGAAATGTATAGACTACTCATAGAAAACGGGTTTTCTGTCACCAGCCATAGGATGAACAGGAGGCTACGGATGAGTATAGGGTATAGGGTGAATAAATACAATTTAACTAGTATACTAAATTTATATAATATTTATACCAACAAATGCTTCTGTCACCAGCCTAAGCATGACCAGAAAGGTAAGGAAGATGGGTGTATCAAAACGTAATACAAAATTTAAGATTTAATGTATATTTTTATAGAAACATGTTTTTATTTCACCAGCCTAGACATAATCAGGAAGCTACGGAAGATGGGTGTATCAAAACGTAATAAAAAATGTAACAATGAAATGTATATTTTTTTAGAAACATGTTCTTCTGTCACCAGGCCAAGCATGAACGAGAAGCTACGGAGGGGTGGCAGAGAGGAGAAGATATGAGTTAGGGGTGGCGCTGGAGGACGCGGCGCGATGCTGCCATGAACCGACTCCTGCTGGTGCTACTGACGACGATATGTACCGCCCTCTCCCTCAAGTATAGCACCAGAGTCGTGCGGACCAAGTACGGGCCTCTCCGTGGGGTCATTGTGCAGCATCCACCCGTCGAGGCTTTCCTAGGTACGTCGGCAAACAGTAAAATGTATTTTCCCTCCACAGTTACCTCACAAAGCGCAAAGTGGGATTCTTGCACTGATTA
Source organism: Macrosteles quadrilineatus (assembly GCF_028750875.1). Classification (NCBI taxonomy): domain Eukaryota; kingdom Metazoa; phylum Arthropoda; class Insecta; order Hemiptera; family Cicadellidae; genus Macrosteles; species Macrosteles quadrilineatus. The sequence continues at coordinate 107,212,386 of NW_026542601.1, forward strand.
TAACACGCAAAGTAGCTGATTTCTGCATTTACTTACTTTCTCGCACTCATTTTACTTTCCCGCACTCCGATATTTCAATCAACATAAAATAGCATTGGGTACGTATTTTTTTTTAAGTTCCACTTTACGCATCAGTTACACAAATAACTGTAGTACCATTCCGATGCATGTAGCACTGAAAAAGTGCAGGAAAAAGTACTTTTAAAAATAACTTAAAATAATTATTAGTGGTGTGTAACTAATAAAATGTGTATTCTTTTACGCAAAAAAATTTGATCAGAGGTTATTTCGCTGTGGTTTCTCAAATTCAATGAGTTTTGAAAAAGAGAGTCACAGTATCTGTAATGTAGTGTTATTCAATTACGTATTTATATAGTACATAATTATGATACATACACATAAAAGATATGTGGTATTATAATGGATTTTTGTTGGTGAATAGATAATACTTCTGATCTGAAGGCAAATCAAATCAAATTAAATAACTTTATTTCGACAAAGTTAAAAACACATTGAATTAGCTATGTAAAAAAAAAAAAAAAAACACACACCCTCCTTTAACAGCCCTAAGGCTATGCATTCCTGTATCTACCTAAACTAAGCTTTAAGTCCTAGATATGGGTTTGGCATTACTTAGCTTTTATTTTCATAAAGTCGATTCACACATATCAGTCTCAGGTCTGTCACATCAGTAACGCCACAGTAAAATTACTGTTTAATATATTTTTCATTACACTACCTACAGGTCCGTCAGTCACTAGCCAACTTCTATTAGTCAATTTCAGTTTTTTCCACTGTTATTTTTGGATTGTTCGGACGTGTATTGTATGCGATTGAGGTTTTAAAACTGTTTTAATTTGTGATTTAAATGATTTTGTTTATATTTTAAGTATTGTTTGTAGCAATCAAAAAGATGTACGATGGGAATTTGATAGAACATTGTCTTTCAATTAAACGTTCTTGACTGTAACATCACTTGAAATAAAGTTACAGAAAACTGACTGAAACCAACTAACAGCCAATTGACTAGCAAATAATTGCGGATGCATTTAAGACTGAACTGTAGCTGGGCTGTGACAGAACGGTGACTGGACGGATGTGTGTGCCCACAACAAACATTTAAAATAAAATAAACTTAATTTTCCTGGTTAGGTGTGCCGTACGCTACTCCACCACTAGGGGCGCTGCGTTACATGCCTCCGGTCACCCCTTCCATGTGGAGAACGCCCCGTCTGGCTGACTCGTACTCCGCCGTGTGTCCCCAGCGGGCGCCGCACATAGGCAACAGATCGGAGGCTTTACTGGAGTATCCCCGAGGCCGCCTAGCACACCTGGAGCGACTTCTGCCTCTTCTGGCCAATCAGAGCGAGGACTGTTTGTACTTAAACATCTACGTGCCAAGGAGTGGTAAGTGTGTGTAGCTGAGTACAATGATATACCTAAGTAGGCCTACCTACCAATGATAGAACCTCTCGTACTTTTTGTAAGTATATGTTTTTACAATTCTTGTGGAAATAGTCCTGTGACTAGTATAAGAAAATGTAAGCAGAGTGGGTTGAAGAAATCACGGATTATCTCGATCTAAACATATTTGAAGAAGACGGGGCATGCAGAGAAGATCATTAAATATTTTTAAAAAGAGAAGACACATTTGCGGAACATGTGTACATAAAAGGAGTAAACTTGTCATTGTAATAGATTGGGATAAACGAGACGCATTACACACTAAAGAAGAAATCGTGGTGTTTGTCTTCTCCAAAATGTAGTTAAGATATGAAAACAGTTTTTATAAATCTTAGTCAATACATCTTTGAGCGTTACAAGATAATTTCTTTTAAGTTTATGGATTTTAAAATTCAAGGTAGATCATTGTCAATTTGGGTGACTCCTAATAGCTTGAACCTACAGTAGTTACCTATCGTTATGTAAAAAACTACACATGTAAATGTACTCATTCCCAATTTGACACAAAAGATTTTTTTTTTCATTTTATGTTATTTTATATCTGGTTAAGACTATGTATAACATAAAGTATTTTTACCTTGAAAGTATGTTTTCAACAACGGTTATATCGTTATAAAATGAAATTATTTTGAGGCATGTAAAACTTACGTTTCTTTTACTTGCATACTTACTTGCATACTTGTATTTATCCCACTGGAAGCTTTTCAGCCGTGGTCGTCATTGGTAGTTGTCAGCCTTCACTCATCAAGGAATTCTTCTACTGAATAATAGGCTTTATTTAATAGAAACATCTTCAGCATTTTCTTGAATTTAGCTTGATCTTCACAGAATCTTATTTCTTGTGGTAATTTATTGAAAATTTTGCTTCCTGAATATTGAGGGCTAGTCTGTGCTAGTGTAGTTCTGCGATGGTTGATATGGATACTATTTTTTTGTCTTGTGCTGTATCTATGTACTTCATTATTTCTTGGGAAAAAATCGGGAAATTTAAGAACATTTAGGGCCGATTCCAATATATATGCTGATGGCAGGGTAAGTATTTGAAGATCCTTGAATAAAGGTTCGCAGTGCTCAATGAAGTGGGTTTTACAGATAATTCTTAAAACACGTTTTTGTAGTAGAAAGATTCTATTTGCTTCACTACAGTTTCCCCAGAATGCAATTCCATAGCAAAGTACACTGTGGAAGCAGCCATAGTAAACTTTCAATAGGACGTCTCTTTCAACTATGTTTATCAGTCTTCTTATCAGGCAACACACAACTGTTAGTCTACTGGCAATTTTGTTGATATGGTCAAACCACCTTAAGTTGCTGCTAATATGGATACCGAGGTATTTTACGCTATTGCTTGGTTGTAAATTCTGATCAGTGATTTTAAGTAATGGACTGAAGTCTGGGATCTTTGTATTGTAGAATTGGAGTAGGTTAGTCTTTCCCTGATTTAATACTAACATATTTTCAGAGCACCAATTACTCATTTCATTTATGCCAGATTGTGTTCTTTCAATGGCATTTTTAACATTTACATCAGTGATTAAGTGACAAACGTCATCAGCAAACATCCATATTCTGCCTTCATGTATAGATTCAGGTAGGTCGTTGACAAATAAGAGAAAGAGGATCGGTCCCAGATTCGAGCCTTGGGGAACTCCGGTATTAATGTTGTGTTGAATCTTAGATTTATAGTGCCTCAATACTCCATCATCACCCATGTGTTTCACTGTAACAACTTGAGATCTGTCTTTCAGGTAGGACATAATCCATTTAAGGGGCTCGTCTATTATGCCTAGATTGATCAGCTTTGTTTCTAAGGTCTCGTGGTGCAAACAGTCAAAAGCCTTTGTCATGTCATAGAATAGGCTGAAAACCACTTCTGAGCAGTCGATTCCATTATATACTGCAGTTAGCAGGGCAAAAACAGCATCTGTGGTTGACTTCTTTTTTTGAAAGCCAAATTGACTATTTGATAGGATATCATGTTGTTCTAAATATGGGATCAGCCTGCGTAGGAAAGCTACCTCAAAAATTTTTGAGAACACAGATTGTACGGCTATGGGTCGATAGTTACCCACTACATCTTTCTCATTTTTTTTGTGGATGGGGACTATTTTCGATGTTTTTATCCTATCTGGGAACTTGCCTTCATTGAAGGATTTATTTATTATAAGCGATAGTGGTTTAGCCACAACTGACACAGATGATTTTAAAACATGGCAGGGTATGCCGTCAATACCAGCACTAGGCTTAATACAAATTTTCTTTATAATTTCAGCTATCTCATCTTCACTCGTTGGTTTAAGTTTCATATGAAAGCGAGGTCTCCCACTTCCAGTAGCTGCTTTATTTGCTGAATCATTTGTTCCTACTAAATTGTTCACTTCCTCGTAAAAATACTTGTTGAAGGCATTAGCTACTGCGACAGGGTTGTCTACAATGTCCTTTTGTTCCTTGAGTATTATGTTGTTGTGAGTTATCGTGTCCCGGGTAAGTCCATGGACTATCCTCCATGACTCCTTGCTTATATTCTGTGACTTCATGATTTTCTTTTTGTAGTGTTCTTTTTTGCACGATGAAATCAGTTGTGAGTGCAGTTTTTTTGCCGTATTATATTGGTTTTTAGTACAAATATTCCTCGTTTTGCGAGTTTCCCAATAGAGTTCCTTCAGTCTTTCATTTGATAGCCTAATCTCATCATTTATCCAGTTAGAATCATCTTCATTTTTCACATTTACAAGTTGTTGGGGAAAACAAATAGAAAAATTATGTACAAAACTATCATATAATTCATTAAATAACTCGTCAGAGGTACCTTCTCCATCTTCTAGAAAGTTTTCTTGTTCCAGACGATATAAAAATTCTTCCATCCCGGACTTGGTAATTTTATTCTTTTCAATTTTTAAGCCGACATTCTTTTTCTGTTCCACAACTACATCAATAAACAGCCAATCGTGATCAGACATGGGAGTAGCCACTGTGCCATAGTCCGTGAACTCTATCTCGTCATTTAAAATAATATAATCAATTTGTGTCGAAGAGCTTTCCGTCACTCTGGTGTCCATCGTAACTATATTTTTGAGTTTGTGCGAGTCCAAGACATCATACAAACACCTTCTATTCAGTGAATCCTCCTTACCGTCAATGTTGATATCACCACATATAATGAGTGGTAAGTCAAAAGAATTTAGCTGATTTAGCAAGTCTTCCAGCACATCCATGAACTGGTATAGATTGTTGTCATAAGGTGGTCTGTATACAACCAATACAATAAATTTATATCTACCACATGTAAATATACATGCATTACTTTCAAAGATGCCTTCTATCATAAATGTCTTCAAATCTAAAGGAAAAAACTTGACATTTACGCTCTCTCTAACAAATATTGCCACACCCCCTCCATTTGAGTCTTCTCTGGAAGATTCAGCAATCATATTGTAACCATTTAACTTAAATGCCTTATTCTTTTTGTCGTTTAACCAGGTTTCTGCAAGACATAAAATTTCTGGGAATTGCAATTGATTGGATTTGATTTCAACTTCTAATTCTTCGATTTTATTGAACATAGATCTTATATTTAAAAAACTTATGCGTACAGTGTTTTTATTATTAATAGGCCTATTTACATTTCTATTTACAAGGGTCTCTATTTTCGTTTTGTTAATAGAGTCTATAATTAGTTTTTTTGATGCCCTAGGTTATATCTAGGGGTACTAGCTTGACTAGTATTCACTTCTTCTGACAGCCCTGTTACAGGCACTAATTCGGGTAAAGTCCTAGGCCTAGTCCTGCTCAACTTTGCTGGTGTGAATTTACATAATATTACACCAACTGGCCATGCATCTCCATTTAAAAGCTTATCTAAGTTGTTGAAGGAGCAGCCTACCTTGAACGATGAGTAGCTGTTATACTTAGTGATTAGTTTTTCACAGTGAATGACAGAGTCTTCTCCACATATATTTTTTGCATGATATTTGACTGTCTCCGCTTCCACCGATGACTTCAGTCTGGAAATAAAGAGCCAAGAAATCCTATCTGCTACCTCAAGCCCATCATTTGTCTTGGCTTTTCCAAAGATTGTCCTATTTTCTCTTGGCCTAGGCCTATGCCAGCCTGGGTTACTTCCTCCTGTTCTTTGATTAACACTCTGTTCTTCAGGTTTCCGGTATTGATTTTGTCTTTGCTTCCTATTTCTGAATAGTTTCCACTGTTCACTATTTGTTTCGGGAAAATCTTCCTCAGCGTAAGTAAAACCAGATTTACTTTTCTCAAACGCACGAGTATTACTTGCCGACTCACCATTTATTCCACATTCACTTTCGCTTTCAACTTCCTGTTTGTCTTTTTCAAGTATGACAAGCGATTTGCCACAGGATTGGTTGTTTGTTGTCTGTTTTTTGTTTGTATCGTAGAGGGAGGGGATATTTGTTCCTTCTTTTCCCAAGCAACTGTGGTTTCCATGCAGCCTTGCGGACCCTGTTTCTGCATTTGATTTAACTGTTCCTGCAAGAACTTCTTGTTTCTTACTCTGTGATGGAGGAATAGTCGTCTGCTGCTGCTGGCTGTTGTTAGACCTAGTTGGTGCAAGGACCCTTTCAATTTTATCAATTCTATTTGAGTTATTAGAGGTGTTATTAGTAAATGTTTTCACCAATTTCGTTAATTCTGCTACTGAAGCATGTAGAGAAATGTAGTTTTCAACATCATCTATGCTACTAACTAACCTTGAAATTTTGTCTGAACATTTCATGCAATACCACTTTACGTATCCTGGCATTTTTTCTATGGAATTATACACTTCCTCGTCAATATTTACACATTTTGGATGGTACCATGCTCTGCAGAATCCTTCGCAAAATAGTCCGAGTCCATCACCTGGTATAATGATCTCACAAACTGCACATGGTGAGCTAGATGCATCCATAAGGTCAAGGTCGTCACTTTTGGAATCTGTTTTCAGGCTATTAGTCTTTTCTTCATGCTCCGTTTTTGATTTCTTCCGATTCCTCGTCATTATAAAATTATTTTAAGATATAAATCTTCGTCAATCTTCCCTTATAATTACTAAAATTTCAATATATAGTCACGATCGAAATTAAAACAAAACTCACTCCGACATTTCACTCCACTCCAAGGAGTGAAGTGAATCATAATTTTAAAATGATTATTAAGGTTATTTATAGTTATTTATACCTGTTAAACGATGTTTCAATCTGATGAACTTGTGTTTGAATGCTGTTTTGAAGTAAAAGGCATTATGCGTAACAATAACCAGCTTGTGTCTCATTGCAAGTATAAATAAGAGATACATAAAACACCTTCGCACTTATTGTATCTGACATCAATATAAAATACAAAACATCGCATTGCTATGATTCTATGAAGAACTATAATTTTCCTTATTCACTAGTCAATACCACGTTTTATAGTAATAAATATAATTTATGTAATTTATTGATTGATTTAATTATTTCACAACAGCTTTTCATTTTTGGAACTCTACGGCAATGTTAATATTTCATTAATTAACTGAAGTCTTTCAATTAAAATATTGTATTTTATTGGAAATGCATTTTTAAATATTTCTAGTAGGCATATGTGTTATTCACTTTTAAGTTTTGTTTTTATAAAATTCTAACACTATTTTATTAAACATCTAATAAATTGTTATAGTTTTTTAGTACATGTTTGTCATTCTTAGAACTTGAATTATATCACATTAACCTGGTTGATGTTGTCTGAGCTGTTAAACAGTTAATACGTTTTTATCACCCAATGGCTTTAAGTTTTATCAAATTTGGTAAATTGTATTAACCTAAGTTTTATAACAAAATTATGTGAAATTCTGTGTATTCAATTCCTTATCCATAAAAACAAATAGACGAAAGAATTGATGTCTTTAAATTTATATATCAAGAAATAGGTATTTAAAAATACTATAAATTGGTAACAATACATAATATTTTACAATATCACTTAAACAGGGATTTAAAATATAAAATACTGAACAAATGAAACATCGCTACCATGTTTTTAATAATTAAAGCGTTTATTAATGTAATTCAAATATATCATACTAAGTTTGAGTAGTTATTCTATCTTGTCATACTTCTTCTTTTGACAGAGTTGTTTCCGTCATGATAATAAAGATGTATTAATACATCTTTATTTTAGCATAAACTTTGTAGGGAGAACACAAAGTACAACTAGCTTTTTGATGGATTACATTTTACAATTTAACAACATTATTTTCTCATTCGGGGCAATATTGAATTGCAAGGCTGATAAAATTAAAATACTCTATTCAAATATGTACTGGGATCATCTTATTTTAAATATTATAATAAAATCAACCCAAATCTGTATTTGACCAAGTTAATACAGAATATCTAAGAGCCTTGAAAATAATAAATTTAAAAATGCATATTAAAATTGAAACACGTACCTATAACTTACAAAATGTATTTTGCATAACGTTTGAATGCCACACCCAAACGTTATGCTGGTTATTGATATCCCTAACATATCACAGATTTGAGTGCAATATGTTACACTCAACTAAATGGCTGAACATGGCAAAGGATGTGGGAATAATTTATATGCCACACAGCTGACTGCCCGACTGTGACTTTGGGGCTGGCTCTGTTACGCATATTATTCACGTTTCCCAACTTATATCGGACAAAATTGTTGGGAGTTGTTGGAAATTACAACTAACCTCAACATTCTGTATGTGTAGTACCTGAATTTGCTTAACACAACTTTATGTCAGTGTAGTTTAGATAATTTAAGTTAAACTTGTGTTTAGAATTGGCGTATCAGCAAGATGTGATTTATAAATGTGTTTTATCATTTAAAAATAAACGTTGACATTAAGTAATATATGTATACATCTCTATTGGTATTATTCAGGCGTTGTTAGCCTATTTAGATTTATGATATTTCACTTCTAGTACCTTGGAAATGTATGTTATGTTTATATTACGGGGATAGAAAATGTCCTTTCTATGAAATTATTATTGTATTATTATATTATATATTATGCTGTCTTTATATTGATGTTGGAGAATTCAATGTGAAATAATATTGTTACCACCAGGATCTATTTGCGATCATAATATGATATTAGAACGGGTCACATCCCAAATTTAGTTTTGAATAATAAATGTTTAAGACATTTTATTAACAAAAACTAATATAAAAACTACACGAGAAAAAAAAATATTATTCAATTGTTATATGAAGGTGTCAAAACTTCTTAACAAATTAAATTTATATGTTTCTATGTAATTTATACTTCAAGTATGTAACAAAATAGCTCTTGAATTATTTTTAGTATGTTTTAAACTTTAGGGACGAATCGCTTTTTTAAAAACAACGTTAATATAGTTACAACTGAATTCCTTTGCTATCTTATCAAGAGTGTGAAATAACTAAATCAAATAGTAGCTAATAGACAGAACTTAAATGATCTAGTATTTAAATTAAAACTAATCATACTTTTTCATGGAATAAGATATATAGTTTTGCTTCAATTTAAATAGTGTAAGCTGTACTGAAGCATGTAAATAATAAAAAAAAAAATAATAATAATCTGGTAATGTCAAATCAATAAATTTACCACATATTTGTTTGGTGGAAATTAGTTTCAACCTTACCAAAGCAAACTAACGCTATAATCACAAGGGAGAAGTACATGTTACCAACAGTTTAGAATGTATTGTGAGATTCTGCAGGAGTTTGGCACTGTAGAGCCCTCAATTTTGGCCACCAGCCAAAACTCAGCCCTTGACAAGCCTCTATTCCTACCGCAGTGCTACCACCCAACCCTACAAAACGCCATCTCCAAGTAAAGTCTTATTCCATAACCTCTTACATTGGAAGTAATACATTCATATCGTGTTTGCAAATCTATGTTGGTAGAAGTGTATTTTTGCATCTGCAACCGGATAAGACAAAAACATATTAAACATAATTAGGGCCAACTTTAAATCTGCTACAAAAACATATTGTTTGGTTATTAGTTATACAACTTTACATCTTTATTATTATATCATATTTTTTTAAATAAGTGAATTATACCCTTAATATTGGTTTTACATTATTGTGAAATTAAACAAATTTCTTCAACGATCGTCAAAACAATGTGAATAATTTTATTTTGCATGAAAAAAAAAACTATTGTCATAAGTTTAACGTAGCACCGTTTAAAATGAAATATCAGATACGTAAGTAATTTCAATTAAAAAAAGAAGCAGAAAAGGTTCAGTTATTTATAGAAGGATTTCCTAACGTTCAATAGCAATGTGGCATTAGAATCTAGAAGATTTAATTGCCACATTTTAAATATACTCCAAACGTAAGAGTGTGCTTAATGGGATTTGTTTTCTCTATAGTTTAGAATTCGATACTTGTTGCATATCACATAAGTAGCCCAATGTTTAAATTACGATTATAGAACAGTAATAAGACATGTAATATTAATTCGTATCATTGACTATTGGGTAGGTACTGAAGTAGACTTCCCATCTATATAAACCAGCTGTAGCCAATTTTTCATTAAAAAAGAACGTAGTTGTGAGAACCAGTCATAGAATGTGCAAGTGACTAAAAATCTCTATTTTATACCTTTTTTACCAGGTTGATTAATCGACAACGAAAACAGTCATATTTAAAGTTAAGCTCAACACACATTAAAAGAGCAAAAGCTAAGGTTGGAGAAGGCTAAAATTAATTACTTGTTAAAAAACTAATTCAGGAAAAAATCTTTTTAAACATACATAAACTTCAATAATCTTATGAATTGATTTAGAACAACGTGTACATGTACTAGAAAAAAGACATGCCTATAAGTTAATGACATAAATTCGAATGAACAATCTTGTTTTTTTTTACAATTGTATGTTAGTGATCAACGATATTGAAGATGAATGTAAAATAATTATTGGCTTTCCGTCTCCAAGAACGTGACGTCACGCCCAGCTGTACAGGAAGTGATACAAGGACATCCGTATCAGCAGAGCAACACCGGAAATGCTACAGGGACTTCCGGTTCGACGGCTTCAATTCCGTAGTGCATTGCAGTGTTTTGTTTGGCTGCAAGCAGTGCGGAAGTGAGGTTGCCGTACCACTACCTCCTGAATCACGTAGACGAGAAACTTTGATTGTCAATTTAAAGTTTAACTGTAGGAAATAGAACTATCTAAAGTAATTTGCCAAGACTTTATCCAATTGTTGGTTAAAATTGGTTTTACTAAAATCTTCTCTTATTTTTAAGTAGGTAGGTTTAAGCCCAGGATAGAATACGATCGTATGATATTGCATATGTAGAAGTTAATTAGATGTGTAATGTTTAGATTAAAGTGATCCATACAAATATAATGTTACACAAGAAATGCATTCACAGTTGAGGTATCAAAGTGGAGTATGTGTATTAACTTTTATGAACTAATATTGTACTTACTGCGGTATATTGTTTTGTTATTTTATATTTGTTCGACTTTATCTGCTAGTCTACCTATGTAAATGTTGTGTATATTAGTTGGAAAACTTTTAAACACGACGGCATTGACCAATAATGCAATTTTTAATTACACTTATATCTTGCTTGACAAATGATTCTTTGTGGTAAAAACTTTCTCTGTGAATATACCATTTTTGAGTATTAAAATATCTACGATACAGTATTGAAATGATCTCGTTGCACTTTTTTTACGCAAGTTAAAAAGTTCAACGTGAAAATAAAGTTTTTGTGGATGTGCCAGGAATTGGACCTTCCTGCACCGAAGTCCGAGGAGATTCAACATAATATTATCTAAATTTTATTCAAAATTTATAATACTAATCGTTTGGCTTGATTGATAAAAATAGGTACGAAATTGGTTGAACCTGGAATCAAATATTTCAAGCTGTTCATCTTTCTCGTAACTGGATCATAATCCCCCCCCCCCCTCTACGAACTTATATTTAGGCAAAAACATGAACGTTGATTTTGGAATACAATTTTAGTAATTTTTGCTTCTTAATCTTATACGTATAATTTTTTGTAGTTCATTTTTATGTATAATTTTTCGTAAACCAGTATTTCTGCTTTTTTTCTCCAGTCTATATATCCCCAGTATTCCTTTGTAATTTAAAGCCTTTTTATATCTAATGAATACATAGCTCATTTATTTACCATGCAAAAAATATTTACCCCTATGATTAATTGTATTCCCACATAATACATATTTAAATGTTAACTGAAAGATCATCTTATTAACTAAATATAAATAAATCTCTTTAATGGCAAAGTAATGAAACACCTTCATTGTCATACAGTTAAGGAGCTTAAGTTGCGAAACACATAACAGCTTCTCTGATTTCCGACTGTTCATTTTCATATTAGTGCAAAGTTTTAATTAGACTTGTCACCGTTATGCAGAGTTTATAACAGTATTAAATTCATCAATTAAATGTTATTAGATTACTCATATATCTCATTTCTCCCTTTGTTATGATGTAAGATTATTGAATAGTTTTCTAGTTAGTTTCATACTTAATAAAATAAAACTAAATAAATAAATTTACAAATTTAATAATTAGAATAATCACTTGATAAATGTATCGTATTATCAATATATATACTAACTTATGGGTTGAGTAGTATATTTTATCTACAAGTTTCCATTATACCTTTGACTATCAATACAACTTCTGTATCTAATAGTCAATGGTTGTACTTAAACCTAAAAGCTACTGGGTTTTACTATACAAACTAAGAAGTTAACAATTACGTATACAAATTGTCTACAATTTTACATTATAGAAGGTTTTTTTCGTATCTAATAGTTATAAATAAATAAAATTAAGCAATATCAGGTGTAATATTGATTTTTGGCAAATATGAGAGGATTTTAATTATCACAAGTGTTTCCTTCTGTTTACATCACAATCTCTTTGGAATGACTGAAGACAATATATTAACAAATATATATTATGTTTACATGGGACAATAGTCCAACACATTTTCCCTCCGATTTCGTTTACATTTTTCAATTAAAAACATATTACACCTATTCATTGTAACAATTGTAATGTGTCAATTCATTGTAAACATGTCAAGTAGTATAAAAACACTGTATTAATCTTTACCACCTAGCATGAAAAAAACGTTTTGTTAAATATTGTTTTAGCAAATTTGTCTTCAAATTTGTACATTGGATGAGGGATCTTCTCTGTGTATGGTCAATGATAGTCCTCTACATTCCACAAGAACATTTATTTATATTTTGTTTGAAGATAAAGGGTTAAGAGTCTCTAAACTTTTAGTTTTTTTCAGGGGTAGTCAGTGACCATCACCAAGGCCCTCTGCCCACTCTTCTATACATTCACGGGGAGAGCTTTGAGTGGAACTCTGGTAACCCATACGACGGCAGTGTCCTAGCCAGCTACGGTCATATCATCGTAGTCACCATCAACTACAGGCTAGGGATACTAGGTATACACAGTAAATACATGTATTAGTACAGGGTCATAAGTCAGTCGATTTGTAGGTCAAAGCCTACTTCCTTTGCAGCTTATTATATTTTTATCCTGATCGAAATTAAATAAATGTCGTATGATGGAGATTGGTTGTACAATTAATTGAGATGCTGTCCAAAAGGGAGACGATACTCTTATTATAGTATCGACAACCATAAGTAAGTATGAGGGTGTAACGCTTACCAAAATAAGTAAAAGATATCTAGTGACAAATGTGTGTGACATCCTGAAGAGTATAATGTACATATTGAATTAAAGTATACCGATGTTATAAGTTAACTATTAATTACCTTTGTGTCAGTAAAACAGCATTACAATAACGCTTAAACGTAGTTTTCAATATATTATGTATAAGCATAAGACCTAATATAATATTTCATGAAATAAGACACCTGGTATTAAAATCAGCTGTCAGTGGTATTTAAACGTTATCACAAGTAGAGGAGATGAAAGGTTAATTGCATAGTGCTTTCATAAAAAAAAATACAATTCTTCATACAGCACTCCTCTTTTTATACTAATCAACATTTCAAAATAGAAAATGCTGGGTTTGCATAGCTCACAGAAATTTAGGATAGAATATAAAGTACTGTAGTTTTGGTTTCTACTATAAAAATATATTTTATAGTTTCAATACTATGGAAATGTTTAAGATTAAATATTTTAAAGTTAAAATAGGTTTTCCTTCCTATAAACATTTCAGATATGGCTATAATTATCATATCTGAAATGTTCAATAAAATAAGTAACATATGACAAATTTTGAACTAAACTTAATAGAATATTAAAACATCAAATATGAAATAGTTGAGTGCTGTAAGTGAGTTATATAGAAATGTATGCCATGTAATAATACATAAAATAAAACCTATAATGCATGAAATCGGAAATTAATCAACTAATACAGTTTCCCAAGAATTCATTCAGTAATCCATTTACGATCATAACAGCTAGTCATTTCATCAACCTAATTGGCATTTCTATAATCTAATTTTACATTATTAATATATATTTGTATGAAATAGTTTGTTTATTAGGTTTTAAATAATTTATTGTGTGACTATTAATTCAAAACCCATAGCATTTTATTACCAAGCTTAATGTAAATTCAGCACTATACATTTAATTAAAAAGACCATGATACACGTTTCAGATTAAAATATGAAATATTGACCAGCAATATTAACAAATATATAAAAATATTGATGATTGGACTAGGTAGTTACAATAAATACTACGTTATCATGAACTTTCTATGAATATTATAAAGCGTACTCAATATAAATTCATAAGAGATCAGCAGGATAAGATAACCTCTCAAACATAATTACAAATTAATAAACGGAAAGTATACCAAGTAATTAGAATACCTCATGTAGTAGTGTCTGCAACCTCAATTGAAATATATTTTGCATTTTTTTTAACCAAGCGAAACAAACAAGAACCTTAAGAGCCCATTTTAGAACAGAATTTTCTTCATGAGTTAAAAGCTTGCATATCAATTTCCTTTTAGGAAAAATATTGAGTAAGTAAGTTGATGGTATGAAGAAAAATCATTGTGCTATACTTAATTATATGGATATGGATAATTATACTTAATTTTATGGATGGGTGTTTTAGCAAAGCAACGCTTATTAAAGGGTTCTTTTTCCCTTTCCTTTATATTCTAATAAAACCGAATATTAAATTTAAGAATCTGTATCTGTATACATGCATTTGACACAAATCTATATATTTCAAAGGATTTCTGAAGACCGGATCAAGAGGTAGTGCACAAGGAAACTTTGGACTGATGGATTTGGTGGCGGGGCTTCATTGGCTGAGGGAGAACCTGCCATCCTTCGGGGGAGATCCTGAAAGTATTACTGTTATGGGCCATGGTACTGGAGCGGCATTGGCTAACTACATAGCAGTGTCACCAGTTGCCAAAGGTAAGTGAACTAACTATATGTTCAATTCACTATGTATTTTTGATTCACCTTACCTCCTATTGTAACTAATGTAGCCTATACTGTAATTAAGTAAAGTGTTTGACAGCAGACCAATATTTTTTTAGTTTAGGCGTTCAGTAATCCTTTAATAACCTTTTATCTGTGGTAATGCGAGGGGTTATTTAAGTGTCCATAATGTGGTGATGGCAATTAATTATCTCTTTAAAGTAGTTTGTGTTGGTAATGATAAAACAAATGTGTATGAAGTACACTTGAGCATGTAAAAGTTTATGAATTATTTTCCAATGATAGAATATACAACAAAATTCAGGATTCAACAACAAAACTGTGCGAAAAATTGTTATCAACCCAAAAAATAGCGTAAATGAATGTTACAAAAATAAATAAAAATCTTCAAAATTTGGTTAGGCTTAAATTGTTTTTATGCAGTCAATTTTACTTTAATATTCTACTATACGAAAAAAAATCACGTCCCTGGTTTCTCCGTTCCAGAACTACTACACAGGGTAGTGCTGTTTAGCGGGTCCGGCATGTCTCCTTGGGCGTTACAACGGGAGCCTCTGGCCGTCAAGAGGAAGGTGGCAGAACAGACGGGTTGCCACGGGGACCTGGTAGAAGACGACCTAGCGCCGTGCTTGAGGACCAAGACCCTCCAAGAGCTACTGGCGGTCAGGGTCGACCCGCCCAGGTTCCTACCGGGCTTCGCCCCCTTTGTGGACGGTGCAGTGCTCGTCAACGGCCCTACAGTTGGAGGTGCGGCTCTGTCGGATTTGAGTGTGGAGAAACGTGGTAGTGGATTTGAACTCGCAGACTTCCCCGATAGGGAACTCCTGTTTGGGCTTACAACGACAGAGTCCTACCTAGACTTAAGCGCGCAGGACTTGGAGTTCGGTTTTAACGAGACCAGGCGCGACAGAATATTAAGGACTTATGTGAGAAACGCTTACTTTTTTCACCTTAACGAAATTTTTTCTACTTTAAAAAATGAGTATACAGACTGGGAGAGGGCGAGCGGGAACCCGTTGAGTGTGAGAGACGCAACACTAGAGGTGTTGAGTGATGGACACACGGCGGCCCCTGTGATACGACTAGGGTATCTACATACTGTGAGGGGTGGAAAGACGTTCTTTCTACACTTCAGACACCAGTCCTCGCTCACCGACTTTCCACAGGTAGGCTGAAAATGTTAAATGGGGCAACACTTAATTACAACTAAAAATATAAAATATTTTTTTGGAAAAAAATAACCTCTAAATAGAGATTCTAATAAGAATTGGTGTAAATACCTGTTTCGATGTAATACAAGTTGTTGATTGTGTCGCAACTAGTTTTAACTGTAAACTTGTTCAACTAGTGGCATTAGCTACAATTTGGATTACCTTATTAGTTTCTTTCACCAATTATATTCAACGTAACTGGAGGCTAACATAAAAATGAAATGAGCTTATTACTAAAATACATAGTAAATGTACATCTAAGCTTTTTGTTAAAGACTCAACGGAAATAAATGTATTATGAATAAATGTAAGTTATAAGTTAAACTAAAATAGTTTAACTTTATCTTCTGCTTTTTTACTAAATTCATTGAGCAATGTCAGCAATAGATAAGTAATTATTAGAATGTAGTTAGTTGTTGTAAGTGATTTTAACATGTCAAATGTGCTTTCTGTAAGGTCATCCTTCGTTTATGTGTGTATTTATACAGGAAAAGAATAAAACCAAACAACAGTAACAACAAAGGTACTTAATTTTTGTGTTGTTGTTGACAGAGAACGGGTAGTGTGAGGGGTGAAGATGTGCCTTATGTACTCGGACTGCCTCTGGTTGGTGGCCAACCGTTTTTCCCTCACAACTATTCCAGTGAAGACGGTGCCATCTCCAAAAAGCTCATCCATTATCTTTCAAATTTTGTAAGAAGAGGGTAAGGAAAAACTACAATAATTTAGCAATTGTGGAGTGTTAAAAACTTCTGTAATGGTGAACCAGATATATTTTAGATCCAAGACTGTTTCAAAATCAAAAATAACAAAGTAAATAAAAAAAGCTCAAGTAAATGCTTTGATTGATTTCGTTAGATCACCTCACAAAGCTATCGAACTTGCACGCTCACATTGCCAACTAAATTGTTTCTCTCCTGTATAGATCAGTCCAAATATTACATTAAACCATATTGGACCAAAACAGTGTTACAATAATAATAAACATTGATCTAACGTTTTAAAATTTTTAAAATTGCTAAATAATGAGATATTTGAGGATAGTAAAAGTTTTTTTTTTATATTTTTCTCTGTTGTTATTACAATTTGAAATAGAAGTAAATTGAAAGTGTTAAGTGACATACATTTTAAACATGTAAATATCAAATAATTGTTATTACAAAACAGTTAATAACATAGGTTATATGATTAGTCAATGTGAGTATTTAAAAGCACTTGAATATTAAGTTTGAAAAAGAACAGCCTTAGAGTACTTTAAAACACAGTACTTAAGTTTTCACGTAATAGATTACTAAACACAACTAATACTGGTATGGTTAATCTTAACTGAACTCAAGTTAACGGTAAAATTCAGGAATTAGAGCTATTTTTTTAGTTCTTGGTGTTTTATAACATTAATAAATAGTTATCGTCTCAGAAATACTAAATTGTTATTGATTTTTTATTAAAATATAACAATTGTCTTCTAAAATTATCTCTCAAATTGTTATAACACACTAGGAAGATGATAGAGAATGCTAACTTAAAAGGTTTTAAGACTTTAATTCAGTCTGTGTCATTTTAACCATAATCAATTGAAGTATGTGTTTCACTTAATTTAGGATTAAACCATATGCTGTTTACGAGCGGAGCCATGTGGTTTGTCCATGATTATATATATATACACATTTAAATTATAATTTACACAATCGGATGGATTTCTTTCAATGACATGCTAACATAAATGTGCATCTGAACTCAAACACAACATTTTTTTTTTTTATAAAGAGAAAATCTAGATTAATTTTTTTTTCAAAATGGCTTAGTTCACCAGATATCCACCATTTTGACATAGTCAACTGACCATTATTAAACATATAATGTACGTTAAGATAGAAGAGACCCATGTTAGAAAAAATAATCCTACTTTATTCGTCTTAAGATTCTAAAATGGCGGCCATTTAAACTCTTTAAAAATATATATTACAAAGGCATGGCTGATTTTATGAAACCATGTCTTGAACACTTTTATTTGGCATTTCTAATTTCCTATCCAAAGATACCAAGTCCAAAAAGAACAAATGAGGAATAGCTGAAATATTAAGATTTTTATTTGTAAAATATGGCAAACTTGACTAGGTTAGTCTTTTTTACCCCATTTTACAATAAAAAAATCTTAATATTACAGCTATTTTTAATTTCATCTTTTTGAACTTTGTATCGTTTGATGGGGCATAAAAATTCTAAATAAAAGTGTTCCTGACATCATTTTATAAAATCAGCCATTTCTAAGTCATTTCAGTAAAAAAATCTAAACGGCTGCTATTTTGAAATCTTAACATGAATTTAAGATTTTTTTCTTACACGGGTCTCTTTTATTTTAACATACGTACCAAGTTTCATAATGGTCAGTTGAAAAACTGTAAAGTTAAAAATGTTAAATTAAAAAACAATATGGTGGATATCTGGTTAACTAAGCGATAAAAAAAAAAATGTCTTTGCATTTCCCTTTATTTTGACCCATGGAACCATTTCCTGGAGTTTGGATGTTTACTTACGGAGCACCCTGTATATTTTACCCGGTGGTTAAATATTGTCATTCGTTTCAGTGATCCAAACGGCGCGGATAGCAACAGCAAACGCGTTGAAGAGGACACTCCATTCTGGGACTCATATGACTCAATCAATCAACTTTATCTGGAGTTAGGTAAGCCAACGTCGAGCTACGAGCTAGGAATGTTTATCACGTCATTCACAAGTTTCGATCACAACTTTGTTTACCAATCCCCAGAGGGTCCTAGTTAAACATTATTAAAACTTGTGCACGTTCGCCATGGTAGTTAGAGTCTACTGCCTATTGGGAACACGTATTCAATTATATAGCAAATCTAGGTAGTTTTAGTATTTTTAATTATCTCAAGTTATAAATTTGGGCCATGTTGACTATTGATTATGTTTTCAAGATAATTAAAAGTTGAGTTGAATGACTTATTATGGTTTACATAATCTAGCTGTTACCCACGGGTTTCACTTCAATAAGTATTAATACTGTACAACTATTGATTGGGTAAGTTAAGCTAAAAAAAAAAACAAAATAGAATAACAAAAAAGAACAGCTGAGGCATTTTTTAACATTAGGTATATGGAAAGATCCCTTTAGAATTATGACCTTATAGGGCAATTTATTAAATAATGGATAGTGTTGCACAAGGTTTCTCGTCATGACGAACATTTTAAGTATATGGTTTATGGGGATGTGACTTGTATTTTTTAAAGGTTCATGGGTATTTTTGAATTTATATAAGGATTCAGTTATAATTTATATTGAATTTGTATGATTTTTTCATTATTTATGGTAGGGGTGGGGATTTAAGTACCGATTACATTTATGGATGTTTCCAATTTATGTTAACTATCTAGGTACAATAGTTTTATACTTTAATTAATAAACCACTTGTTATGTATTATTAACAAATTTGTGTAATGCAAAAACGTTGTGTAATGTTTTTGTATCCCCATTTCTCGTGAGCAAATCATAACCATCCATCAAGAACAATATCCAGTTTAATTGAACATTTTTAACGAACTTGATCTCACAGTATGAAATCGGAAGCTATATAATAGTATAAAATGAAATAGTAAAACATGAACCTTTACGTGATGAGGGTGTAATTATATCTATTAAACAGCATAAGATAATAATCCAGACTATATGTAAGAGTATTGTTGCAATCTCCTAAAAATCACAATCAAACGAGAATTTAAACGAACAAAGATATTCTTTTACAAACATAGGTTTAGAAAGCCAGGAATTCGTTAGGTTTGCTGTATACGGATTGTTAGAATCTCAAGCAGACATTTTAGCAGTATTTAATTCATATTATTATCAACATTAGTTTAGTACGATGGATTGTTACATCCATACACTATTTGGTGCAATTTTCCTTTTTTATTTTATCAATTGTATAAAGACTATTTATTTAAGATATTTACCTACGACCCTAAACTAGTTTTTCCTGTTCAGTTTTAGAATTAAATAGATTCACTTCCAGCAATGTTTATTTACCTAACCTTATTGTTGTTGTTTTTCTCTCAACACGAGTAACGGACATGATGTTCAGCGATTGGGTTTAAGCTTGTCATCCCTTTGTAAATTTTGAAGCACGTTTTTCATGTCTAGTTCATGTACGGTGACACTGGGTGCTAGTGTCGACAACATTTTGTTTCTATTATTTTAGGGTTAATTTCTTGATTTTTGCTTTACTGTTTGGTTATATAACTAGGAGACTAGTTATTGTTTATGATTAGATCGTATTATTTGGTTAAACAAGGTTTTAAATTACTGTAATAACTGGAAACAAATTGTAAACAAAACACAACCTCTACATAAACCGTACAGAACTAACAATAAAATTGTCTTCAGCTGTTGCATAAGGATGAGAAATCTATTTGGGGGAGTATGTTTTATCTATGGTTTAAGGTTATAAACGAAAACATAACCCCTCTTGCGTTTTAATACACTCGTAGAAGTTTTAAAGGCACTCGCCATAGCTCGTACATTAAATTTTCTACTCGTGTCTTAAAAACTATCTTTACGCAATCGTTGCGTAAACTACTATTCCATAATGTTTTCCCGTGGTGTTGCAGGCAACAAAACGACGGTCCGAAGCCACTACAGGGGTCACAAAATGTCGTTGTGGCTCAACCTAATCCCTCAGTTGCATCAGCCTGGTCTAGAGGAGCTAAGTATGAGACATCATCACTTCCAGGAGGAAGGCGCGCAGTACTACGACGGTCAGTATAATATCATTGACGAATATTGCGTTTAAGTGTTGAAATATATACAACAATACATTAAATTATGCACAGATACTCATGCACTGATAAAATATAGAGTGCCAAAAAAATATATTGATCCAATGTTTTCATAATAATTAGTATCGGACGCTGAGTGTTTGTTTGGGTGAAATAATTTTTAGTCAGCATTTTTTTTTTTTTCAGACATAAATTTATGATAAACATCAAACAAAATATTCAAAATTAATTATAAACAATGTTTAAAGTTTTAACGTTCAATAATTTGTTTGACAAATACAAAATGTAAAAATGTATTTGTTTTGGAAGTTTTTATATATAGTTTCTCACTATGTAATCTCAAGAGTGATGTAAAATATTGATCATAAACAGTATTTGGTTATCTAAAATATTCTTGTTTTTAACCCCCCCCCCCTCCAAAAAAAATTTCTTGATCTTCGACAGTAAAAAATAAACCTTATAATAAATGTTCTGTATTATTAACCGATAAATCAACAAAATAAACTGTTACAGGATCTGTGAGACCTCAGACACTACAAAGGCCGAGTCTTCCCACAACAACAACCTCGACTACGTCAGCGCCGCAAGTGGTGACCACAAAAACTACCTCAACAACACGGAGGTCAGACCAAACAACAGAGTGTCCGCCCAACACCACGACAGCAACAACCCTGGAGTCTCGACCTAACAACAACAACCTGTTGAGGAAACTAGCGTCCAGTCATTATCAGAGCTACACGACTGCACTTACTGTAACCATCGCAGTAGGCTGCTTCTTGCTGCTGCTCAACGTGCTCATATTCGCTGGCATATACCACCAGCGGGATCGGTCCTCCCAGGAGAAGAAGAAGAAGAAGAAGGAGGAACAGGAAGTGAACAGTTGTTCGAGCAGTTCAGGGGATGTAGAGGGAAAACACGCTCTGGTGGAGATGACGTCATCCAGCACGATGGTGGACCTTCCTCTACAAGAGTTTAAGTCCTCTCCGCCTCGGAGGGGGTCCAACTGCCCCCCTCTGTACTGCGACCCCCCGGAAGTGACGAGTCCAAGTATCCCAGAACCCCCTCCCCCACCCAAAGCTCAACCACCCCTGTGTAACCAGTCCGGCATCCTTAGACAACAAGGGTGTCCACAGACTCCTAGTACTATGAAAAAACGTGTTCAAATCCAGGAGATATCGGTGTGACTCCGTAACGAATCGTTTAACTCGGTTGTAAGATGTTTATAATTTTACTTATCGATTGTTATTATTGGAGTATTTTATCCGTGTTACTATGCAAATTCGCTTCGACGATTTCTAGGAATAACTCAGTGCATAGGAATTGATACTACTAAATCTAGGCATATCTTAAGTGATGGGAGGCTAGAGTTTTGAATGTTTCTAAATTCTCGTCGGAGCGTGCGATATGTGAGTCAGGACTCGATCCTGCGATGTTACCCTAGTTGTAAGTTGTAAATAATGTATATTTGTACTTGTTTCATTTTATAGCTTACATTTACAGTTCGCACGTTCCATTTAGTTCTGAGACGTTAAAAATGTATTACTGACTGTAAACTTAAACTTAAATGACTGGTTTGTTTTATAAATTGTAAACATACAATCAAAGTTTGTTAATTAATTGATGATGAATTTTTGTTGAGATTATAAAACTCTATTGCCAAAACTTTCATTTTACGAGAAATACGAAAATGCGTTTATAATGTGGCGTTTCTGCTGCGACTATGTTTTATGTCAGGAGTTTCTTGGTTATAAAGGTTTAACAGTATTAATAAAAAAACTATATTTATGAAAAGTCGTGACTTTTGCTCATATTTCCTATACTCTGTGCTTGGACTAGGTTTACTTGTTTTCATTAAATATTTATTTCGGTTGTTTGAAATTATATATAATATTTAGTGAGACGAAGATACTACTTTCTTTTCTTGTAATAATGACAAAATAGTAATCTAGGTTTGGCGAACAAAGTTACAAATTATTAGCTTTTCGTCTGCATTTTATCAACTGATTTAGCTTTAGCTTGAAATTAAATCCGACAAATTTTTATTTCAACACTTGTAAAATTTCAACATTTGCCAAGAAGGTTTAGCTTTACAAGGCAATAACTTAATATATTACATTATTTTATATGGAGGTTATTACAATTATAGAACACTCCGTGCCAAATATTATCCAACGTTATATCTTTACAGTAAAAAAAAAAAAATAACAAAGGCATCAAAACATACGTTATTCGTACTTAATTATCTTATTAATTAATTTATTTCAAACAGATGACTCAAAATACAATCATACATAGAGTGACAGAGTAATGGCGGAAGGAATACTGGCTTGAAACAACAATTAACTCATATAACAGTAAAAATTACAAGATATTTATCCTACTAATACTATAAATGAGAAAGTTTGGATGTATGGATGTATATTTGTGACAAGTAAACGCGAAAAATACTGGTCGGATTGGGCTGAAATTTCGTATGATGATAGCTCACATTCCCGATTAACATATAGACGCATTCTTATCTCAAAAATCCTAGTGGCTCTGGAGTTTCCCATGTTAACCTTATGAGCAATCATATTTTAAAAGGAATAAAAGAATTTTGTCAGCTGTTTCAACTACACAAGTTGGTTCTATGATATTTAATAGCATTAAAAAGTTACAAAGTTTACCAACAGGGTGCAGTACTACATATTATTTTTTCTACATTTATGACATCTATCCTATAAAGGCCACAAAGGTTAAATTATGTTTTTAAAAGGCTTATGTGTAACTATTTTATCAACAGATGTAAAGATCAAAATGTTTCTATTTCGTGTTCTCTTCCCGTTGCAAAGCACGGGTACAACAGCTTATGATAAATATCAAAAGCAATATATAAAAAAAATCAGACAGGTAACATGAATTACCATGATTCAGAGTGCAAAAAAGACTCATGTTGACGAAGATAAGAAATAGTATTGGATTAGATTATTAATCTGGTGCTGACTTAATTGAATCAATAATCGTTGTGAGCTGATGACGCCAATTGTTATAATAAGGAGCACGAAGATCTCAAGGATCGAGAAGGCATTATGCTGTTTGAGTATCACATGCATCTGACATATGTCAAGGAGAAGCTTACAAGTAGTGAGCTAAATATCATCTGAGCCATCTGTTGTAGTATAAAATATATTTATTATATATATTTTATTTTTTACAATACCTTTATTTATATTTTACTCACATTTATTATTTAGTTGTATTTTATTGAGAGTGAATAAAATATTGTTTCGGTGTGACAGAATTAGGGATGTGTTAGCCATGACTAATTATTTTTGCTTTGTTCTTATTATTTTTGCTGATACTAAAACTAGGATTTTAAAACTAGTTATGACGGTAAAATGTCAGTAAAACAATGTTTTGTTAAATTATTTATGTTGAAACAATCTTTAAAATAAAAATCTACATCGATGTGTGCTTTTTGTTGAAGAAAGCCGCATAAAGGAAAATGGTGGACGTTTGTGGAATGAGATATACTGAGGTTGCAATAGATAATTTTCAAGGAATAGTTTGGCAACCTACCAAAATAATACATTGCCAAAACGCTTC
The DNA here is from genome assembly GCF_028750875.1 of Macrosteles quadrilineatus. Lineage (NCBI taxonomy): Eukaryota > Metazoa > Arthropoda > Insecta > Hemiptera > Cicadellidae > Macrosteles > Macrosteles quadrilineatus. Next base: position 107,236,918 of record NW_026542601.1, read on the forward strand.
TGCAGCATTAAGGATATAATTCAAATGTAAGCATTCTCGTGGTATTATGCTTACTATTGTAATATTATTTCAAAATCTGAAAAGGTATGTTTTTAGATGTAGAGCAGGTAATACTTGGAGCGGAAATCAATAATACAAAGATGAGACTCAATGTTCATTGATTGAAGTGTATACCTTATGTGCTGTAGTTTCAAACTAGCAAAACAATGAGACACGATAAAATTTGATAAGCAGTATATGTGTAATCCATAAAAGTATCATGTTACAATTAATATGATACTTTGTCAAATGTTACAATTGCCACTTTGAGTAGTACACTTTTCTAAATGTTTATAGATTTATGACATCTTTCTTATACTAAAGTAGCTGATGTACCCGTGCTTCGCAATGGGAAGATGTACTATACCACCTAATCCAAACACTTGTCAAGTTAGTTTCAATTCATAAATAAAAAGCCACCAAGTTTATACAAAAAATTACCTACATGTAATTGTCCTACTATTGACTTATTATTACTTGATTTATTATGAAAATATATCAATAACAATATTTTCATTACTTAGACACTTAAATAAATCAAAAGCAGAGCCTGTGTTGATACAGCAACGGTTATAGAGTCTTTTAAATTTTCATATTCAAAGACATAATTTAAGATAAATAATCAGTAACAAAGATTTAGAATAAATAAACCCACCATAGTTGAGTCAAATATTATATTTATTTTTTTAATCATCTGTCTAAAATGTTAAAGGAAGCATTTGGAAGTTCTGCTTGTTTACTTTGAAATGTCAACGCAAAGATAAACAATGTGAATTTTCTCATGATTCCATGGAGACACATTATTGATATTTACTTTTGAAAACTTCACCTCAAAACTCTAGTCGTCCAAGGGGCGTAGCCCGAGAGGAACTAAGGGAAGTAAATAGGCCTATTACGTTCCTAGGTATGTGCACCATCTTTGTGCTTACTTTTGGCTGTACAGGTTTAGGATTTTAGTCGTGAGCCACAGCCGCCCAGACAGGCAGACAGACAGAGACCACTTCAATTTTATAATAGTATAGATATTATAATGGAGTAAACTGACTATACTAAGTATAGTACTGACTTAGTATTCATTTACAAAGTTACATCATATTCAGTATTTAAAGAAATAAGCTAACTCTTTAATCCACCCAACAAATACTGTTCAATACGATGTATCAAAATCTTGAATGAAATATGTCTCACTTGCCTCTCTTTTAAGGACATGGTAATTCAAGAAGAAATGATTTATTTTATGCACTGCTATTCTCAAGAGCGTTAAGTCCTTTTAAATACATAATTTATAGCCATTTATCAAAATTAAATTACGAAAGAACAAAGTGTATGCCCTAAATATGTTAGTTGTTGAAGTACGGGGTTTTCCATAAAAACTTAGAGCAAACTTAGATTCAATTTTAAATAATTCATCTGCCAATTATTTTAATTCTTTATTACTAAATATTTAGGTATTTCCTATCGCATATAAATTTTTTTTCAAATTTGTTAAACATCCTCTTGCATGTAAAGGACAGGCACACCTTAAAAATATGACTAGTAAAAATCTATGTTGCTTTTATTCCAGAAATATTCCGACGGAAACGTTTATGTCATTTTATATTAAACCACTTACTAACGCGATATTTCGTTTTCTTACAGTTGTTTAGCTGAATTAGTTAAATATTTTAAAAAGTTGGTCATTTTAACAACCAAAACTTAGTGTTATCTGCATGGTAAGCAATAAAAGTTCAAATTGAAAGTTTACATATTTTCTATGGCATACAATAAGAAACAATAAGGGTTGCGTTTTTTCATTCCGAATTACCCGAAAGATATTGTTAGAAATTATCTAATTGTTATGCTAATGCCTAATATAAGATAACACTAGAATACTACTATTATTATGATTTCCAAGATTATATCAATACAATATACGTTGTGTAAAAAAATCGAGAGATTTTCCATCTATTAAAGTTATCACTTAACTAATCATCAAACATAAAATAATTATCCTACATTGTATCAATTAAAGGAAATACATTTATGAGTAATCATAGCTCTAAAGCTACGACTTAAGTATACATATCAAGAAAATTTATTTGTTGACAGAAAACACAATTAACTAAATGCGCGCTATCACGTTTAATGAATGATGCTCATAGTGAAGCGATTCATCAAAGTATCTTAGTGTTGAACCGGGTCCACTGTTCACTGTTCAGCCAAACACAATTAGTTAGTGTCACAGTAAATTTGCCATCAAATACTCCATCAATACAACACTTGTACATCAAAGTCCGGCTCTACAATGCTATGTAGTTACACCTGTTGTGAACGTCATAGGAGTGACCGATTTTGACTTGCAAATGGACCAACTGATCAAAGTGAATAGTTTGGCAAAGCATTTCTTTAAATTACTTTTATTAGAATAAATGTTTTGTTTGATTTGTGAGAGCTTACATATTATGGAACTTTGGCCAAGCTTTATAGTTTATCAACGAGGTATCTACAAAATATCTGTGAAAGAACTATTAACTATTCCATAATTATATACATCAAACCTACCTTTTGTCTTGAAGTAACAAGGATAAGATGCAAACGTTCAAAGGATTGAGGCACTAAAGATTATCAGTGCAAACTATAGCATCCAATCCAAAATTAAATATTATGTATGAATGACAACCTTTTCAAGAAGTATGTAAAATGGATTAGTCAATATATAAGATTTTACCATTATTGGCATCGAAAGGGTTTTAACATTACTTTCAACAAGGAATATGAGAACGTCATTTAAGCTTGTTCTTACTTTATTGACCCTACAACAGCCAAGAGGAAATCTCTATTTGCCGGACTTTTTGGCAAACTCCACTGAAAAGTTGGTTCCCGAGTATAAAGAGCAAGTTTTATACATAGCTATTTATTATGTAGTTAGTAAACATAATTTTTGATATTATTATTATTCATTTTGACCCTTGTTAGGCCTATCCAACCACAGTTGTTGTTAATATGAAAACTTAAGTTATGCTGATCATTTAATTTAGAATTCACACAACTCCACATCTATTGATATGAACATGGAAATAGTTTAAGTATTACTAAACAGTTTTAAGCTTGATGTTAAAGAAATATTCACTATCTACAAAGGTAAAAAACTCAACCTGTGTCACATTTTAAATAGTCAGACTTTTTTCCAGTCAAATATTATATCTGATATATACATTGACTAGCTACAAATCAAAGAAGTATAAAAGAAGAAGAACAAATAAAACTGAAATACAGGTGGCCCTGGAGAGAAGAAGAAACAACATTATTCGTTTAATTTATTTAGCCAGTGGCTGTGATAAGACAGTGCTGGCTAGCCTGTTTAGTTTAATAAGTTTTAAAAACTTTTATCACATTTTAATCGCTTAACAAACATGGAAAGTTAAGATTATTATGATTGAGACAATCTTTCAAACAATCTTTTTAAATACCACAATTTATTAATTCATTGATCATGAGGCTGCATACTAAATGACCTGACAAAGTTCTAAGGAACGAAAGTAGTTTTCATACCAACAACTGTGTTTGGATAAGGAATATTTTATTATATCAATCATGTTCGAATTTTGCCTGCTTATTACTATTTAGGCTACTCAATTACTAGTAAATGCCCATCCTCTTCTGCGAGTATCATACGTAGGGAAATTAAAATTAATAAATGATGATATGCGTTGAAATTAGTTTATTAAATAAATTTAGTACTAATAACTAAAGTCAATGCTTGATAGTTACACATCTGTAAACCTAAAAACCATTTAGAGAAAGATAGAAAAGACGATATCTGATTGCGGGATGGCGGCAAAGAATTAATCAGTCCACACAATCAAACAAGATTCGTTTTTCTGTATTTGGTGATAAATCCCTCTCTGTTGCTGAATATTTCATTTCGAAGACAAAGTTAAGTAAAAAACTATATAAAACCTTAAAAATATCCTTCAATTTTAATTATAAATTCAAACAATATTTTTTTACTCCTACTAGTATTTTTCACGTTGCTTATAATGTCAAATTAATTTATACATCATTAATGGATTTAGTCATCATTTGAAAAACACATTTTTATTTGCTTATTTGCAAACGGTGCTTATTATTATTAATTTTTTTTTTGAGGTTGGCAGCATCTTTTAACCTTGCATTCGCCCGTCCACATAGACTAACTGCCCTTGCGTGGAACAAATCCATTAAAGCAAGGGGTGAGCCGGTACAGTACAAAGGGGAACTGTTGATCAAATGTTTTCGGCAGTGACCAGGATACGAACCCACGACATCGCTGTCTTGGGCCTGAAGGCTGCGACGCTACCTTCTGAGCCACCGACTCACCAATATTTTACTAATTAATTATAATACAGCCATTTACAACCTGGAAACCGTATATGAAGACCTATGTCACTGTACAAACAATAAAATCATTTTCAGTTTTTTTTTTCAAAAAAATATTCAATGATGTTAAAAAGATTATTTATCAATTATAAATAAGATACTAGTCATGTAGTTTTTTTGTAACACAATTCATTTAAATTTTAGCTAGGCGTTGACATAGGGTAGGTTTATCTAATGAGAAGCTTCATTAATATAACTTTGGGCGATGTTGATAGGCTTTTCAGTAGCCTGGGTATAGATAGATGCCTTCCCCAATTGCATAGCCCTATCACCCTTAGGCATTTGCAATAAATTATTTTAAATATGTCACCATTGTTGCGCCGAAATTTGATGTTGTGGTGCGTTGTAATGATGGAGTACTTGATGGCAAATTTACTGTGACACTAACTAATTGTGTTTGGCTGAACACTAGACGTCCATACAAACACAAAGGTCCACAAAGGACTTGTAACGCTAAGGCACTTAGTTTACTCTCCTGTCCCCTGTGTACTTGCTATAAAAATACAACAAATGTAATTAGTATTTCACCCTTAAAGTTGCTATGATGCAATCAATATTACTGTTTAATGCATTGTGAATTATGTACAGTTATTTAATTTGATCTGCATCTTGTTTAAAAGCTAAACCCCCACGTTTATATTAGTTATGGGGGAATCACAATTAAAAGGTCAATAGAACTCAATGCGTAAAAAAAAGAAAATGTTTAACATAACATCTTTAAACATCAATGCTTTGAAAGGTATTCTAGGGAACAGTGAGAAGTAAAGATTGGTAATGCAATAAGAATTGCGATAGGTTTAAACAAAAATGATTAGGATAATTTACGATTTAAATTTCATGCTATATAAAAGGCTTAAACATACAAAGATTTTACCAAACCAAGAAGTTTTCACAGACTGCTACGTCAAAGAAGTAAAAAATAAAATAAAACTAAATATGAAAAAAAACAAAGCAATACAAAATTGCCAGTCCAAACAGCGAACCATGCAAAATATAAATAAATTAGGCATACCTTTTAATATATTGTGCCCAAGCACTACATGATTCGTTAAACATTCAGGCCTTAAAAAATACAACTGCATATGAAATGTGTATAAACATTATTCATTACTTTATTACCAAACATAATACAGGTTGACTTGTTCGAATATATAGGAAGACTTACCTAAAACATACTGAGACGACCTTACCCCTTTGTCTAAGACCTATCTTAGACAGATACAATGATTATAATACTTCTGTCAAGAAAAACGCTGTTCAGTTCATTATTTTTGTGTAGAAGACATATGTCTTATCCCAGTGGATATGTCTTTTTGTTAAGATTGTTCAAATGGATGCGTTTCAAAGTGAAATTCTATATCTTGTGAGAGAGTTATATGTTTCGTCCTTTTTCCTGTGATCGATAACCTCAGGATATGGAATCGGAGCGCTTAATATCACAGATGAAAAATCAAAGAGGTAATATGGCCGAATAAAATTATTTGCGCCCCAATGTATTCTTCTTTGATATAATTTTATACATTAAAATTCTCCAAAGGAAAAAACTCAACGCAGAAGCTATTCAAATCCAGGTTTAAGTACACAGTATATAGTATTTATACAGTACACAATATTTTAGTATCAAAGTGCACGTTCATTTTAAATCGTAAGATGTAAAAACATTAGCTCAGTTTCACTACGATATTGTAGAAATTAAAGTATTATTTTTCTGGCCTTATTTTTATAGAATATCTAACCATATATTTTAAAAGTATACGTAAATATTAATTTTTGTACGTGAAATATTGTGTTTGAATAAAATGTTTCTACTCTTTATTTTGGACAAAGAAAAAAAAAAAAAAAAATTATACTAAAATGCTAACGTAGCAGAGAACATATTAATTTTCTTTTTCATAAAATAAAGTTGAATTCCGTAAAATACAAATTTCAACTTACGTGTTTTTTTTTTTTTTGGAGGTTTACCTTACAGGCCCTGTATGAAAACCATTACATTATTAAAACATATTTTTTTTTACAAAAAAAGTTTTATGATATGAAATTTAATTTTATCATATTATGTTGAACTTTTTATGAGGGTATAACATCATAATATGTTTGGTTCTCTACATGTTTTATATCAACTGTCTTATCCTTCCAAATGTATTACCTTAAATTTCATAGGTTCTACTCAATTATAATAATTTATTTTCTTAAAACTCTTTTTATTTCCAAATTAAGTACGGATCTGCTCATATTAAAAAAAATAATCCTTTGGATATATTAAGTTTACAAAGTCATCTTGACAACTTTTTAGATTTTATTTTCCATCTAAATAATGTCTAAACCGTTGTAACTAATTTTGCTAAATTAGAAGTACGGAACTAGGAAAACTGAAAAAGTATTACCAGAAAGTGAGAAAAGTATCGTCAATAGTATTTCACAACCATCCAGGATCTATATATTGAGATAGGGTAATAAAAGCTAAGGTGAAAAATAAAATTAACTTTTAGCTGTATCAAACGTTACACAGTAGATGGAACTATGCTGGTGACACTATGACACAAATAATCCAGAAACCTAATGTTAGCCAATGCTATAGTCCCAAACAGTAATTAGTGCCATAATTACCCACTGGCATTAAAACCATTATCGGATGTCATAGTATTACGACGTATACAAAATACTATTTAGCGATATAATATTTCGTTGAAGTAGGACAGTGCATTTTAAATTACAGCAAAATGTGAAGAAAAACGAATAAATAAACTTTTCATTTTAAATTGATTATGTTACTGCTTTTTCCAAATGTAATCAAATAAAGATAAAAAATGTAAATATTTTTGTACGAACATACATTATGTTTCCACTATGTAGGTAAAGCTCTCCGACATTATGTTTCCAGCCACCAATGGGAGCGCAAACACAGCTAAAGGGATATAAGAAAACCCTTGGAACTTGTTCCTACTTTATTGACACTACAGCCTAAGGCAACCTATTTACAGGACGTTTTTGGCAAACTTCTCTGAGTTACAATAGTTACAACATGTTTTTTTTTATAAATACTATTAACTTTATCGTAACATCGTTACTGAGTTTTGTATGTAAAATAATGAAGGACTTAATGATACAATATTGTTTAAAATGTTTAAAAGTATTTATAGTTGAGTTTTTATATCCTCAATACTTCCACTGTGATGTTTAAGGATAATAAATAATTTGATTTTGCATCATAAACAATATGTTTCAATACAAGAAAACTGTATATCAAACCTAACAACACCTATTAAATATATATTTCGGAAATTGGTGTTCAAAATTCTTACAACCTTGAATAATGTGGTTTCTGCGAACTTTCGGCGTGAAAATAAGAAATTACCTGATTGTACACTGCACAGCAAAATGCAGTGTAAACTACAGTAATTGACAGAAAACTAATTTTACAATCAGTTTTTTTGCCAGTAAGTTCTCATAACGATATTTTTCTTAGAACCAAACTTAAAATTACATTAATTTGGGTGCTGCCAAAGAACTTAATTTGAAAACTACTTGTAATATTAGAATAATTTTAACCAAATATTGCGAGTATCACACCCAATGATTCTGACTGCAACGGATATTGGCTTTCCGACAGACATGTTTAATATTAGTTTCCGGTTCAGGATGAAAAATCTAAACTCAATATCCGACAAGTCCTGAATAAATAATGACGTGCGAAAGGTAAATGCAATCTGAAGGGAAAATTGTCGAATATTAAATTGATTAATGTTTCGTACTTATCTGGAAATTATTTTTTCTCTAAAAATAATCGTAAATATTTATCATTATGGGAGTAAGTATTGTGAACTATCGTTATTTGAAAATGAATTATACCTTTAGTGTTCGTATCAACGGTCATGGCCTTCTTTTCCTAAGTTTAAAGGTAAATATCAAGGGAAATAAATAATAATTTTAGCATAAATTTACTTTAGAACCATAAGTTTACAAGCCACAAAAACGTTAGCCTATAAAAGGTTATATAGAACATAATGATTTGGAGTGGTTACCACTTATTATTTGCTTGGAAATTTCCTTAGGTAATCCAATTGATAACATTTGGCCATAATAACTTGCCGTATAATAAGTTAAACTATATAATTAGAACATGTAGTTAAGGTTGGGACAATTAAGTAGTAAACTAGTTTTCTTTTATTTATTTTTTTCCACACCTTTAAATCCTGGGACATTGGTTCTAGTCCGGAACCGATTCATACATTACTCCAAGTTAGACCTAAGGGTCGCGGCATTACAATTATTTTACATATCTTGGTCATTACCGGTATTTGAACCCAGGGACCTCAGGTAAAAAGTTCTGCGCTATACCACCAATACAGCCTGCTTCCTAACATGTATTATGTGCTAGCATAATCTAAAGCCCTAGTAACCCTGTCAGCATATTACAATGATGTATTAGCCTGCTTGAATTGATTATTATGAGAACTTTGTAACATATCATACTTGGTTTTGAATGAACATATTAACCTAAATTTTTCAATCGGAAAACATCAGGATATGGAATTAGCTTAATACTACTTAATTAGCTTAATTAGTAAATAATGAAAAGTTAAATTTATTTGAAACAGTCCATTACAAGTCAAACTAGTTATATTGATATAATGCCATATACATTAAAAACTGTATAAAAGGAAACATTTAATGTAAATACATCTTATAATACAAGCTGGTAACTTATTTTATTTGATTTTTTAACACTTTACAGTTTTATCATCGTAAATAGTAAAATATTATTTTTTTTTGTTGCATAAATAAAATTCTGAGAGTTTTTTTAAGCTACAAGTTAACTTTACTATAATTTATTATTATTATTATATTAGAGGCGAAAAATTCTTGTAAATAATAATTATGTTATCTTGCTCCTCTGCTTAAGCTCATTTTGTAAAACACAGCACATGCCTACAGATATATTCCATAACCAAATAGCTTTTAGAGAAAGGTAGCAGGTAACATATTTGTTTTCCTTACATTACACAGATTGTAAGCATAACTTGTTTGGTTGGGATTTGACTATATAATGCGACAACGTAAGTAAAGGAGGCTGAATATGAAACGCCTTATAAATTATTTATATCTTCCTTTCGTAATACATTTTTTATCGTGTTGGATTATGATATTGTTTGACTTTACATTGGTTATAAAAACATGGTTAGGATATGATTTAGGATTTATTAAATAAGTAAACTCCAGAAATCTATGGAAATACAGACAATTTCTGATTAGTTTGTTACTTCTTGCTAAATATTAATATTTGTTTACATTAGAGTTTTAAAATGTCTATAAAGGAGCACATCCTTGAATCAGAAGTATAAGGGGGAAAGTGGTTCGTTAAATGCAGTTGATTCATCTGGTTGATAAAAAACAATTCATAATGTAAAATATGCTTAGAGCTATTCAGTCGTTGCTTATATTTTGTTAAAGAAAAGTCCATGTATATAAGAACAAAAAATAGCACAATAACGATAAAGCTCTCATATTAATAACTATAAACTGCTTAGTGGTGAAATAGTCGCATTTATTCTAACATAAGAATGGAGATTGCTCGTTGAGGAGTGGATTAAATTAACTAATCAGACTACACAATCAAACAAGACTTGTATTGCTTTCTATTTTAAAAAATGCCACCCTGCTGAAAAAGGTTTTATCCTGAAATGAGGAAAGATAAAGAAACACTAAAACTATAATATGATAACCAAAGGTGATCTTAAAAATAAAAATATACATTATACTAAACTTTTCTTTTTGTGGAAACAAAAATGAAATGGAGATATATACTGTAGTTGCCATGGATATTGGTAAATGAATATGTTGGAATATTACTAGAATAATACACTAACAAAACTTAATAATTTAGGCGAGTATTTTTTAATCCAAACAGTAACAAATATATATTTTCTCTTAGTGTTCCACTTGTTAGTACCTTAATATCATTATAGGTATCTACATAGCCTTAATGATTTTCAAAAGCGACTAATGTATGAGTGAATACATCACAATTGTAAATGTAGCGGACTTTGATGTTGCACAAGTGTTGTAAAAGAGTATTTGCTAGCAAATTAACTGTGTGTTTGGAAGAATTTAAAATTTTCATTCAGGTCCACGAAGACTGCTCAGCATCAAATTGCAATGTACTTGCTAACTAACGTTATACGTTATAGACACATTGATCAGTAGTGTTTCAATGAGGTGGTTTCGAGTTAGTTAATCTTTACTACATTTAAAATTCTATGGTGATAGTAAGTTAAATCATTTAAAATATTGTATTTTTCTGCATATTTTTATTTGAACCTAACACAGAAATTTGCAAAAAATCAAGCCTCTCTTTGTGTAATGTCATTTAGATTTAATAATCAGCTGTTTATTACATAAATCAGCTGTAACATTCCTTGTTCGATGCAGAGTCAAATGTAACACATTGCATTCGACATCTTGATATATGTGATGTCGTACTGCTTGGTTTAGTAAATTACAACCATGTACACACATGTGTTATTTGCACCTTAAGTGTGATTTGCTCTAATGAATGTAAAATATCGAGTAATGTTTTTACTTTGCTTTAAAATAATTTAGAATAAAATGAGATAAAGGAAGAAGTAGAACTTTCCCCATTTATAATCGGATTCTTACGCGATTATATTACTTTTTATAAATATTTGAAGAAAGAAACGAATCACGGTTTGTTTGAAATAAGTGGTTGTTGTCAACAACAAATACAATTAGTCAGATAGCAAAATTTAGTGTTAAAAATAGCTTTATACTTTTAAAAACCTTTCTTCTGTGCTTGAGTTCAATAAAAATACACAAGCTACACTTGTTAAGCTGCTTTGACAATCGGTGTAGCAAATACTATCGTTATAGGAAGTCCATCTAAAAGTAGCTAAAGAAGTGAATACTACGGGTTGTTTAAACAATGCAACGATGTTTGTGTTATCTTTACTAAATGATAGTAGATGTTGAGTTCGTTCATATAATTACTGAACTGTATACGAAAAAGGTGAATTGAGTTTGATCTAATTATTCAACATTTTAAAGTTTAAATATGAGAAAACAGCTAAGTTGTTTTCACAGAAGCTATTGCCACCGTAATGTATAGTCCACATTTTACTTCTAGTGATTCCTATGTTGGTTTATGTGGACGTCAAGGAGATTTACTGTATATCAAGTAAAATATAATGCAGCTCAGGTATTTGCTTCAGTAAAGAGTGTTGATACAAATTTGGTTTTAACCAAAAAATACTATTGTATCGTGCTGCAAGGACTGAGTATAACATGTTAGCATTCTAACAAATTAGCTGACTTATCTTTAAACAAGAATATAACCGTTCCAAAAAATCACACAGTACTGATTGATTTTTTCGGGGGGCATTAGGAACAATTTAGTATACTTTACTCTTCCTTTACCAACACATATTTAAATAATTGTTATTCTTTCCTACAGATAACAAACAGACGGGTTTCTATAGACACCAGTCCAGAGAAGGGGGCTTGTCTAAAACTTACGTTTAGCCCTATCAAAACGGTTTTCCCAAATGGTTATGGCCTTATGTGAAATATAATGACGGTATCTTACTTTAGAATAAAGTGTACTGTCAATGATATTGTTAAAGTGATAATTAAATATGCAAATTAGACACATGAGATTTGGTGTGTAAATAGTTTTAATACATTGTATTTAAGCAGTACATTTAACAATACTGTATACAGTGTATTCCATAAATTAAAGTCATTGTAAAATATCTAATTTAAAAACAGGAAACATAAATATAATTAGAAAATCAAAATTTTTCAATAAATAATGTTATATTACATTTGAGATTAGTAAATAATAAGAATATCTGTATTATAACAACGACGCATTTTAAAGTTTTTGCTATTTCCCCAAGCACCTGTAGCAACACTAGATCTCAATAGTTTATGGGTTAATATTGTTCCCATGTAACCTAATGATTTATGAAGCAAATGGTGGTTGTAAGGTCATTTAGGTAGCACTATTAATCATCGATCAAGAACACATTGAGCACTGGAACTACCAATCGTATTCTAGTAATAGATTATAATATAATCTATTACTAGAATACGACTGGTAGTTAGTTAGTTTATATATATTATATAGATATAAATTTGGTACCATTATGCAAGATATTGATATTGATAAACTAATATAAATGTATGCTTTTTCATCCAACCCTAGAAGAAGACCCTGGTATAAAGATTTAAATCGATTACATTCCAAACTTTATGTTATTCTTAGAGAAAGTTGAATGAAACTGTTGTAGGTCAATTGCGTTATATGTTGATTAAATTTAATTTATTAATTTATTTTATCCTAGACTATTTACATTTTACTATAAGAATACCTTATATTACCTTTCCTGTTGCACCAAATAATAATAATCGTTGAACCTAATGTTATTATAAGGGATAGATGTAACATGTTTGAAGTAATATTGTAATGAAAATCCAATCAGGCCACCAGACATTTGCTTGGTCTGTTTTTTATCCATGCTGCGGGAGGTTTTCATACATAATAGAGTAAATGTTGTCGTTATAATTGCAGAGGAATGAAAAGACTTTTATTTATATTTCAGCTTAAATTTATTTTTAACTTTTTTATATGTATAAAACATTACTAAATATTAAGAGCTGTCTAATCATTTAAAGCGTTATACTCGTATGTTCCCCTGAGGATTAGTGCATTGATTAATTCAACATACGGTTTAGTCCTTACTTTAAATACCCCTGGGGTCAAATGTGAATACCCTTATACATGTTAGATAGCATATACATAATTAGGTATGAACATGTTTAAGCTTAATGTTATTGCTATAAAATTATGCTTTAAAATGTTCATACCCGGCAGCACATAGTTGTTTTCTCCCTTTATGAAAAAAATACTTAAATTTACCTATTAGAGACGATTTCTATGAGAACCATTAACTACTATGGGACCATGGTCTCAATTTTTTTAAGTATTCAAATATTTAAACGTATTATTAGTTTATAGACTTGAGCTAATTGAATAAGAATTCTTATTTTCATATGTAGGTATAATAGTAACGAGCCATAAAAAAATATATTATAAAAGAGAAAAACTCGAAATATGTTATTAGAAAAGAGATAATGTAAAACGTTATTACCTTTGAAATCATGGCTCTCACAATGACTAATGTTTGACATCTGGGGAGGTATTTAGTTGAATCCCAAATAACTCACTTCCACCCCAGTAATTTATAATGCCACAAAATTTAAAACATTCTTGCTTTACAATTTGTCATTACTTCTTTTGAGAATGAAAAATATCAAAACTGATTAAATTGATCAAAACAGATTTTCGAACTGGTTAAGTTTGCTAAATAAAATACTTAATTATAAATATACTCATGTTTTTCTTTTTCACAATATTTACCACTATTAGAGAGTATAAGTACCTTTGACAGTATCTAAAGGATATTCAATTGCAAGTACAAACACTAAGCTTAGCATTTAACAAAAAGTGCTTTAATTTCTAAACACTTGTTTTTACAAATTTGTCATTTATAATATAATAATATTAAATTACAAATTGTTTATGGTAAAACAAGTAATGAGAAGAATTGAATTACTTATCAGATAATAAAGAAGTATATTTTTTACTACTACCATAACCATAATTTTAAGCTAGAAATGTGGTTAATTAATTCTCTGAAATAAAAGTGGTATTGGTAATTACAGTAATTGTTTTTATATAACTGTGATTATTTTTTACACTTTATTTTATCTTAAAATTGAAATAATTAGCGTATAAAAATGCATAAATTATTCTTTAACACTGGTTAAAAACTGTAGAATATGAATATCCATATAAAATGTTAGTATGTCATAGTACAAACATTAACTTAACGTTTGTTATACATTCATAAAACCATTCTGAAGCTAAACGATTTTATATCAAAATAGTCTGTCTAATATTTAAAACTGCCTTTTACACTTTTTAAACATAACATATATATATATGTTATGTCATAACATGTATAAAACACATTAAACTAGGATCCCCTTTACAAATTCTTATTAGACAACTCATTTGGGACATTTTTGGCTTAAATACGAGTATAACTATAAATGCAAACGTCGCTACAAAAGCGCTGTGAGACCATTTACTGCAAAATATTTACAATTGGGAAATAGCCTGAGGCTATTCTCTTTTTCCAATCCATAAGCACAGTGGAAGTATTAAATTCTAATGTTTAAAGTAACACATTCAAACTGTTTAATCTTACTTATTGCAGTATGATTTGTATTAATAGTTATGAATTGTGTATGATTTGGTGAAACAAATGTGAGTTTTGATTGTCTGATAACATTTTTAATTAAATCCGTTGAATGTCGTGCTACTGAAAACACATATTTCGTAATAAATGTGGAGGTTTACGATTTTGATGACATTTTAAGTGCTGTACTAGTAATGATGAAGTTAAGATTATAAATAATATAATATAATATAGTTCAATAGTAAAAAAAAAAAAATTAGAAAGAATGTATTCAGGATAAGTATATTTTAACTATATAATGAAATCGAGATAAAATATTAACCAATAATTTCAAACCATACAACGTCACCATATATTGACATAAATTATTACCAGAGAAACTATCTAACATAACAAGATACCTTTGCACTCTGTTGCAAACTCAATCCCACGTATCGCTAGTAGCTAATAACCCTATGTTCTTACACCAGTTCTTACTCGCTCTTACCCGAGTGTTACGTACACTATGAGATATAATAGTTAAATTTATTTATGGATCTTGTGATCCCACAATTTATTTTTCTCATTTTAGCTTCAGGTACTGCACGATTGACAAATATTCTAAATTAACCTTCACAACGATCGTGAGATATTCCCGGCTAACCAATTTCATCCTGCTTCTATATTCCCGACCGCTTTCCGCTTGGCCATGTTATTTCAGTCTACAATGAACCCACCACGGCATAACTATCAACGATAACAGTCTTTAATGTAATCAAAAGTATTCATTTGAAGGTCATTTGTCCTATTACGGCAAGATATCGCTTATGTAGTTCATCTCACATGGAAACAGTAATATTTTACATTTTACTCCAATTGATTTTGACTTTAAATCTTACAGTTAAAATTAAAACATTGATAGGATATGTATGAAAAGAATTGAAAGACTGTAAATCAATATGTAGCCTATATGTCCGAGGCCAGAAAATATGTGTTTAGGGGTGTAAAATGATAGTCCCCACAATAGGTTCATCGATAAAAAAAACTAATGACTATTAAACACAAATTAGTTAAAATTGGCTCCTAAATTTGCAGTGAAGCCAAAAGATAAGTAACGCGCTTTGGCACACTAATAAAAAAATTAAGAATAGTAACTTATTTAAGTTATATTGCTTACCATTAAAATCTATCATAGCTGTTTGTATAATTTCGGATTCACAATAAGGCGATTTTTAGTAAAAAAATTACATTGAAACATTTTTTGTTCTGTGTATATTTAAAGTAATACTCTCTATAATGTATTACATGATTTCATAGGCAGCCATTTACATAGATAACTTATAGAATAAAAGTGGTAAACGATTTGGGTTAATTAGTATTGTATGTATGTTACTATGACTTCCTAATAGTTGCTTAACGACTAGGGCTAACCTATTTTTATTAAATATCCAATTTGTAATCAGTAGTAATTAAGAAACTATTTAAAGGTCAATCTAGGTGGTTAGAGAAATATCTTACGAAACGGGTAAAATTAGATAATTAATTCAACATTCAATACGTAGGACAACATTTGTTGTTTTATGTTGTTCATTTATTTGTGAAGATAAGAAACTATACATTCAGCTTACGAAATAACTTCGTTTCTCACTGCATAAGTAAACAAGTTTCACCGAAGTTTAGTAAGTCCGTTTACCATTTCAGCCCAAAATATGGTGAAAATCGCTGCTTCTAGGGATAAAGGAAAGCCATTTGAACTTGTTCTTTCTTTATTGATATTACAGCCAAAAAGATCCTCTGTTTACAAGACTTTTTGGTTAAGTCCGAGATTTCCCTTGTTTAAAAAGGTCTACAACTTTTTGTTTCGCCTTGGTATATAATTATGATGTATACAGTTAACTATTAATTATTTAGTACGATTATCACATAATGATTTATATAATTCAACATAAATTATTTAGATTAAAATGTCTTAAGGAAAACTATTGTTTTTATACTAATAATTGGTTTATTATTGATTAATTTTAAATTATGAAGTAAGGAAAAATCAAAGAACAAACATCTTAAACTTCTTAAATACATCTAAAACTGATCGGTTTACAGAACTCCTGACTGCATTCGCCTTTGTTTACAGTATGTTTAACGACTTCAACGATATTTGGTTTCTATAATTTGTCTAAAAAAAAACTCAAAAATCAAGAATTTGATAATGAAAGCAGTATTGTTACCAAGGATGAATTACATGTACATTTACATCACACCATTTGACATGTATATATTTTCTGTCTTGTAAGTATTAATATATAAATCTTGTAGAATACGTATTTAATGACTAAGCTGTATAGCACCATATTTTTTGTATGTCAACAAGATGCCAGTATAAAGCTATTTTATTGCAATACCTTAATAATTTTTAAATGGCGCTTTAAAGTACAAAAATACGTCAAATGAGCTAGTAATAATTAATTTTCAATTAGGCCTACATTTTACTCACAAGATGGAAAATACAAATATGTCAAGTGGTGTCCAATCGAAATCGATCACTACATAACATCTTTTATATATAGTCCTAATAACCATTTTGTATGTTAACAGTATAACTGTAAATATATTATTGCAATTTTTATTTGACGTATTTTTTACTTGTACAATACAATAACACGTACGATGCTGAAAAAGAAGTGGTTGATTTAAGTTTAAATATTGATTTTTATTTTTAGGTTCATAAATTCAAACTTTAAATACATAAATATCCTTAGTTATTGAATTCATAAGGTTATTTTATGATTGCAAAGTATTTATCTCACGGTATTGTGATAAGTGTAAGAATGAAGTTTAAATCCAACAAACTCCGCTTAAAAATGTATTACGAAGAAGGGTATAAATAATGTATAAGACGTGTTATATTCAATCCCGTTTACTTAAGTTGTCACATTATACAACCAACTCCCAAACAAACAAGATTATGTTTTCAGTGTATTTAATGTGGAAAAGTATACAGTATGATATCCCTTCCTCTCTTGTGAATATAATTTTGTGTATGTTATTTAAAATAATTTTTAAGAAAGAGTTTAGCTGTATATTATTAAAATAATACTAATAAAAATAGGCGCATAGCCTTTAAAAAGGTATAACAAAGGTTAATAAGGTTTGCTTTTTAACTTTAATGTGAGTGTAAAACTGTACATTGAGTTTTTTTGCCATACCTTTAAATCTTCTTTTGATAAATCAGTACCGATTATATTTTACTAAATCCAATATATGGATGCATTTTACTTGGTCCGCAAACCCTTGATCTTTCAACTTTGGTTTTATTTCCCTTGGTCGATTTTCTTGTATTATCATTGATTGCAAAAAATATGACAAAATTTAATACTATCAGAAATGGTAAATTATCAGGTTTACTTACATTTATGTTAAATATTTGGATTGGACAGGACCAATATCAATCAAATATCAACTATTTAAGATGGGGACGCCACTATATGCGTATTTTAACCCAAATATGAGTGAAGGAAAAGTGTAGGATGAGTGACTACAAGATCGCGTGGTCTTGTAAGACCACAGTATATAATGGAATCCGAATCACCTTTTATTCTTGTAATAAACTAATTGGTCTAATTATAAGAATAGTACTGCGGATAGTCGTAGTACTCACTAGTGCGGACGTTAATTCATACCAGTTAGTATCGTATCCAAACTGCATGCCTATAAATAAGCACAATTTGTGACCTCCTAGTAGCTGGATTACAGGACGACCATAAAATTCGTTAAAAAAATTAATTCTATTATTTCAAAAATGGCGGCCATTTTCCAAAATGGCGGCAAACTTGAAAAGTGGAAAACTGTGTATTTTATGTTTTTTTTTTGGAGTGTGGATGCAATATTTAGAATTCTTTGACTTATTTACTTTTCGCATTTTCGCTATAAACCTACTTGTTTAGGAGCTACATGATATAAAATGGACACCGGAAGTCATTTTTCCATAGGCTGTAACTCCTAAACGAGTGGGTTTATCGAAAAAAATGTCAAGAATAAGAAAGTTTTTAAATTGTCTGTTCCATCCGAAAACATGATAAAATTTAGGGTGTTCCGTAAGACATTTCAAAGTTGGCCGCCATTTTGGAAAATGGTGGCTGAATTTCGAAAAAATAAAATCATATTTTTAACTGCAAAAAAAAAAGAAATGTCCCCCATTTAAAGTTTTCTCTAATTCTTGCCGTTTCCGATATCCCAATGGTGGCCTCCTTGAGTTGATCATTTTGTATATTAAAGCTATATATTAACCAAAATCTAATTTTAGACAAACATTTCTTTGATTAGTTTTAAAAGAATTTCGATGAATAAAATCTAAAACTGATAAACTGTAAACGCTTAAAGATGTGTACCTAGTAATTTAGCTTAAAGTAGATGGTTTAAGCGACTCTGTAGCACATTTTGTAATAATCACTACCAGTTTGTTATTTTGAACATAAATACCCTTGGGAATATTCCACTCACCCTCTAATCTGAAAGTTGACGTTCAGTTCCAATGATAGTGGATTCTACTACTGGATGTAACTTTAGGCACTCCGTGATTATTTACTTCTTTGTATATTGCACTTTCAAGCATACTTATATACGATTAATTTTCCTTTATGTTAACAAGGTCTAAATACTTGCTATCAAGCAATCCATTCAATTGCAGTCGCAACTAGTTTCGATTCATATGAGGAGTCATCTTCGGGCGGTACAGGAAAATCTTCTTTCTTCAAATGAAGAGTATCATATTTAACACGTAAAAATAAATAAACATCTACACATTTATAAATACGGATACGAAACATTAACGGTAACTCATCAGTTATGACAACAGACGACGTTATCCCAGCGGAGTTTAAGTATTTCCTTCTTTATGTCCCTTTAATTATAGATTGCAGCTTACGCTAATATAATGGTCATGCAGATTGAAAACAATTGTTAGATATGTTTTGAACTACTGTAGTATTGGACCATTGGTCGTTGGACTATTTATAATAGTCCAATAAGTATAAAAACGGGGTATAAAACTGTTTTATGCAATATAATTCCTCTGGTGTATTCGGCTCTTTCCTTGTGGTTTATTGGACCCATATAATTTCAATGTTTTATTCTCTTTACGTTTCTCATTTTACTCTACATGTTTTGCCTTCTACGTCATACTACTGCTAAATATGTTTTATAAGTCTTATAGCATTATAATAAATCATTTGGATTATCTGACATTTTGTAGTTGAATAATTTTTATTTAGTTTCGATTTGCTACATATACTGTAGGATTTAATATTAGCTTGTTACAGCTAAGGTGTTCATTAAGCTGAAGATTGTCACGCTTCATATTTATTATTTAAAGCTACACAAACATTTTTCTAAAATTTGGTTCAGCTTGTATACACAATCTTACCATGATAATTAACATTCTATATATCAAACTGTAAAGTAAACAAAACATTGTTCACACGAAATACAGCTTTGCCCAATACAGATTCCAGGAATACATTGCTTAAAATGTGTATTGAAGTGTAAATAATTCCGAATGTCAATGAGCTTAGTTTTTGTATAAAAGTAATATGAAATAATGGTAGACTTTGGGTAGAGATTTACTAAGGTTGCTGTCGATGATTTTCAAGGAATAACCTGGCACCTTACCAAAATAACAGAATGCCAAAACGCTACTGCAGCATTGAGGTACATTCACATAAAGCATTCCAAATTATATTATTACATGTTTTATAGTAAATTTATTTGCAAACTAAACGTAATATTTGGTTTTTTCCAAATTTCACAAGGGTGTTTAAAAAATATATTGGTTTATGAAACAAAAATGTTAGTATGGAGAAAATTAATAAAAAGTTAATAGCCAAAGAATTTGCAAAACACAGTATGAAACCACAGATGCAGAACCATAAAAAGATAATTTAAATGTCAAAAGCAAGGCCATCGCTGTTGAGTTATACTAACTGTTACCCACGGGCTTCAACTCGTTTGACTTCATAAGAATTAATAAAACTATTGATTGGTTAAGTTAAGCAGAAATAAAAAAATAAAAAATACAGTAATGCAAACAAATAATCACACCTCATTTTAATAGGGCAATAAATTGAAAGAATAACAACCAAATAAGTACAGCTGAGGTATTTTTAACATAAGTATATGGAAATTTCCCTTTGGAAAGGAATTACGACCTAAAAAATTATGAAATAATGTATAGTTTTGCGCAAGGTTTCTCGTCATGGCGAAAATCTTTAGTATATGGTTTATGGTGGTGTGATTTGTGGATTTCTCAAAAGTTCATGGGTACTTTGCGATTTATGTATGGACACATAAAAATTCTGTATTTAAAAAGGCAAGGTTAGAGCTTCATGGCCTCATTCACACTTAACCTGTGTATGTATTGTTTATAGAGAGGATGAAATATAATTTTAGCACACAGTTTTCCACCTTGTACAGTGAAAATACTGAAATGATCAGACTAATCACAAAAATATGCTCTCCACTATGTTGGATACGGACCTGGAATTGTTTTTCACATTTATTCAGGTCAGATAAACATGAACCACTGGGGTCTGGCGCCGATTATTGTATGTAATTATTGTAAGACCTAGACCACATCCCAGTCAAGGTCTAACCACTTGGCACGGTGAAACGTAACAAAAAGGTCTAAATGTCTTCACCCTCCTCATCATTGGTCTGGCCGCGTCCATAAACACTCCTACACGTTCTTAGGACCCCAGGCGTTGCTCCTTCCAAACTAAAGCATCGGGTGCATCGAGTCACAAATGGGGAATTGCTTATCCTCTAACTAGTAACCTTCTCCATGACAGAAATGTAAAGCGAATGCCGAATTTCTGGGTTAAACTTACTAACTTGATACTTGTGTGCTGCGTCGTAGACGGACAATGTCGTATAGACTGCATCAACATATATATATACATAAAATATAACACTAATATTTACATACATACACAACTTAACCAGGTTGTGGCGGTAAATAAAACGAGTAACACTTTTTTGGGAAAGGGGTCTAAGCTATTGGAACCTAAGTTTTGGTAATCGGAATCTACATCATCCCACAATTTCCTTCAAAAACTGTGTTTTCCAAATCATGGTCTGGCAATGAGACTTTCTCGGAACTTTGTAGGCCTCCGACTTAAGACATTTACCTCCGGACTCTCAAGACAGCAGCTCTGCGCAATTCTGCATATCTTCTTACTATTACCATCGACAAATAGAATTAAATATAGGCCTAGACCTGTTTTACGGTTACCATTGGTTCTGACACACACCGCTGGGAGCGTCATGTAGTTCTGGCGTACGCGCTACGTAGTCACGTCACATGGCGCTCCTAGCGGTGTGCGCCAGAACCTATAGCAACAATGGTAACCACAGCATGACTCACAGTCTATATTTAATTCTTTTTGTCTATGCTATTACACAGCATGGCGTTATGGCAAACAAATAAGTTGTAGGAATATAATAATCCCAAGGAACCAAAGTAAATGTCTAACTAATTACAGCTTATTAATGTGTCCATTTTACCTATTGATTTATACACCGCGATAGTCCATGCTCATTAACAATTAATCATGGATCTAGATCATGTGAAGCACTTACAATACCCATCATGTAAATCATACGTTCAAGTGAAATCGTGAATAATTCACATAATCGATGCAGTAATAACTACATAACTATTATAAATAGCTGTTATAAATAGCAATTCATGCTGAATAATGGACATAAAATGATATTTTAAATATGCATATTTCTTTGATCATAATAATAAGTCTATGCAAATTTTATTAATATATTAAGGTTTTAATTTGGATTTTTTAAACTAATCGTCAAACTTATAATTCCGTAGGAGACTTGTATTCTAGTTTGAAGATTTTCCGAAACAGAAACATCCCGGACAATTTTAAATATAATTATAATGTAAGATGACGTTAACTTAGTTTTTTTTTTTTTTTACTACAACTTGACCCAGTTGAAAGTTTCCAAATAAACAAAAGTAAAATACAATTTATATAAGTTTTCAATTTATATAAGTCTACAATTTATATAAATGGAAAGGAGTTACTGTCTTAATTCACCCAAATTAACTCAAGTAATTTAAATAATAGAATCCAAAATTAAGATTTTTAAGATTTTTTTAAGCTAAAGTGTATCTTAATGGTAACTAAATTCTGAAAAACTGAGGATAAATACGGAACTATGGTTCATAAAGTTTTGGATAGCACTAATAGAATATATAATATAATTTCAGTTTATATTTTTTTATAAGAGAATAAGCTTAAAATAGATCTACGCCAATCTATCTATACTAATAGATTAGCGCGGGACTCTTTTTTTTTAAACATTTAAATTTCAGAGAGTTATTTCTGAACTTCAAAAAATAAACAAGTAGATAGGTTCAACATGTTATTTTAGTTCTAACAGCATCAAGTGTTGTTTTCGTTCTGTTGGAACCCCACTCATGCCAAAACATTTCAAAACGTGCATCCGTAGGGTAACAAAAACACTCAAAACTACATTGAAATCGTGTGTTATCTTATATGAGATATTTTCAGCTTCCTCGTTTCGTCAAGTTCTGCTTAAAATAGTCGAACTTGTCTATGGTTAGACTTGGAATTATGGAGGGTAAACATATTTTGTAGTTCAAGAGAAAGAGTTATTATTTCATCATTCCATATTAAAACCACTTGGAAAAGTGTAAAATATCCAAACATATACCTTGTTTAGATGTATTCCTTACAATCCTCACTGTAACAGATTCACTTTTCAATCTTGTGTTTTACGTCCAGTAGATATTCCGTAAACTGTTTAATCAATTTAATATTAAATAGTATGAACAATTCTAAACAAGTTATTTTACCTCTTTAGTGGCAAAGTATTTTAAAATACATTGCTCTGAAGGTCAGTGTGTTGATTTTGAACATCCAAGTTAACCCTTAGATAAACAGTTTTTGAGGTTAAACATTGTATTCCCATCGAGATCAGTTTGCAGGTCCTTCATTTACACTATAATTTAACTTTGTGTTTAGCACGTAAAAGCAATAAAACTGTTACACTCTCTAAGACATGGCCTTCTGCAAAAGGTACTTTATATACAGGGTGTTTTTTTTAAAAACTTGCATCTTTATTTATATAAAAACCGCAATAGATAGAAATATGCAGTTTGCGGGAATCATCTATTGACATAGGGGGCCCAATTGTTTTGAATTCAACGTTACATTCACATTCCCCCCCTTTCCCCCCCTGCCCCCAACTTAATTTTTTTAAATAGCAAGGTACCCCTTGTGACATATAAAATAAAAGAGCATGAAAAAATAAAATGTTTGATGAAAAAAAATTGAAAATCGGTTCATAAATTTGCGAGATATTCCCCCCCCCTTCCCCGGAACTTAATTTTTTTTTAATAGCAAGGTACCCCTTGTGACATATCAAATGAAAGAGCATGGAAAAAGAAAATGTTTGGTGAAATTTATTTTTCATTTGATATGTCACAAGGGCGGGTACCTTACTATAAAAAACAAGTTATGGGTAGGGGAAAAGGGGGGGGATTATCTCACAAATTCATGAGCCGATTTTAAATTTTTTTCACCAATAATTTTCTTTTTTCATGCTCTTTCATTTGATATGTCACAAGGGGTACCTTGCTATTAAAAAAAATAAGTTCTGGGGGGGGAGGGGGGAATATCTCACAAATTTATGAACCGATTTTCAATTTTTTTTCATCAAACATTTTCTTTTTTCATGCTCTTTTATTTGATATATTACAAGGGGTACCTTGCTATTTAAAAAAATTAAGTTGGTGGCAGGGGGGGGAAAGGGGGGAATGTGAATGTAACGTTGAATTAAAAAAAAAATTGTGCCCCCTACGTCAATAGATGATTCCCGCCAACTGCATATTTCTATCTATTGCGGTTTTTACATAAATAAAGATGCAAGTTTAAAAAAAAAAACACCCTGTATATAAAAAAAACATTGTATCCATATCATTGTTTATTGTACTACCTATAATTGATATACAATACAATTGACATCAAATTTTGAAGTTACGAACTAAATTATATCGTTGTCAAATCCATTGTAGTTTAATTAAATTTTTGAAGAGGACATCAACAGAATTTAGTATTATATTAAAAGAATCAAATAAGTTGTATTTTTTTTTCATGAGGACATAGTAATAAAATTTTGTTTTCAAATTTGGCTTAATAAATGTTGTCCTGAAGCATTACCAATGTACCGCATTGAGTAGAGAAACCACACACGTTTGAGTGCCATTGTAAACCAATTTCCCAAATGTACAGCGAACCACACACAACGGTAAAACGATTCTCATACAACCTTCTTCCAACAATGCCAATATTGTGTTAGGAAATAGGCACAGATACAATGCAGGTACATATTTTCCCTCAAACTGCGTATTAATTTTGCATGGTGGAAATCATTAGTAATATGTACAATAATGTTTGAAACATGTATAAGGAATATGTTGTTGGTTTTACTTGTACTTGTACAGTACTTGACTTATAACAGCTGATCATTTAGTTTAATCATTGGTTGTGTTTTAACTACAGTCGTACAAGATACCAAATAGATTTTGAACATTAATAATGTTAATATCCAAGACTACATTACTTGAGCATTCAAACCTGCATGAGGTAGGCAAATCACTCTTTGTACTAAGTACAAATTTGAAATAAAAATATTTAATTTATTAAAATATTTAATAAGTAGTCTTATTCACCTCATAACTGTCTGAACTACATGTTAAATTCGGAAGGTAAAAGTGAATAACATTATTGTTTGTTTTTTTTTTTTTTTTTTAGGGAACAGGTTGTTAACTTTATTGAAATGCGCGATTTGCGCACGAGTGATGATGATAATTTAAGAGAATAAGTAAAAAGAAATTGTCATTGTTTGTATAGGTAATATTTTATATGCAATATTTGACTTTAATTTTAGCAGAACGTTCATCAAACTACTGCACATAAACATAAATAATGATTTGGAACATTTACCATTAAATTCCGTAGGTTAATATATCGCTTATGTCGGGTAAAAAGAATTCTTTGGAGTTTTACAGAAAATAAATCACTTCAGGTCTAATGATTAATTTGTTAATTAAGCTAACCAAAATATAAATTGGGTAAGATGTAAAATATGACATAATTACTTTTTCAAATTACTGCTATTACAATGACAAACGTTTGACGTCTGGGAAGGTTTTTAGTTATAATTTTGAATAATTATCCTTATAATTTATGACGCAGCTAAATTTATAGTATTCATTATTCAACATTTATAAACTTGAAATGAATCCTTTCTCTCCTTGTTCATTTATTTACGCTCATTTATTTTTTATTTAGTTTATTTTTTTATTCTTCCTGTAATATGATTATAAACAATAAGTTAGCATCAACATAATACACCAAATTATAAGGTAACATTTAAATGTTATCCTTAATGATATTGCACCATGGCTAAGCTGAACACAAATGTCTACAAATCTACGTTAACAGAATGATATCTTAGCCTCATAGCTTATGTAGCCTAAATAAAAGGTAAGGTCTACTGACTTGTAGTTTTTAAAATGGCAATAGCTACAAAGTTTCCGTACTAGGACGTTGGTCCGTCATTATATGCGGAAATTACTGTGGTGTGTTTAATTAAACTGGCAATAATTAAATATTTAATTTTAGGACATTCATGTTTATAAAACAGAAATGAGTTTATGTTATAAGTTCTACGTAATGCCGTTTAAAACTTTATATACAGCTATATGGTGACTATAGAAAAAGCTTAGTTTTTTGTGTGTTTCCGTGGGAAGTCACGTTTAAGGAAAAGAAAAAAGTTTAAGCTCTCAATAAATTATTGCTTTGTGCCTGTGCTCCACTTGCATACTGCCACAGGAGTAGTAGTATTTTATTTATAAATCTGATTGTTAAAGATCCCTCATAGATTCCTTAAATATTAAAACAGTTACTAAGCTAACTAAAGCAATACTTATTATATAACATAGTTCAGAAAATCTAATATTGTTTCCATCATTGTTTGAATACGTTATCTTATTTTGTATCAATATTATCATTTAATTGAACATACAAAGATCATGGTTGAGACAGTTTAAAACTAGAAAACTTTCAACATTAAAAGCTGTTATAAATAATAAAAAAAGGTGGTGGTACAAACCTTGTTAAAGAAAATTAATTATATATTGTTATATTCATTGGTTATTAACATGCCGCATCCACTATCGGACACAAATCATACACAATATTCACAATGATCAACGAAAATATCTCACGGGATGCCTAAAACCAATTCGGAATGTTGTGTAATACATGTTCCAATGAATACATTCAGGCGAGAAATTAACATTGCCAATTGTAAGCTTTGCAAGCATTTCTCGACCATTCAACAATGTAGAAAAAACAATGTTTGATTTTTATTTTCTGCACCTTTTGTGCAACAAAATACCTCACACACAAGTTTAAACGTAATAAAAATCACAAGTGAAAAAAAATTATAAAGTTCGGGCTTATTGTAAAGTGTCCTATATATATTCTTTAAGCATTTCTTGTACTTCCAGCATTGAAAGTGTATGAAAATACATATGCATTTAGTTTGGTGTATTGGTTTATTTAGCTATAATATTTTAATAGTTTATTTTGAAAGATTATTAAATTCAATAAACTAATCTATACTTATTTAATACGCAAGCAGGTTTTTTGTGACAATTACTCCTCCAAAACTACTGAACCGATTGACATGTTTTTGGTGTCATTGGAAAGAGCGTAACGTGAAGTTGTGCAAGAAACTTTCTTTTTAATGAAATAATTAGAGAGTGAGGCCCTGGGGTCCTTTAAAGTTTCGTATTTATCCATAAGATTAACATGGGAAAAAAAATTTGTTATGGAACTCCAGCTGTTGTCAGAAATTAAAAGTGAAATATGTATTGATGCTATCCATAGTAACAAAGAACAAACCCACAAAATTTTAAAATGTAAACAAGCAGAACTAACTGTCAAATTAATTTTTATTTCACAATTCCACACAGCTGGTCCAAACATATTAAATACTGCATGATTATTAGAACAGGAACGGTAGGGATCATAAACATTAATAAAATATGTCACTCGCCCGAACCATTTTTGTCTATGCCCGAATGTAAACATTTAACATTGATTTAATGGAACTGTCAAACTATATGTTAATGTCATTAGTATGGAATTCTTTCAGTTACATCATTTGTTGATCGAGTTTGTTTCAATATTTTTGAACTGCTGTAATAATATTTTACAGGAAATAATTGTTAAATAAATTCATGGATATAAGTAATAATTCAGATTCTTCGATCATTGCTGTTATTAAAATTGCGTATCTGCAGCAAACCTTCAGACTAAGCGAATTTCCATTTACCTGGATAAATTTATACAAAGATATTCCCTGAAAATAGTCATTTCTTTCCTATTTAAATAACATTAAGTTAACTTTAATATGAGTTCTTAGGTTTGCTGCTATAGAGAAGGTAGGTGTGTTTTGTTGAAATGTTGATAGCTAAGTATGATTGTTATTGGTTTGAAAATCCTGTAATACTTTACAATTGCTCGAATTCGAGCAACATGTACACTAGTTTAATTAATTTTACTTTTAGCATTAATTTTACTGATCTCGATGTGAAAAATACACATTGTTATGGAGAGTTATCGCAAAACAATTTTAAACTCTTTGCAATGAAATTTTGTGAAATAAACTGTATTAAATAACAGCTCAATTATTATGAATAAAAATCTAAATGGTTGTGGCTATAAAGTTGAATGTATTGATGAAAACTGTCTTTACAGACTACATAACCAAGTTACAACGTGATGGGTGAACGCACCTGATTTCCTAACATGGTTACAGTGCGAGCAAATTTTCCAGTGCGTATATGTCACTGGACAATCGATAGTTTGACAGAGTTTACAATTAATATTGAAACTGTATTACGTTTTAGATTAGTGCATACTGTATAATACCCATCTATGATAATACTATACAATGCAGATGCCTCACAGGCTGACTCCCTCACTCGTTAGATTGTCGAACTGATTAATTCTTTGCTGCTATCCCTCAATCAGTTCTCGTTTTTAACTGGATGGTTGCGAAATATCTTTATTCAGACATAACACATTCATAAATATTTGCACATAATATTACCGCATTTAATTTGTTTACGATGTATGCAAATCTAACCTTGTTTCAAAGTGCGTATTTTATGGTACTTTTTTATCTTAAGAAACCAAATGATTACAAAAGAACATTCGTTATTTAATTTAAAAAGATAATATAGGTTTCCAGACTACATAATGAACTAAATGTATTTTTCCCTGCACGAACTCTGTGTGGAACATTGGCAACATGT
This sequence comes from Macrosteles quadrilineatus, assembly GCF_028750875.1. Classification (NCBI taxonomy): domain Eukaryota; kingdom Metazoa; phylum Arthropoda; class Insecta; order Hemiptera; family Cicadellidae; genus Macrosteles; species Macrosteles quadrilineatus. Next base: position 107,266,042 of record NW_026542601.1, read on the forward strand.
ATTCGCCAATTCGTACATGAATAAGAGAATTGGAATCATGGAAACCCTAAACTTAACATACGACATTCGTTTTTAATATTTAATAAGAGCTTTACATGTTGCCGACTATTAAAAACCATTGTTCCTAATAAATATTATGGAAATAAATAAGGAGGCGGAATTGTAATAACAATTAATAGTATAAAAAATGTGTTACATTTGTGTAAAATTTGTTGTTGTGTTAAATTTGTCAAATGTGTTAAATTTGTTACATAACAAATTTTTTACCATATACAGTTTTCAAACAGTTTTGTAACATAATATCTCCAACTTAAATTGTATTACGAAAGAAACGTATAAATAATGTAAAAGTAGTTTCATATTCAGTCTTGTTTACTTAAGTTGTAGCATTATACAGTCAACCCCAGACAAACAAGGTACACTTGCAATATTTATCATGTGGAAGGAATAAATATGTTTTTACCATATTCCTACTTTAAAAACCTTTTTAGATCTACGTAGGCATACTTATTCATTGTAATAAGAAAAAATCTAATAAATAGTTGCTGTAGAAAATCAGGATATGTAATATTTTGGGGAAATAAACAAATGAATGTGTTCCTTATGTCTTAAACTGTCATTTGATTCCAAGAAAAAATTCTATGTAAAAAATGAATGAATGTTTACTCCTAAAATACTGCAAATCCTCGGTTAGGATTATATCACGAATCATTATTTATTCAGGACTTGTCGGATATTGAGTTTAGATTTTTCATCCTGAACCGGAAACTAATATTAAACATGTCTGTCGGAAAGCCAATATCCGTTTCAGTCAAGCTCATTTGTAGTGATGTTTCTAAAATACATGTTTGGTCTGGTTTAAACATTACCAGATGTTTAGTGTAAAATTTTCAAATTATGTTTAATACCTAATGCACGAGACAAAAATGTTCAGAGGAAAGTAAATTTTAATCTTTGTAACGATTTACAATAGAGTTTTTATTATTGATTCTCTAACATTGTCAATGATTCTATTTTTTAATTTAACGTTAAACATGAAAATGACATCATCCACTTAAATCCGCCCACAGGTAATTGAGAAATTACTCTATTGTGTTTAAAAACATAAAAAAAGCTTTAATAATTCTCTGGAAAATCGGTTTTTTGGATTTGGAACCCCATATATGCATCATCACACTCCATATACTTTGAACTTACACCGAAAATTGTTTGTAACACTGATTACCAGACACTCTGTATAAGCTAATTCACATATCGTTTGAATGCTGTTTTAACCGTGCAAAATCTTACCAAAATTAATAAATTAAATAAATAATCAATGAATACGTTTCTTGCAATAGATAGAAGACTTAGACGTACATAATAGGTCTTACCAATGAGGTATAAATTGTGTCAAAATATCAAATACATACATATTCTGATTGATTGTGATTGCAGCCTCAGGGATGTAAATCTCCCTAAAAGGAATTACAACCGAGCAAGTTGTCCGGTTCTATTTTGAGGCCTGAAATTGTTTCAATGCTAGGGTCGGGATTATTTTAAAGTTTTTACATTTTCCTTCTTAAAAATAGATCACAAGTCTTAATGTATACATGTAAATGTGAATACTATCAGGTTAAATACTAAATAATATTGAATCACTTGATAAAAGCACTTGTTTTTTATTCATTGTTAACTAACGATTTAAACTGCGAATTTTACAACATGCATATGCGATATTCTCAATGATTTACAGATGGTTCTCATGGGATGTCCAAAACCAATTTGGAACGTTGTTTCGTTCATGTTCCACTGAAACCATTTAGGGGTGAAATTAACAACGTCAATCGCAAACTTTGATTTCCAACTGGATTGCTATATCTTCTAAAACAATAGTAGTGATTAACTACATGCAATTTCTGCATGTCTACTAGTAATTATATTACAATATTTAAACAATAAAAAAGCGTGTGTTTGTAAATCTTGTTTTACTTTGAATTTTTAAAATAATAGATTATATGGATAGTGGAATTAATATTTTCGTAATAGTAAAAGGCTCAAATGATCAATACAAATACATTTTTATTATATTGTAATTGTACAAATACTTAGTCACGTTGAAGGATTCTCCATAGAAGCTATTTCAATCCCAGGTTTATGATTTTTTTTTTCAAGTTTAATTTTTGATCATACCACGTAATCTTTAAAACTTTTTCAGTTTTGGGTCTTAACGAGTTTTTTTGTTTCTTAAATAATTAAAATGAATTATTTTGAATTTTTTTTATAACAGCTAAAATCTGTATAACACAAACGGTAGAACATAGTCGATTATAGTCGCTTGTAAATTATTCAAAACATAAAATCATTTCCGTTTCCTTCCGGTAATAATATTTTCCGGCTAAAGAAAGAAAGGCGAAAACATATTTTAGACAACTAATGTATTTACCATAAATTTATATTTGAAAAGAAGAGGGCCTTAGGCTTTTTCCCAATTGTAAATATTTCGTAGTTAAAGTTCTCGAATCACTTCTGTAGCGATGTTTCCATTTATAGTTATGTTTTCTTAACCAATAAAACGCATTAGAAATCGTGAGGCATTGGATTTTGTAGTTGTTTTTTACTTTGTTTAAATAATACACTTTTGTTGTTGTAACAAAGTAAATTTTTATTTATGAATGAATTTAATAATTATTTGGCAATACTAATGTCCATAAGTTGCATAATTAAATTCGAAAAAATACAGTATCTCCCCGACAAATATTTTACAATGTAATCATATATATTATGTTTTATTCAATCTCTATCTTTTATCACTATGCTTAGTTATACTTATGATTCTCAGGTTAAAAGTAAAAATCAATTATAAATTTTCATTACATCAGCAACCCATTTTGCATGCTTACTTTTCGATTTTTTATTTTCTTTGAAAATGTATACATTTTTTCACTCTAAATACCGCAACAATAGTTTTACTGAATCATTTATTGTCAATACCAACAATTTGTTTTCAATTTTGACTGCTTGGTATGTTAAGGATGTAAAAATTAAAAACGTTTGGGGCTGAAACTGCAAAAAATGTTTGGTTAAGTGTTTTCTGCAATGTTGTTATTTATTGTATCTAGCCGGAATATTCATTTGTTTATCAATGACCTGGTACTTGTCACATACTTTATTGAAGTTAAAAAAAAAACAATTTTATCATAACTTAAAAAAATCAATTTCATAGTTATTTTTTTATTAATTATTGCATTTAGGAGCAACGAAATTTTTAGATTTTAAGCCCATAACGAGAATACCCATTAAACAGTTTTTTTTTAGTTACCACTGAGCTAAAAAAGGTGAATTGCTCTAATTCACAATAATGGCTTATTATTATTTCAAAAAATAAGTGAACAGATTAACTTGGAATCATTTTATTTCAAGTAAAAATTCTTTAAATAATAAATCATCTAAATGTAACAAAATATAATATGTCATATACATTCACAAACAGGTAATGAATGCACTGCTCCATTTCAAATTATATACTGTCTACAAAACTTAAATAGAAATTCTATTGTTATAACTGATGAGGTTTTTACATTTACTCATTGAAAGGATTGTTTTGTGCGAATTATTCATTGAAAAGGGTTTGATTGATTTATTATGTTTGTCTGTTGAACATAAGAAGTTAGTTAGATTAAGGAATTTACGTTGAGCTGAATACTAGCATTATTTGTTACTCTAAAACCACCTTATTTAATCGCTTTCTGTTTTTTAGCATTTCAAGTCCCTAAAACAAAAAAAAATATTGACTTACAAGCATTTTTACACAATTAAAAATTAAATATTCATATAATAATCTAATAATAACATTACATGTCAAAAACATGAATGAGAATGTTACGAATATCACTTACACTAGCTATGAAAAAGTGTGTGCTTCTATTTTAACACAATGCATGTATTGTTAAAGGTCGATTGTGTGGGAATCGTTTTTACAGCGTTGTGTGGCTCGATGTACATTGGGGAAATTGGTTTACAAAGGAACTCGAACGTATGTGGCTTCTCTATTCAATGCGGTAAATTGGAATGGCTTCAACAATATGGACATGTTCGTTTACCAATATTTATAGAACAACTTATATCCAACCGTTATTATGATAAGGGTATAAAGCTTAAAAATATATCATTTTGATGTCAAGTTATTTATTTTTTTTTCTTTAAATTTGGTATTTTTTTATCTAAAAGTTCACTCAATTTTCTTGAAGCTGCTGTTAAACAAATATTTTTGTCTTAAATCTTAGATTATGATCACATCACAAAACATTCAGATTATGGTGTTTATATATATTACATAAATACGCAAAAAGAACTAAAGACTTGAAAATGATCTACATGATTTTCAGTAAAAGATGAACAATGAATTTAAAGATGATTAACAACAAATATACTTTTGTTAACAAAACATAATGTAGAGGTATAACAATGACGAAATACTTGCCAAACTAAATTGATAGCTTCATAATATGCTCATTTAACCTATTGATTAGTAGACTAAATGCTATTACATCTCTAATTGTATAGCACTATGAATCATAGATGAAGAACACATTAAGCACTGAAATTACCCATCCTAGGTAATTTACACACATACAAAATTAAGCAGTGACATAATTGATGAAGGTTGGTTATTAACAAATATTAATTGGTGTCGCACAAGAGATTTGAAATGCCTTTTCGTAATTCTGTACATTATTCTGTATATTATCTATTAATAATATGCACATCTTGTTATTTTATATTTCCTACTGTAACTTTTTATTCAATATAATTTTTTTATGTTTCTAGACACAACACGTAGTTTTGATATTTTTTCATAAAGGTAATCAACATTATGTTTTATTCATAGTATACATGCGTTGTATAGCCAATTACAAGCTTGTTTAGCTTGTTTAGTCTGTATGAATGTAGGCCGTTCAATAATTTTTAGGCTGGTAAAAATAATCTGCATTACAAAGCACTAATCTAGCCTATTGTTTTACAGGGGATACAAAAGTTTTCTTCACTGAAACTTAGCTTGATGGTTCTTTACTCAACGACAACGTATACTAACAATACACTTTAACAGATTCAATGAGAAAACGATAATCTTTCATTGTTTTAACATAGTGTCAACTCATTTTTATAAGATCGGACATAAACATATATGTATCCTGCAACAGTATGCGAGGTTAACATCATTTAGCTAATCTCATTAGCCAAACCACAAGACACTGCTGTTCTATAACACTAGCAGATGTTTCTATAAGACATGTGTGCGATGGCACAAGATTTAGCCAATCTAAAGAAACATCAAGCTCTAATAAAAGTCTCAATTAACACAAACTCTCTCGTTAAACCACACTTGATGTGACAATTAGAATTTTACCGCTTTCTTCACTAACTCCCTAATTATAAGCAAAATCACCTTGCAAATGCATAATGCCAGCTCCCAAACGTACAGCATAAACGATGACGAGTCTCTCGTGGAAATGATCGAACATGACTTGTTATCAAGGCTGACTTCTTGTAATCTTTGAAAGGTTTGCAATAACATGTAATTGATTAATATAAAATCAAGGGAATTAGAACATTACAATTTATCAAGAGTCACTAGTTTTTTAGTATTCTTATTGGGGTTCCACTGTAGTCCTTTTTAGATTCCACCTAACCTGTCAGTGGGTGAGCTCTCTCTCTAAGCTTAGTATCTACTATGGAATGTGCATGAAAGCTTCTTGGAGCAATCTACAACGTCACTAGGATCTGTAACGATCAGATAATTAACTGCACAGTGCATAGAGGGACGCCGTAACGTCCAAGGTACATCGGGAGCCAGAAAATACTTCAGACCTCTAAATAGAACCCAACCACTTGCTTAGTTGTAGTTATTATTAGAAACATGCCTCTCCTCCCTTGGGCTGCAACTACAATCGGTCCGAACATATGTAATGGATATTTTGACCAAAGTTATACCTTATTGGTAAGACCTATTATACACATCTACGTCTTCCACCAATTGCGAAGCACGTATTAATTGATTATTTCCTTTAACTTTTATTTATTTTAGTAAGATTTTGCACGGTTGAAACATTATTATAACGTTATGTGAATTAGCTTTTATTATGTTTGTTTATGATAGGTTTATGTATACATTTTGTAAGAATTGAAGTTTTTTGTGCTTCCGTAGCTATATAATTAATTAAGTGTTGTAATTGCTGATGATTTTTTACTCTATTCCCACACATATTCAACTCTACTAAAAGGTAATTATTTGTCCCAAATTTATAATGCAAACCCACTCCATGTATTAGTTATGTAGTAATTAAATAGCCGGGCTTAGAAATATGTATTATTGTTATTTATTTATTTTTTATATCTGCTAAACTAGTAACCATTGTAACAGTATTTTTGCTTAGGACTTTGGCCGTTGGAATAACAAATAAAAAAATTACTAACAATCCCAAAATATATAATAAAATACGTGGGTCCAGAGGTGCATAAACAAGCAGATTTCATAGGCCTACTATTTCGCAAGATAGCTAATTAAAATGTGAATAAAATTTTATTTTTTTATTTTATTTAAAAGGAACCACCTATAGAAATGATTTTCCTTTTCTTCCATTTATAAAATTTAGACATCCTTAAACATTTTTACTAGCCGCCTGGTATCCATTAATACTGATATATATTTTTTACGTGTAAACGTATTAGACATGATGGGTCTAAGTTTTAAAACACCTGTAATTATAATTGCCAAGAAAATTAGATTAGCATAAGAATAATATGGTAGATATATAAACTGTATATTAATTTACGCTCTTTCATTAACGAATTTGTCTGGTGCATTAGGTATCAAAAATAATTTTACAATCATTTTGATACAATTATTTAATACAATTATTTTTAACATACAAATTTACACTTAACTTCTGGTAAAGTTTTAACCAGACCAAACATGTATTTTAGAAACATCACACCAAAATGAGCTTGACTGAAACGGATATTGGTTTACCGACAGACATGCTTAATATTAGTTTCCGGTTCAGGATGAAAAATCTAAACTCAATATCCGACAAGTCCTGAATAAATAATGATTCGTGATGTAATCCTAACTGATGATTTACAGTTTAACAAAATAAAATTCAATCCTTTTTATATAATAGTTATTCTTGGAATAAAATATTTGTTAAGTCCTAAGACACAAAACTTAGTTTGTTTGTTTTCCCAATATATCACATTACCCAATATTCTACAGCGATTATTCATTATCTTTTGACAATTAAAGTAATCACTATTATTTATGTAGATGTAAAAAATATATAAAACATAATTCACATTATACACATTGCAAGTGTAACTTGTTTGTCTGGGGTTGACTGTATAATGCGACAACTTAAGTAAACGAGACGTTTCATACATTATTTACACGTTTCTTTCGTAATAGAAGTTAAATTTGAGATATAAGGTTATGAAACTGTTGTTATATGTGTTCAGTAAACTCCAATTTTATATGTTGTATTTCAAAAAAATAAATAAAACAGTGTCATGTCCTCTTGTAAACCTAATAAGTGTGTTCATTTTTTTCTCTTTCATATTGTTCTTTAATCTCATCAATATTTCCATTTATGAACATTACTCTCTGGTCCTTTGAACATTTCTAATTACCCTTTCTCATATATTCTCTCTATCTCAATTATTATATTTTCCCATCATTCTCTAAATAATATTTTATTCCCAAACTAATACCATTCGCTCTGAACGAATCTATATGTTAGAAACATTTGATATGTTAAATATGAGATTGTTGTTAGCTAAACATTTTCTTACCATAATTGTTTAAACATTCTAGCTTTATATTTATTTCCATTAAAATGTATTTAGAAGAATGGTTCATTGATAGACGACATCACTTAAAGTTTATATTAAATATTGAAAGATTAAATGCCATATGTAAGGTTTAAGGATTTATAGATTCAAAAATTCTTATTCATACAGTAAATTGGCAAATTTATGTTGCCAATGTAATGATTGATTATGGTCCCACATAGGGATGAATTGTGAAAAGTTATTTAATAAATAAATACTTAAATTCTGGCAACCTATATAATTATTCTTGTTAACAAATGTTAATTTTTACTTACATGGTTTCTTAAAATTAAAACCTGTCCCAAAATAGTGTTTTGGAATAAGGTTACGTTTGCACAAAAAAAAAACTAGAAACTTATTTTGAACTAGTTAAGGTAATATTATGTAAAAATGTCTATCTCTGTGCATGAAACACCGAAAATAAAAACAGCGAATTTTCGCAGCCGTCCAGTAAAAGACGAGAACTGATTGCGGGATAGCAGCAAAGAATTAATCAGTTCGCACAATCAAACAAGACTTGTATTTCTTTTTTTGTGATGAATCCTAATTTACTGCCGAAGATTATCTCATAAATTGAAATACAAAACCTATGATCATAAAGTAAAATCGGATGAGCTTATCGACATGATTTGCTTATAAGTGGCACCAGAAAAATGTGTATTTTGACGATATTCTTTGAATGTACATTTAACATTTTCTTGATTGTTTTATTTATATATTGTGTTTTGTATAACATCAAGATAAAAGTTAAACATGTTTATCTGAAAAAAAGCATATCTTGCCTGATATTGGTGTTTAAGAATGTTATTAAATCTTAAAGCTAGATTGACCAATAAATAACAACTAAATCTAAATGTATTTTCATCCATTTTAGTAGGTGGAAGTAAAAGAAATTATCGACAAATATGTAGAGCCTATACTTCACAATACTTTAGAATTTTGTTGGTCACTTGTGATTTTTATGTAGTTTAAACCTGTGTGTGAGGTATTTTATTGCTTAAAAGGTGTATAAAATATAGATGAAGCATTGCTTTGTCTATATTGTTGAATGATCAAGGAATGCTTGCAAAGCTTACAAATTTATTACCGTTGTTAATTACACGAAAAATTATTAATTTTTTTTACATATATTAAACAGCATACCGAATCTGTTTTAAACATTCCATGATAAATGTGCGTTAATAATTGTAAATATTGTGTATGAGTTGTGTCTGATGGTTGATGCGGAACGTTAATAAACAACGAATATAACAATATATATGTTTCTTAAACAAGGATTGTACCACTACTTTTTATTTATTATTTCCTATAAAAGCTTTTAATTTTGTAAATTTTTGGTTTTAAAATGTCTAAACATAATCTTTAGACTTGCAATATGATAAAAAGGCTACAAACAAGATAACGTACTCAAACGATGATGAAAAAAATATTAGATTTCGCTAAACTTACTTACATAATAAGCAGTATTTTGGTTAGCTTGGTAACTATTTTAATCTTTAAGTGACTTAAAAATATAACAAAAACAATAATCGTATTTATAAATAATATACTACATCTGTGACAGTTTGCAATTAAAGCACAGACACAAATCAATTATTGATTGATTAAACGCTTAAACCTCTTTTTTACTTAGACGCGATTTCGCACAAAAATATCTCGAGCTTTTTATTTAGTTGTTTTCTGAAGCTCTAAATGTCACTACGTGAAACTTTTACCATAAACTCATTTTATGTTTTATAAACATGGATGTCCTCAAATCAAATATTTAATTGTCAGTTTAATTAAATACACCACAGTAATTTTCGGATAGGATGACGGAACAACGACCTAGTACAAAAACATTTGTAGCTATTGCCATTTTAAAAACTATATGTTAGTAGACCTTATCTTTTACTTGAGTTGTTATATTGGCTACATAAGCTATGAGGCTATGCTATCATTATGTTGACGCAGATTTGTAGACGTTTGTGTTCAGCTTAGCCACGGTGCAATATCTTTAAAGATACATTTAAATGTTGCCTTAAAACAGATATAAAACAGCTTGATAACTAAATGAATTTCTGTATTATTTGATGCTAACTTGTTGTTTATAGACAAACAATTACCTGAAAATACGAAAAAAATTATGAACTATAGAAAAAAACCAAGTGAGTGTAAATAAATGAACTAGGAGAGAAAGGGTATATTTAAAGTGTATAAATGATAAATAATATTATAAATTTAGCGGCGTCGTAAATTAGCAGGGTAATTATTCGAAATTATACTAAATACTTCCCTGGACGTCAACCGTTTGTCATTGTAATAGCCGTAATTTAAAAAAGTAATTATGCTATTTTTTACATCATTCTTAAAGTATATTTCGGTTAGCTTTGTTAACTAATAAATTATTACACCTAAAGTGATTAATTTTTTGTAAAACCCTCAAGAAGAATTGTTACCTGACAGAAGCTGTTGCATTACCCAATGGAATTAATGCAAAATGTTCCAAATCATGATTTATGTTCATATTAATTGAGTGGGTGAATTTTTTCGTTTTATGGAAATCAAAAATCGCCAATAAAAATACTAATTAAACGAATTATAAAAGATCGTTTTTAATTATTCTCTAAAAATATGTTTAGCACTCGTGCACTAACCGTGCATTTTAATAAGTTCTAAACTTTTTTCCCAAACAAAAAGAATAATTATTTAATACTCGTTTACCTTACAAATGCAATATTTGGTAAGACAGTTATTTAATTAATAATTCTACTAATTTTTATTAAAATACAAATTCCAATTTCAAATACTGTATAATGGTGTATTAAAATATAAAGAGTGATTTTTCATATTTTTTGGAACAATTATCGTAAAAATTTCTACAATGATTTTCATTTTATGTAAAAAGAATAGAAAATTTGCAATACATTAACAATCAACTGTATTGTATCTCTGCCTGTTTGCTAATACAATACTGGTATTGTAAAAGGTAGATTGTGTGAGAATCGGTTTTACCGTGGTGTGTGGTTCACTGTACATTGGGGAAATTGGTTAACAATGGCACTCAAACATGTGTGGTACTCAATGCAAAAAATTGGTAATGCTTCAGAACAACATTTATGTAACAAAATTTTTAAACAAATCGTATATGTTCTCATCACAAGAATAAAAATTAATTTGATTCTGTAAATATATTACTTAATTCTATTGATATTATGTTTTAAGTCGTCTTCATTTTGCATTTTTATAGACAAATATATATATATATATATATATATTGTAGATTTAGGGATAAGCATTTAATAAATGTGTTATGCATGAATAAAGTATAATTTCAAGTCTTATAATCATAATCATCGCGATATAAAATATATAAAAGAGGTTAGAGAATATAGCACAGTGGTTGTTTGACCAATCTCTGTAACAAAACTTAAACCGCTCACTGCAGTAGTAGATTATGTGGTCCTAAGTATGACAATTAGCTCTATAATCAGTCTTGGGGTTCTTGTCATGTAGCGAAATTAAACCGTTGCTTAGCAAAGTCTATGTTACTATCCTAATCATAGCTTTCACCTTCTAACTGCAATTTTAAACGACATTGAGATGGAGGTATGAAAAGAATCGAAATTAATAGTTATATTTTCTAAAGTAATTTTATTATTTTAAACTAGTATACATGTTGCTCGAACTCGAGCAATTGCAAAGTATTACTGGAGTTATTTAAAAACGAATAACAGTCATATTTACAATGAGTTTGAAAGAGTCAATTCAAAGATTACCGGTGTGTAACTCATACCATGTTTATCTTCGTTATTGATAAACCTAAAGCATTCATCCGGCCGGTTTTCTCCTTCTCAATATTCCTCGCAGTAGGCCTACAGGCAACACTGGTCATTGATAGAGGGCCAGTTATAAGATCCATTTGGTCAAATTGAGAACGAAAAGTCGTTTTGGGGTAGTGTTAGGGCGCATTTATAACCTAATAGTTGAGATTGTCCAGGGTCAGGTGCTGACTGTACGCGCCACTGTTCTGTAGCTGCGGTCGTTATCACGATTACGCCTCCTGTCTATGTTTCATTGTCGTTGCGTCGGAGGCATTTAAAAGGAAAAAACAACAAATAAACTAATTTTAGCTACACAAAACAACGATAAATTGATATATTTAAGTTAGGTACAATTATGCTACACAATCCGTCATAGCGACACAAAACAACGATAAATACACAAATTTAAGATACAACCATACTAACACGATCCGTCTTGGGGGTTATGTTCACACAAACTCAAATAGTAAATAAATGTACTCAATGCGTTTCATAGAATTGAAAAATAAATAACAGCAATCAAATTATACAGCTGATCAAAATGTAAACAATTATGTTCTCCATAAGGATAACATGGAAACTTTCAAAGCCACTGGGGCAGAGCCCAAGGGAATTTTTTGATCAGTTTGCAAATCTACGCGACACGCTCTTTCCAATGAGACGTCAATGGATAAAATCGGTTAAGAAATGGCGGAGGAGTTCAACCGACAAAGTTTCATGTAGCGTATTAATTATATAGATTTATTTTATTTTTTTAGACGTTGTAATGGACTTTCAACCTGAAAGAGGACTAGTTTATAAATAAAGTACTTTTTTCCTAATCCTAGTTACTAAACAATTGCAGTTTTCCAGTTTTTTTTTATTGTTATTACGGTCTAATGACGTTCTTTAATAGTTTTCACTTCAGCATTCGTTTCAAACGATGGTTGTCAGATTTAGTGCTAATTAAATATAGTTGCCACTTTTTATAATTCACAAAAGGAACACTTGTTAAGGAAATCACCTTTCATCATATTGAATAAAATAATTACCACATACAATTCCATGCAATTAAATACATTACCTAATTAAACCGAATTTGAAAAGTAATAAAAAACACATCGTGAGCTTTGAGGAAGTATTAAATATAAGTTGAGGCACAATCTAAGAGTTATTTTTTCTATAAAATCAATGAAATTTTCAAATATTTCAATAACTACTATTGGATTTACATTATTGATAATATGTTCATGACTGTTACAATTAATTAATAAATCGTTACTACTTTTGTGTGAGAAAGCACTTAAAGTTTAAACCAAAAGATACATTTTAGAGCATTGTCAGTAAGTTGGTAACAAGATTTAGGTTAGTTGTCTTGGCTTGGCAGCTGCCCAGTAACACCATCAGCACTAAATCTCAGACATGTTCCAATCATCTGCAGTTTTAATGTTACCAAAGTTTATTTGTAACAAGGGTTTTAATTACATTAGTAAACATCCAGCTGCAAAGAGTTTTTATAAGGACGTTAAATATGTATTAAGTCATTTTTCACAGGAGAAGAATTATTTTCAATCACCAATTCACACGTCGCCTTCATGTCGTCAACTACTGTAAACGATGGGCCTTGTTTCGCCGGGTAGTCAATGTTATATGTTATCAAAATACCTAACACTAGAGTTTCTATAACTAGCTTTAATGTGTGCATCTTAATATGATTAAACTGTCGTTATATTTATAGTGTTTTCGGTCACAAAAGCCCGTTTAATCTGCTATTTTAGTTATTTTCATAATACCTTTAATTTCTGAGGTAGATTTGTCATTTTGTAATACAATTAAAAACAAATGAATTATTGTAAAATGTATACTCTTATTTACTACAAAAAAATATTCCTTTACCGAAGAAAGATATATTTTTCTGTTCACTCATCATAATAGATAAAAAAGTAAAAAAATACATCAATACATCTAGGTGTTACAGTATTTAATTTTTGAAAGTCAATACTTAGCATATGGAAAGACAAAGTTAATTCGTTCGATCTAAAAAAAAAATATACAAATACGTTTGAAAACACGTTTAATGAACTAAGTATGAACTAGGAGGTTTTAAAATACAACACTAAAACTAAAATAAAAAAAAAATAATATATAAGTTTAAATTGATCATCGATTCGAAACCTAAACTACTATACAGTATACAATAAGTGCATATTGCATAATCACAAATTATTGATTTTCATACGTTTACTGTGCATGCAAAGTCATTTCAGTTTGACATACAACACGACAACAAACAATTTACTTTTTACACAGGAGTAAAAAACTTCAGTTTTTAATATGACTTGAAGCCAAAATAAGATTTGTTGTTAATTTTGAACTACCCATCTCTATTATTAGAATTGGAATTAGCAAATAAATTAACTAATATTACTTTTTTGCCCAACCTCTATTGGTGATTATACCCGAAGGTATGTTTAAATTATAACAAACTATTCAATGTTACAATCTTTTTAGTTGAAGATTGTTTACAAATATTAAATTTATTGTTATAATCTTCATATTTAGTATTGCAGAATATTTTATTCAAACACATGTTTTACTCAGTAACATGTTTTTTTTCGTGGGAAAACAATACAATTTGATGAACCAATGACGATCGCGACAGTTCCTCTAGTGTTTGGTTTCCGATTTACATATATATTGCTTTGTCGGTTTACCAACGGCTCTAAACAGGCATCTATATTTTATAGTAAACTAAATAAATATGTTTTAGATAATAAAATGATCCATAACGGTACTAAAAGATAGTGGCATTAGGTCTTGGTATACATAAGTTGATTACCATTGATTGTAATGTTTAATATCACAAAACACTCTTTAGTTACGCATTATATAAATATACATATTATATCAACATATCTTATTTCTAAGGAAATATACGTATTTATAAGACAAATTGTACTGAGGACTATTATTATGAGTGACTGGGTAGCTACCCTGAGAGGTTATAGTGCTCACCTTATCAAGCAAAAGGTCGCTGGTTTGATCCTGAGAAAGGTCAGTGGCTTTTTGATTGTTCGCAACTGTAATCACCTGTTCCTGATCATCCTGGCTATGGTAACAGCTGATCTTAGTCAGTAACAAAGCTACACGGATCATAACACTTGATTCCTACACTTATCCTTCACTCATATTTTGGGTTAAAATACGGACCTAGGTGGTGTCATAATCTCAATAACAAAACAAAAAACCTACACATTAGCTATACACCTTAGCTAGTAACATTTCACGTTAGAAAAAAAAATTTAATACAAAATTGCATTTCAATTTTAGCCGTTTTTAAAAAAAGTTTGGAAAATTTTTATTTTTTCGGAAAATATAGGGAAATCTATCTATACATATAAAAGAGGAACTATGTATATACGTTTACATTATGGACTCCGAAACCGCTTGCCAGATTGTAATGAAACTTTCAGGCAATATTTAACATCTGACACACTCCACGGCTAGGTCTCAGTCAGTGACGGGTCGTGGGCGGAACTGTGTATAGGTAGCCTATGAACCAGGGTAATAACCAAGTACTTCAGTGATGCTGCAGGGCGCCACCCAGTTTCGGGGTATGATGCTGGTCGATAAACTGGGAACGTTCCAGCCCCAGGATGGTAACAGATTTTGCAGATCTCTGTAGTATTGAGTGTCTTAACCTATGCTCCTATATACCATGAGGTTCGACAGGTCCCTAAAATCTATGTTGACTTAGCGTTGGGGTGAGTTTCAATTTTGAGAAAATTGTGAATAAAACTGGATAATTCAGGGGTTGACCCACCTACGCCCACTATAATACACTATGACAAATACACTGGTTTTCAAAAATGACACAAGATATGACAAAATAAGCGAAGGTTTATTACAAGTAAATATTTTGCACAGACAAGCCTGACTCAAATGTCCGGTACGAAATAATAATCAATCAAAATGCTACATACAACGTTCTTCGTTCAGTATTCGTTACTACCAAGACACTTGAACCTAAAATATAACTCAAATAGGCTATTTATTTATTTACATTATTTTTTTTTTGTGACCAAAAGCTTTTGGAATTTCCGACTGCGCAGACGGTAGCAAAGTATATTTACAGAAAAGCAACAATTAATTTTTACTCAAAAGACAACATTAGACAAAATATATGTTCGACCGTAGTCAATAATCAATCCGACAAAGCAATAATATGACACAAAATACACAATAATAATAGACAATCTTACAATTAAACAGGGGACAACAGAGACAAAATATATCAGGTCTCTAATCAATCCGGCAGAGCATAATGTGACACAATACTAGATACACAAAAATAATAAAATAGACAATCTTAAAACTAGGCAACACCAGCGACAAATATCAAAGACACTATTACCCTTTCGGCTACAATCCGAACGATTACCGTAATCTATATATCTCTAAAAGTTAGGCCTAGCCTACAGAATATGTTGAGACGATGGTTTAGTTGCGTCTAGTTCCCTCGGCACTTGGAGTTGCACAAAATACAGTCTGAAGATAACTGGATTGAAATTTGAATGAAATTTGAATCTTGATGCACCAGAAGTTGAGTAAGTTAAGTTAAATGTCCAGAGAAATTGACTTAGTCTTTGTATTTGGCCAAATTAAAATGATTTAGTAGGCTGATAGTTGCACTGTAGTCAGATGAAAGTTACGGTAAAGGCTAGCCTAGGACTTATCAGACAGTGGAGGTCCGCTGCGATGACAGGTGGTAGGGGTGGACGTGGTCCAGGTCCACAGCCCCGTACGATGTTGGATAGGCCAAGGTTGTAAGTGGGCCAATTCTGGTAACGTCTCTCCAGCAGTAGGTCGGATCTCTCTCAAGCCGTAGGTAGGATCTCTCATAAGACGTAGGTCTGAACTCTTGCAGGCCGGAACGTACACCCTGTAATTCCTCGTGAATAATTTCTGTTCTGGTTAAATATTAACAGTAGTCCTATAACTTAAGTCATGTGTTCCATGAAGGCTAGGCCTTGATTAGCTGTAATTTTAATCCATTTTGTAGTTGTTATGACAAAAGGTCATTAACAGTAAGTGAAACTAGGTCTTAAACTGTTCTTGCCTCAAGTTAGGCCTATCTTAGAACAACTGAGCAACAATTTGGTTTCTGACATTTACAAAATAAATAATTTACAAAATACATTCTTTATATTTAATTTAGTGAGCGTAGGTTGATTACATTTTCTAAGCTAAACAAGAAATATTTAAAACACTGAACTACATATGAACAAAAGCATGGTGAACAAGTACAAGGTAGGCCTAGGCCAAGAATGACAAAAATTTCTAAAAACTACTAAATATATCATTTCTTCCTTTTGGACAACCTAACCTAACTTTGAGAAATCAAAACTGATTGTAAACAAATGGTTTAAACGATTTTGCAAAATTTGAGACCATGTGACTGACTCCTGTTGCAAACTTATTGCTTTGCACCAACATGAAAATTACAAGACAATTTCTATCATAAAACAGGGAAAATGTACTTAAAACTATAAAATTATCAACATTGTTTGTGTCTTACCCACAGTTGTCTAAATTACCTACATAAGGTCAACCCTGGAATTATAATTTCGTGTTAATTTGGCTTGAGAAAAACCAAGTTCATGATGACTACGGCAATCGGTAACTTGTTTGAACAACTGGAAATGATTTTAATTACAAACAAATTAATAGAATTTGGAACCCTGAAGCAATTTAAGACTTTTTCTGGAATCCCGACTGTCTTACCTCAGTATATAAATCCTTAAGAATCTGAGGGCAAAATTGTAGACCGGCGTCCAGAAGTTGCAGAGATTTCTTGTCTCAACGATAAGTCTGATGGCGGCCAAATGAGGATGATTCAGCGTCTTCACTTTCAATCTCCACTCCAAGGTTCCGAGTCAGCTGACAGTTGTCTCGAACCACCGCTCTGATTGGTTGTCCTGACTTGTTCGAAAGCTCGCTCCGTTTCAGTACCGTACTAGCGTTGATTATGGTTTTAGGGTGTCCAACACAATTAAACTCCGCTGGATACTATATTCGGTCCACTGTGACGCGTCAAACAGTGTAGATATTTAACATGGAGTGATCAGTTCCATGACGAATAATTGGGGCGGCCTTTTAACCGTGACACATCTTTCAAGGATAGTTTGTGTGAGGTTTGGTGCAGATCCGCCAAAAGGGCTCCGCACCAGAGGATTTTAAGGGGGAAAATGTCAGACTTTTGAACTGCAGTGTTTAAAAATAAGTATAACTAGCTGTTACCCGGCAACTGTTTTGTAGGTTGTAATAATCACAATATGATGTATTAGTCGTGATTTGAAATAGTGCCACAATGGTTCCACAGAGTACAGCACAGAAAACTGTTTTACTTTTGAATAGGTTCAAATATATTAAACCCCAATCGCAGCACACCTGTGCACTCAACGAAGTTTAAATTATCCAATGTTAATTATGTAAATATAAAAACCGTTATCAAAGTAATATAAACAATAAATGGGATGGTAATGCGTAAATATTTTTATCTTTTGTTCTATACCCACAGTGGGGGTAGGTACGCCTAAAAACTTACATATTTATACACCTAATGAAAACACAATAAACATTGTTTATCCACTGGCATTTAAGTATAATATTAAATATTATTTTTTGTATCCACTTTTATTATTCATCGTAATAAATAAATTTATTAACATGTAAAATAATAATTTGTTAGCACAGCCGGGTAATTACCCTATAATATAATTATATATACTATATTATAATATAATATATATATTATATTATAATAATAATATAATATATTACCCTATAATATATTATACTAAAAATATATAATATATTTTTAGTGTTTTGTAAAAGTCTAGTTGCCCAGGCAACAAAAGGTTATAGGGGGAATTGGTTGGAACACAATTTCTGTTTTCGTAAATTTCTTTAGTAGGAGTCAATCATACCAAAAGTCCCCACCTCTAGCCCTTAAGTTTGGGGGGGGGGGTTAAAGGTACCATTTTAAGGAATATACTGAATATTGCAATTTATAACCTTACTCAGTCAACAAATTGGTTGAAAAATTCACCAACAAGTAGATAAAGTGAGTACTGGGAGTATAAAAAACGCACAGATACCCACTATAGAAAATACTCGTTTATACTTGTGGGCTGCACAAAAAAAGATAAACCCGTAAAAACACTACAGATCTTTGAATGGTTTCGAGATTCAAAGTTTAATTAAAACAAAGATGACTGAGTTTGCAACATAACTGAAACTTTGTATTTAAACAAACTAACCCTCGTGTGTTTTTAATTAAAGCGTTTGTAGCTCTACAGTTTATACGATGGAATCAACTTGTGAGGGTCATCTTGCAAAAGAGCTTTTCGTTCTAAAAATATATCACATTTGAATAACTTAGGTTTACATTTAATTTTAGACCTCAAAAATAAAAATATTGTAGTTTTTTTTAA
This sequence comes from Macrosteles quadrilineatus, assembly GCF_028750875.1. Taxonomy (NCBI): domain Eukaryota; kingdom Metazoa; phylum Arthropoda; class Insecta; order Hemiptera; family Cicadellidae; genus Macrosteles; species Macrosteles quadrilineatus. The sequence goes on from NW_026542601.1 coordinate 107,285,186, forward strand.
TAGTTGTGCATAGTTTAAAGAGAAAATGATTTAATATGTTGAATCATTGTTATGCGCTTTATTTTTTAGGAATAAATTATAAATGTATTATGTATTATGTACTTACTGTTTTCGCAATCCTTATTGGCTATGACACTACGGCCGTTTCAAAGATTACTCCATTGTCGGGTGTAGTCGTACACTAAACAAAAAAACTGTTGTACTGTATTCACATTTTTAACGGGATATCTTAATTTTCATTGCGTCAATTTATAAATAGTACATATACAACACGAAACACGCGGCACAAAACGATTCAAGCACGTGCACGGCTATAAAACTGGTGACCTACTGAATGGGAACGAGCCTTATCACTGCAAGAGTAGATATCGTCCACCTAAATATGTTTTTAAACTAACTTCTATATTCCCGATGATGTTATGAAGTTGCTTTGTTCTTTATCTTTTTGTATTCATTAGATAGTTTTATGCATAATTTTAATTTCTGTATGAATTTTTTAAATAATTAGCTAGCACTCGTATACATGTATTTATTCTATATTTATGCAGATTTTTAATGATATTTAACCGAATCTATATTTTTTTATAGATAACAAATGGATAAATCAGTATACATTTATTTATATAACAAGAAATTGATTTTATTTTGATAAAAATTAAAATTTATATACAAAGCCTTCTAGTTTTTGGAAAATTCTATATAAAAAAAAAATACTAAATCACTTACAGTGGCTAACCAGAGAGCTAGCCAGGTAAGGGTTGCCAACATAAACCAGAGAGCTAGCCAGATAAAGGCCTCCAACATAAATCTCTCATTGACAAACTGTTCCGTAGATAACACGTTGGTAGATTGTAATTTATTGACAAATGAACACTGTGGATCAAGGTTAGACAATAATCTTTAGTGTAAAATATGAATAAATTGACTTTATCTTGATTGTGGATCAATTATGTTTTTGAAAATTTATGGATGATCTTAATTTTCCCAACACGTCACATAACCCAGCCTGATTCATGACTGTATCCTCGACTAAGCTTGGATTGTTACTTTAAAATTGCGTCATTTTATTTTAATATGTACACGTCACAACTAACTGTTAAAATCTTTTTGAGCTAAGAATGTTTAATTTATTTGCTATTGCGCGCTCCTTCCACGTAACTGTCGATACCAGCAGTGAACAAAATTGTCTACATTGCCTTCAGAAACTGAAGGAACACATAAATATCCATTGCCGTATATTGAAAATGATTATAACCAGTTAGTATAGTAATAGTAAAATGGACATTTAATGCCTTACTGCCTCTAAGCTTTGTGCCAAATACAGCTATTAGTTCAGTCAGTTACTTCATATCTGTAGGTTTATCTGCATTTAGGAAATGTTTTGAATATTTTTACCTTTTTAAGAGTCAATAAATATTTATTGGTTGTAAGCTACTGTATATGGACTTCTTTGAATCTAGAAGATTAAGATTTTGTTCAAAAAACCAAGAGTAACCTTACAGTTATGTTGCCCCTAAGCATCTATATTCAATAAAAAAAAAAAAGTTAAAAAAACGACTTTGAATCTAACTAAGCATTTTGTTATCACGGATTTTAAAAAAATACCTAAAATGACTTTGTAAAATCACAAAATAAGGGATTATCTTTACAGACTGTCGGTTATTTTAATCTGTGGAGGCTACATTTGTAATTGATTTTTCCTAATAGTAATATTTGGATTAACTTTTATGGTCCGTAGTCTTCGTATTACTTATAAATATTATACATATAGTCCCGAGTTTATTGATGCTTTAAGTAATTAGTTTCTCCGGAATTTTGCCATTTTCAGCCTTTTAACAGCTGTTGCTTGGTACATCATTACAAACGATAATAATATTATAATGTAAATAATAAGGTTTGCATTATATAAGTTATAATTGTGTATATATATTTATTATTGTGTTTAAGTATTATATTATCATGTCTCATAATATAATCTAAAGAGGAGGTTTTCTAAAATCGTGTTTGAAAACATTCTTAACACCTTAGAACATGAATAACGATTTCTTTAAAGGATTACCTCAAGAAATTCAATATTCTGGATAAAACTGTCCATAATCCTGTGCGTAATCCCTGTCATCTGAAGTTGTTATTAAACGGAAACGAGTTACACTTTAATAACTGTTTTGGTGTCTCATCAACGAGAAATAAGTAGACTAGAATTGCTAAAAATCATTTAATTGCAAATATGCCTCTGATATATCTTGAAGACTGAATTAAAACCGTAAATGAAATATAAGCTTTAAATTAAAGCTAAGGTTATTTAAAGCTTTAAGGTTAGTGTTAAATTAAATATTTGCTTAAAAAAACCAAGCAAATCGATATTTCTTTTAAGGATCTTAAAATTTACGTTGTTACTTCACAAACTGTTTTGTAAAGATTGAATAATACAAAAATGAATTGTGTATAATCTTTATTTTTAGATCCTAAATACGTTACAGTATTTGTTTGTGTATTTTGGCCGTTGATACAAAACTTGCCTTTACGTATAGGGGTATTATTTGTTATGTTCAAAAGAACGTACCAGCATTGCAGACAGCTAAGCAACAGCTGTTCGTACACCATTAAATCACACACCAACTGAAGTTTCCTGTTAATACACTGTTAGTTTAGCTGTCAGTTATAAATATTGCCGGAAAAGGAATTTAGTAACAATAAAGATACGCTTTAAATTCATCCTAGAACTATGATTTAATAACACAAAACGATGTTCTTTGGGCAGTAAAATATGTATGATTTGCAAAGACTTTTTGAAATCACTAAGAAGTAAATACCTGGTACAACTATAACATAATGTGATTCATACGGTGTAAGCTATAAGTGTGTACAGTAGTGAGAAACAAAAATATAATTTAAATAATAGGTCAGCCGCTTAACATAACTTGAATACATTTTCTACGTATTTTAATACGATGTAGGCCTTATGCCTACACAAAATCTTTTTAAGAAATTTTGTGTTATTATAGAGACAGGCAAGTTATATTAATAATCCCTGTGATAATTCTATTGTGGAGTTCAGCAGAGTTATCGTATTTTAATCTTTAATTTCTAATTATCATCCATGTATGATTATTGTGTCCTTATTTATGTAGGCCTATTGCATCTTTGTTGGGGAGCGAGCTGGCGTAGTGGTTAGAGCGCGGGACTCTAGTCCCTGAGGTCCCGGGTTCGATCCCCGCCAAGTCACCAATGGATTTTATCCAAGTGATAATGCCGCAACCCCTAGGTCTAGCCTGAAGTAATGTGAAAAACAATCCCAGGCTCGTGCCTAGCGTCCTTAGGACAAAAAAACATTCATCTTTTGTTAACATATGTTAAATATATTTCTAATTACGCTGTACTTTTTTAATAAAGAGAACAGTTTAGGTAAATAACCGCACTAATTATATACACGAGAAAAGAAAGTTTAAGGTCTGATTAAAGTATGACGATAATTATACTTATCTATTTTCAGTGGAACGGTATTTTAATAGCAGCTGTTACGAATGATGATCATTTAATTTATAAGGAATTTAATACTTGGAAACAAATTTACCTTTACCTGACCTCCTGCCAAATATTAATAGTAGTTAAATTCCATTTTGTAGCCCCTGAACTGCTTAGTAGAAACTAAACTAAAACATACCACGTCTTGCAGTTCAAAAAGTGTGATTTAATCCACTACATATGTTTCGCCATTTTTGAAATGTTCAAGTGGTATACAGAAACAATAGAATCATTGTACTATCCGAATAGGACTCATCAAGTAGTATAATTTTACATTAAGACATAAAAATGTACACATTTTAACAGGTACGAACAAAGACATACATGTAGGCATACAACACTTACTGTAACCCGATCACGGCACTGACAGAAATAGAACTGGCAGGAAAACTAAGAATTCTCGGCTCCTCTATTATCAGAGGTACAAAGGTTCACTCGCTTGTGTCCAGAGCTATGTTAGATGATTGTATTGAGTATTGCATGGGAATTTTAATATAATTTTTCTTTTAAAATATGTTGCTTTATTTCTTTTTTATTGTAGCTATTTTTTATTTCAAAATGTTCCAGAGAATCTACCTTATTATTTCCCTTGTTTCAAATGTGTAAAATTTGTAAGCAGTTTTTTTTTTTATATTTTATCTGCAGATTGATTAGTATCTATAAAGTTTTGGGAAAACGTAAATATTAGTTTATTAGTTTTGGGGTTGGGGTAGTGTTCCTTGAACGCTGAATAAAAGTTTTGCCTGTGTGTCCAATATAAAATTAGGGCATTCCATGACATTTATTTTACGTACCCCAGATTTTTCTAATTTATTCTTATTACTTGTAGTACGGAATAGTGCCTGTTTGGTTTTATTTGTCGTTCCGAAGGTCAGATGGAGTCAGTTTTTTTAATTTATTTTTTTATTTATTTATTATTTATTAAAAAGAGTAGGACATTTTTTACCTTTTCTTATACACCAATAACTAAGTAATAATGTAAAACACGTAATGGATATAATAATAATAATTAAATAATTTCAGGTTTAAATATTACAACTGTCATTAAAAGACTATCAGATTAGAGCCCTTTATTTTGTACTGTACCAGAGTCTTTAGTTATTGGTTAAAAAAGGATTTAATGCTTCTATTAAACTTTTGTTATTAATTGTTTAAATTTTATTTATCTTTCCGATTTAGAAAATCATACTGCAATTACTTAAGATTAAGGAATGAAAATTGCTTGGCTGTAAAATGTTTTAAGATTAAAGTGTAAAACGGGAATTTAGTAATTTCAAGATATTGCGATGCTTCCCTCAGAGGTCTAATTTGGCTTTTATCATGGCTGCCTCAGGCCTCTAACTGTAACTCTACCCTTGTATAAAGAGTTTTTGGATAACATTTTAAAGCGTACCATCAATTTGCAAAACAAAAATATGCGTTTGCTTTTAAATAATATTATAGTGTCAGAAGATATGGTTATCTATAGCCTACATAATATTTTCTTCTATTTTGTATTCAAACCACATGATCATCAGATCAGATCATGAAATCAGATGGCATTAAAAATGTTTGAGAAATAAAACATGCATATGTGTCATTTATTTATTTCTTAAAACACATTTCTTCTTCATGCTTTGCGCGTATTTTAAGGAAACAAGATTTTATACAAACTTCCATGGAATTTTGTAATAAAAATATTTTGTATACAAACTCCTTTGTATTCAGAACTACATACCAGGTCTTTTGGTTAGAGCTGCATAAAATTGGTATTTACATCACGGTAAATTGGAAATCAGGATTGGAAATCACCTCGCCTAAGAATTGAGCCAGAGACCTCAGATTTTTGAACGTTAAGGCTGTAATATTAAAATAATAACTAAATTTGAGGTGAAATAAAACCCAGCCGACGACATGTCTATGGTTTGCTGGAATCTTGAGGACTGGAGAGCAAGGAAACTTTTGAATTAGTGGCTGATGCATGTAGGGAATAGTGGCGTAATTGGTTTCAAAACATATGGCCAACTCTTTCATAACACAAGTATAAAATTGACAACATGGTGATACATTATTGTATATACTTCAAATTTGAAGGCGAACACGATAACCACTCAAATAACCAGAAAATGTATTGGTGCCTTTAAACTAGCTTACTTAATTGAAGTGTTTTCATTGTAGTTAATTTTTATTTTCACACCTCACCATTTTGTTTATCAAGTTTTGGAAAAATACGTACATTTCAAAGGAAATGTTATAAGATCAAGCAATCTCATCGTTACCTTATACGTGTACACTGTACTGTATAAAATGTAAATTTCTTTCTTAAGTTTTTGAACTAAAATAAGCTATTCCGTCTGATAACAAAGAAATGAGTTTGCTTAAAATTACAATGTCTGTGTGCGTGCTTAAGGTTTAATAGAAATTTGTGTTTTTAATAAAGTTTTCTTCCCTCAAAGTTTATTTCAGAACGTTTATCTTGTTGCAAAGGGTACCTTTTCTAACTGGTGAATCTTTTAAATCAGTATTGGAACAAATAAAAGCAACGTTGCAAAAGTTGTGCAGAAGAAAAAGCAAGGTCGAGGTCCCCATGGCATGTACTAGCTCAAAAATATTATAATGTCCTATTGAAGAGGCTGGGTGTGAATTCTATACAAGTTTTGTATATTAAAAAGTGGTACAGTATTTTTTTCAGTGGAAAAACGACAGGCATAGAGATAATGATAAGTTAATACAATACCAAGAAGTAGAGAATAAATCCATATGAAGTAGAGTCTTAAAAATCCATATGAAGACTTTCTATTCTAAATTTTAGCAGTCTTACTAGCTTGTTTCAATTGATTACCTATTAATTAAATAGTAATTATCTTTTATTAAAATTCTTTTCTACCCTTCTCTACTTAAGTCAGACATAAATATAAGCTATTGTTTGAACTTAAAAGGAACCTGATGTAAGTAAAAACGCTTAAGGGTAAACTAAAACACTAAAACATGTGTTTTGAATCACAACGTAATCCATAGAGTAATTATAACCCCCCCTCCCCACCAGGTCCACCAAAGCAATCTACGCTGCCATCTTAACCGAGAGCCTCCGGGGCCTTCCTAGCGTTACTGACCTCGTTAATAATGTAAGGTAATGAAGCTTTCGTATTAACTGATCATTTTATATAAGACAAACTGAAAAGCGAGCTGGTCCGGTGGTAGAGCGCTGGGCTTCGGTGCCTGAGGTCCTAAAATCAAATCCTGCCAATCACATATGGATTTTTATCCATGTGATAATGCCTTAATTCTCTAGGGACTAGACCGAAGTAATGGGCAAAACAGTTCCATGCTAGAACTAGCGTCCTATAATGTGAAGGTAGGACACACTAACATTAATTTATAAGACTAAAAGCTTATTGCAGTAGTCACGAGACAATACGTGGTAGAAAATGTTTAAGATTAAACATTTTAGAATTTAGAAAACAACACAAGATCGATATATATATATATTGTTAGCGAATTTCCCTATAGGGAAGTAGCTATTACCGTAGGTCTCATGGTAAGACTTAGGCCCGGGACCGATTTACTTTTTCATTTTAATGTCCCCAGAGGCCAAAAACACCATTCGTTCAAATTTTTATATATGTATATATATATATATATATAGGTATATATATATATATATATAGATTTATATATATATATATGTGTCCGTGAACACGATAACTTGAGTAATTTTTATCCGATTTTGATGAAATTTGGTTTGAAGGTGTAAGGCGGGATGAACTTGAATGAGTTCGCGATCCAGCATGATCGGACCATGGGAACAGGGTTTTATGGGGGGTTTTATGGGGTAAAAATTGGTTTTTCTCACTTTTTACCCTCAAAACACAAAATTTCCCAATTTTTCTCTAAACCTTCTTAAAGAGCTTAAAAAAACAAACAATTCAGTATATCAAAGTGTTTTTGTACGGTTATTGGTTACGGATAAAACTAAAAAAAATTGTAAATTTAAAATTCCCATGTTATTCTTATGGAGAATATTGTAAAATGTTGTAGTTTGCTTGTTTATGGATATATTTTGATCAAACTTGGCAAATTTATTTATTTTATAGTAAGCTATCAATATTTTACTAAAAACACACTACTTTATTAGTTTCCTTGTAGCAGCAAACCTAGGTACTCGTTAAACCTAATGTTATTTAAATAGATCAATTGAAAATCAATTCGGCCAAATGGAAATTCGCTTAGACGGCAGGTTTGCTGCGGCGGGGGTATATATATATAAACCTAGGTGATGAAATGTCTATTTGCCACAAAAATAACTGAAAGTTTTAACACAAGAAAAGATACAACGGACATTTAGGTCCAAGAAACGGAGAGGCACGTATTCAATATGTCAAACTAGGCTGGATATCTTCACCCTCAAATCTACCTTGATCGGACAGCTTGGAATCAGGTACCGTGAAAACGACTGTTTTTATATTATGCTGAAACTAAACCGACTTGTTCTGGAAAATTGTGTACCTTTACTAGTATGCGAATGAAAGATAAAATATAAGTACAGTAGATATATAGTTCTGTTGCAGCATATTTAAGTATTTTCCAACAATAAAAAAATTATTAGCAATATGACAATCATATTATTTTCTTTATTTTGTTACGGTCAGTAAGTGAAAATAATTTATACGTTGTAATTTATGAATAGTATTGTTGTTAAAAAACATTTAATGAATCAAAAACAACGTATTTTTAGTTAGTAAATCAAGTTAATTATAAATAATACACCCTAAAATGGTTTTGATGAAAATATTTCTTTCCACTTGAAAACAATAATCTCCGGCCTCAATTGCTTCGAGAGACAATCTGGTCTTTTTCTTGTAATGAAGAGAGAAATTAATTATTTGCACAATAGACGGATTTTCTCATTTGTTTCTTTCTGTAATATACAGTTTTATGTTAGAAATAAACAAAGTATAAACTTAGTACTTGGAGATGTTGTCTTTAATTTTAATTATTTAATCGTTCACAATAATTATTATTATCTTGGTGTTATTAGGTAAAACCGATGAAACTATTTCATTTATGACAAGCTTAACTTATCTTTCAAAACTAACATTTGTGACATTGTTTTTATTAAAAAGGTTACGTATGAGTGTAGTTGTAATATGATTCTGTGATTGTGTGTGTGATTCTGTGTGTTATGTATTCACCCTTTACGCCATTACTGATCTATGCGATTAGTGAATTTAAGGTTTTTATACCGTATTTCAAATATATACATTTGAGCCGTCACACTCCCTCACACACACAAAGTGACATCTCAGTGTGTTTGTCACCATGCACCAGTTGGTTTTCCGCTGCAATTGGTTTGGATTTAGGTCGTTTCGCAACAGACCTGCAGACCCGGAGTAAATGTCGATATTTTTCGTAGTTTTGTTTTGTAATTTTGTCTTTCGTAGTCGGTATTATGTTGTTAAGTGGATCACCAAGCGTCGGATGAGGTCCCGGATGGGAGGCTTTTACTGGCTGTTGTCCTCGGAGAGGGTCGCCCGGGGAGCAACTACATCTTCTCTCTCTTCGAGCTGCCAACTACCCTGCTGCTCCGGGGACCACTATGCCGCCCTCCGCTATCTACCAGAATGGTCCACTGTCACCCACCACACGTTTGGCCCAACCTGCCTGCTGAAAGTTGTTCATCACTCGGTTGCAAGTTTAAAGCCATGTAAATCGAATGTCATTGTTTAAATATTCTTAGACGTTTTAGTGGAAGAATAATAGGAAAATCGACCTAACAAATTCGAACTACCTAGAAATTTTGCACAGCTGTTAAGTAAGCCATGTTCTTGAAAATGTCAAAAGTCCCCGGAAATCCCTGCTGTGCTTCAGCCGCCATCTCGGAAAATGGCGGCCAATTTTCACTTTTTTGACAATATTTCCCAAACTATTGGTATTAGAGAATTTTTGTAAATACAAAAGTTAAAGAACACCTAAAAATACACATTTTTTATATTACAAGGTTTGCTCTATCTCTAATGGTTATTGAGATAAATAATAAAAGTTAATATTAAGTAAAAAATTCCCATGTTATTCTTATGGAGGAAAATAAAATTGTTGCAGTTTGCTTATTTATGGATATATTTTTATCAAACTTGGCAAATTTATTTATTTTATACTAAGCTTTTAATATTAAACATAAATATACACTTTAGTACCCTCCCTGTAGCAGTAAACCTAGTACTCGTTAAATTTAAAATTATTTAAATAGGGAATCCATCTTACATTTTAGGATATATTTTTAGTAAAAATCCAGTCAGGCAAATGGATATTTATTTTTTTGACATATTAACAATAGTTTTCCCTTATGAATATTAGTAAGTTTAAAGCTCACTCACTATATTTTCACTACTATGTAGCTACTTACATGGTAGGCCTACTTATTACTCCCGGTATAATTATTTAGTCGGTAAATATTAGGAAATTCAACCTTAAAATCCGGACTTAATGCGGCTGAGGCACAGCCGGCATTTTTGGGAACTTTTGCCATTTTCATCAACTAGTCTCACTCTGTGCAAAATTTCAATTTAGTCCGGATTTTAAGGTTCAATTTCCTAATATTTACCGACAAAAAATTATACCTACCGGGAGTAATAACGTAGGTACCACTTAAGATTTTAGTAGTTACATGGTAGTGACAAAATAGTAAGTGGGCTTTAAATCATAATACTAATAAGAAAAATGATTGTTAATATGATTGAAAAATGAATATCCATTTTCCTAACTGGATTTTTACAAAAAATATATCCTAAAAATGTAAGATAGATTCCCTATTTAAATAACTTTAAATTTAACGAGTACTAGGTTTACTGCTATAGGGAGGGTACTAAAGTGTATATTTATGCTAAATATTAATAGCTTAGTATAAAATAAATAAATTTGCCAAGTTTGATAAAAATATATCCATAAATAAGCAAACTGCAACAATTTTCTTTTCCTTCATAAGAATAACATGGGAATTTTAAATTTAAAACTATTTTTATTATTTATCTCAATAGCCGTTAGAGATAGAGCAAACCTTGTAATATAAAAAATGTGTATATTTAGGTATTCTTTAACTTTTGTATTTACAAAAATTCTCTAATACCAATAGTTTGGGAAATATTGTCAAAAAAGTGAAAATTGGCCGCCATTTTCCAAGATGGTGGCTGAAGCACAGCAGGGATTTCCGGGGACTTTTGACATTTTCATGAACATGGCTTACTTAACAGCTGTGCAAAATTTCTAGGTAGTTCGAATTTGTTAGGTCGAATGGCATTTGAATCCCTAAAATTCCTGGACTATTTCTATTTTATTGGGGCCCAATAAATTATTTAGTTATTTATTTGCTAGTCATTATTTTTTTATTTGTTTATTAATTTAAGGGTTAAAATTTTTCAGCTACCATCCTATTTATTTAGGCCTATTGTTAGACCTAATTATCTCCAGTTACCAGTATTGTGAGTTCAGAAGAGTAGACCTGTGTTATTTAAAATTATTTTTGTAATTCTTGGATGGTTGTACAGGGTGGAGCAAAAAGGATGGTTGGATTTGAACTGCGTAGTACTAGTAGTTGGGGGAGGGTTTGTTCCACTGCCGGCCGTCTGTAGTATCCATAGAATCCAATTTGCCACGAGATGGTGAAGGAGACGGTCGAGCACCGCGTTTTTGCTGTGGAACAGCACAACGACTGTCTCGACAACATTTTGGTGTAGCCTGTAATAGACTGGTTCCTGATCGCAGATCATGTCACGTTGGGTGACTGCATCTCGGACAACAGGGTCCGTTATGAGTGGTACTTGACGACAGTTACTGCACAAAACAAAGAGGCCGTAAGAGCATTAGTGCTTCAAAATCACCTACGTTCTTTTATAATTTTATTTTTATTTTTGTTTTGTTTTATTAACATAGCCTACCACCAACTTTGTAACTTACAAGGTTATGTTTTGTAATGGAGAGTCTGAAAGTGTCTAGAGTCAGTAGAATTTACGTGTCAAATCATTTGCGTAATGTTAATTTTAAACCGACCATCCTTTTTGCACCACCCTGTACCTTGTTGTTCGTTGAATTTTGAAACTTATAGGCTGTTGTTCTAAACTTTTGTTCGTTTTGCAGCCCTCCAACGGTCTGTCGGATTGTAGGTAGGGATGTTGGGCGACCACTCGCACTGTCACTAATGTGGTGGGGGGGGGGCATGCTTCCACTAGTTGCTAGTCTGGGGAAGGTGCGAGGGGATGGCTCACATTTGTACTAACCCTAACATGTATACCATTTCAATTAGCCTGAAATAATTCACATTTTATGTGTAATACACTTACATACCCTTCATTGCTTAGCTCTCAGGGTTGAATAAATTGTAAAAAACTTTCACCAAAGTAATTCTTTGAAGATCATATTGGTAATTGCTGAATTCATGAAAAATATACACTAGGTATTTGCCAAAGACATGAATGTATAGTAAATGAATGTTTTATTAAAGGTAATATTTAATTTAGGATATATACCTAAATGTCTTCTGGAATATAAAACTAATCCCAACGCTTAGTGTTGAAACACAATTATGAAAAAGAGTTGTTTTTAATTTTGTCATAAAATAGTAGCTTTGATCATTGGTATGCTGGTTTCACATAGTGATTTTTATTATGGAAATCTTTCTTGGAATTTCTTGTAATGCGTGTTTTTTACAATAGTTTTTAATGCCTTAAAATGACGATATTGGGTACAAAATGTTGTAAAATATCACAAATTGTTTAGTATTATAACGTGTTTTCATTTAATTAGTTTTTATACACATTTTGAATAGTATTCCATATCATTCTTAGTCGTGAAGAAAAATCTGTTTTATTTCATACTTATTTAAGTTTCATATTGTTTTACCTCCCAAACATATTAACACCAAAAAACCATGTTTGGTCCTCTCATACTAATTGTAATATTATTTATATTTTTTTAAATATTAATCTTAGTTGAACATTTTTGTTTAATATTGAACTTCCGCTTTAAACTGAAAACAGGTGTAATATACTTGGTAAAAATTTTGTTAAACTTTATAACTATATTTGAGGGGCATATTTGTTGTCACATAAAACGTTTACGTTAATGCAATACAGAGTTGCAACCAGATATAGTGCATGTGATGTGTCTTTATGATCAAAGTAGAACAGTATGTGGGATTAGGATGTGGATTTTCCACCTAATAATCAAGGAGCTGATAGCTCCAGCCACTATCTAACATTATCTATGTGTGCTGTGAGCTGTGAGCTAAATAATATGATATTTCATACACTGAAAGTGGCGTTTTACGGCGCTCTTTCATAAAACAGGAATAATTAAAGATGACATATCTATTCGTGTAATGGATAAAAGCAATGAGTTAATGAGTCTAGTATGATTGCAAATTTTCTTTTAATAAACACTTTGTAAAACACTATATTAAAACGTAAAATAAACTAAATAAAAGTCTAAATATCCATTTTGATATTTATCCATTTAGTAAAATTGTTAATATGTTCTTACGTTCGTTTAGACCCCTATTGTCCGCGTTCAAATCGTAGGTAAATACTTATCAGAATGGGCAAAACTATTCAATTCGATAATCATAATTGGAAGTACTATGATAAGTTCCTAAGCTGTTATACATTGTTTTAAAACTAATTCCTTACGCCCTTTATCTAGCAGACATAATTTTTTTTCAGGACATGTTTCTTGCATAAACACATCATTGTCAGCTTAAGGTACTTCCAAGCATGTAAATTGTATCACGTAAGAAACAAACAATTTACACACTAGTACGATTGTAATGTAATGTAATGTAGTACTAAATCACAAAAACAATTAACATGACATACTCAGAGACTAGTTGTGAAAATAACTAAGTCGACTGTACTAAGAGCACTGCAGTGGTACCTATCTTAGTAAAAGATCGGACAAACTTGACCTCTTACGACTCACTGGATATTTAGAAATGTTTAATAATCCACGATTTTTAGGTATGTTTCACAAGCACTAATAGCACACACAACATCACTTTTTCCTATTACTTTATTAAAATGGTTACATTTCCACACCTGTAGGGGATACTGGGGTTGTGGCATTCACCTAAAGGATGATTACCATAATGACTAATATAATATATATAAATACCTCGTCACAGCTCTGAAGTTGCTGTATATTACAGCTGTTTCGGCATCAAAATGCCATCATCAGATACACATATCCACCTAAATTGGCGTCGTTAATCTGTACACACACACGAACACGATAAAAACATAAAAACACGTAAAACAAGGGACAGGCCTGTCGCGTACATGATTGCTACGAGTACGGAAGCTGACTGGACAACTGCTAGTTCGTTCCGGCCGTGGCGGTATTATCCGCTGGACTTTGATCCCTTGTCTGTGGCTTGCTCCGTTTGATAATGTTATTAAAAATAGTGTGGGATTTAAATTGTAACTGATCATTTAGAATGGGCTCATTGTTGCTTTTTGTTTTGTGAGCTTGTGAACCATGTCTATTGATTACCATAATAACAAAGATTTCAGTTCAACGACTCTTATTCTTTTAGCTACATGTTATGAATATTATTTTGCCTCATGTCAATGTTAACCTATACCAATTACTTTTGGAGTAAAACAAAAAAAATTGTCTTTGATTGTCATTCCCCACGCTTGGGGTTATGAGAGTCAGTGTGTGTTAAAATTGGTTTGGACCAAAATTAATAGGAAACATGGAAACTTATAAATGGACGTCTTTTCTGTTTTATCAATATTTTAATAATACCGATTTTGGTTGTAATTAATCATCAACTGATACACCCTGACAAGGAAGGAATGCTTTCGATGGGCAGCCCGCACAGCAATATGAGAGTTTTTTTTGTAGAGGGAAATTTGCTTTTCTTTCTTCTTGCAAAAAGACATGCTTAGACTGCCTATGTATGTTCTAGACATCTGAAACGTTAAATAAAGGAAAAACATTATTTAAGGTGATGGTTGTCATGTAGTTCAGTGACCCCCATCACCCCAAATCTGTTGTCTCTCAATAACTAAAACACATGGTTTTCTTTAACATTAACTCGAAGCATAACCTGAAGCGTACAACTACAGAATTGTATGATGGCTCATACCTCTGATCAACAAACTGAGTATGAAGCAGATAAAATTTTACAAGAGAAACAGTAGTCTGAAATCACTCATGCATCTGTAACATGCAAGTCTGTAACAAGATGTTGAAAAGAAACGAGGGACTATCTCTTTATAAAGCCACAAGACAGAAGCACTTCAAAACTAATCCACGTCATCAAGCTACATTATTTACATTCTAAAAAAAAAATGATGTGACTTTCACCATCCCGTGGCTGTCATTACCCCAATCTCCCTACACAGTACGCAAAATATCACATTAACGCTCTACACCGGAAATGGATAATTCCCAATCGCTATTTAGCTTATTTCACAGTAGTCGTTTCAACACCTACCACAGCCGCCTATCTTAAAAAAGCCAACGAAAACATGACCTTAATGACATTTCATATACAACTAAAAAGTTAATCTGTTTTTTACGTTAAGTTGTTCATGTTAGGAAAAATATTGTATGCATTACAATTACAAATCATTGCTTACAAAACACAAATTTCGCTCACTAAAATATTATGTTTAAAACATACAGGTTGTACTAGTGCGCTTGTTAAAGACCTTGAAATAATCGTCCCCAGCTGGAGGTAGTTTATACGTGCGTCATAGCTGGCAGCTGCTAACATAAGTGACATTATGTTCCCTTGGAATTGAGATGAAAGAATCTAGTTTTGAAGAAATGTACTGTACTGTACTGGATGACAAAAGTCCGTTTTAAACGGGATATGGTTAACTATGTTTAACATTCAATGTGTGTCAAGTTAGTTAGTGCGTTTGGTTTTGTTTACTTTTTACTTTGTTAGATTTTTCAGGCTAGGTCTAAAGGAGGTTGCGGCATTATAACTTAGGATAAAATCCATTGGTCATTTGAACCCGTAAAATTGAAAACAGAAGCCCTACACTCAAACACTGGATAACTCGCTTCCCTTAGGTTACTGCAACCATTCAAATATACATTAAAAGTATCCCTTAAATAACTAGTTGGATTTCTGTAATTATATGGAGATATAACACAGAAAGCAATTGACAGAGAATCTTCATTTGAAATGGTAAACACTTAACTGATATGTAGGTGTATGGTGGGATAAAATTTAAAGAGTTCGCGAATCACCAAGTTTGGATAATGGAAACGGGGTATTATAGAGTTCTAAAGTGTTCAAAAATTGGTTTTGTAAATTTTTTCGACTTAAAGGATGGTTTACACACATCAGTCCAGTCACAGTTCAGCCTCAGTTCAGGCTCAGTTACATCCGCAATTCCTCAGTCTTTTACCGTTCAGTTGGTTTCAGTCAGTCTTCATTCACTTTATTAAAGTGATGTTACAGTCAAACATTTTTTTTTATTTTAACAAAATTTGCTATCAAATTTTCATCTTCCATCTTGTTAATATTATTACAATCTGTGCGCACAATAATAAAAATAACAAAAAAAAACTAGTTAACCTCAAATGAATAAAATGTTGGTGAGAATAAATCTGAATATGTCTAAAGAACTTTAGAAGAGCGAATGACGTAACTCCACCAGATAAATGTAGATAGCGATAAAGTATAGTTTTGCTGTGACGTGACTGATGTGACTGACCTGTGACGTGCATTATTGCACATTCATTGGGGGTTTTATTATGCTATTATTGTGGTATGTAAGAATTATTGAACCTAAAACATCCATCGTATACAGGGTGAGTTTCTACTAAGTGCGTTAATTTTTACCAGTTATTCTACTCACTAAAAGGAACAAAAAAAATGACAAACAAGAATATTCCATCCCCACCCGTTATGCTGTAATGGCCGATTATGTGAATTTTTAAAATTACCTGTAGTAGCTTTACTAAAACGAGCATATAAATTAAGCCAATCCACGTACAGCATAATACATACAACCATATTTTCACCGTTGTATGTCTCACATAGCATAAAAAAGAAGTTTCAAAATTAATTCTTTACAACTTCAAATTGGTTTTATAACTATACATACTAATGTGATGTTTTGTCAAATTACGTAAAAAACTTTCGGATTTCATGCCCTTTAAAATGATGTAACCTATAAGGTAATTGCTGTATTAAAAGTTCGACAATTAGGTCAAAACCGCGTCAAGGTCAGAGTTTTCGGAATCAAAACATTGAACCAAATGTAATACAGTATCTGTTAATTTCTTTGCTATCTTATAATCAGCTGACATCTGATCAGCTGAGTGTTAAACTTTGTTTACAAAACCAGCTAATTTTCAATTGTTGGCTTGTAAACATTTGAATTATTAACAATTTCATTATTTTATAAATCTATGACAATTATTAAAAATAAATTTAATAAAAATCTAGGTTAATGTATTTGTACAAATAAACAAAATGAATCCTGTAGAGTCTGGTTTCTGGATTTTTAATCAAAGTAAGTTTTCAAAATGTCCTCAAACCACCCCAACACATGTGACACAGCTTCTTAAACACATACACTATACACATCTTGTATCACGTTCCCAACAGAATGATGTTTAGTGCCCATGGACACTTGTATGGACACTGATGAATATTCGTTCATTTGAAAGTCAACTATTAGGAAACTGACGACTGTATTCACGTCAGATTACAGCCGCATTTGAGAACAGAACCCGGAAAATAAAATCATATCAAGACACTTTGTTGGTGAACACCGACATAGCCCTAAACAAAATTATAATATTTTCCAAGTATGTTCATGAAATAGTTAATAATTTGAATGTTTACAAGTCAACAATTGAAATCAGCTGGTTTTGTAAACAAAGTTTAACACCCAGCTGATCAGATGTCAGCTGATTATAAGATAGCAAAGAAATTAACATATACTGTATTAGATTTGGTTCAATTTTATGATTCCGAAAACTCTGACCTTGACGCGGTTTTGACCTAATTTTTCGAACTTTCAATACAGCAATAACCTTATGGGTTACATCATTTTAAAGGGCATGTAATCGGAAAGTTTTTTATGTAATTTGACAAAACATCACATTAGTATGTATAGTTGTAAAACCACTTTGAAGTTGTAAAGAATTAATTTTGAAACTTCTTTTTCTATGTTATGTGAGACATACAACGGTGAAAATATGGTTGTATGTTAAAGCTGTTGCAATGGTTTTGTAGGAAATTTAACGTTCTTTTTATTGGTATAAGTTATTATGCTGTACGTGTATTGGCTTAATATCTATGCTTGATTTAGTAAAGCTACTACAGGTAATTTTAAAAATTCACATAATCGGCCATTACAGCATAACGGGTGGGGATGGAAAATTGTTGTTTGTCATTTTTTGTTCCTTTTAGTGAGTAGAATAACTGGTCAAAATTAACGCACTTAGTAGAAACTCACCCTGTAGAGCCTAAAAAGTCTAATTATTTTGTACATTGAAGTGTTGTTATACAATTAAAGGTAACGGAGAAAATTAAAAAGACAAAAATCTACCTCCTAATTCCCATGTCAATCTTATGGAGAAAAAGAAAACTGTTGCGTCTCAACGTGACGTTGATAGAATAAGACTACGGGGAACCTGATGTTCGTGGCTGGACTTAAGTAAAATTATCTCACAATCTTTGTCATTAAGTTTCCCATCTATATCGTGTATTGTCAATGGTAAAACTCCGCCTCATAGAGGATTGTCCACCATAGTACACCAAACCTTCATCAAATGTGTAGTATTAACCTTAACACTTTATAACTAGACCTATATTGGTTATTTTATCTGTAGGCCTAACCTTTTGACGGATAGACAAAACGTTAAATCAATTTATAAGTCAACTTGATAACAGTTTGGTTTCTTAATGACCTATGATCCTGTTGTTGCAACATGCCTATGTTTGTGGATGTATCAAAGGTCACAATATCCGTTCTATATGACAAATTATAACAGATTAGGCTGGGTGTAGTTCCACAGAGAACCTACCTAACTAGTATATGATTAATCATTTCTATATTTAGGCCTATATCTTATTGAATATCGTTTTAACGCCATATAATATTGATTGTATAGACCTGTATTGAATATGGACCTTTAAGGCGTAAGATCTATTTAAGAAAAATCTCGTACACGTTCTGCGGTGGTTAGGTTTAGCTTTATTTAGTACCGTTTGGCTTACCTTATTTTATGATAGGCTAATAAATAAATACGGTAGAATTTATAAAAAACGAGTGTAGAAAAACATAAAATGTTGTAAATGCTATTAGGTTTGTCATTATCATTAGCTAAACTGGTCCAAACAAACTTAATACCAAGACTATGAAGTTTTTAGGTATTTCAACGTTATTAAATGTTATCACTTACATTTCACTTCGAATTTGAGCTATTATTTTTGTACTATTAAATGTTGAGCTTTTAGGAATGTTTAACATAGTACTAAAATCTTAATTAGCTCATGTAACATACAGCTAAGTGTTATCCCATTCAATTCCATTATAATAGTCTTGTTTGTAGGTCTCCCCTTTCGTCCAACAAATTATAATTATCCAAGGATGACACAGTATTAAATATTTTAGTTTTATTTCCATTACTTCCATGGACAAGATGATCATATCATTTCTATAACTCATATTCCGTTGTTCAATCAAAAGAAATCAACATGATAACATATAACGATGAATAGTCGAACCATTTATTCACGTATCATTTTTATGAGAACCGTATTACAGTTTTGCCGTGCTTTATTCAATCACCTTAAATGGGTTAATTCTGCGACATATTTATATCTCACTCTAGTTAATTTAAAACGCTTTTAAATATACTGCACATTATACAATATAAGCAAAATAATATTTATAATAAGCAATTATAGTCTCAATCACGTGAGAGGTCTCTATTCATAAGTCAGGAAATACAAACGCTGTGTATAATTTTACATCTTTACATTTATTTCATCATTTAGAATACATGACACAAATTAACTGCACTTGTTAAATTAATGCATGGTTACCCATTACCCCACGGTTTAAGATTTACTCGTGTTTTCTAGTACCTCCACGATGTTGAGCTTCCTGGTTGCTGATCTGTGGACTTATAGCGTTTTGTGCTTCTTCCAGAAGCACTGGTATTCGGAGGGGGCTGAGATGTTCCCGCAGGACGCTTTACGGTGACCCGAGAGTTGGCAGATTTTGGTGGTGGAAACGTCTCTTCTCGAGGGTTCTTGCAAATTGTATCGATCTTAGATGGATCCCCGCTTGTCAATGCACAACTAAAACAAATAAAGTTATACGTTAGATCGTACGTAATTTTTCACTTTTTTGCCAATCAAAGTGGTTATAGTAATTCTTCAATTCCTCAATCCTCTTAGCACAAGGATTTAATAATTTAATTTTAAATTAAACCGTCTCTATTAATAGGTAGGGCCCACACAAATCTTTATCTCTCTCTTGTGGGTAAAAATCAATAATAATAAAAAAAAAACAATAATATTATTTTGACAGAGCACACATTCGAAATGAAGCTAGGACTTATATACTTATAGGAATAGGTATTATTGTTGTATCGTACATGTAATATGTATTTGACCATAGACGTGTGCGGATGAAGAGACTGAGTATGTTTAATTGATAAATAACAAATAATTATAATTTTAGTTAACCCGTGAAAATCAAGAATCAAAAACCGTTAAGTTAGTACACAGATACTTGTAGTTAGTACCACAACAAATATATATTCACAAAACTGAAATGTATACAAAACTTATTTAAACGGCCTGTTAACCCTTTACATTTTTATTTTAATACCAAACTTATTTGAATAAAGTGTAAAATTCTGAAGTTTTGTATTGCTTGATTAAGTGAGCCCTGGAACCTAATTGTTTTATAAGCCCTTGCTGAACAATAATTTTCGTAACATAATTACATGTTATGATTCAAAATTATTTACAAATATTTCAAGGGTCCATCTCATTGTAATACAAATTGTCCAACCTGTTTACCCATTATATTATAGTACAACAAGTGAAATAAAAAAAATGTCTCGGTTATTAGGTTCTTTCAACAAGTTTGAATAAAAAGACAAAAATGATTAGGCATATTTTCTTACATTAAAATGCTTAAACCAGTGACACAGAAACCTCAGGTGCAAAAATATATCTCAGAAAAAAAACATTTTTTTAAAGGGTTAAATTTCAACATAATAAATTACTTAGTAGCCTAATATCTTAGTCCTAGAACAGTTTACAATATTGGGTTCGAATTGGTTTTATACAAACGTCTACATTTGGTACAGAAAGTTGTGGCAAATCTTTATACAATGAGTTATGTGTCTTGGTACGTTCCTTCAGCTAAGCACGCGAAGACGATTCACTGGCATCTTTTTATTTGTCCTTCCTTATCTAGTTGTAAATATAACTTAAGTCACTATAACATTGATTAATACAAATTTTAGTTCAGCAGTTTTACGAATAATATCAATGCACTCTTTTAGATTGTGTGTGAACTTAAAAAATAAATGTTTGGCGTAAGGCAATGTGTAATGTATTTTATGTTAAGAAATTTATTTTCATCACTCCGTAACGAAAGTAACTATTTTCGATAACAGCTGACATCAATGAAATTATTCGTTTCCCAAGCTCTAATTTAGGGCCAAGGAAAATCGATCAGCTGATTTCCACTCGCTCTAAATTTACTTTCCCTCGCTCTCAATTAGTTGTCCATTTATTCTCTACGCGCGCTAGTGTTTTGTTACGGTTTAATTTAATGACTTGAATCAGCTGTATGTATTGTTAAAAGTTGTTTTATTCTTTAATTTTCATGTCTGAACAAAATTTATTGAGAGATATACGTAGGTTTCCTTTTAGAAGATTTTATTTTATTTTAATGTCAAATCAAATTAATTGAGAAATAAACTAGTTGTAGTATTACTGAGGTATGCTAATTTGTGTTTGTGTATTTTTGCGTCGTGATGAAAAGTATAGTTCATAACTCCTACCGAAAGTTGTTATCCGGCACTTGCTCCAATATTCCCGTCATCGGCTTCGCCTCGTACGTGAAAATAGCTCTCAAATACTTGGCTTCACCTCGCACGTGAAATTGGGGTTCCCTGTGTGAGGCGAAGCCGAACTTGAAAAACTTGACCGAAAAACTTGAGCGCATGACGAAAAATGCCACTTTCGGCCCTAGCAATGAAATATAATATTTCAATTAATTTTTTTTTACCTGTTACAACATATGTAAACCATACTATACACCTATAGTGGTCATACGCCTTCACTTAGATGGGAGAGTTAAAATATGTTTGGAATTAGCTCTTGATAGTGTGTACTTACACTTGTGACTACTGGGGTGTAAGAAGACTAGGTGAACAATTAGAGGAGTGTTTAGATTGTCAAATTTAAAGAAAAACTATTCATGATGAATGCGTGTAATGCATACCTAAATTTTTTCCATGTTGATGCCCTAAAGGACTGTCCCCCTTGACTCGGATAATTTGAAACGTAGGTTATTGTTGCCACACTTCCGGAAGAGTGTCGGAACTCTAATAAGTGGCCATTTGCATACAGATTAGTAGCAAAGTCATCGCAGTTATTGTTTGCAAAAGCTCTCAATAATTTCTTTGCAAGTAGGTCATGAACAAACGCAATACTGTTGAATTGAACTAGTGCCATTAGACCGGGATCGAGCACAAAAGGGGCTTCATACACCGCACACAATATTTTGTTGGATCTGATTTCATATTGGTACAGCTCTTTTGGGCTTCCTGCTTGGATTTTGTCCATGTTTTCTATCAAAACTGCATCTGAAAAAAATATGAATATCAATATGCTAATACTGAAAGAATAAGTTACGATGCTATTGAAAATCAAATTGTAATTTATTTTATTTAGGTTCAAATAAAAACTTACATGCATTTCAAATGTTATATGTACAACTAGTAACAGAGCCCGTTGTGGTTAAATACAACGGTCTCTAGTAAAATAATGGTTATGAAATCCATACACCACTTTACTCACTAATATTAATGGTACAGATTAAGCACATAACGAATTGGAATCACACTCTTAACATAAGGAACACACTTTAAAACCAAATGAAAATGGTTAACAACAACATTTAATCAAAGAAAAATCAATTCAATAACAATATAACAATAAGCTGTTAAATTATTAACACATGTTTCATATGATTAGATTATGCATACTGGTGATCTAATAATTATTGCCATCTATAATTTATTGGTTTTTCTTTCCGAGTCAGGTTAGCTCTTCTACCGGACCAATTTTCATAATATTGGTCTTAAAAAAAGCTATGGAAGCACATATTTGTCATCAAGCATCATCATTCATTCATCTAACGTATTACTCGACAAAAAATATAAATTAGATTTTTTTGGAATTTTTACTTCAATTAAAGATGTATTCTAGCAGTTCTAATTACATTACCCTATATTTTGTGGTCTAAAACATTTAGTAAATACCAGCTTTCATTTGAGCTATTAATTATTTAGATCGGACTACCTAAAACCATAGTTAAAAGGAGTACTTCTTTTAATCTATGCTAAAACACACTGCTGAATCACGAATCAACAATAATTATAATCGTTTTAGAACTTATCTGCAATAAATGATAGGTACCTCTATTTTTATTTAACTTATTTAATATGTCTTGGTCTAAAAATACTTCTAGAAATAAAGGCTTTCATTTGAGATATTGATAGTTTTAATCATTTAAGTTCAAGATACTGTATCGCTCAATCAGAAAACACAAATTTATTTATATCTTGGATATGGAATTTAGTTTTAGATATATTTACTCATTTCTAATTACAGTCAGTTATCCTATTTGTTTTGACCTAAGAACCTTCAGTGAAATACCAGCTTCCATTTGAATGATTGATTATTAAGATTGGACGTACCTAAAGCGTGCTGCTAAATCACGAACAACCGTAATTGTTAAAAAAAAATTAGTAATTTATCATAGATTTATAGTCAAACGATATTGCTTAAAACCTCAACAGTAACTGTCTACTTTGATGGGTTTAACCTAGTAAATCTTACAAAATCATACCTTCATAATTATTTGCAAATCTATATAAATTAGGCTTTACAATGACCTATTGATTAATAAAATTGGTTAAGTAGAACTGTATAATTGTACAAAGTTTAACAACAACATCGTTAATTCAGTATTTTTTCACCACTATAAATTGGGAGGTTGCTTAACATTTTTGCAAATAACTTTGAAACGGTGAGGAAATCGACCAAAGTGGAAGGTGATATTCTGATAGAGAATAAAATTTCCTACAAATTACTATTATGCATTTCTTGAAAATACTCCATAAAGGCAGCCTAAAGTTGACTACAAATATAAACTTGGATATATAAACTTGGGGGAAAAAGGCATTTTAAATGTATTATTGTTTTTTATCTTTTTTCACCTCAAATATGTAATAAAATCAAACTTTCGTAACTATTTGCATATTACTATTATATTATTATTATTGCATATTATATTATTATTTGCATAACTATTTGCAAATCTACACAAATTAGGCTTTCCAACGACCCATTAATTAATAAAATCGGTCCTGTAGAAGTCTAGATTTAGTTGTACAAAGTTTAACAAAAATATATCTAATTCAGTATTTTCTCACCATTACAAATTTGGAGATTACTTAGCTTATTGCCAATAACTTTTAAATGGAGGAGAAATCGACCAAAGTGAATGTAATATTCTGAAAGAGAATACAATTTACTACAAACAACTGTTATGCATTTCTTGAAAATACTTAATAAAGACAGCCAAAATCTGGCTACAAATAGAAACTTGCAAACAGAAACTTGAAAAAAGCAGTTTTTTATGTATTTTTGTTATTTTTACTTTTTCCCCACAAATATTTACTAAAATCACACTTTTATAATAATTTGCAAATCTACATAAATTGGGCTTTCCAATGACTTATTATTTAACAAAATCAGTCCAGTAGAAGTCTAGATTTAGTTGTACAAAGTTTAACAAAAATATCCCTAACTAAGTATTTTCTCATTACTAAATTTTCGGAGGTTGCTTAGCTGTTTTGCAAATAACTTTTAAATGGTGAGGAAATCAACCAAAGTGGAAAATGATATTCTGAAAGAGTATAAAATCTCCTACAAATTGACACCATGCACTTCTTGGAAATACTAAAAAAAGCAGCCAAAAGTCGCACACAAATAAAAAGTGCGACAAACACCCTTTTTAATGTATTTCTTATGGAAAACATGTTTTTCTTTAACCATAAATCACCATTAATTATAACAAAAACAATTTGTCATAATTATTTGCAAATCTACACGTATTAAGCTTTCCAACGACCCATTAATTAATAAAATCGGTCCAGTAGAACTCTAGATTTAGTTGTACAAAGATAAAGATTATATAACAAAATTTTATACATTTGTTATTCTTTCATAAATATATTTTTTTATGTGTGCATGCATGTGTGTTTGAGGAAGGTTTTGCTATTCTTCTTAATCTGTTTCATATGTTGGAGGGATGTATTTTTATATCCAGTTAAACTAGCATTTAACAAAATTTGGTATATAAAATACCCAAAAATATTGTTATAAATTGTAATTAATTGCAGGAAACACGTTTTATGTTTATAATATTAGTAAATACGTATTTGTATTAATTACAACGTTTATGTCTGAAATAGCAGAGTACTCGTCCTCCGTACGGGGTTGGCGCATATGTATAAAATGCTTATTGCAGCTATACAAGTGATCTGCGTTTGCAATGGGGAAGGACATGGTTTGATAAAATTTGATACTTCAAACGTACGGTATGCAATAGTATAACGCATCTACCATAGCCATATTATTCTACCACTGCTTCTTAACATTTGGAAAAAAGTAAATGATCAAACATTCACACAATATCACAAATTATTTATTAAACTAGTGCTCCTGTTGCTCGAAATCAAGCAATTGCTAAGTAATACAGGCGTTATTTCAAACTAATAATAGTCATAATTTCCAATGACTTAAAAGAGTTAACTCAAAGATAATGTAGCCTAATCAATCAATCCACTCCAGTTGTCGAAACTGAAAACAAACTCACTCTGAAAACGAACGCTCTTGCGTGTATCCTACAGGATTTTCACAACAATATGCCTATGTGTTTCTCAAGACTATCAAGTACAAGTCTGCAAAATGTCAGCTCAATTGATCCCGTAGTTTTCACGTGATGGAATTTCACACACAAACATCCATACGTTTCATTATATTATATATATTATATACATACATTATATTATTCGGATACGAGTAAGCAAAGCTTATCGTTTTACATTTGGTCTAATTAAATCATAATAACAGTTAATTTGAAATACTTACATTGACCAGCATTGCAAACAATCGGAAAGAACTGCAACAACACAAAACGTTAGCATATGCTTATACAGTGGGGTTTTCGTAAAGGTTTGCAATTTATGTCAGCCAAGCATATAACTTACAAACCAAAATCTAATTCTAAGAGATAACCGTACTCGCTACGATAAACACAAATCAGCCACAGCAAACCTGCAGACTAAGGGAATACATTTTTTTTACTGGATTTGTACTAAAATATTTCTAAAAAAAATTATCTCTTATTTAAATTACAAGTTATATTAAACAAGTACTTAGGTTTGCTACCATTTAAAAGGTAAACAGTGCTTTTTTGACCATGTTTGACAAGAATAACTAGTGGCTTGTAGGGACATAAGTCCCTAAAAAGCTCAATAATATGTAACAAATGACTCTAATATTATCATTTAAACAAACTGAGAAATGTATCATCTATCTATGTGTCAAAATAGATATCCCTGTAAGCCATATCTTTTGTGTAAAATCAGTTTGTTGTTTATCTTTATTTGCCTTTGTTGATGTTATTTTCAATAAATCATTCGAATCACTACATAGGTTTAACCGTTTAAGGTAGTTTTGGTCTTGTGGTTAATGGTGATAAAAAAAGACTTCCCTGATTGGAATTTTGGAAATTGTCCACGTCAAATATGAAAGGGGAATTAAAGGTGTGTTTAGGTAAGCTTAGTTCTAGTCCAAAACCGCTAAATTAGCATCCCTTCCCAGTTAATATTTCTAAGTGTATATTCCTTTTGTTAAGGTTTAACAACATTAGTGTAAAGTAAAGGGATCCCATTGACCAAACCCTAGATTTTTTTTTCTGATCAACATAAAAACCACAATTAATTATTAGTGTAAGTTTATGGGATGGTATTCCTCTTACAGGTGCGATTGGAGTGTTACATATTCAATCGAATAAGGCCTAAATCAGTTGATTCTTAACTCTTTTGCAAGCAACAGACATTACCTGTTTAAAATCTCCAATCAATATTGTTTTCCTCCCATTGGAGCTTGTCATAGTACTAACTTAATAAAAAAATATAAATTTCCTACCTATTCCATCTTCATTCCCAGGTTATTTTCTAAGAGTGGACGTTGAGGTTATTCCACTTCATACAAAATATTGATTAAACACTACAATAAATCTCAAATTTAAAATAAAGAAAGTGTAGGATAAATCAAGAACATATGTTTTGAAATAAAAACAAAGCAAAGTTTTCCATTTTTAATCTTGAATCGTTATTATTTAGTCAGTGTGGTTATTTCATGTTAAACGTAAAAAATACACAAATTTGAAAAGTTTTACAGTAAAATAATTTATTTGTAACTAAAAAGTCTTAGCCTGGTTTTATATAGTACATTGTAGTCTTGCAGAATTGACTGGCAAATAAGTAGTAATCCAATGTTAACATTGCTTGATGATAAATTTACGATCCTCTGATCAGCTGTATTGAAGTAAACAAAAATCAGCAGTAAATGGCTTCTAATGCTATTCTTATGGAGAACATTTTACGTTATATCTAGTTTTCTAGTAACTTTATGGGAATTATGCTATTTTTTCCGAGTCCCTGGGGTCAAGACCTTTAATTTAAGACCCCTCCCATTTTTCTGCGACTTACCAGACGTTCACAATTTTCTGGTAAAAATGTTGTCTTACAGAATTATATATAAGGATGGTATAAGGTAAAATAAATACATTTGCCAAAATTTAATAATTAAATTATATCCATTTACAAGCCAACTGCAACAGTTAAATTATTTTTTTAATTGTTTCTATAACAAAATAAATAAATAACCATAAATAAATAAATAACCATAAATAAATAAATAAGTAACCAATTATTTAAAATAACCAGTAACCATACGATAGCAATACAATATACTAAATTATTTTAATGTTTTTAAGCTCTTCAAAATGGTTTAGAAGGCAGTTGTTTTTTTTTTAGTCCAAAAATGAGAAAACCAATTTTTACCCAATAAAATACCCTAAACCCCTGTTCCCAAGGTCCAATCATGTTGGTTCGCAAACTCATTAAATTTGATTACCTTCAACCCAAATTTTGACGACCTCTTGCTGTATATAATTCGAATTCAGTGAGCTTGGGAGGTAAAAATATCAGAAGACCTGAGAGTAGAGGAGAAAAAGAAAAGTCATTGAAAACGAATCAATTAGATACTGTTAACATGTACAAGAGGATAAGTGTTACAAAGTTTAGTAAAAGATTTTACATCATTGAAAGATTTTTCTAAGATCACGTTGTCTTGCTACTCGGGTAAAGGTTATTTCAGTTATAATGCTAAAAGATTTAGTTATACTACATAAACAAAAGTTACTTACCAGTAAGAAAATTGAGCTCAAAACCGATGCAGTCATGGTGAGAAACTGTAAAATGGTTGACTACGAGCACTCAAAGTTGATTTCGCAAAAGTTAGTGGAACACTTGTGGTGTGTCTGGCGTCAATGCCACTCACTTAAATGCTTACATGTCAGATAGAAAAATTAATTGTGTTTTAGTTTTTACCGATGTTAGAATTTTATGTGTATTTTTCGGTAAAGACACCTATTAAAACCCGTCAGTTATGTTAAAAAATATCGCATGATAAGCATGACATAAACTTTTTATAAACAATTTTATTATTATGAACAAAATAAAAATTATATAACATAAAAATGATTTTTTTTATATTAATTAATAACATGTTGTGAATAACTTATATATGAACCTTTTTTAAATTCTTACATAGCTGGAAAGGTAAACGAATCTATAAGACAAACAAGAAGTACAAAACTGTTTAATAAATAAAATAAATGAACAGTAGTCCAAAACATCCCAACCGTTAAACAGTGTAATCATCGAGGTTACTTTCTATTCTATAATTTCTATTGAGATTTTCTTGATCTATTCGGCCTTTCTAGAGGTTGGTTTTCTTCAAAGTCACGGTCGGGAACGAGGTCCGGTTGATAATCATCATGGTATTGGATATCAAGTTCTGGAGTGACATTCAATACTGGATTGACATTCGGTTCTAGATTGATGTTAGGCTCTAGAATGACATTTGGTTGTGATCCATCTCTCACCGATTGAGAATAATCTTTTAGCGTTGGGAGCCCTTGGTTTTCTAGTAGAGTTATATCTTCCCTTGGATATAGGTGCTTGAGGGATACAGTAGTTTTTCTTCCATGATTGTATTCTACCAAGGTATAATGAGAGTTAGCATCCATCAGCTCTACTTCCTCAACTAAATGATCAAATCTGTATTGCGGGACGTTTTTTTTTAAGAAGTTCGGTCTTTGTTTCATGAGCCAAGCTGGCAGTGAGGGTCCATGAAGGGATCACCGAGGGGGGATGAAAAACCTTTCATGTGGCGTACTGTTGTTCCACCTTTAATGATCTGGGCTTCAGAACCATCAAGATTGTTTTTCACAATCTATGGCTATTCCTCTCTCAAGAAGGTGGAACCCTACAGAATTGACAAAGTTTTTCTACTGCTTTTCAATGTTCCAATATTGGTATTTGATGGTAAGATTCTTTAAAATCTATAGTATTAAATACTTTATTTTCCGCTATATTACTAGCTATGTTTTCAATACTAGGCATGAGGTAGGCAGCTAATATGAATTTATTTATAGTTTGACTATAATATATTACTAATCGCTTTTTACGAGATGAACCTTTGGCAACAAACACTTGTGCATGCCAGGAAGATGAACTTTCTTCAATTATACCACTTTTAAGGATATTTTGTACTTCAGAATTGATGAACTGATCATTATCATTAGAATACCTGCGAGACTGAGCTGCAATAGGCTTGTAATCAGGTGATAGATTATGAAAAAGGCATGGTGGTTCAACAGAAGCACAAGCAACATTACAAATTGGACAGAGGTAACTGATCTCCTCCAAAATCTAGGTTTACTGAAGAATGCAACTCCATTAAATCATGTCCGACCAATATGTCAGTGCACAGATTGTCGATAACAAACAGTTTTACTCACTTATAATTATGGTCAGAACATTCTAAGTTCACAGAAACATAACCTATTATCGGTGACTTTGGGTTGTTGAAGGCATAGATGCCTGTTTCTCTTCTGGAATTACATAAAAATCATTTGCCATAAGATCAGCTCTGTTTATAAAACTATCGGTACTCCCCGTATCAACCAAAACTTCAACAGGTATTTTATTCATATAACCCCACACAACTAACCGCTTTTGGCAGTCTAAGCTGCACATGAAAGAGTAGATACTAGCAAAGAAGAGGCGTTGAAGGTCTTGCCTTGAGCTTTCATCAACCCACATACCTTCACAAAATGTCCCTTTTTCTTACAACCAGAGCAAGTAGTATCATTGGCAGGAGTTTTTTCGAGTAAAATAAAGCCATCCACGGCAGAAGAAACACTTCTGTTTCAAGTTTTTTGCTACAGAAGCTGACTTCAGGATCTACATTTTCACCCAGTTGGTCTGGTCATGTTGATGAAGTGTTGCAATATGTGACTTCACGACTTAGTCTCGATAAGTATTTCCATCAATGGCATAACAATTGTAGTCCTTACATAGAAGTTTAAGCTCTTGTAGATAACTGTCTGTTTTCTTATGCTTGCAGTTTGTCGAGTATAAATGTCATTTTTCTCAGGATTGTAAATAGTTTGCAAAATTTAAACTGCTGACTCAAACGTGGAACATATAGAAATAGACGAAAAAATATCATAGTCCGTTTAAAAAAAAATCGTCTTACATCAATTTAGTAATACAATCACCTCGAAACGAAAGATTTAATTAGTATAATTTAGTGAGTAGGGAGATTTTCTTCTCTTAAGGCCTTTATAAGGTCATGTACAGTGGTTTTTATTTCAGGGCTAACTTTGAACTTGGCAAAAATTCACCTTTCCCTTACCCATCACTTGACACCTTACCTAAAAGTGCTAAGATTCCCTTATTGTCTGGACTCTCTTGCCCAATATCCTATGTAAACCCATAAATGCCTTGTAAAAAACTGGCACACTCTGTAGAATCCCATCAACATTTAGACTGACTCTAGGAGAATAAGAACAATAAATTGATGTTCGTATGGTTGTCCAATTTCCTATCCCTGTGTCTTTTAACTGGCCAATTTAATAATAATTTCGCTTATCATAACTATCAATTTCCATAAACTCTCTGTTAAAACGTCGTCCCCTTCATTATGATCTTAAAACCTTTAAATAGTTTTTAAATCGTTTTGTTTTTCCTCAACGTTTTAGAACGAATTTCTTGGTCATCAATACTAGGATCACCATAAATCTCATCTGAATCTATTGCACTAAAAACGACAAAGTTCACTAGAGTAATAATGTTTTTTTTTTACACGAACTATTATTCCTGCATAATTTGCAAACAAGTAAAACATTTAAACATTACAGAAAGCAAGAAATCCCTATTACCCCCACCACCCATTTTTGGACTCAGAGCTTTCTTCCCAATGACACATAAGACTATGATCTTTCTTCACATTTACAACGTTTATTTGATGAATTATTTAATCCCTATTTCCACTAAATGTAAATAGGGTTGTATTCTACTAAACTCTGTCTACAAAACGGCATTAAAAATATCTACAAAAATGGACTCTGATCCTTTTTGCCCCTGGCCCTGCATAATGTATTCGTAGCTATCATAAGAAAGACAATTAACAACACGTTAAGTTTTCTCTCTTCAGCAACTTCTGAGTCAGATATGAACTTTTTAAGCGTCCTGAACCAGTGTTTGAGTGATCTACTTGCTAAAGGGTTCTCAGGATTTACATCTAACCTGTCTGGTTTAAAGAGAATTGATATTTTTATTTTTATTATTTTAATAAATTGAGTTTAATCAATTTGTTTTGAATAACTAAACCATTTTAGAAAATAAGGCTATAATAAAGTTAAATCCTTATATAGTTGGAAAGGTAATCAAACCTCTAATATAACCAAGACGTAAAGAAATACATCAGCTGATTACAGAGAATAGTAACTAATATCTATCGATCTTCTATCTATCTATATATGTAAAAGGCAAAGCCCTCACTGACTCACTCACTCACTCACTCACTCACTCACTCATCATTAATTCTCTTACTTCCCATTTACCTAGGAGTCTGAAATTTGGTACACCGATTCTTTAGGCATTAAATAGGAAAACTAAGCTGTTTTTATTCTGATCGGACTCTCGGGCTCCGCCCCAGTGGCTCTGGAGTTTCCCATGTTAACCTTATGAGTACTCATATTTAAATAAGATTAATGAATCTTAACAGCTGTTTCAATTAAACAAGTTGGTTCTGTTCTATGATGTTCAAAAGCACTAAAGTTACAAGGATTACCAACAGGGTGCAGCACTATTATTTCTTTTACATTTATGACAACAGCTAATTTACAACCAAAAGGTGAGTGAGCGTAGCGAACGAACTTCAACCTGGAGGCGAGTTAGCGTAGCGAACGAGCTAACATGAAGGCAAGTGAGCGCAGCGAACGAGCTCCAACCTAAAAGTGAGTGAGCGTAGCGAACGAACTTCAACCAGGACGTGAGTGAGCGTAGCGAACGAACTTCAACCAGGACGTGATTGAGACATGCGAACGAGCTCACTTATAAAGTTAAACGGGGCAAAGCCCGCGGGTACAGCTAGTCTATCTATATATTATTAATTACGTAAGCCGATTCTTTGCGTCAAAATTGTGAGCGACTGGGAAGTCGTAGAATGACGGGAGGGGTCTCAAATTAAAGGTCTCAACCCCGTGACGGCGGGAAAAATAGTGAAAATCCCTCAATTTTAACACAAAATTAGATAAAACGTAAAATGTTTTCCATAAGAATAGCATTAGAAGGTATTTACTGCTGATTTTTGTTTACTTCAAATACAGCTGATTGTGATTTATCATCAAATCATAGTAAGCAATACTAGCTGTTTGCCCGTTCTACGTACGGGAATCTTGTAGTAAGTTAAAACCTTATTCAGAACAGGAGTTTGTTTGCATGTTTAGTATGCATTTTTCCAGATATAATGGCAAAACTATAACTTTTTAGGAATACATATAAACCTTCTCAAATACAATATCTGACAGTTGCAAAGCCAAAACGAATGCTTTGCAATTAAATGTCACCCGATCGTGTTATTCCATATTTTATATCTATGAAGGGAATAGCTTTACAGTATAGATCTATGAGGCATAGCCCTAAGGTAGGCCTGTAATTGAAAGTTACTTTTCACACTGGTTAAAAGTAGTTAAAACACTATCTCAATCTCACTACTGCACACTTCATTCGGGTTGAAATTTTTATTAACAATGGTGCTCTTGTCTTTTCCACGAAAGATAAGGACATTAATGCATTACCAATAGACATACACACACAATACAGAATTGAGTCCACACAACATTTTGGAGTCCAGACAGAAAACGCTAAAAATTATACAGTAAGACATCAATTAAATTTAATAAGCAATAAGGTGCAGTTTTTATAAATAAATAGTGAAAATAGTGATGTGTTTGTATGTAAAAATGATTCTTACTGCTACCACCGGTTCTAAGGAAAAGTAGCAGTACCGATACCAAAAACCAACGTTTACATTTGGGAAAAGGACTGTAGTACTTACGACTAATTCAAACTGTCTGTTTTATAGGTGTTAATCAGTTGGCAAGTATATAAATAAATAAATACACAGACCACAAAACATGTAACATGTAACGTAAACAACGTAAAGCTTTGAAAACTCACTATGATTTGCTAAAAAAAAAACTCTCACATGATGTGGTGCACTACCGAAGTTATTAATCTCCTTTGGTTTTATTTTTTTTAAGTTTTCGAAAATCTAAGTTATTTCCTATTAATAGTATTATTTGTAAGCAGCTTTTAATGTCAACATATTAATGACAGTTTGAAGAAACCACCTTTATCCAAACAAAGGTTTCTTATTTAAAAGATTACGTAATCTCTAAACGACAATCGGTACATATATCTAGCAAACATTCGGAGAAAATGTGACAAAAACCGCACAAATCTGTTGTTTTGTACGTTTGTAGTTTTGTTTCCTAAGTAGGAAAAGTACCGATATCGTTGTCGAAATGTAAGTAAGTAGAAACCAAAAGTGACACATTGGAAAAGCGAGTTTAGCTACAACTGTTATTTGTAAACAACTGTTAAGCTAAACCTCTGTTACGGTACGATCACAGCGAAATCAGAAAGATCTTCCAAGATCGCAGCAACATCCATGATCACCCACTGCAGTTTTGATTTTTTACTTTGCACTTTGCACAACTGTCCTTGAAGCGCCGTCAATGAGTGGAAACCTTTGTAAGCTACGGTATTGGTGACGATAATTAAAAAAATGTAAGTTTCCTTGCACTAATACAACACTGATTCACGGTATTTTCCCCGGTTATCAACACTCAAGAACAATCGTTGCACTTGCGATTAATTAAACCGGTTAAGTAAGGCACAACGTTTTTAATCTCACTTGGTTTGGATGTGCTGACAAAACTTGATCGGAAATGGTTGCGGTATTTGTAAACAACTTTTAATGTAAACATATCGGTGACAGCTAGAAGTGAGAGCTAATCCAAACAGCTGATCGTTATTTCATAAAATAAAATGTAATGTAATAGTTAACATTGGGAGAAAATTTGAAAAAAATCGAACAAAATTGGGTTTTTGGTGGTTCGTTATTTTGTTTTCGAAGAAGCGAGGCCATGTTTTTATAGCCAAAGACACTCTCACCAATCTAGAAAATACAGAAAAATGATTAGAACCTTGATCGGTACTCTAGTTTTCTAGGAGTAGGCCGCGTAAAATGACATTTTGGCGTTACAGACGGAGTCACAGAATGGACAAACAGACAAACAGACATACATACAGAAATTGAGATAAGACTCGTTTCGGCTTTCTTAGGCTATGAAACGTAAAAATAACAAAAAACTGCATAATTCTAAGCAATGTACAGACAAAACTGTAATTTTATTTATATAGATTACATATGGATTACTTATTTTTATTTGCCAGTCAATTCTGAAGTGTGCTGTATACTTTATAAAACCAGGGATAACGCTACCTATACGACTTATTAGTTTCGTCACAGAATGTAGATATCGATTATTTTACTGTGCAAATTGCAAACGTGTGTATGTTTAAGTAAATTAGTTAAGCGTATTATAAGTAGTAGAATCACAGGAGATGGCTCAAATTTAAAGGAGTTAAACTTAGAATGGCTGAAAAAATAATGAAGTATTTCCTTCTAATTTAAAGGTTATTGTTGTGTTGAAGGAATGTTTAAGATGAAATAACTACATTGACTAAATAATAAACGATTCAGATTGTTGAAAACTTCTGCTTTGTTTAGATTTCAAAACATATGTTAAATATTTATTCTACACTTTTTTCGTATATTTACTAACATTTTTAATTTGAGATTTAATCAAAATGTTGTATGAAGTGGAATAACCTCAAAGGCCACTCTTTAGAAATCAACCTGGGAACAAAGATGAAACAGGTTCGTACAGGCAATACATTTGTTCATTAAGTAAGTACTATGCCAAGTTCCAATAGGCGGAAAATATTGTTTGGAGGAGATTTTAAACAGGCACTGCCTTCTGCTCCAAGCAAAAAAGGTTCAAATAATATAAGACTAGCATGCATGGTGGTAAAGGGAGCATCTATATATAGGGCTTAACAGTAAAATCTAGAGGTAGTTTCCGTTTCTTTAAAGTAACCGAAAATATACATGTGAAAGATGCTGTGAAAAGTATTTTCGGAATTGGTTTCGATAACTGCATATTGGAACCCATATCAGTCGCAAAATAGTTAGGAATCAGGGGTTGATTAGGCCCTTTTTTAATAAAATATGTAAAGTCAATCGCATCTTTATGATACCGACACATAATATTACACTAGGCTAATAGTGTAGTTTTTTATGTTGATTAGAAACAAATCTAGTGTTAAGTTTGGTCAATGGGATGCCTTTACTTTACACTGATTTTGTTAAACCTTTACAAAAGGAGCATAAACTTGCTAATTTAGCGGTTTTGACTAAGAACTAAGCTTATCTCAGCATAACTTTATTTGCCTATTCATATTTGACGAAGACAAATTCCAACATTCCAATCAGGAAAGCCTTTTTATTATCAAAAGACCAAAACTACCTTAGTAAACCAATATTTATTCACATACAAGTTTGCTGCCTTTAGCAGAGTTAAGCCTCTGTAGTAATTTAAATTATTTATTGAAAATTATATATTAGTATACATTACATCGACAAAAGCAAACAAAGACAAACAACAAACTGTTTTTTACTCAAAAGATATGTTGTAGGCCTACTGGGATATATATCCTGAAACATAGATAATTTGATCCTGAGTTCGTTTAAATATTACAATAATTTGTTATACATTTGAGCTTTTTAGGGACCCATGTCCCTACAAGCCACTAGTTAAAATAAAAGGTTAAATGATCTTGATTTCGTCTAGGGATTCCCGCATTATCTCCTTAAAGAGTAGATGACGATCGTGTCGGTGACCATGTCATTTTCTTTGGATCCTTGTCAAGATTATCGTCGAGGTGATAAAAACGTTAAACACAAACTAGATAAGACATAAAAAATAAATACTCGACTACAACGTTGGCTGAAATTTAACCGGCACTACAAGCAAGGTCGACCACGTTAAACGAGCTGTGCGCACCTGAGGCCACAGTTGTTTTCGAGCAATTATTTTTTATGTTGAAAACAGTTCGTGTACTCGTATTTGCTGTTTTGACAATTCAATATGACCAAAAATTGATATTCATGATAAGGATCCGAAGAAGGTGACATAGTTGCCGAAACGATCATCATCCACTTTAGAAGAGGTATAATCACTAGACGAAATCAAAGTAATTTTACCTCTTATGTTTAGGTGATTCAAAACTACACGAAAACAATATTTGTCTAACTGTTTTAATGTTATTGATCATTTATTTTTATTATATAGACTATACTATACTAGCATTTAGGGGAATAACATAAATAGTAAACTGACAGGAAAAAGTTCAATTTGGCCTGATCCAAAAGTATGATACATTCATTTATTTATTTTTTTACACCAGTTTACAAAATAGATACAATATTGACAAGATGGCTACTTGTTATAGTATAAAAGTCGCAAGAGAAAGAACATATAAAAAATAATAATCTATTCTATATATAATTCAGTTTTAAAAATCTTTGTACAACTAAATCTATAGTTCTAATGGACCGATTTTACTAATTAATGGGTCGTTGGAAAGCCTAACTCGTGTATATTTGCAAATAATTATGAAAGTTTGTTTTTGTTATGATTTACGGTGAAAAATAAAAAAAAATCCACAAGAAATACATCGAAAACGGTGTTTTTCGCACTTTTTATTTGGGTGCGACTTTTGGCTGTTTTTTTAGTATTTCCAAGAAGTGCATGGTATCAATTTGTAGCAAACTTTATTCTTTTTGAGAATATCACTTTCCACTTTGGTCGATTTCCTTACTATTTAAAAGTTAATTGCAAAAAAGCTAAACAACCTCTGAATTTATAGTAATGAGAAAATACTGAGTTTGGGTTTTTTTTTTACTTTGTACAATTAAATCTTGACATCTACTGGACCGATTTTGTTAATTAATGGATCATTAGAAAGCCTAACTCATTTTGATTTGCAAATAATAATGAAAGTGTGATTTTATTAAATATTTGTGGCCAAAAAGTAATAAATGACACAAATAACTTATAAACAGCTTTTACAGTTTCTGTTTTTTTTAAGTTTCTTTTTTCAAGATTCTTTTTTCAAGTTTCTTTTCGTAGCCAACTTTTGGCTCCCTTTATTAAGTTATTTCAAGAAATACATACTAGTTATTTGTAGTAAATTGTATTCTCCTTTAGAATATAACATTAACTTTGGTCGGTTTTGCCTCCATTTAAAAGTTATTGGCAATAATAGGCCAAATAACCTCCAAATTTGTAGTGGTGAGAAAATACTAAATAAGATATATTTTTGTTAACTTTGTACAACTAAAACGACACTTCTACCGGGCCGATTTTGTTACCTAATAGGTCGTTGGAAAGCCTAATTTGTTTAGATTTGCAAATAATTATGAAAGTTTGATTTTATTACATGTTTGAGGTGAAAAATTTAAAATAAACAATAATACATTCAAAACGCTTTTTTTCTAAGTTAATATTTCTAAGTTCATATTTGTAGCTAACTTTAGGCTGCCTTTATTGAGTATTTTGAAGAAATACATCATAGTAATTTGTTGGAAATGTTATTTTCCTTCGGAATATCACCTTCCACATTGGTTGATTTCCTCACCATTTTAAAGTTATGTGCCAAAATGTTAATCAACCTCCCAATTTATAGTGGTGAGAAAATACTGAATTAAAGATGTTGTTGTTGAGCTTTGTACAAATAACTATACAGTTCTACTGAACCAATACCAACCAACCTAGATTTCTTGATTCTATGTTGTAGTCTAGACCTACACCCTGTACCCGCCGCCGTGTTGTAGATTAGTTGTGTGGCTATGCATTTCATAGTTTTTTGTTTGTGTACGTGTTGTATGTTACGTGTTATTCAAGACTCATGACGACCTCCTAGGAGCGATTTTTTTGATTTGTGCATAGCTCGAAATATATGTCAAAATGAATGCCGATGCTTGATGGAAAATCTGTGGCACGTCCATACCTTTAGTTTAAGGCAAAAATTATGAAAATCGGTCGGTTAGAAGAGCTAACCCGACTCGGAAAAGAAAAACCAATAACTTTTATAGATAGCAATTAATAGTTGGTTTACCAGCATGCATAATCTAATCATACGAAACATTTGTTAATAATTTAACAGCTTATTGTTATATTGTTATTCAATAGATATTTCTTTCATTAAATGTTATTACTAACATTTTGCATTTGTGTTTAAAGTGTGTTCCTTATGTTAAGTGTGTGATTGTAATGTTATGTGCTTAATCTGTACCAATAATATTAGTGAGTAAAGTGGTGTGTGGATTTCTTAACCATTATTTTACTAGAGACCGTTGTATTTAACCACAACGGTCTCTGTTGCTAGTAAGTTATAAATTTATAATATATCAACAAAAACAAAATATGTTATTGTAGTAAAAATAATAAGAACAATATAAAAAAGTAACAATAACAACAAGGGAATTGTTTTAGTTAGTAGAGTTTTTTTTTATATTTTATCTTTTGTACCTTTCATGATAAACTTGACTATTCCAATGCAATGTCATTTTGTAATTCTGGAATAAAGAACTTATGACTTATGACTTATTTGGCTTAACAATAACAATAATAATTTCCATGACAAAACAGAATGGTCAATTATTGGCTGACAGCATAGAAGAAAACAATGATAGGTTAAGATTCTGGCATTTGATGGTTGTTTTGGATACAGAAATGAACACAATTTGTTCTGGCAAGCAATGACAGTTTTAATTTTTACATACGACATAATTTCCAGTACGTACCAGTAGGCCGATCGATAGGCC
Organism: Macrosteles quadrilineatus; assembly: GCF_028750875.1. NCBI lineage: Eukaryota > Metazoa > Arthropoda > Insecta > Hemiptera > Cicadellidae > Macrosteles > Macrosteles quadrilineatus. Next base: position 107,324,646 of record NW_026542601.1, read on the forward strand.
ACTTTTTGTTGCATAATATGTGGGTAGGTGGCGTCTGAGGAATATCGTTTTGAAACGAGTTCCTGTAGGGATGTGCAAGTGGATGCAGCAGGGTCTAGGAGGCCATTGCCCAACTTAACAAAAGTACCGGCAAGTCTGAGTGTTGTCGTCTCACATGTGGAGGGCAGAAGACCAAATAGAGATTTTTCCTCACACAGGAGTACTTAGGTATCATAATCCTGCATCCAAAAGGTCTGACGAAGCGGCGCTGAATGCTTTCCAATCAGTTGATGTGGTTTGGTTTATGAGGGGACCAAATAGTGAATCCGTACTCTAGCATTGGAAGATCAAGAGCTTTGTGCAATGCCACGAGAGTAAGGGGCGAGTTGAAATCCTTTGCGGATCTTTGGCTTAATTTATCTGACTAATGTGCTTTATTGGATTTAGAGATGGTGCCATAACAACTCCCAGATATTTAAATTTTGAATCACTTTTTAGAAGAGATTCATTGATAGGTCGTAAACTAAGAAGTCTGAACCCTTTTGAATGACATAACTACACATTATTCCACATTCAACTGCCGAGCGATGTTTTTGCACTAGTCTTCGATGTTGCTGTGAGAGTTTTAGAGATGAGTTTTATCACAGTCACTTGACATCCTGCTGAAGACCTTTATATCATTAGTAAAGATGAGAAAATCTTTACATCTATCACAAACTTGATGACATTTATAAAGAGTAGCGGACCAAGGAGAAATCCCTTGTGGAACACCATACTATACTTTAAATGGCTGTGGTGAACTGCCATTACACTCTACACATGACTTTCTTTTATGTAGCTTTTGATCCATTTTAGCAGGGAGCACACACACCATAGCCGCTAAGCTTTTCTGGTACAGTACATAACAAATTGCAATTGGCACCATTTCCAAAATTTACAAGAACACGCTGTTTTATTTAAGTTTTTTCACCCCACCTCATCTATATTAGACTAAGCAATAGGAAGGGATTATTTCTGGGGAGGGGGTGCTTTTATGCTCAGTCTTTCATAGTTTTCGTCAAAGGTTGAAGTCCTCGTAGGCTAAGTTAATAATTCAACTATTCAGCTTATCTCAAAACCTCAAACAATTTAATGCACCACGTAAACAATCTGTATAACTAGTAACAAAAATGCGATTTGTGCTAAAAAGTTGACTTAGGTGTTATTCTATTGAGCAAATAAGAAATATGTTTATAACTATTTGGCAGAAAAATCGCCTTAAAATTACTTAGAATTTCATATTTTACCGTTAAATGCTCAGTCTTTCATAGTTTTCGTCAAAGGTTGAAGTCCTCGTAGGCTAAGTTAATAATTCAACTATTCAGCTTATCTCAAAACCTCAAACAATTTAATGCACCACGTAAACAATCTGTATAACTAGTAACAAAAATGCGATTTGTGCTAAAAAGTTGACTTAGGTGTTATTCTATTGAGCAAATAAGAAATATGTTTATAACTATTTGGCAGAAAAATCGCCTTAAAATTACTTAGAATTTCATATTTTACCGTTAAATGAATCTGTGAAAAATACTAATTGTGCATTTCATTTTTGTTATTACCATTGATAGGTATCCGAAAAATTAATCTCTTTAGCTTTTTTACATTGTAATAGATACAAGTGTCTGAAAATACATTATAGTAACCGTTAGGTGGGTAAAAAAGCTATGGTTTTTTTGCAGTAAAGTGAGCTAAGAGCTGTCTAAACACTACACCTTGTATCATTGTTGCTGACTAATTATTTATGTAACAACACTGGTGTTTGGTGTCAGCTGGAAAATTTGGTATGTTTTATTGTGCAAAGGATAAGAAACAATAATTGGAATGAGTTACTGGGAAACTCAGGATAAGTGTTCTTTTATCTTAATGTTTCCATATAGGTGAATATGGAATCTACTTGATGCTAATTGCCACGTTTTACTGCTATATAATTAACCTATAATCTATAACCTATTACATAACCTATAAAACTCTGTTGAGATTGCCAACTCCCATTAAGATGTTATTCAACTAGTAAATTTGTAATGGTTTATAATCCTGCACATAATTTTCAATTCGATAAACTTAAAACATAAAAATTAGCCAGACTTGGGATGTAGTCGCCTAGTTAATTGAGCGGAGCGAGCGAAGCGAGCGTAGCTCTTTGGGATCAACTTCAATGCAACAAATAGAGAAACATCACTCAATAACGGCTGAACGCATTTCAGCCAAACTTAACAAAATTACTTAGACTAATAGTGAGATGGTTTTTAAACAAGCAAATTTCAATTAGATAATACTAATGCAATTTAAAACGAACTTAAAATTTCCAATTTTTGACATTAGGCTTATGGGACTAAAGTAGCCATATGACAGTTTTTTGTTTACAAGAAAAATGTAAACAAGAGAATCATAAGGTATTTCTTAACTTTCTAGACTTTTCTTTTAAACGTTTTTAAACATTCCTATGATTTTAATAAACAAGAAAATGCCGTTAAAACATTTTTTCAAGGCACCGAATTCACTGAAAATTGAGAAAATATACGGAACTACTTTCTCAATGCGCGGAGCATAAACAAGAAGCGGAGGGATACGGACCGCGGTGACTACTTTCTTGGGAACCTATTTGTGTTGCCAGCTGATTAGAATTTAGAAACAGCCAATCTTAGAAATCAGAATCTAATAAGCGATATATCGAACAGCATCGAAATCGATATTTAATCCGATAATACCTCACAGGTTATATTATGTTGAATTACATCGACGGTGCAGTAAGTTATTACACTTATTAATAAAACGCAGATTGAACACTGATCTAATTTCGGCATGTGGGGAAGGTAGGTCGGGGTTTATGAGTATTCGTGGTGTAAAGCTCTCTAGCCTCTACTCCTCTGTAGAGGTAAAAGAAACTTACGAAAACGTTCACCAAACAAAACTTACTTCAAAGGGGGAAAAAATGTAGCTAGGGTAGAGTACTCACTAAATGGAGGACCTCTAGGATCGTGGAATAAGTGAACACCAGTGCAGTATAATACTATGATTTAATAAGTCTAACTAAAAGTGCACACATAAAATAAGTACATAAAATAAAGAATTAATAAAGAGTAAATAATTGTTACACAGCGATATAATAATAATTGAGAATAGCAAAAACACAAATACAATTGAAATTATATGATTGAATATTTACACCCTATGTTTTGAGTTTATTATCTGTATAATGGTATGAAATGAAATATTTCCCTTGACACTTAAATGTATTTAAAATATAAGTTGTTAACACTTGCAATGTCCTATCCTAAATCAAACCGATATTTACATACAAGTTAGTTCATCCTTCTAATAATATATACAAACTAAACAAACATTTAAAATACGTGTTTAACACCCTGATTTTTTTATTATTTATACATATTTGAAATTGTCTCTTTTATTATATACACGTCTATATGTAGTCCAACTAATAGGTTTATTTAATTTGGATTCGATTTGAATCCTGTTTATTCAAACTTCAAATGGCTCTAGTTTAGGTTGACCCCTTTTAGTTTAATTAAGGGTTAATATTTATATGAACTTTAACGTAATTCTACTTCATTTACTCTGTTTATATATATTTACTTTAATTAACTTTTCTTTCTAATAGTTTATTTATTTCATTATATATATATATATTGTTATATTTTATGGAGTTTTTTCCTCACATTTACGTTGTGCACACTAGGACCAAATGAGTGAAGATATTTTGACATACCACAAGACGAGGCAGTTGGGCGACGATTGAAAGGTTCCCCGGGGCGTTCCTTAGGTGCGGGCGTACACTCCGGGGTTGCTCGCTCGGGACACAAGGGTTGATCGAAGCGCAGTCCTTCCTCTCGTCGTCGGTCGCTCGTCCTGGGCCGTCCTCTTCGGGTCGCTTTGGTCCTTGGTAGCGTGGTAATGTCCTGGTGGCCTTGGGTCTTGAAGAATAGCCGTGGGGTTGTGGTGTCCTCGTGGTCTCGAGTCTGGTCGGGATCTTAACAGGCGCTTCAGACTAACCCGCTAAGTCACTGTCCCTACTCGATCCGGGACTCCCGACGGATTCTTCTTTGAAGTGTTACTTCCTCAGACCTCTCCAAGACTGATTAACAATTTTCGTCTCCAAGACCTCCTTTCCCTCCTTCGATGTTTGGTTCTTCCCCCGATGTCATCGGGAAACGCCTACCCTCCAATCATCGGTGGAATATCTCCGATCATCGTCCTCATTGGCTTCTCCCCTCATGTCCAGCCTCCAGAGGGCGTGGTGCTGACCGTAAGTAAAATCATTTTATTATGCATGTATAATTTCTTGGAATCGATGGGAACAATATTGTTTCTCGTCGATTGTTCCCATCGGTTACAATTTCTTCTACGATGCATTCAGATCGAAATTCAATCTATGCCTGGCTTGTTCTCAGCCAGGTCTTTGCCCATGAGAACGTGACTTGAACCTGAGATCTTGCGATCATCTTTACTTTTCATTTCTATGAGGGGTCAGCGAACGTTTTCTATTGTTCGTAAAGAGAAATAATTTAATAAATTAAATTTAAAATTTCCATACGTTTATACTCCCCCGCTGCCTTTTAACTTGGTCCCCAAGTTTCCTCTTCAAGTTTCGTTTTAAGTTATTAATTAGTTTTTCTGTTAGTTTTGTTGTAGGAGGGTAGGTGGTTGTGTAGAACGCTGTGGCGCTGAGGTGGGACGGAGCTCTCCTTCCTCAACGCGCAGCTGTGGATTGTTGTGACGAGTCAGCTGTGCGGTATCGTAGTGTTTGTAAACAGACCTTGCTACTGTATGTCACTGTGTCGACTGTTATGCAGTTTCAAGTAGAGTAGAGATTATGGTTTTCTTTATGATTGTAATTCTATTAATTAATATATATTTATTGTATTTTGTAAGCATATAAAATATTTACAGATATTTACAGATATATACATGTACTTTAGAACAAAGTTTTTATCGTCCTTCTTTTGTGAATGATATTTTCTTAGTGGGTTTCTTGGCGCTGATTATAGTCTCTATTAGGTAATAGCATTTTTATTTGTATTGCTTGAAGGCTCAGACAATATATTAAAACGAGACATGTTATAGTTAGGACTGTGGACCATCCTAGCAAAATATAAAATAATAATTTAGTGTTTCCAAAAAGGTCAAAGTCGGTATTTGGTAAGACGAGGTGTTCCATTTTCTTTAATTTGGTGACTTCAAAGGTTGGATTATTGAAGGTCCAGTTTGAATCAAGTATCTCTGAAAGGTTGTCAAATTCATGTTTGATTCCTTTACGTAAGGGAAATAGTTTGATTGTTTTTAATTTAGTCCAAGATGCTGGGATTAGGTTTATAATGTTTGTTGTGTTATCTTCTTTACCGCATGGTCTCACTGTAGTGATGAGGATTAAAGTTTCCAATTTTAGTTGGCAGTCACATGGGATGTTGATTTGAATAGTTCCAATAGCTGTGGCTGGCAATAATTTCGAAGATGTGTCATCTGGGCAAACTAAATTTAGTTCTTGCTGTATGTTCGTAATAAGATACTTATTTGGTAATAGTTCCGTGATTATTGGATATTTTGGTTGGTTTTTACATATAAAATGGCAATTTTGTTGTAGTTTGTCAAAAGAAGCTGAAGAAAGAATCATGTGAAGACATAATTGCATGTTGTTTGCAGTTATTGTTATACGTGGAATTTTGCATAAAGGGTATGAATGTTCATTGCAGTTCTTGTCTGAAGTGCTTATTACTTTGGTGTATGTTGAAGTTTTGAAAATTATGTTTTCTTCCATGTGTAGTGAACATATTTTGTTTTTCCAAATCAATGGGGTGTTTATAGTTCTGAAAACTTCTCCTTCGATCTTGGAGTTAATTAAAGGAATGTGTACTTTAGCAACTAGTGTACTTCCAAATATAGTACAATGGGTAAGTTTAAGTTTGTAGTATAGATGTAATTTCGATAGGGGAATGGCGAGTTTAAGCTGTTTGAGTTTTGCGTCTTCTTGGAGCTGTTTCAACGTTGTAGTTAAATTTTGTGGGTTGACAAGATTTTGTGATACTAAATTTTGATTGCATTTTTCTATTATCTCCCGCTGCTTATCTTGAATGTACTTGTATAAAATGTGGCTCCACGACTGTTGTATTGTAGCATAGATGTGCTGTAAAATGTTTTTATTGTGCTGAGATTTCATTTCGTTTAGGTTATTTTTAACAATTGTAAATCCTTTATGTACCTTGACGGCTAGGTTTTCCACATTTTTTGTAAAGTTGTTTAGGTTAGTTGTTGTTCTAACTAAATCTTGATATTGAGTTCCTACGGAATCGATAATTTTGTTAGTATGCTCTTCGATACCTTTTTGGTTTTCGTAAATGTTTGAGATTTGTTGTTTATTTGCGAGGTCGCAACACCATTCAAAGAAATTTTGTAGAAATAATAGTCCCCTCTTGCTTCTAGTTTCCGAGAAAGATTGGTTGGAAAGTTCAGTATTTAGGTAATTTGAGTTTATCTGGTCTATGATTAGATTATGTAGTGTAGCAAGATTATTTTGAATTGTACACAAATCTTGAGTTTCGCTGCAGTCCGAAAAATTTGTTTCAGTAGTTGTCCAAGGGTCTACTTTAGGTTTAGTAAGGATAGTTGTAGTAAATATTGCCGGTATTATAGCTTCGTAAGGAATGTAGTCTGTTCTTTAAAGTGATGTCCTGAGAAAATTTGGAATCGTGTTGAGTTGTCTTGTGATTGAGCCGTCACCGTCTTGGCTGCACTTATTAACATCAATAACAGTAGTAGCTTTCGATACTTCATTTCTAGGCCGTTGGATATCTGGACCGCAAAATTGTATTAGTAATATTCAATATTTGGACATTGTGATACTAAATTAGATTAGCTCATGTTATATTTAAGAATATGATTTCCTGGTTATAAGGATATTATTGTTTCTATCTAAATCGTAAATTGATGATAATTTATTGGTGGGTTGTATTGTTTTTCGTAGTGACTATTACTGTGGGTTTATAGACATAACACGGGTGATCAGTCCGTAATATGGCTTTAAATGACAGTAATTGGTGGTTTTTATGTAAATGTTCTAGAAGTATTCTGAAGAGTTGAGATGAATATTCTAACTTTGTCCAGTTTCCGTGGAAGTACTGCAGACTAGCGCGTGGGATCTGCTGAGTCCAGGCTGTAACGCTGCGTTTCTCGGTGCTCTTATCTTATAAAATGTACAGATGTTGGTGGAATGCACGTATGTTCTTAGTATTCGGCCATCTTGTTTTATACACCCACTCTTGTTCTAGTTTCTAACGGCTCAGTTTGTGAGTTGTCGTGTTTCGGTCCGTTGTTTTTAGTTGCGGTAGTTTGGGGCAGTGACGAATAGAGTGTTGGTTCCTAAAATTCTTGGAGTACATTGGAATAACATTGTGAAGGTATTTTGAATCGTGAGGTCCTTAAATTTATGGATATTTCCGTCACAAGGTTTAAAATTTTTTTTTTCTTTTTCGTTGGCGTGAGCATGTAGCTTCCCATTTAATATTAATTTAATTTCTTAAGTTTTTAGATGAAATAATTTTTTTTTTGTTGCCTTGTCCACCATATATGATACTTAATTATTAGTTGAGTAGGTAACTATTGATTGTCACAAAGATATAATGACTAGTATTTTATATTCTTGTAAGCATCAATAGTTGCGTTGGTCCGTTCAAATTTCGTTGGGTGCGTCATTCTTGTAAATTCTTGAGTTATACTTTTACAAAGTATATTTTAATGTTAGATAAATCTTGAGAAAATTCTTGGGGGAGGTAGCATTGTTTAACAGTAGCGTAGAGCTGTAGAGTTCCTGTTCAATTTGGCAATATTTCCTTGTATCCGTGTTTTTAAGTTCCAAGCTGTTTCTATCCATTTTAAATTGTATTTAATAAATTTATATGTTGGTAGTTTGTTTTAATATAAATAGTATTCTTGATTCTTGGTAAATTAGATGAACTTATACGTGACAAAGATATTTCTTCAGGTTAAGGCCTTTCAAAACGTTTGAGTGGTATTTGTTATTAGTTATAATTATTTTTAAGTTAGGGATAAAAAGGTGGCTGCCCATCTTTTCCTCGCCAACCAACCCTAGTTAAGCTGCTTTTTACGACTTTGGTCGTAATTTAACCGCTGGCGCAGGTTTCTATAGTTATGAATACTATAAGTCAAGGAATTCTATTCCGGCGTATTTATACGCTTTAATTTTAAGGTGTGAGAAAGTGATGTGTGTGCGTAAGATCTGGAGGAATATTTTTACACGTATAAGAATTTTTAAATTATCTACGGTGAAATGGTTTCATTCTTGTAATATGTACAGGTTGATTCACCATTTTGCCTCTCCTTTCAAGTAACACCATATAAGTTGTGTCATTAATTTTATCCGTAATAAAGTATGGTCCTCTATACATGTTGTTAAATTTGTTGTATTCGCCTTTAAAGTCTGGGGGGTTTTGTACAAGTACTTCATCTCCGATTTGTAGTTGTAAATCTCGTTTTGTGGCGTCAAAATATTTTTTCTGGGTTTCTTGAGCCTTTTGAAGAATTTGTGGAATCTCCTTGCGTACCTTTTGAATATTTCTTATCTCTTTGACGATATCTGGGTCTTGATCTTTGTGAATGTACATGTAGTCTGATGGGAGATTTGCTTCACGGCCGTACATTAAATAAAACGGTGAATATCCAGTACTTTTGTTTACAGTAGTGTTGTAGCTAAATGTAGCGTAGCGCACATAATCTGACCATTTATTTGGGTCATTTTCAATATAGTGACTAATTGTTTTTTTGAAAATTAAGTTCATTCTCTCCGTCAACCCTTGTATTCTGTACATATATGGTGGGCTGGCGCGTTGAGCTATGCCTAAACTTAATAACAGTTCCTTGAGTACATTTCCCATGAAATGGGTTCCTTGATCGTGCGTAATGACTTTAGGACAGCCGTATTGACAAAATAAATCGAGTAAAACGTTTGCAGTTGTTTTCGCATCGGCAGATCGGGTACATTTTGCGAAAACCATTCTCGTGGTTGGGCAAGTAATCATTAAAATATACTTGTAACCTCTACTTTGGGTGATTGGTCCCATATAATCAATTATTAGTCTTTCAAAAGGGGTGGTGGGGGGAACTTGTGGTGTTAGCTTGTCATATTGTTTATAAGTGGGAGTTCGTTTTAATTGGCACTGTACACATGTGTCCGTATAATTTTGAATATCTTTTGTCATCTCCGGCCAGTGATAACGTTGCTTAATCTTTTTCGTAGTTTTGAAGCTTGAAAAATGTCCTCCTGAATAAACATTGTCATGGAAGATTTTTAAAATGTCATTCACCTTTTCACGTGGTATTGCAAGTAAATAGTCATTTGTCTTGCCGTTAAACTGTTTGTAGTATAATAAGCCATCTCTTTCTTCATATTTCCTACTTTGGCTTCTAATCTTTTTAGGAACTGCTTCAGGTGAAATTTTTGCTAATTTTACTTGTTTTAAATATGGGTCTTTAGATTGTAATTCTTCAAAGTTTTCTGTCTTGATTTCTTCTAAGTTTAGAATAATTTCAAAGGGGTCTTCGTCAAGTATGTCTTGAGGTGGGTTTCTTGAGAGACTGTCGGCTAACGAGTTACTTGTACCCGTTTTGTATTTTACATCAATGTCATAATCGACCAGTGATAACGCTAATCTGTTTAGTCGAGAAGACGTGTGTTTGAAATTTTTGTAGTGTACTAAGGCTTGACAGTCTGTGTAAATAGTAGTTTTCCGTCCTAATGTGAATTCTCTCCAATAATTTACTGCATAAACTAAACTCATCATTTCTCTTTCGGCGTTTGAATACCGTTGTTGTGTGTCCGTATATTTTTTTTGATAAATAAGCGATCGGATGTTGCTTGCCCGTGTCCGGATTTGTTTGAGTAAGACAAGCACCAAGTGCGCTTAAACTTGAATCTACATAGATTGATGCTTCCCAATCATCATTCCAATGTTTTAATAGGGGTGGGTTTGTTAGAATCTCCTTAATTTTTGTGAATGCTTTTTCACAGTCCTCTGTCCACGTGAATGCTATGTTTTTGTTTGAGTCTTTAATTAAGTTTGTAAGAGGTAAGGTTATGTCAGCATAATTTTTTATATGTTTTCGGAAAAATGATGATGAGCCTAAAAATTGCCTAACTTTTCTAATGCAATTTGGCCTTTTAAAGTCTTGAATGGCTGTGACTGTAGATTTTTGAGGTAATATTCCCTGGTTTGTTACTGTGTATCCCAACATGTCCACTTGTTCATATAAAAATTTACATTTTTGTGTATTTAATTTCAAGTTAGCTTCGTGTAGAATTTTTAAGACTGTTTCCAAATTTTGTAGATCTTGTTCAAACGATTTCCCGTAAACAATAACATCGTCAATGTAGCAAACGACTTTATTGTATAGGTGTTTGTTTAATAAAGCTAGGATCGCTTTACTAAATAATGCTGAAGATACTTTTAATCCCATGGTAAGCCTTTTGTATCTAAGTAGTCTGTCCTGAGTTTTAATCGTTAATAATTGTCTATCTTGTTCTCGTACCAATAATTGGTGGTATGCTCCCTTTAAATCTAATTTAGTGAACGTGTTGGCATTATTTAAGCTGTTTAGTACCAAGTTTACGGATGGAGTGGGATAAATACATGGTTTTAAAATTTGGTTTACTTTCCTCATGTCGCCTACAAGACGTGGAGATTTGTCCTTATTTCGTGTTATAAATACTGGGCTTGCGTATTCACAGAAATCCGGACATTCTTCTAAAATATCGGCTTCCAATAGCTCATCTAATAATTTATTTAGTTCATCTCGCTCTTGTTTATTTTGTTTATACGGAGGTGAATTTACTGGTTGGGCGTTGGGAATTGTTTCTAGCGATACTGGTGGTAAATTTGCAGGGGTTAGATCCTTGATATTTGTAGTGAACATATCGGAATATTTTTTTAGCATTTTAACGACCTGATTGTGTTGATCTGTTGTTAAGTGGGGAGAGATGTTGAAATTTACGTTATCTTTATCCTTAAGAATTTGTTTGTTTTAATTTCTTGGATGAATTATCTCCTGGGTATGTTTATTTGTGTGATGCACGCTAACAGTAATTTCATCTGTGCAGTAACCTAATGTTGTGTTGGCATTTATATGTTTGTGGGTATTTGAAGCATTGTAGATATTTAAATATTTATTTCCCTCTATGAGATAAATATGACATTTCTTCTTTTCTTTTAAAGATTTTTCTTGTTCAAAAACTGCTTCCTTACTAACATTTGCCTTTAGTTCTACCCTTATGTGTTGATGTGGAGCAATAATCAGGTCCCTATCACATTTAATATCGATAATGTTTTGTTTGTCAGATTGAGTTGTGAAATGACAATTTACATTTTCAATTTGAAATAACCACTTCTTGTTCATTTTAATTTTGTGTTTGTAGTCACCTAAATTGAAAATGATTTCTTTTGTGTTGTAATTTAGCTCGAGTTTGTTTTTGTTTAAGAATCGGTTGCCTAAAATGATGTCATTAATTATATCCGGTGACACGTAAAGTGTTTCTCTAATAATTATGTTATCTATTTCCAACATGATTTCTGTTGTCCCTAAAATGTTTATTGGTGTGCTATTTGCTGATAACACATTAGGTGTTTGACTTTTAATAATGTTCCCTTCATTTACTAGTTTTGAATTGATTAAGCTAATATTACATCCCGTATCTACTATGCACTGTATTACTTCACTGTGATGGTTTGTTAACTTAGCATTTAACGTCAAAACTGGAACCGTATTATTTTCCTGCTTTCCCATCTTGAATAGTGTTTCGTATATCTCCTTATCTTCTGATCTTCGATTCTTCCTTGCCTTGTGTATTCTGTCAGGAGCTATACGTTGCATCTCACAACCGTTAACAATGTGTTGTTCTTCCTGTTCTTCTAATTCTTTGCAGATTTTCTTCTTATCTTGTTCTCCTAAAATTTCATCTCGTTCTATATCAGTCCCCTTCACTTCCTCTTCATTCTTCTTCTTATCCTCTTCTGCTTTCTTCTTCTCTTCAGTCTTCTTCTTCTCATTTCTCTTCTTATCCTCGTAACATTCTTTATCCGTTTCTCTCCTCCAATGTGTCGTCCTAGTAAACAATGGTTCTACGGTCGAACGAGTTCTCCAATTTCTTTGGTCTATCTTCGATCCTCTACTTTCTCTAGAATTTTCTTCTGTTCTAGTGTAGTGTCTCGATCTATCCTCTTTCTTCTCATCCTCAATTTTTATCTGTCTTTTATGTTGTTTCATGTGTTTAGAAGTTTGTATGGTGGGGAATTCTTGTTCGTAATTTGTAATTTCAAAATATGTATTTTGGGTATTTTGTGGCCTAATACTGAATGGTTGAGGAGACCTTCCTGTGTTGTTAGTATGGAAAGGCCCCCTTCTAATTAGTTTTTTTGTTGGGTTCGGTCATTTTTGTACATTTTAGGTTTTAGTCGGAAGCATTCTTCTCTCGAGTGGTTGGTCATCTTGCAGTGGTCGCAGTATTTCCTGGTGTTGGTGTGGACTGGTGCGTAGGACCTGAATCTGCATTGGTGGGTGTCATGGTTGTTTCTCTTGCAGATTTGGCAGAACATGTGCCTACCCCTGTAGTGTGACTGCATGTTGGTGTTGTAGCTACGACGTTGCCAGGGTGCCGTGCTGCCAGCTGGGCCGTGATGCGTGGGTGGAGGTGCTGAGTGTGTGTAGTTCCGCATTCCCCTGTCGTTGTTGACCCTCTGTTGTTGGTAGCTAGTTGATGGCTGCCTTTGTTGTTGAGGGTTGTTGTGGATGGCCATGTTGTTGATTTGCTCCTTTAGGCTTTTAATTTCTTCTTGAAGAAGATGTATTTCTTCCGTCCTGTTACCTGTGCTAATATTGCTTTGGCTTGGGGCATGGGCATCTAATCTACTGTGCTTTTCCCTATTTGCTGCCTTAATTTCTAGTTGTAATTCGACCTTCTTTAGGCTTTTCTCGAGGTCTTCCAGCGTGTCACAGGGTTCGGTAACAATCTTGTCACAAAATTCCGGCTTTAATCCTTGGATTATGCATTGCGCGATACGTTTGTCTGTGATTTCGGGGTCGTACCGCCTACACAAGGTTAAAATTTCGAAATAATAAGCTATAACTGGTTGATCTTTCCCTTGAATTTTTTTATCTAAAATGTTTTGTAGATTTGTTGCCTGCGCTGCCGGGGTGAATGTAGATACAAATGTTTCTTTGAGATTGTTCCAATTTACCGGTGCGTTGTTTCTGATCTGATGTTTGTACCACGAAAGGGCTGTGCCGGTTAAATGAGCCGGAAATAGATTAAGTTTAGTTTCTTCCTGCCAATGATTCGACAGAGCCGCAAGTTCATATCGGTCTAAAAATTCGTTAGGATTTTCAGTTGGTAGCCCGTGATATGTTCCCGCGGATATTAGGGGAAGTTTTTCTTTCCTATCTGCCATTTTTGCTTGTTCCGGTCCTAATTGGAAGTGAATTTCCTCGTACTCTGCTTCTTCGGTTTGATCTTCAGCGGTGTCGTATAAATTGTCCCTATCCTCTATAAAATTTTGTACTCGGAGTAGACCTGGGTATTTGATTAATTCTACGTTCGTGAGATATTGTCTTCCTAATAGTTTTCTAAGTATGTGTTTTTTCTCTTCGGTTAGGTTGTGTTTTATGTAGGATTTTAAGTCGGCAATTATTGGTCTAAGATCAGCTACAGTGTCACTATCCCTATATTTTATGTTGAATTTAGTTAAAGTGTTTTGAAGTTCTTCTTTACTGAGTCGGTAAACGTCCTTTTGTAATGTCAAGGTTATTGCCCTATCTTCACTCATGTCATTTTAATGGTAAAATATTTATTATTGGGTATAGACTTAGTGAATTTAATAATTTGGGGATGTTAATTAATTAATTATTAAAAGAGCGTTTTATGTAAGTTGACCCTAATTTGGCCCTAACACTTTGTTGAATATTTAAATAAACATACACATTTGATAATCTTAAATAACCATTTATAGTAATAGATATCTTATATCAATATAGCATACAACCCTCTTAAGACTAGCACATGCACTATCACTGAGTTCACTTATTCCTTGATAATTAAATCAAAACGGCGCAAACCACCATGTAAAGCTCTCTAGCCTCTACTCCTCTGTAGAGGTAAAAGAAACTTACGAAAACGTTCACCAAACAAAACTTACTTCAAAGGGGGAAAAATGTAGCTAGGGTAGAGTACTCACTAAATGCAGGACCTCTAGGATCGTGGAATAAGTGAACACCAGTGCAGTATAATACTATGATTTAATAAGTCTAACTAAAAGTGCACACATAAAATAAGTACATAAAATAAAGAATTAATAAAGAGTAAATAATTGTTACACAGCGATATAATAATAATTGAGAATAGCAAAAACACAAATACAATTGAAATTATATGATTGAATATTTACACCCTATGTTTTGAGTTTATTATCTGTATAATGGTATGAAATGAAATATTTCCCTTGACACTTAAATGTATTTAAAATATAAGTTGTTAACACTTGCAATGTCCTATCCTAAATCAAACCGATATTTACATACAAGTTAGTTCATCCTTCTAATAATATATACAAACTAAACAAACATTTAAAATACGTGTTTAACACCCTGATTTTTTTATTATTTATACATATTTGAAATTGTCTCTTTTATTATATACACGTCTATATGTAGTCCAACTAATAGGTTTATTTAATTTGGATTCGATTTGAATCCTGTTTATTCAAACTTCAAATGGCTCTAGTTTAGGTTGACCCCTTTTAGTTTAATTAAGGGTTAATATTTATATGAACTTTAACGTAATTCTACTTCATTTACTCTGTTTATATATATTTACTTTAATTAACTTTTCTTTCTAATAGTTTATTTATTTCATTATATATATATATATTGTTATATTTTATGGAGTTTTTTCCTCACATTTACGTTGTGCACACTAGGACCAAATGAGTGAAGATATTTTGACATACCACAAGACGAGGCAGTTGGGCGACGATTGAAAGGTTCCCCGGGGCGTTCCTTAGGTGCGGGCGTACACTCCGGGGTTGCTCGCTCGGGACACAAGGGTTGATCGAAGCGCAGTCCTTCCTCTCGTCGTCGGTCGCTCGTCCTGGGCCGTCCTCTTCGGGTCGCTTTGGTCCTTGGTAGCGTGGTAATGTCCTGGTGGCCTTGGGTCTTGAAGAATAGCCGTGGGGTTGTGGTGTCCTCGTGGTCTCGAGTCTGGTCGGGATCTTAACAGGCGCTTCAGACTAACCCGCTAAGTCACTGTCCCTACTCGATCCGGGACTCCCGACGGATTCTTCTTTGAAGTGTTACTTCCTCAGACCTCTCCAAGACTGATTAACAATTTTCGTCTCCAAGACCTCCTTTCCCTCCTTCGATGTTTGGTTCTTCCCCCGATGTCATCGGGAAACGCCTACCCTCCAATCATCGGTGGAATATCTCCGATCATCGTCCTCGTTGGCTTCTCCCCTCATGTCCAGCCTCCAGAGGGCGTGGTGCTGACCGTAAGTAAAATCATTTTATTATGCATGTATAATTTCTTGGAATCGATGGGAACAATATTGTTTCTCGTCGATTGTTCCCATCGGTTACAATTTCTTCTACGATGCATTCAGATCGAAATTCAATCTATGCCTGGCTTGTTCTCAGCCAGGTCTTTGCCCATGAGAACGTGACTTGAACCTGACATCTTGCGATCATCTTTACTTTTCATTTCTATGAGGGGTCAGCGAACGTTTTCTATTGTTCGTAAAGAGAAATAATTTAATAAATTAAATTTAAAATTTCCATACGTTTATAGTGGTTTATGAGTATTAGTGTTTTGAAGTAAGGTTAGATTAGGAAGGTAAAGTGTAGGTTATAGGTAGGTGATCGGGTTGTTTATTTGTGTTGCACCATATAATTTTTATCTTTTGGAATAGTTGGTTTAACGTACGGGGAAACGATTACAAAAATGCTTGCATTATGGTATTAACAAACCATCTACTGTATTCTAGCATTGTCTTTACATAAAGTCAATGATTCTAGAAAATTACTACATAAAAACCAAATGAAAAGAACATTTGGATTTGGACCTTTGACCATAGCAAAACTAACATGTAATTTATGAAATGTGAAAGGTTGTATATCATTAAATACTATTCTGTAATATTAATAATTGTTCGGCAAATCCTCATTTTAATGGCTCGGCTGAAAATGGAATCTGCATTTTGTGAAACAGTAAATTAGTAACAATTCAGTAATTTCAAATGTTGATAACAGTAGCCTATCCTGTATAAATACTGTTATTTGATTGCCAAGCCACGGGCTATACATACGTCCAGTTACAACCATAATAATAAGTAAATAAATTAATTACCTAGGCTTATAGAAGTCCACTTTTAACCACGGTATGGATAATTGTCAAGGCTTGTCCAGAAGTAGGCTACTAATTTCTAATTATATTATCTACATTGTATATTTAAGGCATGTCTTCCCTTCTTATTATTATTCTGTTTTCACTTAAATCAGCTGAATGCGATGTTTACTTATTTTAAACAAGTAGGTTTTTTTTTGTTTAGGCCTATATTTTAGCCATTTTATGTTGCACGGTTGAATTTAAATGTCAAATTTCCCCTCCTGTTGTTATACTTTAGTACTCGGTTTTTTTATAGTTACTGTTTTTTTATACTTAAATAATTTAACCGATTGTAAGGGTGAAAAATGTAGCCCAATGTTTTTTTGTTGTAGGCTACAGTTGCATTTGAATGTTAAATTACCTTTCTCTTTTTTATACTTTACTTTTTGGATGTTAATATCAGATTCCAACTACTGTAATACTTTCATGGTCAAAACTACCATAATGCACTTCTGGAAGAGGTATCTGAATAACAAGATGTAGTAAAAACAAATTTGAATTATTATAATTTTAATCAATAAAACCAGCATTAGTACATCTATTGACCTTTTTACATTTAATTACTTATACAAATATCAAATCACGTTTGTTCCGCTCAACTGGCTTTCACCTCTCTGAAAGCAACCCTAGTATTATGAAGTAAAAGGTGAAATCCAATTGGTAGTCTAGTATGTGAGTAGCAGGAGTAATAGATTTACAGCACGAACAACCCAGCCAAATTAAACAAGCCATTCTAAATTAACATGTGCTACGGTTCGGCAGCCTTCATGCTACAAGTTAACAGTTCTTTCGATAACAACTAACTGTTATGTGCTTTATGAAGCACTAGCCTGTAAATTATATAGCCTAAGGAAAAACACACTTATTATTTATTGAAACTAAAATTATTACTAGCTAAGGAAAAGGTAAACTGATAAAAGACGTTGTATTCCCTTAAATGTTTTACCCTCTTATAAATACTGCTTATACATATAACTGTAGAGTCCTTGGTGTGTGAAATTATAAAGTCTTTTGAGTCCAAAAAGTCAACACATGCAATTCTTTGCGACTTGTCACGTGCTTTTGACTGCATTCCTCACAATGCCCTTCTGGTAAAACTCAAATTCTATGGTCTACGAGATGTTGCCCTCAAAGTGGTTTCTTCTTACCTGTCAAATAGGAAACAAGTTGTTAGTTGGAATGGGACTTTTTCAGAGAAAGGTGATGTGCTCCATGGAGTTCCCCAAGGCTCTATCTTGGGACCCCTCTTATTTTTGATTGCCATTAATGATTTGCATTACCATGTAAATAGTCACATTATTCTATTTGCAGACGACACAACTTTATTTTCGTCTGATAAAAACTGGTTCCTGGCTCAGTCAGCAGTGCATGACTCTTTGGCCTTGGCTCAGCAATGGTTCATTTGAAACAAATTAGCTCTTAATGATTTGAAAACCCAGGAAATAACTTTCAGCCTTTTGCCTAATGTACCTGAAAGTTTGTCTGTAAAACTGTTAGGTTTTGTACTGGATCCCAAGCTGTCTTGGGAAGGTCACATAGATGTCCTGTGTAAGAGACTTAGCAGAGTGTTGTTCCTGCTTAGAAAACTAATGTCTGAGCTTCCGAGGCCAACAGTTAGGCAGGCCTACCACGCTTTCTTTCAGTCTATTTTAGCCTACGGAACCAGGCTGTGGGGCCATGCCACTGGTACTCAGAGAATTCTTTTAATTCAAAAGAGAGCTGTTAGAGTAATTTCAAATGCTGGGTACCTTGACCATTGCAGACCTTTGTTTGTTGAAAATGAAATTTTGACGATTGTAAATGAGTACATTTTTCAGTGTCTGGTGGCAATAAAAGCCAGACAAGACTCTCTTCATGTAAATAGCGATGTACATAGTTATGATACTAGAAATAAGTTTGATATCTTTGTACCTAGAAATAGGCTTCAAAAATCATTGTGTTCTTTTCCTGTTTCAGGCATTAAACTTTTCAACAAATTGCCCCAATGTACAAGAAATTTACACACAAAAAAATTCTCCACTTTTGTAAAAAATTTGCTCACTCTAAATCCTTTTTACCACATATCCGAATTTTTCAACTGTGACAAAAGCAATCTGGTGGTAACCATTTGAGTCATTTTCAGGTACACCTGTATGGTTTGTGCATGTTTTCTTGTTTTGTTTTTTGACTAGAGCTTATTTATTTGAATTGTTTGTTGATGGATTTGATTTTGCATGTTTTGTTTATTTAAATGACGAGCCTATTGTACTTGTTGTATTTAATGGCAATAAAGACTTATGACTTATACTTAAAAATAAATTTAATTAATGTTTAATGAGTAATTTTGATTTAAATTAAATTAAAATTTTGATTATAGTTGTTTTTTTTATAATAGCTAGGGAATAAAGAACATAAAATGTTGCTTCTTAAAAAGATTCATATTTACTTTAATGCTTATTTTATGTTTCCATTGAAATGTAATAAAAATTAATCTTTTTACATTGGGAAAGAATGTTTTTGTGTGTTGGTGTACCAAATACAAGTACAGGGTGATTCTAAATTATTGTTACACTTTTGAAACTCTAAAAATAAAAATAAATATATAATACATCATCACGGGATGAGAATTAATTGCAATAGGAGATTCTAAAGTTTTGTTTGACACCAGTTTGGTAAAAATAGTTACACAACTGGTCTCTATTAAAATTGTTATATTTTAACTATGGTTTGAAAGTAATACACAATTTAAAATCAACGAAACTCGTGGTGCAAAAAAACAATTCCACAATAGAAGGTGATAAAAAAACCAACAAGATTATGGCTAAAAGCTATAAATGCTCTGTTAACCCCCTCTTGCTGCACAGCACACATCCATTCGTGGCTAAAGTCGTCCCACACATGCAGGATTTTTTTCTCTCGATGCCAGATTTATTGCTACTGTGATATTATGTCTGAGATTGCCAGGAGTTGTCAGCAGGGGTGGGGGTCGTAGACGCTCTCCTTAGAAAAATCCGAAAAGAAAAGAATCACAAGGCACATGAAGTTTTAAAATTCAGAGAGGTGAAAGTGTGTATTAAATTAAACATCTTAGTAAATAAAATGTCTCTTGTTACTAGTTTCACAGCTATGCTTGTCCAAGAGGTTTCAAACAAAACTTTAGAATCTCCTCTTTCAATTGATCTCCATCCTGTGATGGTAGGTTGTATTGTTTTTCATTTATAGAGTTTCAAAAGTGTAACAATAATTTAGAATTGCCCAGTACTATAGTTCGGCCGCTTGGAAAACGACCTGCGCGCCAATGCTAAACCAATGCTGGAGGAGGTCGCTTTCTAAGCGGCCGAACTATAGAATATGTTTTGCAATGTTTTTGCTTTAAATTATAAACCAAGTTTGAAATAGACGATATATTATATTTTACAATTCTTCAGTAACGTAATATCCGTTTATTAATTTTCTAACGAGTAACCAAATCGATTCAACAGTAAAGAGATAGCAATAATTCACCACGAAGAGATAAATATAGAAACGCTCCATGTAAATGAATGCAACGAGATATTTTTACGTCAAATTGATGTATCTTTTAGAAACCATAAGTATTTTACATGTATTTCCTCCATGCTAACTGCATAAAGTTATAAAACAAATATAGTTCCCTTTGAAATTTACACAACCTTAAACAAGACTGTAATAGTTAAACACTACTAGTTAAAAGAGTAGGCCTAATTAGTAATTAATTCTTAAATTATAAAATCTAGCTTTTGCACTTACCAAAATTAAGTTCAATCGTACGTAAATAATTACCGGAACTTAATACATAATGTTCAAATAAATGATATACATTCATATAGACATATATTTTTATTTTAAATATTATATTACTGTACCGTACCTTATATTTTACGTCCAGCATTTGACCAATATAATCAGATTATTTTACATGTATTTTATATCTATAGGCCCAATTTATAGTACCGCACATAATGGTTGACATATTTACTTCATTCTATAGTAGAACTTGAAACTGTTTTTTTTTTTTTTACATTGTGTGGTTGAATATACTGTAAGATAAAGAATTTAAATATACCTAACGATGAGGACTCAAGCGTGTTATACAGGGCGACCGAGGTTCATCAGTAATTTATGAGTACTAATAAATAATTTAAGTTCATAGAGCATCAATCTATTTATAAATATAATAAGTATAACAAACTTCTGAGAAAACTGTAAGCCGCACACCTATCAACCGCATCCTTAAATCAAAAACCTTGACGTTAAACTTCCCGCTAAATATCAGATTCTTGATAAACCCTCTCCTAAGGGCACAAACCTTAATTAATTTGTTTAATACGTTATCGCATAAAACAAAACGTCAGTAAGGAGATTTGTTTATTTTATAGTTTATATACTTTTTCCCAGAATAAATAATTTGAGTCTCATTACTCATTAGTGAAAAAAAGTTTTAAGCTAGTTTTTCTTTATTTGTTTAATAGACAGTAAAACTAGGCATGACAGTTGTTCCTTATATGTAATATACCCTCTTGTTTTAGTCATATATAAACATATACATCCAAAAGGAATACAACGTGAATATATGTGTATCAAACTTGCAACATAATCTTAATAGCTTTTTATTTTTATGTTTAATTTGAGACAAACCTACAACTAATAGGTATAATCTGATATTATTTAGTCAGTGTGAAGTTTTCAACTATAAGATTAGTCAGTTGTGATTTAATGATACTAATATTATAAATGTGAAAGTTTGTGGGTTTGTTTGTTTGTTTGTTCGTTTGTTTCTTTGTTAAAATATCAATCACACATTTACTACTGGTTGGATTGGGCTGTAATTTGACATGATAGCTTTGATTCCCGATTAACTTAAGCTTATTATTATCTTAAACCCCCTTTCGGGCTCCACCCCAGTGGCCATGGAATTTCCCATATTACCTTTATGAGTATTCGTACTTAAAAATAATTAAAGAATTTTGTCAGCTGTTTCGACTATGCTATTCAGTTCAGCTGTTCAGGTCAGCTGTTTCGGTTCTATGATATCCAATAGAATTAAAAGTTAAAAAGTTTACCAACAGGGCCGCTGCACTAATTATCTTTTGCATTATTTTATGAAAACAGCCAATTTGATCTAAGCAGCAACAAAAATCTGTCCCACACAATGAGAACTGTTGTTTGCATAGTCATAAACAAAAAGGTAAAGTAAACATAAATTAGAAAACTTCAAGCATCCACATTAGAAAACTTCAAAATCCATTTGTGTCACCTGTTTTGATTTAGATTGTAATACTTTGTTTTTTTTTACGCTGTATGATGGTTATACCATCGCAGGCGAAGTCACGGGTACAAGCTAGTTACTTATATAGAAACACAAATACCTTTTTCCTAATTTTCTAATAACATTTGACCAATATAATCAGTTTATTTTACATGTATTTTTAAATATACCTAACGATTCTAGAATTGCATAAATGTGTAATTATAAATCATAAATATAACAGAATTTATATTCGCACAAATGATATTTTAACATCTAATTCAGCAAAAGACATTTCGCAGACAAAGATTTTAAACCCGGGGTTTGGTTTTACAGCAATGCACAGTAAAATCCAGGGTAGGATGTAACAAGATTACAGGCTCCATGACAATATACTGTTCCTAGCAACATGGTTAGTACTTGTCACTCAAGCCTAAACGCCAGCTGCTCTTAATTAAATAAGAATATTAAGAGGACTTTGACAAATTTGAATACCCTTGCCGCAGGAACCTGCAGACTAATTAATAATAGAGAGAATATAATAGAGAGTATAGTCAAAATATTCAATAAGCTGCATCATAAATCTTTAACATAATGCATATGTACATAAAGAGGTGTTAGGGATCTTAAAAGGGTTTTACTGACAAAAGTGCATATACTATTATTTTATAAAGAATCGCCCATTGTAATTTATAGGTTATAGTTAAATTAGTTAATCGTTCAAATTATTGATCCAAAACATTGAGTGCAAAACATTTTGTTTATTTTCCATATCATTAGATTATCCTTGAAAGACTATTTTTGTGTTGATAAAAACATTAATTTCTTTTATTTAAATTTTTTTTTTATATAATTGAATTTAAAATATTTTTGGAAAAAACCTGGGAAAAAATACAAGAGATGTATAAAACTCGTTTATACTTATCGCCAAATAGGTTGGTGGGGCGAAATAAGTGTTACTCCCTAGCACTAAATAAAAAAAATTTACTAAATATTTTGTGCTTACATATAATAGTATATCCTATTTTATTTAAGTAGATACGATAATTAATCAATTTTAAAGTTAGTAAATAAAGTAACTAAGAAAATTTTCTTTTTAGTGTTGCTTGTAAAATAAACAGTTTTGCTTTTGTTATAACAATGTAGAGCAAAATATATCAGTAAATTTACCAGGAATTGAAAAAAAAAAATCTAGATGAAGAATGCTAAATTGTTGCTGATGTAATGCTAATTTATAATTGTTTTCACTTATAATCTGACCGTCATAACTATAACCATTGTATAAATAAGCATGGTGCTAAGAGCTTGAGATAAATAAAACATAATATGTATGGTTAAATTATAAAACATTTTAAGGAAGAAAATAGTTTTTTTTTTCGCATTTAATTATGCAACCTATTGACATTAGTATTGGGACAAATAAATTTTAACTTAAATCATATATAACAATTTACTATATTAATTCAACAACAAAGTTTGTATTATTTACACGAAGTAGAAAACAACTACAAAGTCCAATGTTTCACGATTTCTGAAGCATTTTATTGGGAAGAACTTTGGATATCTTTATAAGAAAACATAGCTATAAATGGAAACGTCGCTACAGAAGTGCTTCTAGAACATTAGCTACGAAATATTTGCAATTGGGAAAAAGCCTAAGACCCTCTTTTTTACAAGTATATATTCATGGTAAACACTTTAGTTGTCCAACATCTTTTGTCACCTTTCTTCCTTTAGCCGGAAAATATTATTGCCTAAGTAAACGGAAGTTATTTTAATATTTTATAGAAATAACGAGTGTCAATAATCTACAATATTTTGCAGTTTGTGTTATACAGATTTTAGCTGAAGTACATTAAATATTTTAAAAACTACTATCGAATTTGTCACCTAAAAAAGTGTTAAAGATTACTTGACATGATCAATAAGTTGATCTTGAACAAAAAATATTACAACTGGAATTGAATCACTTTCTATGGAGAATCCTGCATTATGACTAAGTATAAGTAGAATTTTTAATATAAAAATGAGTTTGTATTTAGCCTTTTACCATAAAAATGAATACTTCCACTATCCACATAATCCATTATTCCAAAGGGTCAAAGTAAAAAAATCACAAACACACGCAAATTTTAATCGTTCAATTATTGTATATAATTACTGGTAGACATAGAAAAATCGCTTGTAGGTTAAGCATTACTATTGTGGTAGAAGATATAACTACTTTAGTTGGAAATCAAAGCTTGCAATTGACGTTGTTAATTTCACGCATAAATGGTTTCAGTGGAACGTGAATGAAACAGCATTGCAATTGGTTTTAGACATCCCATGAGAACCGTCTGTTAATCATTGAGAATATCGCATATAAATGTTATAAAATTCGTAGTTTAGATCGTTAGTAAACAATGAATATAAAACAAGTGTTGATTTTTTTTTGTGATGCAATATTCTTTATTATGTACCCTCAATTTTTTCTTGACATGTCTTTACATTTAATACCAACTTGTGATCTACGTACAAGAAGGAACAATGGAGAAACCATAAAATACATAATAATACCGACCATATTTTAGATGTTTGGAAAACTAATAAGATGTTCTTATTGTTTTACTATTTTTTTTTTATAATTTTTGTAAGTCCAATGTTTCTGGAACGCATAAATATTTGTACGTTTGAATTAATACAAATAAATTGAAAAGGGGGTACTCTGTTTTAGTTTAAAACGAGAGCAAATATATTCATTGAATACCTTAAAGGTCTTTTTTTGTCCTAGGACACTAGGCACGAGCCTGGGATTGTTTTTTTCACATTACTTCAGGCTAGACCTAAGGTTTGCGGCAATATCACTTAGATAAAATCCATTGGTGACATGGTAGGGATCGAAACCCGGGACCTCAGGGGCTGAAGTCCGCGCTCTAGCCACTACGCCAGCTCGTGCCTTAGAGGTCCTTAACAAATATGCTAACGATTACACAAAGAAGTATTTTATAAATATTTTCAGCAATTATGTATAGCTGTATCTTTTAACTCCCATATGGGTAAGTTACTTGAGGTAAGTTATTCCATGCGAATAGATTAAATAATGTTATTAAGTCCACACAGTATTCAAGAAATATCTTAAATTGATTTATTGTTTGGTACCCAAGTACTTTTATTTTCGATCAACCACTCTGAGTATTGAGCAACCGTGCTGTATTCGGTTTTAAAATGCTTTGGCCCTAGGTTCATAGTTAACTACAACATATGATTTCAACCCGTCAGTTTTCAATAATGATCAATGGGTTTCCTTCTACACAAAAAATAAATAAACAAACATCTTAAAAACAAATAAATGTATGTATTTTCTTATAATGTGATACAATCATGCCTGACATTACCTCATAGAAATTGAAATAATGTCTGGAACGGAGCTGTGAAGTTTTCGCTTCAAATCAAGCTCTTCCTTAAGTTGCAGATAGTAGTTGTACACACAGAATGTCATGTATGCTCGGATACCTAAAACACATTTCATTGCGAGTAAATGAGAACTCAACACAAATGTTATACTTACTGTAAACGTGCTTCACATCGGGTAGAAGATGTAGGCAAGAATAATTTGGTATTTGGTTTTTAAAGCAATGTGAAAAGTCACACGACTAATATAATAAAATCACCAATTACCATTATTTACAAAAATTGACTTAAATTGCTTCATTATCACAATAAAATTAACGAATTCCCCTAAACATGAGTGGCAAAGTAAATGATAATTTGTAATAGGCTATGTAGGAATTAGAAACCTATCTTTTGTTATTTTCGTTATCAACATTTAATCTTAAGAGTCCCTCTTCAAAACCGAAGTCGTCCAAGGGGCATGGGCTAAGAGAGTTCAAGTAGCCTACAAAAATTAATCCTTTATACCAACCGTAATAAGTAAACATTTTTTAGGAAAAATCCATCTCATTTTGCAAAATACAATATCCTACTTTAGCATAATATTTAATCCTTATACATACCGATGAATATGAGAAGAACTACTGCAGCGAATACTTGGACAGTAGTTGATACAGAAGGGAAGCTGACGGCAAGTAGCACATCCCCCACCACATCAGATAATATCAGTACCACCCCTACTCCTGCGCTCAGCAGAACTAGACCAACGGTCTTCTGTAAAAAATATCAAAAGGGTTAGACTGTGGAATAAAACAAAAAAATCATATTTACTTTTCTGACTAAATATATATATATATATATATAAATTGCAAAAAAAAAATGCATTTAGACTACCGTTGCGTGGATTGTAATCTTATCGTTAGGTCTTATTGTTTAGGTGCAGTGGTAGAACATTATGGCTATAGTAGATGTGCTATATTTTCTCCTTTTGTAAACTCAAAACCAAGTATAACTGCAATAAGCATTTTATACTTATACGCCAACCCCGTACGAAGGATGGGTACTCTGCTAGTGATACAATATAGACATATGTTATGTAACGTGTTTATATAGAAATATGATCCCACAAATATTTTTTATTGAGTAGAACCTTTAAAAATTTTAATCAGGCCAGAAATCAAATTATACAGTTAAGTAGCAATATAAAAACACGTTAAAGATCTACAACTATGCATTATCTATATTATAAAGTTGACTCATAACTCTAGTTTTAGAGTAATCAAATATTTTTCAAAACTTTAAAGAATTTTTATAAAAGAACTACTCACATACTTGATTCCGTAAACCAGTACTGCTCCTTCAAGAAGTTGAACAATTGTGAATGTAAAATCCAGCCATAACGCAGTTTTGTAGACACCTAGAATATACACATCAGTAGTGACAATAGGGCAAAGAGTCGTCACTTGGGGCGTTTTTCCCCATAAGAATAACATGGGGATCATTTTTTAGCCACTTTTTCAAAAATCCTGATCTTTTCCTGTACACCCCTATATAAATGTTCAATACCATTGTACAACTTCATTACTATTTTAAATCCACATCCATTCACATGTATGTTCTCAAAATCATCAACTTGACAGTGCGAGGTTTGTACGCGAACTCAGGCGCGCTACTGGCTCACGGCGCACTCCCTTGGACATCCTTAGTGGAAATCCATGAGTTCTGGCTACTTGGGAATCCAAGCCATTTGACATACAACGAATCACCCTTTCTCCTAATTACCTTCTCTACCAAATACATGTCTTTATACTTGGTCTTTAACAACTCCTCTGTATAGAATCCTCCCCTGATTATATTGCCATTTTCATCTTTCAAGATATAAGTCACAGGCTTTGTATTCTTAACTTCTGCTATTGTAAATAGCTCCCCTGTCCAATTTGGGGTATATCCTTTACTAAAAACATGTTTATACTTGGAAATCCTTACGCTATCACCTACCTTATATCTTGGCTTTTTAACTTGC
Source organism: Macrosteles quadrilineatus (assembly GCF_028750875.1). Lineage (NCBI taxonomy): Eukaryota > Metazoa > Arthropoda > Insecta > Hemiptera > Cicadellidae > Macrosteles > Macrosteles quadrilineatus. The sequence continues at coordinate 107,351,754 of NW_026542601.1, forward strand.
ACTACTTTAGAAGTCAACCTCTCATGCACATATTTACTATTCTTAATATTCATTTTTTTAGGCTTCATTCCTATAGATCTATGCACTTTATTATTATATTTTCTAATTAACTTTGGAAGTAAATCCAACCATTTATAACTCCCCTGAGCACTAAATTCCCTATATAGCCAATTCTTTAAAGTTCTCTGGAACCTCTCCACAATTGCAGCCTTAGTTGTAGAAAATGTGTGATAGTGATTAATATTTAAGTTTTTCATTAGTTTGCTAAAATATTGATTAAAAAATTCTTTTCCATTGTCAGATTGAATGTTTTTAACCCCCTTTGGTAGAATGGTTTTAATGGCTTCTGTAACCACTAACCCTCTCTTATTCTTTAGTGAAGCAGCATACACTTTTTTAGAAAATGTATCTATTAAAGTTAAAATATATTTATTGCCAGAATTTTCTCTAGCATAGTTTTGCATATCAATTAAATCTATTTGTACGGTTTCGTTTATACCCAATACTTTAAAAGACCTTCTAATGAAATTCTTTCTTTCAGGCTTATGAAGTTCGTATGCAATTTCATTCATTTTTTATAACATCATCCTTTCCTGTAACTCTAAATACATCACCATTAGCCCCAATCAATAGATTATCTTCCATTCTTTTAAATACATAGTTGTCTGGTATATATGGTCTATTATCTATATACTTAAATCCACTTAAAGATGTGGGGTCAGCAACTAATAAATCAGGATTATATTCCATCAAATTAAATTTTTTTTCTCCATATACAAATTTTGATCCATCGTAATGCATAGATTGTGACATTAGACAAATATCATCCGAATGTTCCCCTTCTGGTAGATTTCTTATGAATTGATTTTTGGCATCCCAACAATGTAGTTTTTTATTATAAGTTATAGTCTGTTCTTTTGTAACACAGTCAGTGTCATCAATGGCTGGTTTAACACGTACTAACCTTTTATTATTAAAATTCCAATAGCCTACTTCCATTTTTGGAACTTGTGAAACATTCACAGCATCTTTACTATCTGTCCCGTCTATCAAATTGCTAAGTTTCTGTTTCTTAGCATTCCAAACACCATTCTCTGATTCTAAAAATTCATAATTATTATCATCTTGTACAAATTTACCATATTCTTTTCGTATTAAAGTCTGTTGTAAAGTGGGCACATCATTTAAACTTTCACCCTTTTCTACATTAGTAATTTTCTGTTTCTTAGCATTCCAAACACCATTCTCTGATTCTAAAATTTCATAATTTTTATTGTCTTGTACAAATGTACCACCATCTGTTCGTATTAAAGTCTGTTGTAAAGTGGGCACATCATCTAAACTTTTACCCTTTTCCACATTAGTAATTTTCTGTTTTTTAGCATTCCACTTTTTAGTCTTGGATTCTAAAAACTCATATTTAGTTTTACCTTGTAAAAAGACATCACCTTTTCTAGTTAATGTCTGTCCTAAAGTTGATACATCATCTACAAACTCCCCATCTTTAACATTACCAATTTTACGGTTTAAACAATTCCAACTATCATCTTGTAAATTTAAAGTAGGTTCACTACTAGCCCTGGGTTCTGCAGGCTTATTATATGGATTATATAAACGATAAAATTTATCTATAAACATATTTTTATTTAATAAATAATTTCACTTTCTCTCAATTCCTCAATAATGGAATCTATTTCATTATCCACTCCTGAGTTACCGGCTTGGCGACTTAGCCAAAGAAGTCTTAACCTATCTACAAGCTCATTAGGATCATCCCAATAAATATAGTCTATTTTATTACCAGTCACTTGTCTTAAACCTTCACCAACAGATTTAAATAGAGGTTTAATTATATTAAGATATTTAGTATGTCTATTACTTGAAATTGGTGCACCATCTTTGTAACTCTTTAAATGTCCATTTGTAGCTTCCAAAATCTCTTTATAATTTTGCAAATCAGCCTGAGTATAGTTCTCAGGTTCTTTTAACGTTAACAATTCCCATAAACCTTTTGTCCCCTTGTAGGTTTTATTTGCAACTGTAACATCATCATTGGCAATATCAACTTCCTTATTTCCAATAAAAAATTTATTTGCTTCTCGTCTAATACCATATGTAGTGTCTGTCATACTACTTTTACTGAGGTAATTTCCTAAATAGTCTGATGCTAAAAGACCAAAATCTAATTTCTGTGGGGTGGATGGTTGAAATCTTGGTATCATTGATATTCTAGATGGAGTCATTGGGAGTATCTCCATTCGAGGCCTCTCTGATGTGATTTTCTTTAATTCTTGTAATGGCTCTATTAAAGGTTGGAATGTTTGGAACCTCTCTTCAGCCTCTAGAAACTTGCCACGTTTTAAAGCTCTATATTTCTCTCGTATTTGATTTGCAGAGTCAACCAATTCTTGTTGAATGTTTTTCATCTTTTATTTACATTTTATTTATCTCATTTGACAAAGGATTGTACTCAAACACTTTATCATGTATTATCAAACAATATGCAGATGTATTTGCTGGTACATTTTCTGCAGTTTCAATCTCTAATTTAATATCAACAATTCCTTCCTTCACTGTTTCATTCTGTCTAGAACAGTCTATTACAATTAGTGGATATTTCTTCATAAACTCAGCCCTACTAATCATAGGATCTGGGATAGTATTATAGTAAGTCTCTCTAAACCTCATAAACATCTCATAAGCTTTAGAGACATCTCCATTTTCAAAGTCGAGATTTAAATCACTATAAGGATAATATTCAGAGTTTAAAAATACTTTGAGATTTTTTAATTTACAGTGATCAAATTCATCAGTTCTTTTTCGTGCACTATTATCCCTAGCTGTTTGGAAACCAAATATAATATACCTAGGCTTCTCCAAACTTGAAGACGTCTTTACTGACCATGTATGTCTTGTGGTATTGGGATATGATGGAAGTTCATGCAGCTCTAAGCTTCTAAATGCAATTTGCAAATTTTTATTTTGCAATAACATCTTTTGTAATTGTAACTTCTCTCCATCTGATGGTATCACATGTGGCATCACCCATTGAATTGAGTTAAGTGTAATTTTAGGAATCAAATCAGCAGTGCCACTGGCTGGAGCACTAGCGGTTGTTAATATACAATTCAAATCATTTTTGGATCTTTTCAACACCAATTCTTGTTTGACATTTACTAATACCTTATTAAAATCCTCGAATACACCCATTAACAGCTCTAATGGCAAACATGTACTAAACTTGCCACCTTTATGGAACTCTTTTAAATTCGTGTCAGAATCAAATGCTACATTTGTTAATTTAGTTGTTTTATTGTAAGAGCTCAATATTTTCATAAGACTAGAAATTCCTGGGTTTCTTACAATGTCTATTTCCTTACCTGCAACTTCGTATCTAATTTCATCAAATAAGAACGCAAATGCATTATTTATAAAATGACCTTTATCATGATTTTCAATTTCTCCCTTAATATACAAGTAGATATAATACCAGAATATGACCCCACTTTCGGCGTTTTAGAGGCACTTTTAGGGCACTTTTTATAGGGGAAAAATGAGAAAAAAATGGAAGAGCTTTTTTTGGCCACTTTTTTTAAAGACCCAGCTCTCGACCTATACACCCCTATATAAATTTTCAACTTTTGTTAATACTAAAAATCACGTCTGGAAATGGTGAGCTTTTTTTGGCCACTTTTTTAAAGACCCGGATCTCGTCCAATACAAGCCCATACAAATGTTCAAACTCCATTAAAATTTCAAATCCACATCCATTCCCATGTATATTTTCAAAATCATATGAGGTTTGTGTGTTCGGCTCATGACGTGCTCCCTTGGACATCCTTAGTGGAAATCCATGAGTTCTGGCTACTTGGGAACCCAAGCCATTTGACATACAACGAATCACCCTTTCTCCTAATTACCTTCTCTACCAAATACATGTCCTTATACTTGGTCTTTAACAACTCCTCTGTATAGAAGCCTCCCCTGATTATATTGCCATTTTCATCTTTCAAGATATAAGTCACAGGCTTTGTATTCTTAACTTCTGCTATTGTAAATAGTTCCCCTGTCCAATTTGGAGTATAACCTTTACTAAAAACATGTTTATACTTGGAAATCCTTACGCTATCACCTACCTTATATCTTGGCTTTTTAACTTGCACTACTTTAGAAGTCAACCTCTCATGCACATATTTACTATTCTTAACATTCACTTGGTTAGGCTTCATTCCTATAGATCTATGCACTTTATTATTATATTTTCGAATTAACTTTGGAAGTAAATCCAACCATTTATAACTCCCCTGAGCACTAAATTCTCTATATAACCAATTCTTTAAAGTTCTCTGAAACCTCTCCACAATTGCAGCCTTAGTTGTAGAAAATGTGTGATAGTGATTAATATTTAATTTTTTCATTAGTTTGCTAAAATATTGATTAAAAAATTCTTTTCCATTGTCAGATTGAATGTTTTTAACCCCCTTTGGTAGAATGGTTTTAATGGCTTCTGTAACCACTAACCCTGTCTTATTCTTTAGTGGAGCAGCATAAGCTTTTTTAGAAAATGTATCTATTAAAGTTAAAATATATTTATTGCCAGAATTTTCTCTAGCATAGTTTTGCATATCAACTAAATCTATTTGTATGGTTTCGTTTATACCCAATACTTTAAAAGACCTTCTAATGAAATTCTTTCTTGCAGGCTTATGAAGCTCGTATGCAATTTCATTCATTTTTTATAACATCATCCTTTCCTGTAACTCTAAATACATCACCATTAGCCCCAATCAATAGATTATCTTCCATTCTTTTAAATACATAGTTTTCTGGTATATATGGTCTATTATCTATATACTTAAATCCACTCAAAGATGTGGGGTCAGCAACTAATAAATCAGGATTATATTCCATCAAATTAAAATTTTTTTCTCCATATACAAATTTTGATCCATCGTAATGCATAGATTGTGACATTAGACAAATATCATCCAAATGTTCCCCCTCTGGTAGATTTCTTATAAATTGTTTTTTGGCATCCCAACATTTTTCTTTTTTATCAAAAGTTATAGTCTGTTCTTTTATAACACAGTCAGTGTCATCAATGGCAGGTTTAACACGTACTAACCTTTTACTATTAAAACTCCAATAGCCTGCTTCCATTTTTGGAACTTGTGAAACATTCACAGCATCTTTACTATCTGTACCTTCCATCAAATTACTAATTTTCTGTTTCTTTGCATTCCAAACACCATTCTCTGATTCTAAAAATTCATAATTATTATCGTCTTGTACAAATTTACCATCTTCTTTTCGTATTAAAGTCTGTTGTAAAGTGGGCACATCATCTAAACTTTCACCCTTTTCTACATTAGTAATTTTCCGTTTCTTAGCATTCCAAATACCATTCTCTGATTCTAAAAATTCATAATTATTATTGTCTTGTACAAATGTACCACCATCTGTTCGTATTAAAGTCTGTTGTAAAG